>NC_137163.1:36256347-37456347 GCF_951394435.1 Stenella coeruleoalba | reverse complement strand
GTTTACTGATAGAGGGTGCCAGTTGCAAATCTGGGAAATTCCCAACCCAGACTCCAAAACTCTTGGCCAGATGTGCTCTGTACCATCAATTGATACCAAGCAGGGCCCTGTGGGGCTCCTGGGTACAAAGCCTTTCTGTGTCCCCCATTTCTTTGATTACAGGAAACAGCCTTCATTCAGCCTCCATGACCTTCCCTGAGTTCCAATAGGCAGATTCAAGCAGTTGTTAATTAGGGAAGGAAGGGGATGCCAGACCTGGGAGAAACAAACAGTCAAGAGCAGCCTTGGGGCAAGGCTCTGTTTCCCCATCAACGGATGCACACAGCAATATCTTTGAGCTATTTTGCAGATACCGAAACCCCCTCCAGGTGGGAGAAGTTGACGATTAAGGACGGTATGCTGCCCACAAGCATGTAGACCCCAGACCAGTTGGACCTGAAGGTTGATGATGCCGACTCTTACCTCACCACCAACCCATCAGAACAATGTCCATGAGCTGATCACACTGTCTTTGAACAATTACTATAAAACTTCTCACTATCTTCTCCAAGTGAGGACACACAGTATTATGAGGCAGGAGCCTGCTGTGTCCCCCTTTGCCTGGCAAAGTAATAAAGCTATCCTTTTCTACTTCACCCAAAACTCTGCCTCCAAGATTTGATTCGGCACCGGTGTACAGAGAAGCTGAGCTTTCTGCATCACTCCTGGGGGACCCACAGGATAGGAGTATGTGGCCAACATGTGACCTCATTGCTTTTTCCATTTCAGCTTTGCAGTAAGAGTCCTAGCATAGCTAATAGCCTTTGAGCAGTCAAAACACCCAAGTCATTATTTAAAAAAAAATTTTTTTGGCCATGCGGCATGGCTTGTGGGATCTCAGTTCCCTGACTAGGGATAGAACCCCGGCCCTCAGCAGTGAAAGCACAGAGGCCTAACCACTGGACCACCAGAGAATTCCCCATCATCATTCTTAACAAATGCTTTATTCCACACTTGGCCTTGAGTTAAAAATGGCTTTTAAAGGAAAATGTTTCTTTTCCACATTGAAGTAATCAAAGAGTGTTGGGTGGTCATAGTCAAATAATCTGTGCTCTTTTGGTAAATACAATAGCTTCTTATAGCATCTAACATTACAAGCATCTCATTTTTATAAAGCTAATCTGGTGACCCAATTCTGAATTGTTTCACAAAAGTCAGCAATGTGAACATCATAAAGCCATTCATGTAGCCTAGTGCATCTGTTGGGTGAAAGGAGAATGATCCTCTAATAACAAGGCATGGCTGTGTCTGAAAAGTTGAAAGCATTTGCTCACAAGGTATCATTTAATCTAAAACTTTGTCAGCTCCTCTTGTCCCCAGAGCGTATAAAGTTAACGAGTGAGATTCGTTGTAATCTCAAGGTTTTAATTGCAGAATCAGTGTAATCTCAGAGAACTGTTGACAGGTGTGGAATTTCTCTTTTCAGTTCTTGTTACTTTCAGCAAAAGTTAGGGAATTCCGTGTCAGTGTTAACCCATATGGAGTCAAACTGGAGACCTTCAGCTTTACTTCAGAAATACCACTCAGCAAATGTGCTGGGCAATAGTTGAGATACTGCAAGCTAACAACCATATCGTTACTTCTGCGCCTAATGAAAGAAGTCTCCAGACATCAGCCAGGCTTTAACAACTTTTGAAGGTCGAAGAGGGGCCAGTCTGTATTATGTTAATCTAAATTACCCTTTCTGTTTAATAATGTGCAACTGACATGAATAAACATATAACTCTATCCACTACTGGGACAGAGATCTGCAAGCCTCACCAGTTTCCAGAAAAAGAGTTCTGAGAAACCAGTTAGGGACAATAATTTTGGTTTGAAATCTGCCTCATTTTTTTTTTTCCTTGTAAAATATAGGTAGTTCTCAAACTTTTCTTAACAAAATAAAAGTAACTGTAGCAAAACATAATTCATGCTATCATATAAATTTATGAAAAAAGTAATGCATAGTATACTGAATCAATTTATGTGACCCTGATTCCAAACACTTAAAAAAAAATATTCAGTGATAAAGAGAAGAGGCTCTCCACAGCAGCTGTATTGTTGTAGAGGGACTTTGGGCTGGGAGGGAGTTTCAGCCCCAGCACCTCACTAGGAAGACCAGGCCCAAAGGTGAACTCATAGCAGTCCACTGTGAAAACAAATGAAAAGTTTATTTCAGCTAGTGGTTATTTAGTGGATCAGTATGGATTTGCTTCAAGTTTTCTGGATATCAGAGCTTTGTTAAAAAGTGGTGTTGTTGTTGTTTTTTTTTGGTAAAAACACTGCTTCTAAGTACTTGTATATGACACAGTGATTATTTAGGTAATAATTGCAAGGAAGAACTCCTTTACTATTAAAATAATACTTTTTTCTTAGTAAAAAATGAATACATGTTCATGGTAGAAACTTCAGAAAATATAAACTTTAAAAAGAGGAAATCTAACATTACACATAATACAATCAGGGATTATTATTTTTTTAGTGTTGCAATAGCAAGTTAGCCAAAGCACAACTATTATTAGAACTTTATGTCTGTTGAACCGCTGAGCATAGCACTTCTGGATTTTCCTCACTGGAATCTATTGGAGATAGCAGGTTACAGAGAATGTTCCAATAATCCTTGCTATATTAGTAAATATTGATTAGTGTTACAGAGAGAGCAACTATGCCCAAGTATATTAGCACTTAGCTGACCACAGTTTATGATAACTAATTTTTTGATATCTTAGGAAAAAACACTGAAACTAAAAATTTTATTTGAAATTATTGTTAAAGCTTTCTAACTGTTGACCAAATGTCAGTGAAAAGATTGTAAGCTCTTTAGAGAGCAGGAAAAGTGCCCTACAGGGCCTAGTACAAATTTTGCGCTCTAAATGCTTGTTGATGATACATGCTCTTTATTCTTATATAATCATGATAATTTCCTCAGAACTGAATATAATTGGCTATAGGGAAAATATGGCCAACATTTTTATAAAATTATTTTGTACTGCTGGTTCAATATTTACAATTTTGATTGAATGTTATTAGAAATAAAGTGTTTGAAAGCTTTTCTCTGTATTTATGTGAATTTTTGTTATAGAAACATATTACTTTTGACTCATTGTGTCCTTCAGAAAGAAAAGCATTTTTTAAATTACCCACTCCCACAAAGGTAAGGAGTATGACAACAGCAGGGGAATATGGATGACTCTTTAGACATTTTATGATCACTTATTTAATGATAACACACTTCAAAGAGATTGCTATTTCTTTATGTTTGAAAGGTTAACGTGCACGTTTAACAAAATCATGATTCTCCTTGTGGCAAGAAGACTCAAAATCCCAACCCAGTCGCTAACAAACCAGCTTGGATATCAGCACTTTATTTCCAGCTTTCTCATGGTAGGGTTAGAATTTGAAGTCATGGCCTATCTGTAACTATGCCCCTCAGACCCTGACTGGCCAGAGTAGTATCTGATTTCCTGACTACAGTGACTGGTTTAGGAATGCGTCCCTATCCTGGGCTGGACCAATCAGAGGCTTCTCTGAGACTCTCCTGCCAGAGATATCAGGAAATGATGTCTTTCTGCTGGGTCAGTACCTTGGTGGTCTCTCTCTACCTTGGTGGCCCTGCAGCATCTTCCCCTAAGAGACAGATGGAGCCGGGAGGTTTCTGGAACACACATGCTTAAAGCCAGCTGTACTCTGGATTTCTCTGTTACATGAGCCTATGAACTCCTCTTTTTCTCCACTTATACTAGTTGAGTTGGGTTTCTGTCACATCCAAATAAGAGTCTTAATATTAAAAGTAGAAAGAAGTGTCATAAATGAGCTGAAGAAAATATTAAATATAAGAGCAGAAATTAATGCTAAAGAAAAGAAAGGTAATAGAAAGAATCAAACGAGCCAAAAAATGGTTCTGTAAATAGATTAATAAAATTGATAAACTTCTGGGCAAGACTGATTAAAAAACAATAGAAGCACAAATAAACTATATTAGATGAAATGAAGGCACTTGAATACAGATGCAAGAGATTAAAAAGGTGAAACTTAGATGAAGTGTGCAAGTTCTACGACAATGTAAATGACCCCAAACTGAAGGAAAGACTAGAAAATCTGAATGTTCCTGTTACCATGAAACAAACTGAATCAGTAATTTAAAATTTTTTCCCAAAGAAAATACCAAGCCCCAACAGTTTTATAGGTAAACGCCATCAAACATTCAAGGATAGATATTTACAACCATAAACTCTTTTATAAAAGAAAAAAACCAGTCTCACAGCTGAACATAAATGTAAAGATCTTAAACAAACAAAAAAATACATCATTCTGAATTTGAGTGTATAAAACATACATTATAATATATATGTTGACCAAGTTAAACTTATCTAGGAATGAAAGGTTGGTTCTACATTATAAAAAATTCATTACTATAGTTGTATTTTACCATATTAGCAAATTGAATGAAAAAAATCATATCACGACCTCACAGATAACAGGAAAAATTCAACAAATTTCAGCAACCATTTTAAACTCCAATGTCACCTCCTCACTGACCCTGTTAAACCTGCACTCCCCTATACTCTCCAACTCCCCTTGCTTTGCTTTTCCCTATAGCTCTTAACAATCTAACATAATTTTTTGTGTCTGGTTTTTCTTTCTTACTTTAAAAAATTGTGGTAAAATATAGATAACAAAATTTACCATTTTAACTGTTTTTAAGTGTACAATTCAGTGGCACTAAATACATTCACAATGCTGTGCAACCATCCCAATTATTTCCAAAACTCTTCCATCTCTTCCAACAGAAACCGTAACCCATTAAGCAATAGCTCCCCATAGCTTGCTACTCCCAAACCCTGGTAAGCTCTAATCTATTTTCTGTCCCTATGATATATATTTCCCTAGTATATAATTTACTTGCTTTGTTTGTGTAAATTCCCTGAGGGCAAGAATTTTAGGCTGTTTATTGCGGAAATCACAGCACTCATGACAATATCTGGCTTATTAAGTATTTGTGGAAGGAAGGAAAGAAGGAAGGGAGGAAGGGCTTTTAGCAAAGTAGGTCTAGAAGGAAATTTTCTTGATCTAATAAAAGGGATATATAAAAAACAATAGTGGGACTTCCCTGGTGATACAGTGGTTAAGAATCCTCCTGTCAATGCAGGGAACACGGGTTTGAGCCCTGGTTTGGGAAGATCCCACATGCTGAGGAGCAACTAAGCCCTCGAGCCACAACTACTGAAGCCCACGCCCCTAGAACCCGTGCTCTGCAACAAGAGAAGCCACCGCAATGAGAAGCCTGCGCACTGCAACGAAGAGTAGGCCTCGCTCCCCTCAACTAGAGAAAGGCCGCGCGCAGCAACGAAGACCCAACACAGCCAAAAATAAATAAATAAATTTATTAAAAGAAAACCAATAGGAAGCATCATACTCAATGGTGACATGTCAAAGACATTCCTTTAAAAACAAATAACGCAAATATGATTTCTTTTTTCTTTTTCTTTTTTTTTTTTGTGGTACGCGGGCCTCTCACTGTTGTGGCCTCTCCCGTTGTGGAGCACAGGCTCCGGACGCGCAGGCTCAGCGGCCATGGCTCACGGGCCCAGCCACTCTGCGGCATGTGGGATCTTCCTGGACCAGGGCACAAACCCATGTCCCCTGCATCGGCAGGCGGACTCTCAACCACTGCGCCACCAGGGAAGCCCTGATTTCACTTTTGTTTCAGCTCAGAGACTTAAAATATTTCAATGATTCAAACATATGATAACAGAAGAAAGAAGAAATGATAAATGCAAAATTCAGGTTTCCTCTGAGATGGGAGGGAAGGGGACATCCGGATTGGAGCATCATATCTGGTCTTATATAGCAGTAAGAGTGTTCTTTTTCTCAAACTGTGTGGTAGGAACGTGGGTGGTCAACATTCTTTTGTATCTGCTTGGTATTAGATGTTTAAAATTTTTTAAAACCATAATATTGAGTGAAAACAAGTCAGACAAATGTATTCTGTATTTTATGAATATAAAATTTAAAATCAGGCAAAACTAAATGATCTTCACTTCTTATTTGAATGCATAACTTCTAAATGGCAAAACTATAAAGACAAGCAAGAACAATTCATATAAAATTTAGGACCCTAGTTACCTTTGGCAGAAGTGAGGGTAATGGCTTATGCAGGGCTCCCAGAGTATTGGTGATGTTCCTTCCTTGGGCTGGATTTGGTACGTAGGTGTTCATTTTAGTATTGTTTAAACCATGCATAGGGCTTCCCTGGTGGCGCAGTGGTTGAGAGTCCGCCTGCCGATGCAGGGATGGCCGCTGAGCCTGCGCGTCCGGAGCCTGTGCTCTGCAACGGGAGAGGCCACAACAGTGAGAGGCCCGCGTACCGCAAAAACAAAAACAAAAACCATGCATGTAAATTACATAGCTTCTTTGATAAGTGTGAAGTAGTGGATAATAAACCGGTTTTGATGGGTAACATAAACTCAGGTATTGTCCTAGACAAATTTCATCACCTGCCAACATTTTTCCAAGCACACTTTGCAGGGGGTGTTTGTCACCTGCTGATTTTCCTAAGCCTTTTTTTAAAAAAATAATTTATTTATGATTTATTTATTTTTGGCTTCATTGGGTCTTCGTTGCTGCGCGCGGGCTTTTTCTAGTTCCGGTGAGCCGGGGCTACTCTTCGTTGCGGTACACGGACTTCTCATTGCGGTGGCTTCTCTTGTTGCAGAGCATGGGCACTAGGTGCGCGGGCCTCAGCAGTTGTGGCACGTGGGCTTCAGCAGTTGTGGCTCGCGGGTTCTAGAGTGCAGGCTCATGTGACGCATGGGCTTAGCTGCTCCGCGGCATGTGGGATCTTCCCAGACAGGGCTCGAACCCATGTCCCCTGCATTGGCAGGCGGATTCTTAACCACTGTGCTGCCAGGGAAGCTCTTTCCTGAGTCTTTATATTTTTAGGCAATACCAGTTAACTATGAGCAACATTTTTTAACTGAAAGGGAAAAGACCTTTCATTTAACAGTCTACCACAGACTGCATTACTACAGTCCTTAAAAAAAAGGCTTAAATTTTCTAGGGCATTTGTATGTACAAAGAGTACCCAAATACTCCTCCTCCCCACTGCAGTTTCCCCAATTATTAACGTCTTTAATTAGTGTGGTACCTTTGTTTCAATTGATGAATACCGACACATTATTAACTAAAGCCCCTAGTTTACATGAGGGTTCATTCTTTGAGTTTTACATTCTATGGTTGATAAATGCATGATACGTATCTACCATTACAGTATCATACATAGTAGTTTCACTGCCCTAAACATCTCCTGTGCTTCACCTGTTGATCCCTCCCCTACTTCCTCTGCCACCCTGGCAACCTCTGATCTTTTTACTGTTTCCATAGTTTTGCCTTTCCCAGAATGTCACATAGTTGGAATCATACAGTATGTTATCTTCTTAGATTGACTTCTTTCATTTAGTAATGTGCATCTAAGGTTCCCCATGTCTTTTTTGTGGCTTGATAGCTTAGTTTTCTTTTTTGGCTGTGCCACACAGCTTATAGGATCTCAGTTCCCCAACCAGGGACTGAACCCAGTCCATGGCAGTGAAAGTGCCAAATCCTAACCACTAGCCCGCCAGGGAATTCCCTCATTTCTTTTTATTGCCAAATAACAGAAAGGTTTCTATCATTATCATCATAGCTATGTGCCAGGCATTATTCTAAGTGCTCTATACATATTAACTTATTTAAACCTTACAACTTTATAAGGTAGGTACTAGTAATATCCCCATTTTACAGATGAAACAAAGGAGATATTTTACAGAAGAAACAGAACAGAGAGCTTAAGTAACTAGCCCAAAGCTACAAAGCTAATAAGTGGTGGAATAGAATTTGAAACCAAGCAGTTTGGCTCCAGAGCCTACACCCTTGACTACTGTACTGTACTGCTTCATGTAAAAATATCAAATAATTTTCAGGGCCTAATCTTGTTTATCAACTCATAGTGCTATACTCCCCAACTCTACCTCCTTGAAGAATCCTCATTCTTATCTTTTATGTCAATAAATTTAGGTATGTAAATAGCAGAAACTTTTCCATCTAGCACATTATTCTATATGATAATTATTAAATACTGAAGAGTGACAGCTTTTTTGATCCTTTGCTGTATGCTAGACACTGCTAAGTACTTTCCATATACATTATCTTATTTAATCCTTACAACATCCCTTTGAGAAGGTGCAATTATTATCTCTCAGGAGAACTGAGACTTAAAGAGGTTAAATAACTAGCTCAAGATCATACAGCTAATAAGTGGTAGATCTGGGCCTTGAATCCCGTTAGAATTACTCCAAAGTCTGTGCTCTTAAACTCGTTATTGACTGGGCGATTTTTGCAGAAACTAACTCCTATAGCTGGTGATTTGTTATTAAGTGATATTGATATGTCTCTCTGGTCAATAACGTTCGGGTAACAAAAGACATTAATACATTTCTAGTCAGTGTGTTATAACTGCTCTTCCCAAGTGCTTCTAATATTATCTTTTGGTTTACCAAACTTTTCAAATTAGCATGACATTTCTAAATTAACCTCAAACAAATAGGTATATGTAAAATGTTACATGTGTACGTAAGAATGTTACAGCAGCATTGATATGATAATTTTGCAAATATGGAATTGTTTGGATCAATGGTTAAACACCTAAGGTATATTTACACAAAAGATGACTCCGCAACCGCTTTAAAAATGAGGTAGATCAATATGTAGTTACATGGAAGACCTTCAAGGCAAGAAGAAAGCAATCTGTAGAGTAATATCTACAGTAAAGATCCATTTATGTAAACAAGCCAAAACCAAACTAGATGATTAAGTATATAATGAATAGAAAACTATCTGCTGGTTACACTCAAAACTCTTAGCAGTGGTCATCTTTGGGGAGGTAAGTGGAATGGCCAGTGAGTGAAGGGGACTTTTACTTTTTTTTTTTAAAATTTATTTATATATTTATTTTTTGCTGGGTTGGGTCTTTGTTGCTGCGTGTGGGCTTTCTCTAGTTGCTGCGAGCGGGGGCTGCTGTTTGTTGCGGTGCGCGGGCTTCTTATTGCAGTGGCTTCTCTTGCTGTGGAGCGCGGGCTTTAGGTGCACGGGCTCCAGTAGTTGTGGCTCGCGGGCTCAGTAGTTCTGGCTCAGGCTCTAGAGCGCAGGCTCAGTAGTTGTGATGCATGGGCTTAGTTGCTCTGCTGCATGTGGGATCTTCCCGGACCAGGGCTTGAACTCGTGTCCCCTGCATTGGAAGGTGGATCCTTAACCACTGTGCCACCAGGGAAGCCCTGGGACTTTTACTTTTTTTTTTTCTTTTGACTTTTACTTTTTAATCTACATAATTCTGTGTTGGAATTTATTCTACAACAAGGAGGTATTCACGTAGTAGTTTCTAAAAATGTTAAAAGACTTCAAAGAACAAACACAAAATGGTTATACATAGCCTTATTACCACAGTGTAAAAATGTAAAGCCAGAAGTAAGCTTTGAGAAAAAAAGTGGGAATTTAAACTTCATAGTTCCCCCACCTTTATTTAGGTAATAGGATTTAGTGTATACATTAAACTTTTAAAAAATAAATGAACAGAATGACACAAAGGAAAATCTGCATGCTATTTTATTTCCATTAGAAAAATATTATCTATATAAAATTTGGTCCAGTTTCTTCTCCTTTACCTCTACCATTCAAACTTAAATGCTTTAATTTTACTCAAGTAAAAGCAGAATCATGTATCTGACATGAGAACTAAATAGTTCACACCATTAAATTAATAGTTTAATTGAATTAGGTGTGCTCTTTATTATATCTCAGGAATAGTAACTCATCTTTCCTACATGCTATTTCCCTTTACTTTTATTTTTCTGAGTAACTATGTAATGTGTGTCTCTTTTCCCACATCCAGTAATGAGTGTTACAGAAGTGTAATTTATAACATCAGTAACTAGATTCATTATTAATCTTCAACTCCTGTTCAATTCCCCTTATTATATGGTATTTCCATAATAACTTCAGATATTTCAGTCAACCTTACACTTTCCAACAAATACTGTAAAAATTAAGATGTTAATTTAAAAACATTATTAAAATTCCAGACTAAATAACACTGGGCCCACTTAGAGCGATGCTGTCACGAGAGGTCCTTGGACAGCTACTGCTTCAATCTCAACACGGCCTCCCTGTCAGGAAAATAATGAATAAATTAAGAGAGCGCCATAATACCTACTAAAAACATATGCAATTTTTAACATATGCATTTTTAGCATTAAACTTATCAAAGAAGTAAAGGAGGGGGCACATGCACCAAGAATCTACAGTAGGCCAGGTTATCACGCTCAATGTGTTCGTCTATGTTAGCTCATGTGATTCCCACAGCAGCTCTATTATCAGGGGTTCTCTCAATGCAGAGGATTGATACACTGTAGCTTAGAAAGGTTGTTTAACCCATCCCAGGACACAAAACCAAACAGCAGGGCTTCCCTGGTGGCGCAGTGGTTGAGAGTCCGCCTGCCGATACAGGGGACATGGGTTCGTGCCCCGGTCCGGGAAGATCCCACATGCCGCGGAGCGGCTGGGCCCGTAAGCTATGGCCGCTGAGCCTGCGCGTCCGGAGCCTGTGCTCCGCAACGGGAGAGGCCACAACAGCGAGAGGCCCGCGTACCAACCCCCCCCCCCAAAAAAAACAAACAAAACTAAACAGCAGAGGTTCAAACCCATGTCTTATAACTCCAAGTTCGAAGCTCCTTCCATCACATTCTATACCCAAATAAATTTGAAGATACTGATGATTCCAAGTAACAAAAAATTAAAGCAACAAAAATACCACTCATAGAAGATAAATTTCTTTAGTGGAAAATTGCCAGAAGTCCATGAGAGCTGCTTCTTTATAGGTAGAAATACTGTGCTGCTAAGGGGCATAGGAAGAGCTTCTAGTTCGACTAGAATACCAAAGTAGGAATGGTGAGAAATCTATGAGCCACTGGTTTTCAGATGACTTTTTCTAATAGAAGGTCTAGTGTTTTTTTGTTTTTTGTTTTTGTTTTTGTTTTGGCCACGCCGCGTGGCTGGCGGGCTTAGTTCCCCAACCAAGGATCAGACCAAGGATCAAACCCGGGCCCTTGGCAGTGAAAGCACAGAGTCCTAACCCCTGGACCGACCGCTAGAGAATACCCTAGATTTTTTATTATATGATAGAAAAGTAAAATTTTTACTGCAGAACTCACAGACCTGGCTCAGTTTATAGTCTCTAAGCAACAGTAAAACAATACAGCGCTATTTTAGTTTTTCTCACAATTTAAGTACTCTGATTCTGTTGTGTTCATGTCCATGTGTGGCCTTGATTTTTAATTTTCTTAATTTTAAGACAAATGTGTACTTACTTTGGGCAAAGCAGCAACCTGGTAGGCAGCTCTTGCAGGAAAATTACTCTGGAAATCTAAATTTAAAAGAATTTCATTTCAGTTTTCAGATACTATGCTGAAACTCAACACTGCAGGATCAAGAATCTGGTAAGTGCTTCAGCTATGTGTCAGTTCTTAGATATAAGCAACGTGGAAAAAAAGAAGCTCATATTTATATTTGATAAGATATTTTGCCATGATTCCCATGATGTTTAATATTTTAAAAAAATCTTAGTTTTCTGGGGAAAAAAATGAAAATACTCACATACTCTGACACTTTGATCTTGTTTGACATGAAGGAGGTTGTTTTTAAAGTGATAATTATAAGTAATGATGCCTTTTCCGTGTTATACCTTTGTCTTATCTCACCAGGTGGTAGGGATACTCATTTTCCCCACTAGGACAGCAATGTTAATAACAGATAACACTTACTGAGCGCTTACAACGTGCCAGCATCTGTTCTAACGTGTTTACATGTTGTATTAACACATTTAAAATTCCAACAACCTTATAAGGTTTTATCCCCATTTTGCATATGAGGAAACCAAGGCACAGAAATATTAACTAACCAGCTAATGATTCTGAGAGAGTAGAACAGAGGTGGTGGCTAGACCTTATCACAGCGATAATAAATACAATCTATGTGTTGAAAAATGATTAGGAGGGCTTAGAAAGCCTGAGGAGGGTATAACAAAATGAAGCTTTAGGGAAATGGATCTGTCCAGTTGTAGTATGTTATTCTAGGGAATGCAATAGAAATATCTTGGATGTTTTCATGGGGGGGACACTGTGTGTTTCTAATCAGGCTATTAATTCTTTTAGGACAGGATCTATGACCATTTCTTTAGCACCTCCCAACATTCCTAATTCATAATGGACACTTATTAAGGTTAATAGTTACATTTCTCTTTAAAATGGAAAATAGTAATAAAGCCAAATTACTTACATTGTTTGTAGATGTCATTGACAGTATTGAAGTCGTTTATGTCAGCCAGCAAAACCGTTGTTTTTACCACTAGGAGATATATACATTGTCATTAGGTTTATTTAGTTATTTGGTCTGATCCAAAACATTACTTAGAAAAACAGTACTGATGAAATAAATTTCATATTTTAAGGCAAGACAAGAAAAATTTAAACATAAAATTTTTTTTCTCTGCCCATTTAGTCCTCCTCTGTCCCCTCTAGTGTGCAGTGTGCATCTGCACTGAGCATTAGCCGGACCCCTCCAACAACAGAAATACCTGCCCAACCATGAAGTTCAGTTCTTCTCCTGCTGGTGCCAGCCATGTGACCCCTTAGAACATAACATTTCTTACTTATGACCTTATTAATGGCACTAGCTATATTACTTGTGTTCTGCCTATTTTACAAGATTCTTGTTTCTTGCATGATCAAATGTGACTAAGCCTCCAATAAAAATAATAAGTAGATGACTTGAAATTATTCACCTAAAATATAGTTCTACAGGATCAATGATTATAATAGTGTAACTCTAGATATGGGAAGAAGCAACAAGAGAGAATCATTTCCTGGCTTTTGGCTACTATTAACAGAGCTTTAGTCCACTAATAGGACATTGAGTGGCATAGCAATGAAATCCCCACCTGACCTGGGAATGAGCATTTCTAGCACAGCGGGACAAATTGGTCACGAAATGCCTCCCAAACCTTGGCTGAAATTAAGATTGAAAGAGAGGGGATTGTAAAGTAAGAATGTTGCCCACCATCCAGTTCTACAAGAATCAAGTCATTAGCCACTGCGGTTGCTGACCTACAATATACTGAGAAAGGAATTCAGGTAAGAGATCAGGATAAGGCACTTTGTGCTCTGGGAAAACTGGCAGAACCGGCCCTCAGATATTTTCGGGAGAAAATTTTATGCACCTAGTTTTTCACATGTTCCCATACTAAGAGAAGCACTAAAACCATTAATTAAGATATCTGTTCCTCGCGAACAGCAGTAACCTTCTACCAAGATGTGTGCCATTTTGATTGCATGCACCTCTTTGCCAAAATCATATATATTCTGGCCTTTCCCCTTACCTCTTTGGAACAGTCCTCTGATCTTTCTGTAAGTCTGCCAGGTTATAATCCTCAGGTTGGGTCAAATAAAATTTTCCATTTTTTTCTTAGATTGACTAATGATTAACTTTTCATTGATATTATGTATATGGCTCTGGACTGTCTTGATTAAAATGGGACTGAAATTAAACCAACTTCAAATAACAAAGATATGGCATGATATATTACTGGATGCCATGTGTTCTTCAAAAAGACCAAAGAAATATCAAACAGAAATGTGAAATAATATCAAGTTGCTCACCATTTGTGAAGTCACAGCCTGCTGCTTTCAGAATTTCACCCATGTTTGTAAGAGCCTGTGAACCGAGGTAAGAAAGGCCTAAGGCACTGATGCTACATTGAAGCTTTAATTCAATTCAATTAACCATCTTTACTAATATCTCCTTAAATAGCCTATGTTGCAGAAAAATCTCCCTTTTCTAGGAAATTCTACTCTTTGTAGGCCACCTCTATACAAGTGAATTGCTTCTTGGCTTTCTTTAATGGAATGAATCTTTCTGAAATACAGTGAGAAGTTGCCTCCTTTTGTGAGGAAAAAGACTGAAGTCTCTTCCTCAGTGCTAGAATGGTGAAATTCTCAGCCAATGTCCACTAAGCTAAAATAGAATTATTACTGGGGCTCCTAATTCCATATCACTCTGAGGATAAGTATGAGCTAGTAAGCATTAAAACCTGTTTTCTTTAAAGCAATATTTGATTTTAAAAAGGTTCTTTTCCTTGTTCTCAAAAAACAATAGTAGTAAATTGTGTACATGTTTGATATTCTGGGCTTTGGAAAAACATTAGTTTTTCACCCTGTCCTTAATTTATTATTTTTCAATTCATTCTTCCACTTTGGTTGGTCACATTATAATAGTTGATGACTTAAAAAAATTAATCTTCTAAATAGGTAATACATAGATATGACAAAAAATTCAAAAGCTATAAAAAAGCATATACAGTGAAAAGATATCTTCCACCCTTACTCCCCCTCCCCAGTTTCCTTCATCAAAGGTAACCACTGTTTCTAGTTTCTTGTATATCCTTCCAGAGACAGTCAATGCTTGTACCAACATAAGTGTATGTATCCTTAGACACACACACAGAGGGTAGCTTATTGTGCACGCTGTTCTGCATCTTGGTTTTATCATATAATAATTTATCTTGGAGATCTTTCCATATGAATTTAGTTGTACAGATGTAGCATGATTTATTTATCTAGTTCCTCATGGATGGACATTTAGATTGTTTTCTATCTTTGGATATTACAAATGACTCAGTGAATGTATTAAATTATAATTTAATTCCATTTATTGGATTAGAATTATATCCCCCATTCTTATTTAAAAAAAACCATACTGATATAACCTTTGATATTTCTCTTTCTAACAAAATGTTGACTTTTACTTTTGTGGTGGTGGACTTTTTTTTTTTTTAACAGGTCATTGGCCCTGATAAAACAATTTCCCAACCCAGGTGGAAGTGGCAAGATGTTTTCAATAATTCAGGGTTTTTCCCTCCCATTTTACTGAAATATAATTGACATATAACATTTATTAGTTTTAGGTATATAACATGATGATTTGATACATGTATATACTGTGAAATCATTACCCCAATAAGTTTAGTTGATATCCAGTAATTCAGGTTTAAGGTCACGTTGGAAAGTAAAATCTTTTTTTTTTTTTGGTTGTTAAATGAGTCATCACATTTCCAACTTTCTACTGACACAAAACTGTCTTTAGTTAACCAGTAACTTAAAAAGTACTTATCTGATTATCTCTATAATAAACAAACCAGCCAAATGGATTCTTAATACTTCTCAATATTAAAAAGGAGTAGAGAAGGGAACTTCAAATGTGGAAAATGACTCACTTGTTTAGCCTCTTCTGCCACCCCTCCTGGTACAAGCTGTCCACTTGCAGGATTCATGCCTAGCTGTCCTGAAATGTAAATGGTCCTGTCGACTAACACAGCCTGACTGTAATGAACAGAAATCCAGGATATACGTAAAACATAAACATAAAATGTGAAACTCAATGCTAAAAGATTTCTTTGCTAAGACACAAAAAGAACAAAATGTAAAATAAAATAATTGATAACTGGACTTCATTGAAATTAAAACCTTTTGCTTACTGAAAGACATCTTTAAGAAAATGAAAGCCCAAGTCACGGATTGGGAGAAAATATCTGCAAAACACATATTTAACAAAGGACTTGTATTCAGAATATATAAAGAACTCTTACAACTCAATAATATAAATACAACTCAGTAAAAAATCGGCAAGTGATCTGAACAGACACTTCACTAAAGAAGACATACAAAAGGTGAAGGAGTAATGCAAACCAAAGGCACACATGATACCATCACACACAATAAAGCATCACTGATAGTAACAAGTATTGATGAGGATGTGGAGAAACTGGAACCTTCATACTTTATTGGTGCAAATGCAAAATAGTACACACTGGAAAATAGTTTGGCAGTTTCTTAAAAATTTAAGCAGGGAATTCCCTGGTGGTCCACTGGTTAGGACGCGCTTTCACTGCCGAGGGCCGTGGTTCAGTCCCTGGTGGGGGAACTAAGATCCCGCAAAGTGCGAGGCACGGCCAAAAAAAAAAAAAAAACACATACACATAACATACAACCCAGCGACTTCTTTCTCAGACAACTACTCAAAAGAAATATGTCCAAAAACTTCACATGGATATTCAGAACAGCATTATTCATGATAGCAAAAAGGAAAAAAATAAATAAAAAACACCCACGGATAGATCCAACTAAAGACTACTATTATTTGATTCTACTTATATAAAATTCTAGAAAAAACAAACAAAAAAAGCAGCAGAAAGTAGATTAGTGGCTGCCTGGGGTCAGGGGTAGGGGTGGGAATTGAACACAAACGGGTATGACGGATTGTTTTTGCAAGGGGGGGTGGTTTGTGGGGTTGATGTAAATGTCCAAAAACTTGACTGTGGCAGTAGGTGCATGACTCGATACATTTACCCAAACTCATGGAACTCTGCACTTAAAATGGTGAATTTTGTATGTAACTTATACCTCAATAAAGCTGTAAAACAAGCAAAAGAAAGCAATGCCAAGAGCACTTTTAAGAAAATAAGTAATTAGACAAGGTTGATCACTGCTGAAGGGTCAATTAAGGATCCACCTGTGAGGGTACACTTTTCTGGAAAGTGCTTATTTTCGGAACTGATTATTTCTGTAATGAGGATACTAAATATCAGAATTAGGATAAGGTCTCAAGAAAAAGCATAAGCTACACTGAGACCTGAAAGAGAGCCAAACACATCAACTTTAAAGGCAATTTATTTGTTTTTGGATAAAGAAAGCCCCACCATTGTTTCTCTTAACTGTGATAAAAAAATATACATCAAACATAAAATTTACCATTTTAGGGACTTCCCTGGTGGCGCAGTGGTTAAGAATCCACCTGCCAATGCAAGGGACACAGGTTCGATCCCTGGTCCTGGAAGATCCCACATGCCGCGGAGCAACTAAGCCCGTGCACCACAACTACTGAGCCTGCGCTCTAGAGCCCGTGAGCCACAACGAGTGAAGCCCGCGCGCCTGTGAGCCCGTGCTCCGCAACAAGAGAAGCCCGCGCACCGCAACGAAGAGTAGCCCCTGCTCGCCACAACTAGAGAAAGCCCGCGCAGCAATGAAGACCCAACACAGCCATAAATAAACTTATATTAAAATTTTTTTTTTACCGTTTTAACCGTTTTAAGGTACACAGTTCAATGGCATTAAATGTTTAAAAAAATTTTTTTGCTAAAGAAAACAATATCAATTTAAATTTAGAAGTAAAATTTGTTTTACCCCATTTCACGGTTATTTAGAAAACAAGATATTCTCATTTCTAATTTTCTAATTCCCTATAGTTTGTTTTCCAACATGCTCCCAACTTTCTTATCTTTCATTTCATGGCATTTCCCCTGATTTGCAGACCGTTATCTTTCTTCTTTATAATTTTAAATACAAAATTGATAATTTTATAACACGTAGTGGGTCTCTCAGTGGGCTTCCCGCCTTCCCGGGTTCCGTTTCCGGGTTCAGCATGTTGCATGAGGTTGCCCGGTGAACCCCGAAGGCCTGGCGCAGCTCGGACCCGGACTGGCCCAAGCCCCTAAATTCCGACCCCACGACCTCCGACCCCACAGGCCCCGCGTCCTTCTCAGCTCCCACAGGCCTCCTGTACCTGTAGGGACCAAGGGCCGCTGGCGCTTTCGCGGTGCTGATCACCTTTCTGATCAAAGCCGACATGGCTAATCCTTTTTCCTTGCCGCCCCTCGGAGACAACTACCACGTATGCTGCTTCTACTCGTGTCTCACGGGTCTGAACAGCTAGACTCCCTGCTTTAAAGAGTCGCTGGTTGGCGGGGGGGTTCGCTCGGCATTCTGGGAGTTGTAGTTTCCTTGCGACTCCGGGCCACGTGGAGGACGCAGTCACAGTGGCGCATGCGCTCTCCAGCTCTCTCGCCGCGCACGTCGCGCCGGGGACTGTGGTAGAACATTGTCATTCTGACCTGGGACCACGGAGCGTCTGGCAGGTAGGTCGTGAGGGGCTGGCGTCCTCCAGGGTTCGCAAGTATGGGGGAAGGTGTGTGGTGGTCCCCGGGCTCCCCTCCGATTCTCTCCCTCACACCCAGCTGACCTACTCTTCTTCTCTTGCTGCCTGCGCAGGGGCCCCTCTTCCTGCCTGGCACCTCTTTCTGTTACCCAAGAACTGGGTTCACGTCTTGGTGGATGTCAAGACAAACAAAACTAAACAAAACCAAAAAAACCAACCAAGACAAAGATCAGGAGAAGGAAGGATTTATTACTTGCTGCAAGTAAGCAGAACACCGGGGATCTTTCCCAAAGCAGTATCTCCCCAACAGAAAAATTGGGGAAGTTTTAAGCTAAGGATGCATGCATATTCATGAAGGGGCTCCAGCAGAGGGGAATTCAGCGTTGAATTGTGGCAAAGGTCAACAGAGTCCAAGCTTTAGTTGAAACCTCCAGGGTCAAAAGAAAGGTCAACATCATCTTGGGTTAGGTTCTGTTGATCTGGTGATTGAGTGCTCGAGGGGATTCAGATTCTGCAAAACAGCTCAAGAAAGTGCTTCAGGCTAATCTTGCCATGGAAATAGAAATGGGAGTTTACAACTGATTTTTACTGTTGTTACTTCTCTTGCCTGATAACTGTCGTTTGTTCTTTAGGTCCCTTAAGATCACTATTACTGAGACCTGTTTAAAGGCAAACATTGTGGCCAGGCTTAGATCACAAAATGGCTTGGGCCAAAAATGGCTTCTCTTATGTCAAGAAATTCATGCCTGCTTCTCTTTCTCCGGGGACCCCCTACTTCATCTACTTACACTTCAGCCCCTGTGACCGAGCCCACTGTGTCTGTCATTTCTCTGCATTGCACCTCCGGGCAGAGGCCGTCCTGGGAGCTGGCTTGCACATCCTAAAGGAATAAGATGGGTCATTGAGGGGACCACGCTGAGACCTGGGCATTGTTCACCTACCCCCTCCCATGCTCCCTTCTCTGGGAGAGCTCCCCAAGATTTTCAAGGTGTCTCTGCATTCCCTTTCTATCTCAGCAGAAGCCTAGTGACTGGGATCTGATTTCAGGTAGATTATAGGTCTTGGTCCAGCAGATGGCCCCAGAGCTGTTCTCTTGGAAGATATTCGGTCATGCTGTATCAGAAGCGGTGGCACTTGGCTAAATATTTTTTACTGTTAATATACGCATTATAGGCACGTTTCACTCCATTTATGCGTGCACATGTACATTCAACATATATATCTATTGAGTCCCTGCTTTGTGCGAGGCTAGGTCTTGGAGATGCAGCAGTGAAAAAGACTGGCAAAATCCCTGCCCTATCCTGCTTCTGAAACGGAATATAAGAAAATCCTCGTTGTTCCCTGGTGGCACAGGGGTTAAGAATCCACCTGCCAATGCAGGAGACATGGGTTCGAGCCTTTGTCCGGGAACATCCCACATGCCGTGGAGCAAGTAAGGCCGTGCACCCATTCACTGTTAGTGGGATCGTAAAATGGCACAACCAAAATAGAAAACATATCACCATTCCTCAAAAAATTAAAAACAGAGCTACCATATGATCCATAAATCCCACGTGTAGGTATATATTCAAAAGAATTGAAAGCGGGATCTCAAAGAGATATTTGTACATTCATGTTCATAGCGGCACTATTCACAATAGTCAAGAGGTGGAAGCAACCCAAATATCCGTTGATAGATGAGTAGATAATCAAAGTATGGTATATACATACAATGGAATGCTAATTTTTTGCCCTCGAACCTAAGCTCAGAGATGTGACTTCTGAAGGTAACCCTAACCCTGGTGTCCCACCCAGGGTTCCCAGGTAGTGCTCTGTTTTGCTGGGCAAGTTCTGATGCAAGCAGGTGGAATACATTGTTTTGTAGGATAATTTTGAATGATTCTTAATACAGACTGATCTGAATCATGTCCTTCACTAGCCAACAAGCTCTGTAGAACTCAATTTACCTCCTACATATTTTTTAGTTTGAAAAATGTTTTGGGGTGTAGATCTGGTTGTCTTTCATTTAGGTCAAAGGAGAATGGAGTGAGAAAGTGAAATGACATAAGTCTCTGTTATTTCATTTATTATTTAAGAATAAGAGCTACCATAAACTGAGCCCTTAGTTTATGCAAAGCCCCATGATTTGTGTTATGTACATTACCTTATTTAATACTCATAGCAACCTGCTGATTATTCCCATTTATAGAAGGAGAGACCGAAGCTCAAAGAGGGAAAGTAACTTTCCTAAGATTATACAACTAAAAAGTGTTAAGGAAGATAGTGAAGGCTCTTAAACACTATGCCACATAGGTTACTCTTAATTTTGCATGAAGTCTTGCATTGGAAAGGTGGTAAGTGAATGGAAGGTAGTTAATTCAGTGCTACTTATTGGACGTGGTGCAAATCCGGATGTGGCATTTGAAAGTTTGTGCGGGTGTTTTGGTGGGCATAATGATTGGGGTAACACTGCTGCCATTTACTGGGCAGGGGTCAGGATGTTAGCCATGCTGCAGTGTGTAGTACCTGACTCTGCTTTGCATAAAAGCATCGGCTTCATGGATTTAATATACACTGAATTTTCCAGGAATACAATAAATGAGGCAAGATTGTATTTTTAAAAAAAATTTTGTACTTTATCAAAGAGTGTTTACCAATTTGGGAAATTATGTCGCCAGTGGTATAACTACCTTCTCTTAGAGGTACTAGTACAACACACCCGTATTACTTTGCCTTTGTAGCTGTTGCAGACATGTAATCCTTTTTTTTTTTAATTAATTAATTTATTTTTGGCTGCGTTGGGTCTTCATTGCTGCTCATGGGCTTCTCATTGCGGTGGCTTCTCTTGTTGCAGAGCACGGGCTCTAGGTGCGCAGGCTTCAGTAGTTGTGGCTCGCGGGCTCTAGAGCACAGGCTCAGTAGTTGTGGCCCCCAGGCTTAGTTGCTACACGGCACGTGGCATCTTCCCAGACCAGGGCTCGAACCCGTGTCCCCTGCATTGGCAGGCGGATTCTTAACCACTGTGCCACCAGGGAAGCCCCAGGCACGTAATTCTGTGTTTAGGTATGAGTAAAGACTAGTATTAAAACATTTAAATGCTTGGAGAATAGCTTGGTTCTGCTACTCTGAGCTTCCCAGCCTCCTGGTGTCCCCCTTTTCCTGCAGGACTGTTCCCTGTGTCCGACCTCCCTACAGTCAGCAAGGAAAGAGTGAATGACTGTTGCATGGGAGCTTCGGGACCCTTCTCCAGCGCTACAGATTGTGCCCATGCCTGTGTTGGTGCCTGTGTCAGTGATTATCTCCCTGGGTTAAAAATATCTCTATTTCATAATGCCATCTAGTTATGGTGAAATATTTACATACAGAAAATAGATATTATTTTATTAGAATTACTTTTAGTTCTCCTCTGCATCACAATGAGGACACGTATTGTAGGACATGTTTTGATAAAAGTTATGTGTCTAGTAGGTTATGTAATTAATGAATTTCATTTAAAAATAGAAAACAGGTGTTCAAGCTATTCAGTAAAAGAAAGGGGACATTGAGTCTGAGAGTTGAGAACTACTGTGTATCAGGCTCCACTAGGTTTTTGTCCTTTGTCCTTCTTACTTCAAATTGAAATCGTTTTGCTCTTCTAAATTAAAGGTACACCTGGCCTCGTCTCAGCAGTAGAAATGAAAACATCAGTAATTTATGTTCAGTTTTTGGTCAAGTTACCGTATCTGAATAGTGTGTCCCATATTTCATTAATTCATGTGACTCGTTTCACCTAAGAATTTTGATAAACTGGTTTAGCTAATTTAAGTTTTTTACCGCAGCATAGGGATCTTATCTCACAGTTCATTTTTCATTCTTCCAATAGACTTTATGCAGTGTCAACACTGGTATGTGACTTAATTATTTGACAGCGCAAAACAAAATTATTTTTTTCTGTTGAATCGGGTTTTGGGTCCTTGCTGTAGATCAATATCATGATAACGTTTTGATATCATCAATCCAGCTATAATAAATGGAGATTTATTATATTGAAGAATCAAATTTTGAGTCACATGAACATTTATCCATTAAATTTATTTTTATTTTTGAAAGGAAGTTCCTTCTCCCTGTAGTGAATTTATTACTTTCTTTCCAGAAATGTCTAATGCAAAAGAAAGGAAACATGCTAAGAAAATGAGAAACCAGCCCACCAATGTGACTTTATCCTCTGGCTTTGTGGCTGACAGTGGTGTAAAGTACCATAATGGAGGTAGAAAACCTTTCCAGTCTCCAAAAGGTAAGATAAACATGGTGCTCTCTACACATACTTCCATTTGGATTGCTTTTGTCAGCTCCTTTTGTTAGTCATAATCTAAATGATAAAGGAGTTGAGTTAAAAATAGATACAGGTGACCCTCATTGTTTGCAAGTTTTGTATTTGCACATTCACCTAGTTGCTAAGTTTGTAACCCCAAACTTAATACTCATGGCACTTTGATGGTCATTCGCGGACGTGCAAAGAGTGGGGAAAATTTTGAGTCACCTGATGTGGGTATTCCCAGTGGAGGTTCCCAGTGCCTTCCTGCTTCAGCTTCGTACAGAGATGACCAGAGGAGGGAGACTGGTGGGACAGGGCAGTGTAGTGCAGGAAGCTCCAGCTCTCACCGGGGTTTGAACTGCGATTGTGGGGCAGCTTGAGGCAGGTCACTTAACACTTCTGAACCTCATTTTCTCTTTGTAAAAGAAAGGAAATAGAATCTACTAGGATGAGTTGTTCTTACGATTTAAGGTCATAATCTCTGTGAGATGTATGTATACATAACATACATGCATAGATACATACTTGTTTTCTCTAGGAGCAGTGGTTCAGTGTTCACTAGTTCAGTGTTGGCTGTGACTTTCTAGAACATAACTGCTGGGAATAATGAGAATTGGCTGTAGGTATTTTACAGCTGATATATTTTATCTGTACCTTAACAGTTATTATTAAATGACACTTCTATATTTCCTAAAAGAAATGCAGTGCATTCATCATATCTGCGTTTAACTTGTGTGCTGATTTTAGAACCTTGTAAAGTGATATGAAGGGGATAGCTGTTCATCAGGCAGCAACAGAAAAATGATTCAGATCCAACATTCATGCCCACTGTGCCAAGTGAGAAGCCATAGCACACATTATCTCATTTAAACCTCACAATGACAGACCTTGCAACATGTTTCATGATTATAGGGGCTTAATTATCACTGCCATGGAAATAAACAGGAAGGCTGTAAAATTCTCTACTGATCTTTCCCTGTATTCATAGAGATATTGTGTTAAAGTCAGAATGGTTTGAATGCCTAGACATTTGTATAGAGACTGCTTTTATTTCTTTCTTAGCATAGTGGCTCTCAACTTGAGTGTGCCAGAGAATTATGATTAAAGACTGCATATGCAAAATCATGTGGATTATAGTATTTAAGGGAGCTTAGGTGAAAAAGCCACATTGCACTATTTATATGGAGAAAAGTTCCCTCTGTTATACCCAAGGTTCTTTCATGTGTCACACTGACATGATTAGCTAGTGTGCTGCCTCCTAGCTATGTGACCTTGGGCAAGTCAACTCACCTCCCTGCCTGAGATCCCTCCTCCTTAAGGGGAGGACAGTAATAGCCACTTACAGGGTGGTTGCAGGATTAAAAACCTGATCAGTTTTCACCCAACACTCTAATCCTTATCTCTGATAAAAGTGACGTTTTTTCTTTTTGTTTTCTTTTTTGAAAATGTACTAGAGCCTCATTCTGGACCTTCACGACAGCGGCAAACCAAAACGAGCCACCATTCGCTGGCTGAGTCTGATGCGAAGGAGCAGCCTTCCTCCAGGGTAACCTTTAAAAAAAAGGGAGGATGGAAAGCAGGTCCCGAGGGCACTTCTCAGGAGATTCCCAAGTATATAACCGGTAGGTGTTTGTACAGAAGCCAAGTTTGATTGTACCGGGAGCTCTCTGTTTCTCCTGCAGCCAGATTTCTAGTGCCTTCTCTCCGCCCCGGGCCTTGGCCCCGCCTCCCTGTCTCTCTCCTCCCTTCTGTCCACATGTGCGTGTCTCACCTCCAGCCTGGACTCAGACCAGCGCTTCCCTGGGCCTGCTAGCTCTCCCTCCTTCGGGCTCCCTCCTCTCTCTTACTGTCTTCTTAGAGGTTCTGATTTGTGAACTGTTCCTTTTTGTCTTAAAGTCATCTTTGTCACCCCCTCCCCCCTTTCTAAAAAGTATAAAACGCCATCCACACTCCTCAGCATGGAATCTCCAAAGATAAAACCCAATTTAACGCACTCTGACGGCAACCAAGACCTGTAAGTACCTGTCTCCAGGCCCTGTCCAGTCTCATTTTCCAATACCCCCCTTCACCGTCACCCCTCACTACCTGGTGACCCTGTATTCCTTGCACACACCTTAAGCGTGCCTTCTGGTGTTTCTTTATGCCTTCTTGGAGGCATTCGCTTAAATTTCTCCAGTGCTCTGTTTGTTATTCAGAAAAAATAGTCTATTTTTCGATAAAGAAAACTGAAAATAGTTACGGTCACATATTTGTAAAAAAACAGGAAATATTAAGGAAGAAAACCCCTGGGGTCAAAATCATTTAAAATTTTGTTTTTTCTTTGTTTTCTTGTGGGATTATTACACTTAAGAATGGTTGTGGGCTTCCCTGGTGGTGCAGTGGTTGGGAGTCCGCCTGCTGATGCAGGGGACGTGGGTTCGTGCCCCGGTGCGGGAGGATCCCACGTGCCGCAGAGCGGCTGGGCCCGTGGGCCATGGCCGCTGGGCCTGCGCGTCCGGAGCCTGTGCTCCGCAATGGGAGAGGCCACAACAGTGAGAGGCTTGCATACCGCAAAAAAAAAAAAAGAAGAAAAAAAAGAAAAAAAACAGAATGGTTGTGATTATATTGCATGTAGCTTTCTGTTTTTTTTATTTTTTTAATAAATTTATTTATTTTATTTATTTTTTTTTGGCTGCATTGGGACTTCGTTGCTGCATGCGGGCTTTCTCTAGTTGCAGTGAGCGGGGGCTACTCTTCGTTGCTTCTTATTGCGGTGGCTTCTCTTGTTGCAGAGCATGGGCTCTAGGCATGTGAGCTTCAGTAGTTGTGGCACATGGGCTCAGTAGTTGTGGCGCACAGGCTCAGTAGTTGTGGTGCATGGGCATAGTTGCTCCACAGCATGTGGGATCTTCCTGGACCAGGGCTCAAACCTGTGTCCCCTGCATTGGCAGGTGGATTCTTAACCACTGTGCCAGCAGGGAAGCCCAGCTCTCTGTTTTAAAAAAACTCTTTTTTTACCGTTTTTTTTTTTTTTTTTTTTGCGGTACGCGGGCCCCTCACTGCCACGGCCCCTCCCGCTGCGGAGCACAGGCTCCGGTCGCGCAGGCTCCACGGCATGTGGAATCCTCCCGGACCGGGGCACGAACCCGCGTCCCCCGCATTGGCAGGCGGAATCCCAACCACTGCGCCACCAGGGAAGCCCTTTACCTTATTTTTTAACTAAATTTCTTCTGATTAGAAAAGTAAAACTGAATCCTTAGTTTCACAATCATGTAACAGAAATAACTACTATTGGTGTTAATCTATTAGGAGTTAGGGTAGTGGGTGAATTGTAAGCTCATGTGCTTCAAATCTGTTTTCTTTCTGAAACCTACCAGGAAAAGTGTCAATGCAAGATGAGTTTTTAATGACGGTGGTGTTCTCTTCGACAGCTTCTACTTTTGCGCAAGCTCGAGCTGCTGAAATCAGTGCCATGTTGAAAGCAGTGGCCCAGAAATCTTCTAATTCACTGGTTTTCCAGACACTGCCACGGCACATGAGACGAAGAGCCATGAGTCACAATGTCAAACGCCTTCCTCGACGGTTACAGGAGATTGCCCAGAAAGAGGTATAAGTGTCCCTTAATGTAAATGTTTAGGTTAGTGGTCCTTAAAGGAAGTTGAGAAGTATTAACCTAACAGAATTTATTAAAATGAAGACTAAAAAACAACATGCTCATTTTGCATATTTTTTGGTTTAATCATTATCTTCCCCACCTCCACCTCCACTCCCCTCCAAAATTAGCAGGCTGTTGGATATTACAGTTACTTTTAGATACAGCATTTGGAACCTCTCTCTATGATGTTAAACAGTTGATGTTCCCCTGCCAGATTTAAAATGAAAATTTGACCTTCTTACCAGATAAGTAATTTTAGCTCTGCACTTTGGGGGTGTGACCAGTTGAGAGTTGGAAGGTTAAAAAAGGCAGCATCAATGCCTAGTATTTGCCTTTTGTCTTTTTTTAATGTTGAAAACTTGAACTTGGATTTAATTTTTTGTTCATGTCCAGTTGTTTTTGGCTTTACCAAAATTCTTGGCTTGGACATTCTATGATTGTCTAACCACACTATGTCTTTACTAATTGATTCAGAATTTCTTTATCAAGTGCCTTCCGTGTACTGGTATTATGCTGGTGGTGAGGTTAGGGTCCATTAAGGTAAAGTCCTTATTCTTAAGGGGCCCACAAACTAATGGAAAAGAGTTTTTCCCACAGAAGTTTAGCTTAGCTATGGAAGAAGTGAAGAATGAAAACTAAACAGGAATTTTGTTCTCTCTAGATTTAATGTGAAGTCTGTTTCCTAGTGGTAACATTAAACATTTGTCTGTCAGTACCTAAGTGATATGAAATGTGCAGGTTTTCCCCACTTTTATATCTTTGGTCCTAAGTTTTGGGTTTAGTTATATTCTTAGATGTTAAAAAACAATAAAAAAAATCAACACAAAGCTAGCGTTTGATTTATTCTTTCTTGCTTTCTAATATTAATAGCCACAAATAAGTTTGAGTTACTGTGTTGAACATTTTATAAATAATCTTCCCAGTCCCCGAAGCTTGCCCAGTTAGTAAGTGATAGAACTGTGTTTCCTTCCTAGGTTTACCTTTTTCTAAAATCTTCACTCTTTCTGTTGCCTCCTCTACTTTCATTGGAGAAATCACCAAGTTAAAAAATTAAGCAAACTAATGGAGTCTGTAAGGTACTCCACTTCACCTAAAATGAGCTGTTTGAATTCCTAACATTTAACTTTGTTTTGAGATGGTTACAAACTAGGATCTGCCTGTCTTCTTGAAACTCTAGGCAGAGAAAGCGGTTCATCAGAAAAAAGAACACTCAAAAAATAAGTGCCATAAAGCTCGGCGATGTCACATAAACCGGATGCTAGAATTTAACCGGAGACAAAAGAAGAACAAATGGCTAGAAACTCACATCTGGCACGCGAAGCGGTTTCACATGGTCAAGAGGTGGGGCTACTGCCTGGGGGAGAGGCCGACAGTCAAGAGCCACAGAGCCTGCTATCGAGCCATGACGAGCCGCTGCCTCCTTCAGGTATGCTTTTCCGATTGCTTTCCCCTTTACTTTCGGTTAGACCCTTTCTGATTTAGACTTTTAGACCAGTTCATGGTATGCCAAAGCCCTATCTAAGATTATTCATTTAAAAAATAATTACTGGGCAAGAGGCATTTTGCCAGATGCTGGAGATGAAGCAGCCTAAAGTTCTTGGGGCACACTGACATTAATCAAATAATTAGCCAAATATACAGTTGTAAGGGAATACTATACGATACCGTGACCGTTCGTAACAGGAATAGGAGTGCTTCCCCATGGAAGTGATGCTTGAGCGGAGCTCTAAGGGATAAGGAAATGGCAGAGTGGGTGAAGGCAGAGGCAGCCAGATAGGAAGGAAGGATTGAAATAAATTCATTGTGAGAAAGATGAAGAGAGTGAGAGCAGGGCTAACATAGGGCGAGATTAGTTCTGGAGAATAAGTAGGAACCAGATCCTGTAGGATCTTGTCGGTCATGCTCGGGATTCATTCAGCGGTCATTCACCACCACAGATATTTGAGAACCATCTATGCTGGGAAGTTTGTTTTAAACTCTTTAAGAGGACAGTTGGTTTTAGAGCTACATAGTAGTATTTATTTGGCTGTCCTGTCTTCTCCTGTGCATCCCCCCACCCCACCCCGCCCCCGGTCAGTTGCTAATTCAGCAGCTTTCTCTCTTCCAGTACGTGTTTAGAAATTTGTTCTTTGCAGAGGGCCTATCTTTCAATGGCAGGATGACCTTGGCCAACTTTTGAAAGCCGTTAGTATTAGCATCCTCTGCTACCTCTTGAGAGCAATGTAGCAGAGTAATCAATACAAGAACCTTAAAAAAATTGTGGTAAATTAGACATAACAACAACTTTGTCATTTTAACCATTTTTACGTATACAGTTCTGTGGCATTAAGTGTATTCACGTTGTGTAACTGTCATCACCATCCATCTCTAGAGCTTTTTCATCTCCGAGACCAAAGCCCTGCATCCATTAAACACTAACTCCCCATTCTTCTCTCCACCAGTTGCTGTCAGCCACCACTCTACTTTTCGTCTTTATGAATCTGACTACTCTAGGTACCTCGTATAAGCAGACTCACACAGTAAGCCAGCTCCTTTTGAGACTGGCTTATTTCACTTAGCATGATGTCTTCAAGATTAATCCATGTTGTATCATTCGTCAGTTTCCCTCTTTTTTTTTTTTAAAAATTATATTTATTTATTTATTTATTTTTGGCTGCATTGGGTCTTCCTTGCTGCACATGGACTTTCTCTAGTTGCGGCGAGCGGGGGCCACTCTTTGTTGCGGTGCGCAGGCTTCTCATTGTGGTGGCTTCTCTTGTGGAGCACTGGCTCTAGGTGCCTGGGCTTCAGTAGTTGTGGCACACGGGCTCAGTAGTTGTGGCTCACGGGCTTAGTTGCTCTGCGGCATATGGAATCTTCCCGGACCAGGGCTCAAACCCGTGTCCCCTGCACTGCAGTTGTATTCTTAACCAGTGTGCCACCAGAGACGTCCTCCCTCATTTTTAAGGCAGAATAATATTTCATTGTATGTATATACCACATTTTGTTTATTCATTCATCTGTCAGTGGTCACTTGAGCTGCTTCTACCGTTTGGCTATTGTGAGTAATGCTGCTATGAACATGGGTGTACAAATATCTCTTCAGTTCCTTGCTTCCAGTTCTTTTGGGTATATACCCAGGAGAGGAATTGCTGGATTATGTGGTAGATCTATGTTTAATTTTTTTGAGGAACCATCATACTTTTTTCCATAAAGGCTACACTATTTTGCATTCCCATCAGCAGTGCACAAGGGCTTCAGTTTCTCCATGTCCTACCAACACATGTTGTTTTCTGTTTTTTGGATAATTGCCATCCTAATGGGTGTAAAGTAAATGCAAGAACCTTATAAGAGCCTTTGATTTGAAGACTCAGCAGCAGAAATCATGGGTTATAGTCAAATTCTTCATTTTGATTGTTGAGGAGCCTGGGATCCAGAGAGATGAAGTGACTTGCCTAGGGCTGCACAGCTTGTTGGTGGCCTACGTAGCAAGATAGGCCCTCCCCAGTGCTACGTCGGGAGCTGATTCCCCTGGCCTCTGCTTTTTCCACTGTACTCTGTCATCTCTCAAATTTTAAGGCAGACATATAGTTACTTCTCATTTTGGACAGAATTTTTGCTGAGGTTATCAGGTATTTTCTTTATATTTTGATTAGTCCTAAGTAATAAAAATAATAGCTAGTAATAACAAATATTTTTGAGTACTTAATTTATGTCTGTTTTAGTATTTTACATGTGTTTACTCACTTAATCCTTACAACAACAGTATGGGGTAAGTTTTACCATTATTTCCATTTTACAAATGAGAAAACTGAGACGTTGGGCAGTTTATCCCCGGCCATACAACTAATGAGTGGTGAAGTTGGGATTTGAGCCCAGGTAGTCTGGTTCCAGAGTTCCACGCTCTTAACCATTATTCTCTGCTGTCACCCAGTTGTACACACTCTGGTGGGGTTCCTCTGCCACTGACAGCTGAGAGCGGATCGCTATTGCTGGGAAGATTTCTGTGTGTGAGTGGTAGCATTGATTAATGTGAGTTTGTCAGAGCCTTACCTATGACTTTAGTTTCAGTTGCTGCGTGTACTGAAATTGCTTAAAGGAGCCATGGCAGAGGGGTTGGTTGGGGGTCAGTGAGCCTGAGTTGAACGCTAGCTTCTCCACTTACTGATGATATGGCTCTGTTCAAGTAACAGTCTCTGTCTCAGTGTCCTCATCTGTCAAATAAGATTACGATAGTACCTGGTTCATCAGGTCTTGGGAAGATTAAATGGCAGTCCATATAAGGAGTTAGCCCATTGCTAGCACTTAAGTAACCTTTCAGTATCCATTAACCATTATTATAGTTCTTCAATGTAATTGATTTTATTAGCTCAGTCTGAGCTCTCTTCATCTTACTTAAGTTGGTATGGCCTTACTCTGATTGCTCTCAGTTTTCCTTGTGCCATTGCTTAGTCAAATTTGGATATCATGGTCAAGACTGAGCAGTGGAGAAATGTGGGATAAACTGCCACGTGTGTCTTTAGGCTCAGTGTTTAGTAATCCTAAGGTCCTGAATTAGGGAACCAAAGTGAGCAAGCTTAACATAATATTGCTGAATTTATTACCGTCTTGCTTATTCTACTCTGATTTTTTTTACTTTAGTTAGGTTTTGGAGAGGGATAATCCGTTACTTAGAGGCAGTAGTTTTTACACCCTACTTAGAACTTATCTGTGAATATGGGATAAAACACATATTTTCTTTCTAAAAAGTAGGAACTGCCACTTACATTTTCAATGGAAATTCAAGTTTTTGATTGTATCTCCCTCTTTTTGCAGGATTTATCCTACTACTGTTGTTTGGAGTTGAAGGGCAAAGAGGAAGAAATACTGAAGGCACTTTCTCCAATGTGTAGCATAGACACAGGTAAACTTGTTTCAGAGCTGAGTCCCATTTTATTTTATTCTAGTTTTTATAAATTTATTTATTTTTATTTATTTTATTTTTGGCTGCGTTGGGTCTTCGTTGCTGTGTGCGGGCTTTCTCTAGTGGCGGCGAGCGGGGGCTACTCTGCCTTGCAGCGCGTGGGCTTCCCATTGCGGTGGCCTCTCTTGTTGAGGAGCACAGGCTCTAGGTGCGCGGGCTTCAGTAGTTGTGGCACGTGGGCTCACTAGTTGTGGCTCTCGGGCTCTAGAGCGCAGGCTCAGTAGTTGTGGCGTATGGGCTTAGTTGCTCTGTGGCATGTGAGATCTTCCCGGACCAGGGCTCAAACCCGTGTCCCCTGCATTGGCAGGCGGATTCTTAACCACTGCGCCACCAGGGAAGCCCAGAGTCCTATTTTAGTCTTTATATATGTATTCATTTCATGAATAAGTGTCTGCTGTAAGCATTTTGGAATTTAAACACGCTTTACTGAGACAGTTCATGTTACCAATGACTATGTTCATATAAGGAAAGCTTGGGGTGGCTTTAAAGCCATTTCAAATATTGTTGAGTGTAAAGTGAGAGAACCATTATTCTGGTGGAGTGAATTTAGGCAGGAGGAAACTCAAAACTCATTAAATCATTTACTCAAATATTTACTGAGAACTTCTTGGGTGGTTTTGATCACTTCTTGATCTAAGCAGTGATCGAAACCAACACCTCATCCATCATGGAGTTAGACAATAAATAACAGTATGGCTATCAGGAACTAATAATGCAGTCTCAGCACTTGAAATCTTAGAATTCTGTTTCTGTTTATGTCAGGATTGACTTTTGCAGCAGTTCACTGTTTGTCTGGAAAGCGCCAAGGTAGTCTCATGCTTTACCGGGCAAATAAATATCCTAGAGAAATGCTGGGTCCTGTGACATTTATCTGGAAGGCTGAGAGGACCCCTGGTGACACTTCTGAGAGCAGGCACTTGTGGATATGGCTTCATCCAAGTCTTAAACAGGTATAATCCTTGACAGTATTTCCTCATCACTCTGTCACTGTATTCTTGATGACTGTTGGAAATCAGTGCTATAGAAATTTGAATAGTCTAAAAGTTTGATTGATAGCTTGGTATTTGAATATAGGGAGGATAGTTATGTGAATATTGAGTGGAGCAAATCTTGACCTGACTTTTAGTAAGCCCTAAGTAGAAGGAGAGATGAAAACCAATGTTATTATGCAAAGGGCTTGAAATGGTGCACTGGGACTAATGCTTCCATCAGCCTGAATGGGTTCATTGGTATTCAGGTGCTTGTGAGAGCCTGTTTGATGATGAGAATCTGTTTTGAGTAATTCTGATGATTTTTTAATACTGCATTTAGCTTAGCTTTCCTTTTTTATCATACTCCCTGCTTTTATACAGTAGACTGTAAATTTTCTCCAAATTCCTCTTTAAACTAGTTTTTAAAAAAACTGGTCAGAGTATTCATGTTGTTTTCATTAATCTTTGACATTTCAGAGTTCTTTTTCTGTTCTAAGTGCAGAGGAATCAAAAAACCTTTTTGATGATGATAAATGTAGTTTAATTTGTGAAGAATAAAAATGTACATTTTTAAAGGTAGAAAAAATAACATAAACTAAACCAACTTAAATTCGAAATGTATTTAAATTCCAGAGTTTAAAAGTAAAATGTTTAAACGTATCCTTAGGATATCTTAGAGGAAATAAAAGCAGTGTGCCAGTGTGTGGAACCCACCAAGTCGACTGTCTGCCTCCCTGATCCCCTTCTGACACCATCCCAAGAAAAAAGCCAAACTGACCTGCCCACAGAGAAAATTGGCAAGAAAAGAAAATGGAAAGATGATGAGGAAAATACTAAACCAATTAAAAAAGTCATCGGTGATGGAACTAGAGATCCACTTCAGCCGTATTCTTGGATCTCTCCAACCACAGGCATTGTAATCAGGTATGGGTTGAGTTTGCTCTGAACCTACTGACCGTTTTCAGTGAAGGTGTGCTCTGTTTTTGCCGGTGAAACAGACATCATATACGATGGAAGTTTCCATTTTAAGACCTTTTCTTTCTTTCAGTGATTTGACGATGGAGATGAACAGATTCCGGCTGATTGGTCCACTTTCCCACTCCATCCTAACTGAAGCACTCAAAGCTGCTTCTGTCCACACTGTAAGAGTAAACGTGCTTGTCATGTTTTATTCTGGTCACCTCCTTCTTAGCAAATTTGTGAAACCTAACATAATTTGGTAACATTTTGGGCCATGGCTTATAAATGTTTGTTTCCCTACTTATGCTTATTATCAAAGACTTTTATCTTTCACTTTTCCTAGAAGAGCAAATCTAAGTGAATGGAATAAGTAAACTGACTTGTTCTTATTTAAATACAGACTGCTCCTGAGCTTCTGAGTCTTGTAGAAGGTTCTTAACTTCTCCATAGGCAGCTAACAGGGAGCCCTAAAATCCTGGAAAGTATATGCTAGTTTTTTTTGTTTGTACTTGTGTGATGCATATTTTCTGGGGCTAGTTTTAAGGGTGATGTCTAACAGGTTGAGAACAGTGTGTTGAGTGCAACTCTGTCCAATAGAATGTTCTGCGAGGGTGATGTTTCTTTGTGCCGTCCATTACGGGGCCACCAGCCACATGTAGCTACCGAGTTGCTAGCGTGACTGAGGAAGTGAATTGGTTCCTTTATTTAATTTTAATTAACTAACAGTTAAATTCAAACTGTTCTCTGTGGCTAGTGGCTGCCATGTTGACAGTGCAGGTCTGGAGAGTAGAGACTAGATTAGGAATCAGACACTTTGGGTTCAGATTCGGTTTGTTTTTCTGTATTTGTGCAATTAACCCTTCAGTGCCTGTGCCTCTTGCAGATTGGACACGTTGAATATGGTGATAGATCTGAACGGAGTTTGAGCTGTTAAAAGACAGATATTTAAAAAAAAAAAAAAAAAGACGACTTCTCTCTCCCTCTTCCCTGTTTCCACAGTAGTCTCAACCACTGTTGTCTCTTTCCTGAATCCTGAAGCAGCTTCTTAACTTTCCTTCATTGCTCTCACTTTTCACTCTATTCTCCACGCAGGAGGCAAAGTGATATTTTGAAAATTTATTCACATCGTGCTACTTCCTGATTAAAAGCTTTTGGATAGCTTCTCATTGTATTTGAGATAAATTCCAAAGCCCTTAATTTGACTGGTAATCTTATACCTTCACGTCTGTCTGGCCTCATCTCTCCTCGCCTTTGGCACTATAGCCGCCCTGGCCTTCTTCCAGTTCTAGAATATGTCAGATCTCACCTCCCTTAGAGCCTGTCTGAATGTCCCACCTCTATCGCTCTTCTTGGCTAAGCCTTCCTCATTCTTTAAGTTTCAACATCTATATCATTTTCCTCTAGAATCCTTTTCTGATCCCCTAAGTTAAATTATATCCCTCCTGTTGTTTTCATCCCATCTTGCACATTTCCTCTATTTACGTCTAGATTTGTTTGCATATTTGTTCGATGTTCGTGTCTCCTAAGAGTCTGAGCTTCGTGATGGCGAGGACAGAGCAGTCCCATTCTTTACTCTGTCCCCTGGGCTTAGCACAGTGCCTGGTGCAGAGTTGTTACTCCATGCTAGCTCATAAGTTGCAGAGGGAGGATTTGAACCTAGGAAGTTTGGTTCCAGGGCCTGTACTTTGAACCACTAGTTTGTGCCACCTGAGTTTGTGTGAGGTAATGGGCACATGTATTACAGGTTGGAATCTGTAGGGGCACATCCTACTTCAGTGAACTTTGGTATGAATCATAGCTGTACGTTCTCTTCCTGGGCATGCTTATGGTACTTGAAGTGCTGTTTGAAACCTTTCCCAATTCCTAGTTCTGTTCAGAAAAAAGGCAAGTAAAATACTTGTGTAACTTCCTTGAAATTTCTAGAAATACTATAGTAGTAATAAATCCTTTTGCTGAAGATTTCTTCAAATGGTATTGGTTTGGTTTTTCTTTGGCGAGGAAAATTTTATTGCTTCATTCTGTGGTGATGAAGTTGGTAGAGTGGGAGAAGAACACGGCATCTCTTGTTGGCACTGTGCTACAGAGACCACGGGTGTGCAGTCAGTTAGGTAGGTAGTCTCTCAGAAAACCACGAATGTTTTTCTTAGTTTGTGAAATCTTGAGAGAAGTATAGTCCTGTGTCCTTGTCTGTAATTAGAAGAATCATTAGTCTGATGTGACAGTTTCCCTGGTTCCCCTCACAAAAGATTCATTCCCACAAACAGGGAAAAAAGGATGGGGCCAATAGCACAATGATTTTCACCAAAATTATTAAGTCTGATCCATTATTTGTCTGGTGAACAGGAGTTGTTGTTTTCCAGGAGGGAGAGGACACAGAGAAGACACCTCACTGTTGGTGGATTGAAACCTGCAGGAATCCTGATAGCGTTTCCCTTCATCACAGACAGGAAACCATCTTTGAATTGTTGGGAGGTATAACAGGGGGGATACTGGGTTGTACTGGGGAAGAAGGGAAGAGTGGGAAATGGGTTAAAAGAGCATCTTGCAGTTGAGCTACCTAAATGTAGTGTGCTTTTTAACTTGTAACTGTTTGTTAAAATACAGCAAGAAGGCACAAATGAGGTGTTAGTATTCTAAATAATTGGCATTCCATTGCTATAGATAAATGCGTGTGCCAGCTACTAAACTAAAATCTTACTTACCTTCACACGACTGCATTTGTGTGTGAAGCTCCTGTAGTTATTGATACGAACATACATGCTCATGTAGTAAAATAACCTGTTATGTTAATTTAATGCTTTTTGTAAGAAACTTCACTCTTTAGGAACGTTAATTTATTCTCTGAAAGTATCTTCGGGGAAAAAAAGGGGAACACGTGTCTTTACATAATTAGCCCAAGGTGAAAGTTTCATTAGAGAAATTTGAAAATAAAAGCAAATATATATGTATTTGTGAATAACTTTTTGTTTGCTTTTTGTTTTGTTTTGTTTTTTTGCTAAAGGAATAACATCACCAGCAGAAATTCCAGCAGGTACTGTTCTGGGACTGACAGTTGGTGATCCACGAATAAATTTGCCTCAAAAGAGGTCCAGAGTTTTGCCCAATCCAGAAAAATGCCAAGGTAAAGTTCCTGAGACAACCTGGTTTTCCTTACTATTTAGAGCAGTCAGTCCCATTAGAAGAGTTCTGCCTGTGACACTTCTGCAGTAACTTTATCTGTAGAAGAATTAGGGCAGTCTTTACCTGCCTACCTTTCAAGGTGATTATGATCAAAGGAGATGTGTATGAGGAAGTATCTTTTAGCTGTAAACATGTAGCCTGATCATTATGTTCATTTTTTCCCCTGAGTTCTCTATTTTTAGTATCTAAGTAAAACCTGTCTCTGCAAACTTGGTTCTCTGAAAATGCCTGGCTTTGCAGAATTTTAATTGTGAGGAAGGGATCTGCACCCGCAGCTGGTCTTGTGCTCTTTGGAAGCCTCTGTCTGACCATACAGATGATCCAGGTTCGAATCCTGGCAAGGCCATCCCAGGTGCTGAAGGGTAAGACGTCTTGGTGTAGACTCAGTAGAGTGGCCCGCAGGAGTTCTTTGGGGTGACACGGTGGGGGATGGGTAGGGGCTGGCTAAAATTTTAGTCTAAAATTGCGATTTGCTGCAATTGTGATCCTGTCTCGTATTTACTGTCATTTAAACACGGTTAATTGGAAGAATGATTAAAATCAGCTTATGAATTTTTGGAGAAAGGATACAGGTGTGTGTAGAAACAACTTCAGAATTTTTTTTTTACCTTCACATGTAGTTAGATAGCTTATTAAGGGGGCAATAAAGTACTCTGCCAGAACTTCACATGAAAGGTGGATTGGATGAGGGAGGAGTTTAAGATATATAGGTAAGTTAGTTAATTACGGAGCCTGACACTTTAATCAATTCATTGTTGCCTCTTTCTTTTTTAATAGCAATATGGTCTGGAACAACCATAAAAGTTAACAGCGTCTACTACACCAATAAATGTTTACTGTCGTAATCATCTCAAAACTGTAGTTAAACTCTGCTTAGTTTCTCTTGCTGCCTCAAACCCTTTTTTGGAATAAGGCAGTATTCAATTCTTCCTAAGCCTTTTGTCTTAATATAAATCAGTTCAAGGAAAATTAAAGTCTATCTTGAAAAACATGATTTAGTTTGTACTATTAAAGCTTACCGTCTTATGTCATTGTGTTTTTTAATAATCAAAGTATAATTGATTTACAATATTATATTAGTTTCAAGTGTATAACATAGTGGTTCAATATTTTTATACATTACCAAGTGATCAGGATAAGTCTAGCTACCATCTGTCATCATACAAAGTTATTTCAATATCACTGACCATATTCCCCATGCTGTACATTACATCCCCATGACTTACTTATTTTATAACTGGAAGTTTGTATCTCTTAATCTCCCTCATCTATTTCACTTATCCCCCCCACCCCCCACGTCTCCCCTCTCACAGCCTCCAGTTTGTTCTCTGTATCTAGGACTCTGTTTCTGTTTTGTTATGTTTGTTCATTTGTTTTGTCTTTTAGATTCCGCATATTAGTGATATCATGTGCTATTTGTCTTTCTCTGAGTTATTTCACTTAGTGTAATATCCTCCAAGTCCATCCATGTTGTTGGAAATGACAAAGTGTCATTCTTTTTACGTAGTATTCCATTGTATATATACCACATATTCTTTATCCATTCATCTGTTGATGGACACTTCCATACCTCGGCTGTTATAAATAATGTTGCAGTGAACATAGGGATGCATGTATCTTTTCGAATTAGTGTTTTCATTTTCTTTGGAAATATACCCAGAATTGGAATTGCTGGAGTGTATGGTAGTTCTATTTTTAGTTTTTTGAGGAACCTCTATTCTGTTTTCCACAGTGGCTGCACCCATTTACATTCCCACCAGCAGTGTATGAGGGCTCCCTTTTCTCCACATCCTCACCAGATCTGTGTCCCCAGGAGGACTCCCAATTGCCTTCTGCCTCTCTGGGAAACTCTCGAAGATCAACAAGTGGCTCTTTTCAAATTACTGCCTCTGTGCTGGGACTTGGAACCTGTAGATTTTACGTGTACCCTTTAAGAGTGGAGTCTGTTTCCTGTAGCCCTCCAGCTCTCCTGTTCTCAAGCCCAGCTGGCCTTCAAAGCCAGACGTTGTACAGGCTCATCCTCTCTATGCAGCACCCCCAGGCTGGGGTACCTGATGAGGAGCTCGGTCCCCCTGCTCCCTCGGGGAAACTCTGCAATTATGATTCTCCTCCTGTTTGTGGGTCGCCTACCCAGGGGTGTGTATCTTGACTCTACCATGTCTCCACCTCTCCTGTCTGGTTCCTTCTTTATTATCTTTAGTGGTGGAGAGCCTGTTCTGCTAGTCTTCAAGACGTTCTAATAGATACTTGCTCTGTAAACAGTTGTAATTTTGGTGTGCCCATGTGAGGAGGTATGTTCAGGGTCTTACTTCACCATCGTGGCCACCAATCTTATTGTTGTATTTTATTAAAACCTGTTTTAAGTAATTTCTTTGAAGAAGTATCGGCATGTGAGCTATATAAAAAAGTAAACTTTTTAAGGATTTAGTATTACACAAATATTATTAACAAATGTAACATACCATCTGGGATGACAATTCAAAACTAATTTTAGAAATATACCTTGATGAGCTGGATCAATTAATAAAAGGTGAATCCTTAGAAGAATCTTAAGGTCATGATGGTCTTAATTCTCTGACATAACTTCCAGTCTGTCTTTCCATATCTGAAGTCATTCTTTGTTTTGACTTGGACAAAACAGATCAATTCTGGTGCTACTTAAACCATAGGAAGGGTTTGCCTGACTTGCATAACATAAACAGTTTATCTTCTTATGTGTGCTGGGAATTATAGAGAGCTTGGAAAAGAGAAGATACAGCAGTATGATACTGTGAGGTAATAAGGAATACATGTTTTGGTGTTTGTCCATGGTTCCTGGCACCTTGCTTCTAAAACTCTTGTAATTTCCTAAGTGACAAGAGCCTTAAAGGCTAAAAGGAGAGCCTTTTCTTATTCCTAACAAGCCCCTTTCAACCACACCTGAGTTTATTTTAATGCGGTGTCTTTTGGTAAAGCCCCTAAGGCTGGGGGCGGGTTGCCAGGGGAACCAATCAAAATGTTGGAACTTTCAGGCGCCACCCCTTCTCTCCCTGAGAAGGGAGAGGGGCTGGAGATTAAGCTTAATCGCTAATGGCCAATCAATCATACCTACCTGCTGAAACCTCCATAAAAATCCTAGAGTGGAGTTTGGAGAGTTTCCTGTTTGCTGAACCCTTGGAGGTGCTGGGTGGTGGGGTGCCCAGAGAGGGCATGGAAGTGCCACACCCCTTCCCCTTTACCTTGCCCTGTGCATCTCTTGCATCTGGTTTCAGAGCTGTATCCTTCTATTAAAAAAATCACCCAGTAATGTAGTAAGTGAACTGTTTTCCTGAGTTCTGGGAGCCATTCTAGCAAACTATTGGGCTTGGCCAATTTATTGCCAGTTGGTCAGGACTTAAAATTGGCGTCTGAAGTGGGAGCTGTCTGTGGGACTGAGCCCTTAACCTGTGGGATCTGATGCTATCTCTAGGTAGGTAGCGTCAGGATTGAGTTAAATTGTAGGACACTCAGCTGGTGTCAGAGAATTGTTTGCTGTGGGAAAAACAACCATACACTTGAGCGTCAGAAATATTGAGAGTAGAATAGGGCACAGAAATGGAAATGGTTTTCTCTTTCAGTGAAGACCCTGAGGGGATGATGCGTATCCTCAGGTGCTTTGAAAAAGTTTACTTGATCATTTCTTTCTTTTTCTTTTTTAAATAAATTTATTTTCATTTATTTATTTATTTATTTATGGCTGCGTTGGGTCTTTGTTGCTACACGCGGGCTTTCTCTAGTTGTGGCGAGCGGGGGGGCTACTCTTCGTTGCGTGGTACGGGCTTCTCATTGCAGTGGCTTCTCTTGTTGTGGAGTACGGGCTCTAGGTGCCCGGGCTTCAGTAGTTGTGGCACGCGGGCTCAGTAGTTGTGGCTCGTGGGCTCTAGAGCAGAGGCTCTGTAGTTGTGGTGCACGGGCTTAGTTGCTCCGCGGCATGTGGGATCTTCCTGGACCAGGGATCGAACCCATGGCCCCTGCATTGGCAGGCGGATTCTTAACCACTGCGCCACCAGGGAAGTCCTATCATTCATTTCTTGAGTTTGATAAATATTAACAATATGTTTTTGCGAATCTTTTCAACTTCATTAACACAGCATTTCACTGTGTAAAGAACTGGCTTTCTGGGTGAAATTTAAAAATACAAGTTCTGCTCTACTATCTGTTCTTTTAGTATTTGCTCTCCTTAACATCTGGTTTGCTTTGTTAGATTATTTTAACTAGTCTTTGTCTTCCAGAGATGAATTTGCTTTAGAAAATACTGACCTTACATTGTGCTCATGGGCTCCTTTTAGTCTTTCTCTTTATACCCTCTCTATTACCGTGTACCCCAAACAGTTGACTTTCTCAAGTTCCCAGTTATTGGTCATTATTGCCATGACTTCTCAGTTTCTGCTCTTGGGAGAAAAAATATCTGATAGCTTCAGCTGGGCCTTTTTAACTGTTCTGCAAATTTAATTTAAAATAGAGTGAATTTGAAGGCTGTAACTTTGGTTCATTTGAATCCCAAATGATTAAACCTTTTATTCATTTCCCTTGCTTCTCTAAGAAACACTTAAGGAAATTTTAAAATCTGGTAATCTTCAAATACATTTAAGAAAGGAGAAGATAAGCTATTCAACCTTTAAGTCACAATTCTGGAGTTATGTAGTCAATTAGCTTTGGTCCGAGATGAAAGAGAATGTGCTTTATGTGAGTCTTGGGGGAAGGACTTAGAATTACGCACGGAATTGACAGTCATTCTGGGCACGCTGAGGGGCGTGCTGACTCAGCTGATAATATTTTTTTCTCAGTAGTGAAGACTGTTGACTTAAAGGCCTCCTTTGCCTTCAGACATCCTCTGCTTTGGCATTATAGTATCACACAGAATAGTTTCACTATCGTAAGTCAGCTGTGCTCTCTCTTTTCATCCCTTTCTCACTGCTTCCAACCCCTGATCGTTCAACAGTCTCTATGGTTTTGCCTTTTCCAGAATGTCACATAGTTGGAATCATACAGTATGTAGCCTTTTCAGACTGGTTTCTTTCACATAGTAATATGCTTTTAAGGTTCTTTCTTGTCTTTTCATGGCTTGATAGCTCATTTATTTTATTTATTTATTTATTTATTTACATCTTTATTGGAATATAATTGCTTTACAATGGTGTGTTAGTTTCTGCTTTATAACAAAGTGACTCAGTTATACATATACATATGTTCCCATATCTCTTCCCTCTTGCGTCTCCCTCCCTCCCACCCTACCTATCCCACCCCTCTAGGTGGTCACAAAGCACCGAGCTGATCTTCCTGTGCTATGCGGCTGCTTCCCACTAGCTATCTATTTTACGTTTGGTAGTGTATATGTCCATGCCATTCTATCACTTTGTCCCAGCTTATCCTTCCCCCTCCCCGTATCCTCAAGTCCATTCTCTAGTAGGTCTGCATCTTTATTCCCGTCTTGCCCCTAGGTTCTCATGACCATTTTCTTTCTTTCTTTTTTTTTGGATTCCATATGTATGTGTTAGCATATGGTATTTGTTTTTCTCTTTCTGACTTACTTCACTCTGTATGACAGACTCTGGGTCCATCCACCTCACTACAAATAACTCAATTTCGTTTCTTTTTATGGCTGAGTAATATTCCATTGTATAGATGTGCCACATCTTTATCCATTCATCCGATGATGGACACTTAGGTTGCTTCCATCTCCTGGCTACTGTAAATAGAGCTGCAATGAACATTTTGGTACATGACTCTTTTTTTTTTTTTTTTTTTTTCTTTTCTCCTGCGGTACGCGGGCCTCTCACTGTCGCGCCTCCCCCGCCGCGGAGCACAGGCTCCGGACGCGCAGGCTCAGCGGCCATGGCTCGCAGGCCCAGCCGCTCCGCGGCATGTGGGATCCTCCCGGACCGGGGCACGAACCCGCGTCCCCTGCATTCGCAGGCGGACTCTCAACCACTGCGCCACCAGGGAAGCCCGGTACATGACTCTTTTTGAATTATGGTTTTCTCAGGGTATATGCCCAGTAGTGGGATTGCTGGGTCATATGGTAGTTCTATTTGTAGTTTTTTAAGGAACCTCCATACTGTTCTCCATAGTGGCTGTACCAATTCACATTCCCACCAACAGTGTATGAGGGTTCCCTTTTCTCCACACCCTCTCCAGCATTTATTGTTTCTAGATTTTTTGATGATGGCCATTCTGACTGGTGTGAGATGATATCTCATTGTAGTTTTGATTTGCATTTCTCTAATGATTAATGATGTTGAGCATCCTTTCATGTGTTTGTTGGTAATCTGTATATCTTCTTTGGAGAAATGTCTGTTTAGGTCTTCTGCCCATTTTTGGGTTAGGTTGTTTGATAGCTCATTTCTTTTTAGTGCTGAATAATATTCCATTGTCTGGATGTACCATCTACTTTGTTTCATCTTTTTACTTATTATTTTTTAGAATATTTGAAGATGAAGTTGTGCTTTCCTATGCCTTTACACCCTAAGTATTAGCCATCTCTTTTGTCTGCGGCCAAATCTGAATAAAATCCCAGCTCTGTCACTCAGGTCTATGGCAACACTCCACAGGAAAGACTTCTTGGCAGACAGCTGTTTGATGGGGTTTTTTTGCTCCTAGACAGGCTGTGTGAATTTTTACAGCACACGCCTTGTCACTTGAGATGCTGCTGGTTATTCTCTCCAGCTGCACTAGAAGCAGTTCCTGCTTTTAAGGAGCTTTCATCTCAGATCTTTTCACCAGTTAATTTTTTCTAACTTGTTTATCCCTGACATCTGTCACATTATGGCCAAGTCACTTCCAACTTACTTTTTTCAGCCATCAGACCCATGCAGGTTGAGTGACCTTTCTATGTTGGCATTTTAGGACCTTAGCCTAAACTCATGAATTGTCTGACTTTTTACTTTTAATTCTTCAGTCCAACAAAGTAAGATTTGAAAGATTTTTTTTCCTCTAATGTTTAAGTAAATTGCATGTAGGAAGTCTCTTCTATCAATATATATGTTTATAACTGAAAAAATTCCTCCTCCTTTCCCACTAGAGTACTTTTTGGCATGGTGTAGCTCGTTTAAAGGGATGAAACAACATATTTCACAACAAATATATTCGTTTTAAAGGACTGAGAAAAATACGTTTTACAGAAAGGAATACATTCAATTCAATAAAAAAGGGTAATCAGAGACTTGAAGTAATAGGACAGAAGAAAAGGATGGTATCTGTTGGCTCAAGACCATTGGGTCAGGGATGATATAAAGAGCCCTGAAGCCAATAGTTAAAATATGATTTGTGCTGTCAAGAGCATATAATCAAGAAATGGTTCGCCTCTGCAGTGATGCCTAGAACGTGATTATCTTAAATGTGGAATCAGGCAGATATTTAGAGGCAATTTAATGTAATGTTTGCATCTTACAGACTAAAAATAAATGTCAAAGAAATAAGTTTAGGAGCCTTTGCTGTTTCACAGATTGTGAAACCAACTGTAAGAATAACAATTTCTACTCAAGTAAATAAATTCCTCTAGAGAAGTTAGGCTTCTAGGGGAGCCTATAGAATAGTTTCTTATAAGAAAAGGTCACCTGGCTTTGTTTAGAAGTTGACCTCACTGATCTAAGGAATGTGGTTTAAGGCTATTTCTTTTCCCTCTTAGATAATGAGAAAGTTAGACAGCTGCTTCTGGAGGGTGTGCCTGTGGAGTGTTCGCATAGCTTTCTTTGGAACCAAGATATCTGTAAGAGTGTCACAGAGAATAAAATCTCGGATCAGGTAACTAATGGTAAAGTCGTGAAAACAGGCTGAAATTCATCACTCTAGAGACCATGAACGTTTTTTCATATTTAATAGAATCCCATAGACTTCCTTTTATTTTCAATTTTTGGATCCCTTACGATATATACAATGCTATTTTCCGTTCTTAGAGAAGAATAATCTCTAGAAAAGGTTAATACAAAGACTTCTTCTTGAAATGATAATCTTATGGTTTAATTTGTTTTTCTTTTACTATTTTTCCCCTTAAATGTTCTCTGTCATTAATTTCACCATGATTGAGCTCCTGTCAGCACCAGGTATTGTATTAGATAATGGGGTAGATGACTAGGATTAGGTTGAAGAAGTACAGAGTACAAAGGAAGCCCAAAGAAGGGGTACTGAGCCCGGACTAGGGAAACTGGGGAAAGCTTCCTGGGTGGAGGAGCTGGTATTTGAGCTAACTCTTAGGTGTGTGGTGAGAATTAACCAGGCTTCTTGGCGGCCAGGGGCCAGGAGCCAAGGCTACAGTGGAGAAAGGATTGTTGGAGTTGAGAACGAGGGCAAGGGCCCAGGCCAAAAACAGGATGGCATGTTCAGGAATCTCCAAGTAGATCAGTATCTTGGAGTTAAGGGTGGGGTAGGAGATGGAACTGAGGAGATAAAAAGGGGCTATAGCATAAAAGACCTTGAGGCATTTTTGGATTTGGACTGAAGATGCAGGGGCCATTGAAGATTTTAAGTTGGGCCATGACGTGATCAGATTTCAGTCTGGGAGTGCTACGGAGACTAGAGACGGGGAGACTAGAGACGGGGATAAGGGGCGGAAGAGCTGGAGAGAGGGCTTGTGGTTGGATGGCTTAGAAGAGACCCTTGAAGTAGTCCAGATGGCATGATGGGGGCCTGAAGTGTGGCAGTATGCCTGGAGTGGAGGGGCTGGGGTTTAATACATATACCTGGAAGGTAAAACTGCCTAGACTCAGTGGTTGATTGGAAGATGGGAAGTGAGAAAGGAGGAGGCCTGTGGGTTAGGTCCTAATGGTCTAGCTTGGTTTTAGGAGCTCAGCTAAAAGAGAGGCAGAGCCAGGTCTGACTTGTCACTGCTGTCTTCCCAAGTTCTAGCTAAGTGCCTGGCATATAACAGGTGCTTAGGAAATATTTGAATGAACAAGTAAATGAATGAAGACTAAACATTTGAAAGGATGAATGAATGAGCTAATGAACTGTGAGAATTGTATGTCATCCAGCCAGCCGGGGCACACAGGAGGAGAGTGACGCAGCGGGGAAGATGAGTTTAGTCTCAGATAAACTGAGGGGCCTCAGGACGTCCCAGGAGCAGATGTCCAGGAGACAGGTTTCTATCCCAGGAGGAAAAGTTGGGACTAAAGAGATAGATATTTTGGAATTCCCAATATGTAGAAGGTAGTGGAAACTTGACCAAAGGTAAAAAAAGGAGACTCGGGACTTGGTCATGCATGAAGGGCATTCGTGAGTTAGACTTTGTAGCGTGGAGGTGGTCTCCTGTGTAGTCTTCTCAATTGAGCGTCAGGCCTGTCTCCACCTGGCAAGACTGCAAGGATGTTGTTATCCACTCCCTGCAGTCCACTTAATAGATCATTTATAGCATCTTCTCTTTTAAGACCTGCTGAGAAATTTTCTTAAAAGCTGGAGTATTTCCCCACGTGCCCCTCCTTGAGAAGTTCTTGTTTATAGCCCTTTTACTTCATGACCACCAATCTTAACCAAACTAAATGTAGGGACAGAGTATCACAATGTAAGATTAATCCTGATAGATAAGGAATTAGCAGAATGAATGTATATTATTTTATTACTTTGAATCACTTAGTATCTTCTAATTTAAGACAATTTGGCATTTTCTACCAAAGCACTTGTATAGAGGAAAATCATCCTGGGAGAAATACCTTGTACTTAAAATGGCTCACATTTATTTATTGAGAACACCTTTTTCTTGCTTTTTAAAAGAGCATTGAACTTTGTAAAGCTGCTTATAGGGAGACCCAGTAGGATCTCCCGGAAGACTAGGGTTGTTTGTCTTGAATTATTTTCTTCCACTTCAGGATTTAAACCGGAAGAGGAGTGAATTGCTGGTGCCCGGGTCACAGCTTTTTTTAGGTCCCCATGAATCCAAGGTTCCTATACTTTTGATTCAACAGCCAGGAAAAGTGACTGGTGATGACCAGCGAGGCTGGGGAAGTGGCTGGGATGTCCTCCTCCCAAAGGGCTGGGGCATGGCTTTCTGGATTCCATTTGTAAGTTACTCTTCGATTCTGACCAACAGTTACAACATTTAAAATACATTCCTAGTGAATGCCAAGCACTGAAAATGTTCCTGACTTTACGCACGACCTAGAAATTGAGTGCTAGTTTTCTGCCCTTTGAGCTATAATCCTGGATATAAGATACTTCATAGAGTCCCTGGAGCCCGGTTTTCATTACTAAGAGTTGTGCTGACATTTTTTGAATTTTTGAGGTTTTAAAAGTGGCCTGATTTTTGAATAATAGTGGCAACAAAATGTTGAGGTTTCTTTACTTGAAATTTGTTACAGTTTAAAAGCCAAAAGACTTCGTTTTTATAGACGTATAGAATACAGTTTTTTTTTTACGTGCTGTTCCATTTATTCCTCTTTTATTAACTGCAGCGAAAAATTTTATTAAAAATCTAATGTGTGTTTTTTTTTTCCTGGTTAAATAATTACTTTGAGCTAGAAAGCATAAAGGACATGACATGTAAGACCGTTAGATTCAGGCAGATAATTAATTTTAGTGATTATGCGTAGTGCAAAGGACATTCAGTTAATCATTTAGGAGTGGGAATATTTTTAAATCTAACTTTAAAATTATGAACTGTTTTAAGCATACAGAAGGTATACCTGTGTACCTTTCACCCGCCATCCAGCTTAAGAAATAAGACATTACAGGTTCATTGGAAGCGCTCTGTGTATCCCTCTCCAATCCCATTTCCCTCTCTCCTTCTAAAGGAATCACGAGTCCTATTTTTGGTGTTTGTCACTATCATGCATGTTTTTATAGCTTTATTAAGTGTGTGTGTATATCCTAAAATAAAATAGCTATATTTGACATGTTTTTAAACTTTATTCCTTGTATAAATGCTTTTGCAACTTGCAGTATTCACTCAACATTGAGATTTTTCCATGTTGATTGGTGAAGCTCTATTTCGTTCATTTTTACTATTGTATGGTAACCCATCGTGGGGTAGTTCCCCAGTGTATTTATCCATTCTATTTTTGATGGGTATTTAGGTTTCCCATTTTTCTCCATACAAAGAATTTAGCAGTTTCACTTTAAGTTGGTATAGTGACAGGATCTTTCTGGCGTTTCTTTTAGATCTATCGAGGTGCAAGAGTTGGAGGATTAAAAGAGACTGTAGTGCATTCTCAGTATAAAAGGTCACCTAATGTCCCAGGTGATTTCCCAGACTGCCCTGCTGGGATTCTCTTTGCTGAAGAGCAAGCTAAGAATCTTCTTGAAAAGTACAAAAGGTAAGAAACTGGCTTCTCTAGTTTGATGTCTTTTTTTTTTTAAATAAATTTATTTATTTTTTGCTGCGTTGGGTCTTCATTGCTGAGTGTGGGCTTTGTCTAGTTGCGGCGAGCAGGGGCTGCTCTTCGTTGAGGTGCGCGGTCTTCTTATTGCGGTGGCTTCTCTTGTTGCAGAGCATGGGCTCTAGGCACGCGGGCTTCAGTAGTTGTGGCACGCGGGCTTCAGTAGTTGTGGCTCATGGGCTCTAGAGAGCAGGCTCAGTAGTTGTGGCGCACGGGCTTAGTTGCTCCGCAGCATGTGGGATCTTCCTGGACCAGGGCTCGAACCCGTGTCCCCTGCCTTGGCAGGCGGAATCTTAACCACTGTGCCACCAGGGAAGCCCGGCAGGCGGGTTCTTAACCACTGCATCACCAGGGAAGTCCCTAGTTTGATGTCTTAAGGGGAAGACACATTGAACAATCATGTTTGTCCTGGCTTCAGGGACTCTTACTATATAATGTGGAGTTCTTAGACTTGTCAACATTCCCAAGACATAATTAAGAAGATGCTACTTAGGTCAGGAGATTGCCCTATATCTAAATTTTATAGCCCATGCAGGTTACAAGCCTTTCTCTTTGTTATCTGCTTCACTGATGATGGTGTACACCTAAGCTGTGGACCTGAGTTCCGGGCGCTTGTTAATTGATTCCCGCTACTGAGCCCTGCCTCCTCAAAATGGAAATTGTGTCTTTCGTAATGGTTATAGATGGAGTACATACTTATGAATTTTAATGAAAGTATGGAAACATGCAAAAATACTTTATAAACTGGTGTATTCCTTTTATCCGGAGAGATAGCACTGTTCTTACATTTTGGTATCTATCCATCTAGACTTTTTTCTTTTCCATTGGAGGAGTGGCCAGTGAGGGGTTTTATTTCCTTTATACTCTGGAAAGGAAACATAGGGCACCTGTATTTCCTACTGAACTGTAGACTTCGGGAAGCACAAAAACTCTCTTTGTTTGTTGTGGCATCTGCAGTATCTAGCCGGTGCCTAGTGCACAGTGGGCCTTAATACCTGTTTTTTTGTTGACTGATGAATGGGTGACTAATTGAATGTTGTATTTCCTTGACTGTGAACTCCACAGTTGTGCTCTCCTGTGCACAGCTGCAACTCTAGAGACAGGCTTGGCCACAGTTGGCTTGGCTTTCCGGCTATTGTTTGAATGATGGATGAATGAGTGAGTGAGTGAACGGGGATACGTTCCTGGATTGCTGGTTTACAAGCCCTTTGAGGGCAGCCATTGTGTGTCGTACATCCTACGCCTCCCATAGTGTGCAGGGGCTTCTCCATGCTTGTTAAATAATAATTGACAGTAATACTTAATTTCTCACCCTTTCGATTTTTTTATGTATGCAAATTTTTCGTAGACACAAATTTTTTTTAAGGCATTGTATTACATCTACTATTTTGAAACCTGCTTTTTTCATTTAGCTGTGTATTATGGAAAGTTTTCCCATATCAATAAATATGACTCTAAACCAAGAGTTGGCAAACTCTTTCTGTAAAGGGCCAGATGATAACTATTTCTGGCTTTGTGGGCCCTTTGGTCTCCATGGCAGCTGCTCAACTCTGCCATGTGGCATGAAGGCAGCCTCAGAGGACGCATAAATGAGTGAGCACGGCTGTGTTCCAGGCTCACGCTATGGACAATCCTATTTGAATTTCATAGCATTTTCATGTGCCACACGATATTATTCTCTTGTGTTTTTTTCTTTCCTTTTTTCTTTTTTTTGGCCGCACCGCGCGGCTTGTGGGATCTTAGTTCCCCAACCAGGAATGAAACCCGGGCCCCCTGCAGTGGAAGCGCGGAGTCCTAACCACTGGACCTTCAGGGAATTCCCTCTTGTGTTTTTTTCAACCATTGAAAAATGTAAAAACCATTCTTAGCTCGCGGGTCATACAAAAACAGGCAGTGGGCCAGGTTTGCCCAGTGAGGTGTCGTTTGCCAATGCAGTATGGCTGTCCTGTGATCTATCAGTGGCCCTGTAGGTTCTTTCTGAATCTTTGCTCTGTGCTTCTGTGAACAGCTTTCCATTTGTATCTCTACGTATTTGTCTGATCTATTCGTTTAGCACATGTTGACTTAGAACTTGCCATGTGTCAGAAACCTTTCTAGGCACTGAGGCTGCAGCAGGGGACAGGACGGGCAAAGTCTGCTGTGCCCTTGTGGAGCTTATTCTTGATGGAAGTACGTGTTTCTACACTAGTGGGAGGGATCCAGGCAAGGGGAGGGAGGCTAAAATGGCCAGAGCAAAGCCCTTGAGTGAGGACGACGGGGTGGCATCCAGGGCATAAGGGGAGGAGTGGCATTCCTTAGGGTCAGGCTTAGCTGTCTTATTTTTAGTAAGGCTGGAAGGCTGACTCTGAAAATGTGAATACAGATTTCGGTAGGCTAGACTCTGCGCAGAGGTTGGGTAGTAGTCTGATTGTGACCGTCTTCTCTGAAAAATAGGCAAGGTTATCATCTAGGAATAAGGGGGAGAGAGGCTGTTGGAGATTTGAGGAGAGAGGAATTGATATAAACAGTGTTCTGGGAGAGTGGAAGATAGAATCGACTGGAGAAACGTATCAGATTTGTAAGAAATGTAGGAGTCCGCTTAAGTTGTGTTGATAGTGAGACCCTTCGGGACTACTGCATGTTCTTCCCCAGCCACGTTCTGCCAATGAGGTGCTGGCGTGGGGTAGTGGAGGGTTGAATGTAACCAGCAGGGGCTTTGCCGGAGGAGGGACTTGGGGGTATGTGTAAAGGGAGTGACTAAGTTCTCTTAGGAGAACTTAGTTCCTAAGTGTCTCTTAGGAACTGTGGCATCTAGGCTTCCAAGGAGAGAGATGTGAGGACGGTAGTGAGCAGTGATGAAGTGGTAAACGAATACAGTGAGTCTCCTACATACGAACCTTCAAGTTGCGAACTTTCAACGATGTGAACGTGTGTGCCATCAGCGTCAGGCGTGAGTGAGATTGCAGCCTGCCCTCCGTCTCCTATTGCTGAGGATCCTTCAGCTCTACCATCTCCCACCTCCTCTCCCTCCTCCAGTCAGTAACTCTTCTTGCCTGTTCACTCGATGCCAGCCCCGTATGCCAGCTGTTGTACTGTACTACTGTACTTTTCAAGGTACCGTACTGTAAGATTAAAAATGTTTTCTTTATTTTTTGTGTTTGTTTTCTATGTATTATTTGTGTGAAAAGTATTGATATTATAAACCTATTATAGCACTATATAGCCGATTGTGTTCGTTGGGTACCTAGGCTAACTTTGTTGGACTTACGAACAGACTGGACTTATGAATCCGCTCTTGGAACGGAACTCATTCGTATGTAGGGGACTTACCGTAGGAAGTTCCAGTGGTTGAGGAATTGTTGCCGTGGAGAGGTAAATGGGCAGGCAACATAGGAGGCGTCATTCTGAGTGAAGGATACTTGAAATTGAGATTTTAAGGTGGAGCAAGTGTTGGCAGTGACCAAAAGGTAAGGTGTGACCAGGAGAGTGGGTGGTTGAGATGGGGGGAAGTAAAAGGTGTGAGAAGTTTCTGGTGGGCCAGGGTACTAGAAGGATGAATGGGTCGGGATGGAGCAGAAGGCAGAGTGGCGGGGAATGGGGTGCCTGGGGAGTTGACCGAGGCCCTGGCTGAGCAGGGAGAGCCAGGTTTATCTGATGGCTTGTGCCTCAGGGGAGCGGGAAGGAGAAGAAAAGCGGTCTGGGGGCATCAGGAGGAATGTGCCCACCCCTAGGCCTGTGGGGTGTGAAAAAGAAAGAGCTATCACTTGAGAGGAGCTGTAGTGGAAAGAAGGCAAAGAAGGACCTTAGGCTCAATCTCATAAATAAGATTTCTAGTTAAAAAGAAAAAAAAGCTGCATGCTTTGAGGATTTGACGTACCATTGGCAAATGGCTATTTGTATTAGTGTAGAATTTTACCTCTAGTTCCGAGGGTGCCTGTTTTCCCTCACGTCCCGATAATGTGGGCTATTACCAATCTTTTATTTTATTGTTTTAATTAATTAAAAAAAATTATTTATTTATTTATTTTTGGCTGCGATGGGTCTTTGTTGCTGCACGCGGGCTTTCTCCAGTTGTGGTGGCTTCTCTTTGTTGTGGAGCATAGGCTCTAGGCGCACGGGCTTCAGTAGTTGTGGCTCGCGGGCTCTAGAGCACAGGCTCAGTAGTTGTGACACATGGGCTCTGTTGCTCCGCAGCATGTGGGATCTTCCCGGACCAGGGCTCAAACCCGTGTCCCCTGCATTGGCAGGCGGATTCTTAACCACTGCGCCACCAGGGAAGTCCTTACCAATCTTAATACTGACAAAACATACATGAAAAAATGGCATCTTACCGTTCTCATTTTTTGTTTGTTTGCTTACAAGTGAGGTTGGGTACTCTTAAGTGTTTTCACCATTTTTTGTCTCTCTTTTTATAAACTGCCCGTCTCTCTTTTTAAAAGTTTCTGGGTGAGGCAAGTACCCTGAGAGGGTTTTTCACCAGCTGCCCCTCTCAGGAGGCCAGAACACGTTTGGTTCAGTCTCCAGAATATAGGCTCAAACTGAACCTCTGATTAAGTGTACAGGTTCATTTCCATTTGAGGTCCTAGGGCATAGCACACAGTAAGAAACAGAGGGGGGAAGGAATGTCTGGGCCTGTCCCCGAGGAGACCATCAGCCTGAGGGTGCAGGCTGGGACTCCCACAGAGTACCCCAGCCCGGAAGGGCCCATGGCCAGGCTGCTCCCTACCTCTTGGGGTCATTACATACCAGAGCAGGCCCTGGTTCCCACCAGTTAGTGGTTTTTTGAAGGTTCTCCCTCACTTACATGTTGCTGGAAAAGTCATTTGGTATCACCCATGTGGAGGGCAGTTTGGAATATCTGTCAAAATTGCAAGAGCTAATAATACTCGTTGCCTTAGCACTTCCACTCCCAGGACTTTATCCTGTGGATATACTTGTACAACATGTTCAAGGTCATTCATGGCAGCATCGTTTGTAGAAGCAAAAGCTTGAAAATAACCAAAATGTCCTCGAGGAGAGGACTGTCTAAATAACTTAAGGTATAAACCATCCAGTGGGATAAGACTTGTGCTAAAGAGTGAGGGATGTCTTGATGTGCTAATATAAAATGACCTCCAAGATATTTTGTTAAATGAATAAAGTTAAGCAAAAGAGTACAGGATCGGTTTGCCACCATTTGTGTAAAATGGGTAAAAAAAGAAATATGTATATGTCTGCTTGTAAGTTTATAAAATGTCTCTAGAAGGATATATAAGAAACAGATGATGATATTGTCTCTGTGGGGGACAGCTGGGTCACCAGAGGTCAAGGGTGAGAGAGAAACTTCACCATCACCCCTTTTGTACCTTTTTAAAAAAAATTTTTTTTTATTTTTGGCTGCATCGGGTCTTAGTTGCAGCACGTGGGATCTTGTGTTGCAGCGCGTGGGCTTCTCTCTAGTTGTGGTGCGCTCTCTAGTTGTGGTGTGCGGGCTTCTCTCTAGTTGTGGTGCACAGGCTCAGTAGTTGTGGCGTGCAGGCTCTCTAGTTGCGGTGCATAGGCTTTCTAGTTGGGGCACGAGGGCTCCAGAGTGTGTGGGCTCAGAGTTGCTTAGTTGCTCCATGGCATGTGGGATCTTAGTTTCCTGGCCAGGGATCGAACCTGCATCCCCTGCATTGGAAGGCAGATTCTTAACCACTGGACCACCAGGGAAGTCCCCCTTCTGCACCTTTTGAACTTCAAACCCTGTGAGTATTCAGGGGCATCACTGCACAGCTCCAGGAGCACCCTTTACCTGCAGCTCTTCAGGAGTGGCGCCCCCCGGAGTGAGGCACGTAGGGGGACTTCGTGGGCGCATCATCTATTACAGTAAAAACCGAAGAAAACAGAAACGCTCAGCCCCTAGAGTTGGTTATTATTAGTTTTTAAAATCGTATTTCTTAGAAGACTTTTTTGTATGTTTGTTTTTAAAATAGAGATGGAGTACGGTGGCCATGGTTATTTTGATTGTCCATCCTAAATTGTTCAAAATTGGTTCTCCTCTTTGATTTCCATTAGACGCCCTCCGGCAAAACGGCCCAACTACGTTAAGCTTGGCACCCTGGCACCTTTCTGCTGTCCCTGGGAGCAGTTAACTCGAGACTGGGAATCAAGAGTCCAGGCCCAAGACGCATCGTCTGCAGCTTCCTCTCCTGGTGGTGAGGAGAGTAGCCTGAGGAGAGATGTGGTGCCTTGTGCTCCCATGCCTGGAAGGACTCGACAGCTGTCTGATGACGAGGGCACACCCCTAAACGACTCCAGCGAGCCCAAGGGAGTGATGGACACAGATGGTCCAGCCCGGGCGGGGACTGAGGGGCTAGTGGGCCAGGGTGCCACCGGCAGTCTCCTCTGTGTTCTGAGGTAAGTGCACACGACTTCCGGGTACGTTTTTGGATTGTCTGTTTTTTTGATACTGACCAGGAAGTAAAAGTTATCATTGCTCCTTTACACAAAGCCCAAGTGAATTTATGGACCTTCTGGAAGGGAAAGCCAGTGAATCATAGAGGGCCCGGGGAAAAGGCTAAATCACATACATTTGCTTTGGGGCATGATGCTAACTGACGAAATGATTTAAAATATCGTCAGTAGACCTAAACCAGGGCAGTTTATGACCTATTTTATTTAGTCTTTGCTCACAAAGCAGTCCCCTCACGATTGTGATCTTAAGTAATGAAGAACCCCTGCAAGCATTCTTTAGATCGTTGAATTAGATTTCTTCCCATTGCTTTTGAATGACCTGCATTTGTGGCCGACTAGATCCCCATTCATTGTGATATTGTCATATCACAGAGGTTACTGTGTAAAATGTGTTCTTCTCTCAGTGCTGCTGCAGGCTATCCGATTCTGCTTATCATTAACCCTTTATTCTGTGCTCTGATTTTAAAAGAGTGCCAGCCCTTTGCTTTATACTTATTTTTCTGTACCGTAATTTCATATCCTTCCTTCTTACTTTTCAGATAAGTGTCCCTTAGAGTTTCTTTTTTCATCAAAACATCAATCCTTTTTACTCGAATCCTCTCACTGTGAATATAGCCATAGATTCTACTCCACTGTCTCATTTTTCTCTGCCTTCAACTTGAAACCTTTAATCCTTGAGTCTCAGAGTAGTAGACACATAAAAAGAAAAGTATCGTTACACAAATGTATATTTTTGATTTTTAAAAAATCGAAGTTTTGATCCTTTCCCCCCATAGAGTATCAAAAAAATCAAATGAACTCCAGCAATGTCCAGTCTTCTAACTGCATATTTTCCCCTTGAACAAAATATCCTCAAAACGTGTGTCTCCTACTTCATGCAGGAGTAGAAGATTACTGAGGCAGCTGTCAGCCTGGTGTGGACCCAGTTCTGGGAACAGTCGGGCAGCCCCACGAGCTCCTGGCACAGGGCAGCAAGAATTGAGCAGAGAGGCCTGCCTGTCCATCCTGGACCGCTTCCCCAAGGCCCTGGTGTGGGTCAGGCTGTCCCTGCTGAGGAAGGGCAGCCCCGAGCCGCACACCATGATCTGTGTTCCAGCTGAGGAGGACCTCCTCCAGCTCAGCCAGGATCGGCTGTACTGTGGGCCCCAGGAGCCCAAGCATAGTGACCCATTCAAGAGCCAGATCCGGAAACAGAAGGAGAAGAAGAAACTAGAGAAGAGGCAGAAGCGAGGCTGTGCTGCATCCGAGGGCCTGGCAGAGGGGGACTCTGCAGCTGGACAGCAGCCTCTGACCCTGGGCTTGTGGTCAGGCCCTCTCCCGGTTGTGACTTCTCACTGCTCCAGAGTTCTCCTTGGCTTTGTTACACAGGGAGATTTTTCCATGGCTGTCGGCTGTGGGGAAGCCCTGGGGTTTGTTAGTTTGACGGGCTTGCTGGATATGCTGTCCAGCCAGCCAGGAGTGGAGAGGGGTCTCGTGTTGCTGAGGCCGCCTGCCTCTCTGCAGTATCGATTTGCGAGAATCGTTATTGAGGTGTGAGGTCGGTTTACATCCTGGCACAGATAATAACTGTGTTTGCCAAGTCCCACAACTGGAGAGTTGTTTTTGCTGTCTTCCGTTTCAATATATCATGTTAAATTCCTTGGAAACGAGAATTTAAAAAATTATGTATTTATGCAAATGGATGAAATGTTTACCTCATTCCAGTAATGTCCTTGATTTCCATCTTTCCCTGTCCTTGCTGTAATACTTTAAAATTTTTTGGCATATATAGCCAAAAGGTTTCGTATTTTGATTTCTTGGTCTGTGTAATTCTTGCTGAAAATAATTAGAAGCCCTATTGTTTTCTTGTGTCCTTTCAAGAACAAAGGGCTGTCAAGTCTATTTGAAAAATCTTGTAGTCATGTGATAAGCGACGACGGTTGTTTAATGATTTGATTGTTACAGAAGTGGGAAAGACTAGAAACATCTGGTCTCTGTGCATGAAGTATGGGCCCCTGTGGGCCACGTTAAATTCTGTACTGTGATCAGCATGCCCAACGCTTTACACCATAAAGAAGGAAATCGTGGAAAACGTATTGTTGCCTCTTTTCAGGCAGGCTCAGTTTATGGCAAAAGTGTTGAGATGGAACTAGAGTGGTGGTCTGTGGTTTTATGACCACTCGTCCTCTGTGTTGTTGACCAGCGCATGATTCCAGGAGTTACTTAATTTTTCTGTGCTTTGTTTCTGCAAAGAATTTTTCAAAGCCATAGAGGAGCATTTCTCAAAATATGTTCTATGAAGTATGTTACCTAAGGAAAAGAGTCCAAGGACAGAGTGGGAAATTCTGGGTTAAATACAGTTAAGCGGGACTTCCTTGGTGACACAGTGGTTAAGAATCCACCTGCCAATGCAGGGGACATGGGTTTGAGCCCTGGTCCGGGAAGATCCCACATGCCGCAGAACAACTAAGCCTGTGCGCCACAAACTACTGAGCCTGCGCTCTAGAGCCTGTGAGCCACAACTACTAAGCCCGCATGCCACAAGTGCTGAGGCCTGCGCGCCTAGAGCCCATGCTCCGCAACAAGAGAAGCCACCGTAATGAGAAGCCTGCGCACCGCAATGAAGAGTAGCCCCTGCTGCCAGTGCAGCCAAAAAAATAAATAAATACAGTTAAGCACTTCTTTTTAAAGGACTTCTAGAACCTTCCATGTGATAATGTATATTGTGACTCCAAGAAGTGGATGATAGTCTATAGTATCTTTTTTTTTAATAGTATTTTGTAAATCTTTTTGAGCCCCAAATTCTGTTTTCAAGGACCAGTGTTCTTAGGGACATACTTTGGGAAGTGCGGCCGTGCAGTGCAGCGATGACCTCTGCAAGGTGATAGCTAAAATGTCGAGCTGCTTTTAAACGTTCATGCAGTCCCATTGTCCACCTGACATTTTGAGCAGGGTATAAAAGAGGGGTCTCATCCTGCCCCATATGGAAGAGTGGCGTCATCACTGCTTTTGTTCACTTGCAGGGAAGCTAGGTGCTCATCAGCTTTTGGTGGCTGTGCACTCGCACTCTATGTCTCACTCATACTCTTACTCCGTCGTTTTCTGCCATACATTTCTAGCAGAGCTTAGGTGGGATTAGTATTAATTTTTTATTTAAATGTACAGTTAGGTGTTATTGACGTAAATGCATTGTGTTTCTGCAATAGCGTTTGGCAGTGACTGTCTTTGGGAGTGACAGGCTGGGAAGAGATACAGCAGTATTACAGTAGCCAGTGAAACGTCTGTCATTTTCCCTCTCACTCTGCCTCTGAAAGTATTTGTGTCCAACGCAGATGAGACTGAAAAAAATAGTATAATTCTTTTTTGGTTTCTGTAAGCAGAATAAATTAAAATGGCACCTGGTGCTTGGTTGTTAATATTTGATGGGCCATTCCTCATTTATTTTCTAGGCTCTAAGCCACTTCTGTGGCTTAGCTCGCTTGATGACAGAAGTCTGAGCGAGCTGTGTCACTGTCTCATTCCGTACAGCACCCCGCGTGGGCCCTGCTGCCCTGCCCTCATCACGGGGGACAGGGCACAATTGCTCTGCTTTGTGGTGGCAGGTCAAAGAACTATGCACTAAGAGGATAGACTAGCATTTCCCAAAATACATTCCTGGGAGCACTGGTCCCTGGAGATGTTTCCTGGGAAAAAAGTGTTTCATGGCTACATAAATTTGGGGAAGGCCATATACTGTACCCTCCTATTGCACATCCACAATGAATATTTGTATAGTTGAGGCTCTGCAAATACCGATAGGAAGGACATCTGTCTTTCACAGACCACCACTTTTTTTTTTGCATACCTATTGTCCGAAGAATGCTAGTTTCGTGAAATATACCTTGCAAAACAGTGTGACAGAATTTGCATAAGTAGATAAACAGGAAAGTGTCCATTTCTGTTGTGAAAAAGACTGATAGGAATGGTCTTATTCTCTATAGCAATGAAATGAATGGACGTGTTTATGGTGATCCTACTGGGTGTCTGCCGAGCAACCGAATAAGGACAGTGTGGCTCCCGCCCTCTGGTTGAGCAGCAGAGATTTCACTCGGTCAGGAAGTGTCCTGAGCAGCCAGGTTGTGAGCTGAGCACCCGGGACCAGCTACACGCCTGAATTGTGCATGAAACAGAATTCTGTCTGTGTGATTATGCTCTGCTTTTTAAAAATAGTACATAAGTAATGTTTTTATATTAATAATCCACATTCATCATAAAAACCTAGAGAATGCAGATAAGCAACAACCATCACAAAACTTAAGTCACCTGGATTTTCACCATCCAGGTTGTAGGCCCAGTTACCTTTCTGGTGCATATCCTTCTAGGCATTGAGATGTATGGCGGCAGTTTTCTTTTAAGGAAAATAGCATCAGCAATATATAGTGTATAAAAAACCCATGCAGGACATGCGCCGCCTAAGTGCATGTTGTCAGTTCCTTATGGAGCTTATCGTGACCCTAATGTTCATTCTCCTTTTATCGGAAGTTAGTACTCGATGTTGCATTGCTGTCTTGGCTGCCAGCTGCCCAGGGTGAGTTCTTTCTTCCCGGCCAGTGGCAGGTGATGTTGCCAAAATCTCGGCTTCTCTGTGCACCGTTGCCGAACAGAAATAGGGAGACAGAGGTTTTGGAGGATGAGAGAGATGGCTTTATTTTTCTGCCAGGCAGAAGGGAAGACACAGCAGGCTAGAGCCTCAAGAACTGCGCCTCCCTCCTCGGAGAATCGGAGAAGATTTTATACGCGGGGCTTGCAGTCCGGGGTATGTGATAAGGATCAGAGTAGTGAAGGCCTTGTATTCTTTTTCCCTTGCATTATTTCAAAACAGTCATAGCTGGCATCAGGCAGCCCGGTAACTTGGGTCTGGTATTCTGGTAATTGGGTCCGTTTGTCTCTGGTTTATCGGCCAGCAACCTTTTCTCTGAAGTGGTGACCCTACAGGGGGTGATTTGTTAGAAGGGGGTCATTTATTAGAAGGGGGCATAGGGAATGTAAGCACCAGGGTGTAATAAGGTTAGGGAGTGATAGGCACAGGGTGTAACTCACACAGAGTTAGGGGTGATAGGTGCAGAGTGTAATTTACCTAGTGTCAGGGAGTGAGGTTAGCTTTGTGAAGTACAAATCTAGTTACAGACACGACGGATTAGTAACAGTCCGCCTGCCAATGCAGGGGACACAGGTTCGAGCCCTGGTCCGGGAAGATCGCACATACCGCGGAGCAACTAAGCCCGTGCACCACAACTACTGAGCCTGTGCTCTAGAGCACGTGCTCCGCAACAAGAGAAGCCACCGCGATGAGAAGCCCGCGCACCACAACGAAGAGTAGCCCCCGCTTGCCACAACTAGAGAAAGCCTGCGCGCAGCAACAAAGACCTAACTCAGCCGCAAATAAATAAATTTATTAAAAAACAAAACAAAACAAAACTAGGAGTGATTAACTTTTTCAGGCCAGGTTATATTTCTCCTCTGGTCTGTTTGCTGTTCCCTTTTTTTCCCTTGCTCCTAGGAAAAGGAAAATTCATTTCTATTTCTGCTGCAAGAAATTCCCCACTGCTAGTTCATTCCCTCCATATCAATGAAGGAAGGGAAACGGGTGTCATTCTCGTCTGGCTGAGGACAAAACTTCACTTTTGCTCCATTTGACAAACACCAGCTGTCTGGTCCAGGGGCCTATCTCCTACTTCAGGCCCACCCCCAGGGATGCCGACTTCACGAGTCAGGGGTGTGGCCTGACTTTAGGATTCTTATGAGTTCCAGGTGACTTGCAGCCAGGATTGAGAACCCGTGGTCTAGACTTTAATATGAGGTTCAATGCAATTAGCCAAGGACACAGAAGCTTATCAGCTTATCATGCAGGGCAGGAGCAGATAGATGTAGGCTGTCTTCAGCAGGGCATGCAGCTGTCACTGATGTCCCCGGATGGGGTCCTGCTGCATTGGAGCAAACGGCCAAGTTCACATAATGGCATTTTCCTTCTTCTTTTTTTAAAATTAAAATTCAACCAGGTACTGTTCTGGAAGAACCCACCCTAACCACCCATGTGCTTTCGCTTAAGGAAGTGTTTACAAACGTGGACCACTCCTAGGTCCTTGCCCCAGCCTCATTGCACCCCGCTTCGTCCTCTTCACTTTGCACTGAACACACTGATCTTTAGGCTCCTTGACCAGCCAGGCTCTTGATGCCACCAGACGTGTGCTGTGCTTTGCCTTCATGGAATGTTGTCACCCCTCCCCCATGCTTTCTGCACCCCTGTCCCTCTCATCCCATCCTGCTGAGCTTGGCCTGATGTTTCTCAGGGAGACCCGCTCCTGCCTACGTTATTTTCTATCACACAATGGATTTATTTCCTGATGACAGCACGATGTGTAATGATTATTTTGTTGTTTACTTGTTTGTTGTCTTTCCATTAGGCTGTGAGCTTCACGAAGGGGAGACCGTGTCTTATTTGGTTACCTTTGCACCTCAGATTCTAGCACAGTCCCTCACCCATATCTTTTTTTAAAAATTCATTCATTCATTTATTTTTGGCTGCATTGGGTCATTGTTGCGGTGCGCTGTGGCTTCTCTTGTTGTGGAGCACAGGCTGTAGGTGCGCGGACTTCAGCACGCGGGCTCAGTAGTAGTGGCTCGCGGGCTCTAGAGCGCAGGCTCAGTAGTTGTGGTGCACGGGCTTAGTTGCTCCGCGGCACGTGGGATCTTCCTGGACCAGGGATCGAACCCATGTCCCCTGCATTGGCAGGCGGATTCTTAACCACTGCACCATCAGGGAATTCCTCACCCACATCTTGTATTTAATATATTTTTGTTGAATCGATGTCTTAATCAAAGAGGGTGTTTGTGTTCAAACTACAATACCATCTATCCCCAGTATATGTTGTAATGCACTAAGGAGCCACTAGGTGGTGCCAAGACCTCATGAGAAAACCGCCTGCTGTGGAATAACATCAGAAGTGGAATACAATTCAGTCGTGTGTGTGTGTGTGTGTGTGTGTGTGTGTGTGTGTGTGTGTGTGTGTTGTTGGACTGGGGGAGTTTATGAGGTTACAGATCAAGCAATGTTCTCTCTTCTGGGGCAGACCCCTACTCCCAAGATCCTACTTTGAAAAGGCTCCGTGATTTTTAAAGAGGGGCCTAGAGAAGAAACAAATTGAAAAGCTCTCATCTAAAAAATAAATCCCATACACATTATCCCCAATAAGTTTGCTGAATGCCTCCCATGACAGGGAGCTCATTACTTCACCCGAAGATGCCATCTCCCCCTTGGCAGCATGCTGATGGGCAACCTAGCCCTTTAGCCCCAGCTTCAGCCTGTCTCCCCTCCTCCCTGCTTCCGTGGGCTCACATTGAGAACAAGCAGTTTACTTTTAGGAAGTCAGTTATTAACCTTTTTGCTTTCTCTTCTCCAGTCTAAACAAGCCTCCTTTCTTTTAGCTTCCCTTCTCTTGGTTCCAGCATCTCACAGAGGACCTTAAATTAATTTTTGGACAAGACATAATTTGTTCTCAGAACACCCCTGCACTGCTGCACGAGCCTCGGGCAGGGGCTGCTGGCTTTAGGGAGCACCTCGAACATTCTGGCTCACTGTGGGTCCTCTCTGAAGTCTCCAGCCTTCTCCTCCCTTGCTCTGCAGGATTTAGCCGCTACTGCTTGAGGCGTGTGTGAGCGTGGTTTTCCTCAAAAGCAGAGCCTGGATGGCTTACGGGCAGGTAGTTTGTTTTAGGAAGTGACCTAAGGGAACGGGAATGCAGAGCCGGGGCAAAGGGAACTGGAGAAGGAGTGAGAGCCGATGAAGCGGGCATTATTCAGCTGGTCACCCGTGGAGACATGCCCTTACAGCTGGACAGTAAGGGCACCCCGCACGGTCCACGTGAGGCCCAGGAGAGGGGAATCTCTGCATCAGCTCTCATTCCTCCTGGGCAAGGGCTACCCCAGGGAGTCTTCATTTCCTTGCACCTCCAGGTTTGCACAGGGGCTAGAACGGCAGAATCTGCTCGTGGGCATCCCAGGGAGGCCTGTGCAAAGCCCCGAGGCAGAAGAGGTACAGCTAAGGCAGAGCTGCAGCCAGCGCTGAACAAAACCTGTGCCCGGGGGTAGAGCCCTCGGAATAGGTGACTCTCTCATGGTGCCACTTTTGAGAAGCCAAGGGGTGTGTGTGTGTGGCGGGGGGGGGGGGGGGGCGCATGCATGTGCACGCTTGTATGGGGAGGTGCTTGATGAGTTTTCTGGAATAAGTCCCAGCAGTTGGCGTGTAGACTCTGAAGCTGATCTTGCCAAAGTGGGGACAGCTATGGTCCAGCTGCTGCCACCTGTCCTTCCGGGGGTGGGGTGTCTCTGCGGAGAGCCTTTCTCCTTCGGTGAGCCCCGCCTGGCATGGTTCTGAATATTCCCCATTGTACGCCTGCAGCCATCGTTAGGAAACAAGTCCCAGGACTCCTGTCTGGTAAGTAAATCCCCCAGTGGAGATGTTCTGCTGGCTCTAGGGCTGACTCTCCCGTCATTTTTGCCCAACTAGCTTCCAGCTCCCTTTGGCTCGTCCCCACCCACCTCATTGTTTTCCTCCGAACTCAGGGGTTCCTGTCTCAGCCTCCCCCATGCCTGCAGCTCAGTTTATCTGTTTCCTCGGTAATATTGATAGGGACAGAGAGAAGGGCCAAAGTAGGTGATTAAAAGCGAGAGAGAGGCATGGACATGGACATATATACACTACCAAATATAAAATAGCTAGTGGGAAGCAGCCGCATAGCACAGGGATATCTGCTCGGTGCTTTGTGACCACCTAGAGGGGTGGGATAGGGAGGGTGGGAGGGAGGGAGACGCAAGAGGGAAGAGATATGGGAACATATGTATATGTATAACTGATTCACTTTGTTATAAAGAAGAAACTAACACACCATTGTAAAGCAATTATACTCCAATAAAGATGTTAAAAAAAAATTAATCCCATGGGGGATTGCGAGTAGACAAAACAAGTATGGGAGTCCCCTGTAAATGAATGATCACTCAAGAAAGCAGGCTTGCTTAGCAACAAAACATGCAACAGAAGCATGAGACATGCCCCCAAACAACAAAACAAGGGTAACGTGAGACCCACATCCTGCCCAGTGAGGTCAGTAAGTTAATGAATCCTGGGACATGCTCTTCTGTGCACACCTAAAACAAAAATACAAGGAAAAGATGAAATTAGACTGAAACCTGAGATGGTTTATCATATTTTAGTGTACTACGTTACTTGCCTTTTTGCTTATTTCCATTGTGCCATGACAGTCCCAGCTTGACCATGTAGGGACCAAGAAAACTCCCCTGCCCGACATGCGGGAGGAACCGATGATGAAACGGTGACGTCTACTCAAGAATGAGGAAGAAGGTGGTCTTCCCCTCCCCCCAACTTTTCCTTTGATTATAAAACTGTAGCCCAGTAAGTTCTCAGGGCACCACTCCTTTGCCCGCCCGCTTGTATCTCTCACAAGCATCCTGTACTAATAAATTCTTTCCTTACCCATGAATAGTTGAAAGGTACGTTTCTACCTCGACATGTCTTTTCTGTCTGAGAAATACACACATTTTATCCAGTCTTGCTACTTAGAATGTGGTCCTGAGACCAGCAGCATCAGCATTAGAAATGCAGGGTCTCAGGCCATACCCCAGACCTCCTGAAACGAGTTTGCATTTGAAGAATGTCGCTAGGGGATTCACGGCCACAGGAAAGTTGCAGGTGCAGCAGATCGATTCAGTGGTTTCTAAACCTGGTTGTTATCAGAAGCACCTGGGGAGTTTGATAAAAACACAAATTTCTGAGCATCGGTGGCCCTGAAATCTGTAATTTTTATTAAGCTCCCTTTGTGATTCCAACACAGGCCGTTTGTGGGATCATGTCTGAGAATCACCAGAACAGGCATCTTTTGGTTTTTTTCCACTTCTAAGATTCTGACATTTTTGCCGCTCACTGACTTTTCACAAATTTGAATGTCGTTCTTTTTGGGTGTTATGAATTAGCAGGACCTAAGGTTTTTGTGTGTATGTGTGTTTGTGTGTGTGTTTTAAACAGGCCTGGTTTCTAATTTCTGAATATTCTGGTCAGGAACTTGTCTTTCTTCCAAGATCTAATGGCCCTGGAGTCCCAGTGTCCTGATGTCCCTTTAAGTAACTCATGGGTACTTTGCCAAGCCCTGCAAGCTCCCACTGGAGACGCTCCAGTGGCGCCTGGGATGGCGTTTTGCCTGAGCCCCTTAGGCGTTAAGTGCTGGATGCCGTGCCTGAGATGCCCGGTCCGGACTCCCTGGTTATGCTATTGAGAGATGGAGCCCAAAGCGTCTACGGAGAGAAGTCAGAGTGTCTGATTGCATTTGGTCTCATCAGGCGTCTCGGATGCCCCGAGTTGGTCCTGTCCACCGACTTCACGCCCACGCAAGCCTGAGCAGCCTTTGAGAAGCAGCTACAATCCTTCGCCGTGGGCGCCTTGGCAGGGGCATCTGTGGTAGCACCTCATGTGGAAAGGAGCTTGGCTGGCTTGGCACTAACTGGCCCCGGAGCGCAGGGCACTGAAGCGGCTGAAGACCTCCAGGCACCCCAGCCGGGTGGCAGGAGGCACCAAACCGAAAGAAAGATTTCCTTCGAAGGTGCTCCTGGCACTTGGGCTCTCATGCAAAGCCTAATATCTCACCCCATTAAATCCCTGGATGTGTCATTCATGGTTTTCTGCCTCTCCGTGGCAGGCAGAGCTATCCCTTTGGAACAGAGAGGAGAGAAGGTAGGAATTGTTTTTTCCTAAGGGCAGAGCTTGGCTTCCCCAAAAGCTTGCCATTCGTTTAGCTGAACACACTGGGGACGGGGTACCCTGGACAGGGAAGGAAGTGGTAGCCAAGGGGAAGCTGGCCTTCAGCCTGGTGTCAATGCAGGTTCGGGGTCTGGGGTTTGTTTTTCCTGGGCCAGCATCATCACAGACAGCTCTGCCCACCCCACCCTCCCAGAGGCCAGAGTTGAGGGGGGCCGTGGGCTGCGTGTCTGCCACGTTTGCAGCCTGAATCAGCGGACACCTCCCCGAGTCTGAGGGGGAGTGCAGAGAGGAAAGAGGGGAACAGGGGTGGCTAGGGAGCCCCAAACCCCAGCATAACGCCTCCCTCATCACCGTCACCAGTGCTTCCTCAGCCTGTATCTCCCTGTGGTATGAAAAAATTATACCAGCGTGGCATGTGGGATGGATTTTCAGTTTCCAGCTACTTCCTTCAGTCCTTAGCAGTAACAAAGAGGCACTGACACTGTGCTCACTGTACACTAGGCTTTGCGTGCGATATTCTAGTTACTATTTACAACCACACTCTTATTACTGTCTCCATTTTACAGATGAGGAAACTGAGGTTTAGAGAAATTCAGTAATCTGCTAGAAAGATACAGATTCGGGGTCTGGTCGCCAGGCTTTGCTGCCCCCCGTCCTTCATCCATTTGGACCATCAGAGTGTGTTCTGTGCCAGGCACCGGAGGGTCAGACACAAGCGTGCATCAGACGTGGGCATGTCCTAAAGCCATTCAAGGTCAACAACTTGCTCCTGTGGTGCCACGTGAAGAGTGTTCAGAATTTTGGCTCTCGGTCTGGCATAGGAATCAAGCCTTTCTCATCCTGATGTTTTCCTAGGAAAGATGGCCCTGGAGTCCCAATAGATTTATTTCACTTGCTTTTCTCTCTCTTCCTTTTGCCCCGATATGCTGCTGTTATTTATGATTCGAGCACCGCCCAAACCATTCATCTTGCCATTGATAGGCATGTATGAAAGGCCCGTGATTACATCTCCCAGTTGGCCTGCTCGTGTTTGAAACATCAGCCAAAAAGCAAAGCAATTAAAAAAAACAGCCACTCTTCCTCCCAGAGAGGACTGGGTACACAGCACAGCATGGTCTTTCTGAGCCCAGAGAGGTGGTCTCCCAGCACTTGTCTCTCCTCCCGCTCTGCCCAGTGCTGGTCTTCGAAGCCTCAGCTCATCTGATTCTTTTCATCTTGCCCCCCAGTCAGTGGGCCCGGCTCCCCCGCCTGCATCCCTCCAAGCATTGCTCCTCCCCCGGCCGCTTGTGTGGGCCTCTTCGGGCCCAGCCCTGCAGTCCCAACGAGGATTAATGTTAATCTCCTGTTCATGAGAGTGAGTTGAGTTATTCTTTCCATCTGTCACCCCCCAGGCCAGAGCTCTGTGTCCTCCTTTCCTTCCATCCGAGGTCTCTGAGGGCCAACGGTGATGACCCCCGACCCTGGACACATACAGGGTCTCTGCAAGGCAGGCTGTCCAGGGACAGGTTGGGAGCTGAAAGTCCCTGAGGGACGTCTTGGCCAACCCCCTCGCTCATTTTGCCGAGGAGGGGACGTCGCACTGTCACCCAGTCACAGCTGGGACCAGAGCCCAGGTGTCCTGACAGGGCCAGGTGCTTCTCAGGACCATCTCTTAAACTAAAACTTTTTCCAGAAAGAGTCTAACATCCACAAGAGAGTGGAGCAGGTCTATGCTGCACTCAAGCTCTGCAGCTACTCTTTCTTCCTCTCCTGTGTTGCCCCCAACTTTTCTTTGGCAGCTCTGCCCTCTGCATCTCTTCTTTCAGAAGCTGCCTGGAAAGCTGGCGAGAACAACAAGGCTTGGGTTCAAGTCCTGGCCTTCCCTTTGCCGAAAGGCCCCGGGCAGGTCCCTTAAGCGGTTGGATCCACCATTTCCATTTTATTTCCGTTCAAATGGAAATAATATCAACGTCCACCTCACCGTCTCGCAGCAAGACTCAAGTGGAGTTATAGGAGCACAAACGCTTGTGTTTATATTTGTCGAGCACTTGCCACGTGCCATTCACAGATCCTTGGCCTCATTTACACGGCTTATGTCCTGTAATCCTCACAGCAATTCTGTGAGTTATATAATCCGCATTCTATAGAGAGGCACGCTGAGGCTCCGTGAGGTGAGGCAGGGCCCAGGGTCACACAGCTAATTGGGATCAAACCCACATCTGTCCACGTCCTTAACTGGGTTGTCACAGTGACCTCCCTTTAATAGGCCCTTAGCAAACAGGGGCTTAAGGGATCAAGGACCAAAACAATGGAGGTCAAAGCATTGCCTGTCCTTTCTCAGAGCCTTCACAGGGGGAAGGAGGTGGGGCTGAGGCTGACCAGCTCAGGATTCCTATTTCCTTCAATACCGTGGGAATGAGGATGATGCTACTGGCAAGGTGGTGGTGGTGGGGGGTGGGCTCCCACAGTCCGAGACGATGAAGTTCCCGGGTCTGGCCGCGGGGTGGCGCCGTGGACCGACACAGGCGCTCCCCCAGGTCCCCGGGAGAGGAACCTCAGTTCCGCCTCTGACACGTCGGCGGATGGAGATTCAGGAAAGCAGGCCCTGGAGGGGCCTTCAGTTTTGTTGTCCAGCGCTGCAGCCCGGGAACCAGGTGAGGTTTACGCTCCTTTGGATTCAACAGGGTTTGAGGAGCTCTGGCCACAGACTAGGACCCGGGCTTTGGGAACCCGGGGGCATACATGACCAGGTCTGTCCCTGTCCCCTAGGAATTCACAGTCCACGTGGGGAGGCAGACACGGATACCGCTGGTCCCTTCAAAGTGAATACAAAAAAAAAAAAAAAAAGGACAGTTTTTTATGGCCTTAAAAAAAAAAATTAAAACTTGTATTTTCTTTACCACCAGCAAATGAGAACTTCATGCTTTCCCAGACCTCCGCCAGCCCTTCCTGCTCACTGGGAGTGACCCATCCCCATAGGGAGTGGAATCTGGGAATCCCAGGGCTTAGATGAATGTTCTAAAGACCAGTAATGGGCCTTCCTTACTAAGCACAGCCCACCATTCATGACCAAACCCATCTCACCTGGGGCAGGCCTCTGCCTCTTCTAACCTGGCAAGCTCTGGTTCTTCCTCAGATAGCTACCCATCTACCCTTTTGGTGTCACTTTTCCTGAATCCTCCAGAATGAACCACTCCCTCCTGTGTATTGTGTGCCCTCCAATGGCTGGACATGTCACTCTTCCTGAATCCTCCAGAATGAACCACTCCCTCCTGTGTATTGTGTGCCCTCCAATGGCTGGACATTCGCCACGTATAGTAATCTGTCTGTTTACAGGTCTGCCCTGCTAGACTAAAACGTCCCTGAGGGCAGGCTTTTGGGGCTTGAATCTCTAGCATCCAGCACAGTTCCAGGTAGGTGAATGTGCAATTTAGGCACTTGTTGAATTTGAGTTACTTGAGTGAGACCACACACAGGATTTCTTTTAACAGTGATTATCTAATCCAGTCCTAACAACACCCTGTACACTTGGTATTATCTGCATTATTTTAGAAGTGAGGTGATGCGAGTTGCTGCAACAGGTCAACCCTGAAATCTAAATATGTAACACGCCAGAAGTTATACTTCACGTCACAGCCATGGCCTTCTTCTACCTCAAAGCTATTTCATCTAGAATACATCTTTCCAAGACTGCTGCTCTGGCTGCTGTAATAAAACATCGCAGACCGAGTGGCTCTGACCGTAGACATTTATTTCTCACAGTTCTGGAGGAATGGAAGTCCAGGATCAGGGTGCCAGGAGATTTGGTTCCTGGTGAGGACTCTCTTCCTGACTTGCAGACGGCCACCTTTTTGCTTGCGTCCTCACATAGGAGAGAGAGAGAGAGAGAGAGAGAGAGGGAGAGAATGAGATGTGCTGGTCTCTCTTCCTCTTCTTAGAAGGACACTAATCCCATCATGCGGGCCCCACTCTCATGACCTCATCTAAGCCTAATCACCTCCCAAAGGCCCCACCACCAAATACCATCACACTGGGAGTTTGGGCTTCAACATAGGAATGTTGGGGGAACACAAACCTTCATTTAGTAACAGCTTCCACTACACAGACACAGGGGCTGCCCTGGACCAGAAGTGTACCCGCCTATGAACTGTGCTCTGATACAAGTCCTAAATATGAAACCACCTCTATAGACACAGAGAGTCTGCAGAACAGTGTGTGTCCCAAAAGAAAGGACTTGGGTAAAAGAATCTGCATGTTGGGAAATTAAAAGGGCTGCATTTCTTAAAGAAGCTATTTTTCCCCATTGTTATTTAGCAAAGTGTTATGCTTACGACAGAAGACAAAAATGAGGTTTTGGGAGAAAATTTGCAGAGCAGCAGACAAGCAGGTGAAAGCAAGGATGACACAGAGAGACGAGGATGTTCTCTCTGTTTCTGAAGATAACAGAGTTCTGGAGACAAGCCATTCCTGGGCGGTTTACAGAGGGAGCAGCAAAACATCATCTCTGCAAGATTTAGCTTGAGCACCAGAGACAAAGGTTTTATTTCTGATAATTCTTTTGCATATATATAGAAACAGGAGAGGCAGGAAGAGGGGGTGACTAGACCTCCCCCTCCTCGCGGCTTTGTGCTGCGCCCGCCTTGTGGGTGTTGATGGCTGACGCAGAGGTTAAAAGCGACATCTGGGAGGTTACCTGATGACATTTTGACGTTACAGAGACTGGAGGTGACGCGTCTTTGTGGGAATTAAGATACTGGGGCCAATTATAAAAATAAACCTGCCTTAAAGGGAAAAAAAAAAGAAAAGCCAAGGTTTTAAACCCTCGGTGTTGATTGATCCCCTGTTCCCTCTCTCAGGAGAGGCCTGAAATTAGTGTCTGGGACACAGAGACATTCCTTCACCCTGGCGTTTCTGGCCCGGATCAGGCGATAATGAGATTCCCTGGGAGCTCTGGATTTCACTCCAACAACTCAATCCAGTTTGATAAACATTCCTGGAGCGAGTGCTGGGGGACTGGCACATCTCTGGACACTCAGAACACAATGTTCTCTTGGTTTCTGCCTGCAGGGAGCATGCAGTTTGGTGAGAGAACGCATGTACTGTAATAACTGGAAGACAAAGAGGGGTGAGACCCTGTGGAAGGGTGTATGCGTGTGTGTCTGTGCGTGTGTGTAGAGGGTGCGTGGGGAGTGATGTGGGGAGTCTTCACACCAGCCCTTGGAACATGGTACCACTTAGCTCTGACGGGGAGGAGCACAGACTAAGGCACACGGGAGCTCGCTCAGCATTGCCCGAGCAGCTGATCCCTGATGGGAAGTGCACAGAAAGGTTGGGAAGGAGGCTGGAACCACGGCCAAGGCCACCCTGCATCAGCAACACCTGACTGCCCTTGGCCACCAGAAGCCCCCCATAAGCACCAGCTGAGGAAGCTGCATCTTGCAGTTGGGCCATGGCTGATGGGAATGGGAGAGGGTGGAAGGCGACACAACAGTTTGCAGTGGTGGGCATGGCTCAGGGATGGGGGCTTGGCCCTGCGGGGTCTCCCACAGCACCCAGGCAACAGTGGCCGGGCAGCTGCCTGAGGGAGAAGGAAACCACGGTCATCAGCAGCGGCTGCACTACTGTTCGCTCTCCCGTCCAATATCTCTCTGCCTTGTGCTGGAATCACACCAAGTGCTTTCCATGTGGAGCCTAGAGTTGGGGAGCCCAGACTGACAGCCCAGCTCACCCCTCTGGCAAGTTTCTTGTCTTCTTTCATCTCAGTTTCCTTATCCAGAAAGTAAAGCAAATAATGACAAATACTGGTTGGCACATTCTGTATGTCAGGTGGGTAGTTTCTGAGCTGGGCTGTTAGCCATGAAGCTGTCCTGCCTCATGCCACCCTGCTGGGGTGTAAGGAGGGTAGAAGGAGGTCACAAGGGCCAGGGAATTAGCACCTGGCACACAGGGACTCCTCAGTGTATGTTACTGTTATGGACTGAAAGTTTTTGTCCCTGCCCGCCACCCTCCCATTTGTATGTTGAAGCCCTAACCCCCAATGTGATGGTATTTGAAGATGGGGCTTTTGGGAGTTAATTAGGGTTAGATGAGATCATGAGGGTGGGGCCCTTATGTTGGGATTAGTGCCCTTCAAGGAGAGACACCAGAGTGCTTGCTGGCACTCTCTCCACACTCACACAAAGAGGAGGTCATGTGAGCACACAGCAAGATGGTGCCACCTACACACCAAGAGAAGAGGCCTCAGAATGAAACCTACCTCACTGACATCCTGATCTTGAACTTCCAAGCCTCTAGAACTATGAGAAATAAGTATCTGTTGTTTAAGCAGCCCAGTCAATGATATTTTGTGAGGGCAGCCCAAGCCAACAAAGACAGTTACCTAACTTAATCTTGAATCCCCAGGTCAATATCATTAGACCCACATTCCAGATGAAAAACAGAGGCAAAGGAAGTTTAAGTAATGAGATCTGGGCAACACAGCTACACAAGCTCCAGTTCTAACTCAGGCTTGGAACCAGAGACCCATGTACCCCAACTCGGGGAGATGACTTGATGTCACAAAACGTAATGTGCTAATTGGCTTCCAAGAGAGCTTCCAGTGACCTTTATTCCCAGGTATTCATACCTTGTGTAGCCCCTCTCCACACTGAATCAGGGCTGGCCTGTGTGGTGAATAGACAATGGTAGAAGTGACGATGGATGACTTCCAAGGCTATGTCAAAGAGGCATTGCAGCTTCTGCTTTGGTCCTTGGATCACCTGCTCTGGAGGAGGCCAGATTCCATGCCAGGAGGAGACTCATGCAGTCCTGTGGGGAGGCCTACATGGGCGGGAACAGAGACCCCAGGCCAACAGCCCAGCACCCATTTGCCAGTCATGTGTGTGAACTACTTTGGAAGTGGACCCTCCAATCCCAGCCAAGCCTTCAGATAGTTGCAGCCTTGCCTGGAACCCAACTGTAACTTCATGAGAGAGTCTGAGCCAGAATTGTCCAGCCAAGTGGCTCCTAAATTCCCTACGCACAGAAATGATGAGAGAGAACGGATGGCTCTTGGTGTTTACGTGTCTAAGTTTTAGAGTGATTTGTTATGCAACATTAGCTAACTAATACAGACAGGACTCAAAGGGTAGAATTTCAGACATTAAGACCCTTCCTAGAACTGAGCTGCCCACTCTTGGAGCAAGGCTGATGCCATGCGGTCTGGGAGCATTTTAAAATCACCTTGTGGGCTTCCCTGGTGGCGCAGTGGTTGAGAGTCTGCCCGCCGATGCAGGGGACACGGGTTCGTGCCCCGGTCCGGGAAGATCCCACATGCCGCTGAGCGGCTGGGCCCGTGAGCCATGGCCGCCGAGCCTGCGCGTCCGGAGCCTGTGCTCCGCAACGGGAGAGGCCACAACAGTGAGTGGCCCGCGTACCACAAAATAAATAATAAATAAATAAATAAAAAATAAAAAAAATAAAATCACCTTGCTGCCACATGTGCTCCATATTGTTGCCCCACTGCTAGCCCTCCTCTTCGTGGCCTCGGTGCTGCTCTGTGCTCCCCACGCCTGGGTGTTGCCAACATTCCTTAGCGGCTGCTCCAGTGCTCAGCACTGCTAGCACAGGCGGCTCTGCTTGCTGTCAGCGTTCTGCCCCCGCCCCCAGGCCAGCTGGTTTGGGTGAGGAACACAAGGCAGCAGATGACTTTCCTCCTAAGTCCCTCAGAGTCTCCATCATGGGCCACGACTCTTCTGGAATAAAGGACTGAGATCAACGGGATTTTCTGCCTGGAATCTGGAGGGCAGGGCTGCAAATGTTGACACATTTTTAAACATCTTACAAGAGAAATGAGTTTGTGCTCCTCCTAAGATGTTCTAAGCAAAAGAACCTACCCAAGCAGACAGCCAGGGCCTTGGGGCAGGGACCCTGTGACATTTCTCCCTTTCTCTCTTTTGTTCATTTGTTCATTCATTCCTTCCACAATGACTTGTAAGTCCTAAGCACTCGTGAGCTGGCAGGAACAAAACAGTAATCCCTGCCCTCAGGGGAGCTTACATTCTGGTTGGGGAAGTGGACAATTACCCAAATAAGTAAAATAGATTCTGTTGAATATTTGCTAGCAAGAGGTTCTGTGAGGGAAACGCGAGAAGAGAAGGGGAGAGCAAATCAGGAGGTGGCTACAGTTTCAGCCGGCAAAGCCAGGAAGGCGTCACTGAGCAGGTGACACCGGGTAAAGGCCTGTGGGAGGCGAGGGCTGAGTCCGGTGATTCCAAGGGGAGGAATGTCCTAGGCAGAGGAGCAGTCAGTGCAGGGGCCCTGAGGTGCAAGTGTCAGGAGTTTTCAAGAGACAGCAAGTGGCCTGTATGGCTGGAGCAGCGTGAACAAGCAGGGTAGTCGTGGGGACAGGCCACGGGGGCAGGGGGAGGGCACGCACTGCAGCTCTTGGTCATAGGTGTGCACACTTCTGGTCCTGAGCAGCCCGCGGAGGGGGAGGAGGGCGGGCTGGGGCCTCGAGCACCGGAGCTTTTTATTGCAGAGGCCCCCTGCCTGAGTTTGCTTCTCCTCATGTTCCTGGTGGCTCTAAAGCTCCAGTTCCCATCCACTCAGGCAGGGCCTTCAACTCCTCCCTCCCAAGGGGACATCAGGTGAATACATACACCAGGCCCTTAGCCAGGGTCGCAGGTCACAGGTCCTGTCCCGGACATGCACTCCCTGAGGGCCACTTGGAGGAGCCTCGCCGCTGCTCTGTTGCTGCAGCCCCACGTGGGAGCATCATGTGGCAGCCGCTGAGTCCGTGTAACCCTGGGAGCCGGAGCGACACGGGATCCATGCAGGCGAGGGAGAGAGGCCACCTGCCTTTGTCAGTGACAACTTTGGCAACTCTGCACAAGCCACGCTGCCGTGGGACCCAGGTAACCTAGTCTCCCGACCCAGCAGCATTCCGGGGCTTGGTGCTCACCTATCTGAGCATCATAGCCAGAAGCCAGGACCTGTCACGCTTATCCTTCTTTTGCCCAACGTGAACTCCGTCCTCCTTTTCCATACAAAAGGTCCTGGATTCTGGTGGGGTTGGAGGTGATGGAGTGCTGTCAACACCCGCTGCGTCCGAGGGCCAGCTGGCCAGATGCCCTGGGATCTCTCCCTTGGCCATTGGCGTTACTGCCCTCTGAGATCCTGTCCATTCTCTTTCCTCTTGTCACACTGCATGTCCCCATGACTGGTTTGCACCTCTTGGAAGGTGGCTACTGGGTCCTGTTCTCCTCTGTAGGTCCTTCTTGTTTCTTCAGCGCCTACCAGTGTTTTGGGCCCCGGCGGACCTTCAATTTAATGTTTCATCTTGGAGTCACGTAATAGGTGCTTGGTCACTTCTGGATATAGCCGGAGACAAATCTGTCGGATCATCTTCGACACACTGGGTGTTCTCTTTGTGTGCTTGTGGTTTGCACATTATATATGTCGTGTGGATGCCGATGACAACGTGGTCTCCGCGTCCCTTTCCTAAGCAATTTCCAAGCTGGGCTGTTATCCTTGTGGCTCTGGTCTCCTTACTGTTGTTTTCTTCTTTATTCCTCAGATCTCATCTGAGATAAATCTTCAAGCCCTCCACCCATCCCAGAGCTGGTCTATGACTCACCAAGTCCCATCCTTGAGAACAAACAGGCTGTCCCAGCTCTCCCGTCTCCGCCCTCCATGACCCAGTGCTTTCTCTCCAGCGATGATGGACCTTTACTGCAGCGATGGGTCGGGGTTTGGTCTTGAGTTGGCGACGTTATTAAAAACAGATTTAGTAATGTTCAAAACAGTGAGTCCCCTGTCCAGTAATGGTTCATCATAGTCATAAAGCTAAACGGGACGATTAGGCGTCAACTGATCTCTGCTTTTAAAAGGCATGACCACACCTACGTCATTCCAGAGAGAAGGAATTATCTTTTACTTGTTATTTTTTAAAGACCTCCAGAGAGAGCTCAGCCTCCCGCAGAAAAGCACTCCGGTGATACAGTGTTCCCTGGGCCACGCTGAGCTGAGTGTGCAAGCGATGTGCACACTCTGGGGTTTCTGCGACCGTTCCTGTCCCCACCACTCACCCTCCGCCCCCTTCTGCAGGCACAGGGTCTGAGACAAGGCAGCAGCCGATAGCAGAGAACAGAGAAGGGGGGGGAACAGCTGGGCGTGTGAAAAGGCTGCAGGCTTTGCTGCCTGGATTCAATACCACCTACCATTGACTTGCTCTGTGACCTGAGGCGAGGCTGGTTAGAATCCCTGAGACTCAGTCCCCTCGTCTGTGACAGGGGGGAGTAATAACTGGTACTTTGCAATGCTGTGAGGCTGGAAGTAATATATGTAAAGTGCCTCCTCCCATAGTTAGCTGCTCCACAAATGCCTACTAGTATTGGCGATAGAGAAAAACGATGCCTGGGTGAGGCCGTGGAGACATTGGGAATTTGTGGTCTGCATGGACACACTTCAGTCAGGGGTGAATCCTCCTGTGAGTCTCCACTGCTCACAGCATGGGGCTCCCAGGGAAATCCTGAGGCTGTCTGCTGAGCTGGAAGGGGTGCTGGCCCCATGGGCATCCTGGGTACTTCCAGCTGACTGGCCAGTGCATCCTCACCCCAGGTTGTGGAGGTCATGGGCCCACATCTGTGGGTGCTGTGGGGGGTGATACACGTTGCCTGACTTGACGAGAAGCAACCTGTCCCTGGGCTGTTGGTTTCCATGGCAGCACAGGGGAGAGCAGCCAAGCAACCAGGCAGTTATGCTTGAAAAAAAAAAAAAGCATGATTGGGGAACCTAGGGACTGTCATTGCTCTGTGTATGCAAAATACAGAGATTCGATTATGAAACAAATGTTTATTCAGAATCTACCACATACCAGGCACATGGGATATATCCGTGAGCGTAACAGAGATCCCTGTTCTTGAGGAGTTCACAATGTAGCAGGTAGGGGTGGAGAGGCAGACAATGAACAATAAGCGTGAGAAATACATACGTTGTAGAGTGTTTTAGGAGGTGAGCCATGATATGAAGAGAAAGAGGTATGGGAACTAAGAGTGCTGGGTGGAGGCGGGGTGGGTTGCAATATGAAATAAGGTGGTCTGAGTAGGCCTCCTTAAGGAGGTAACATTTGAGCAAAGACTTAGGTTTCAGGACTAGCCTGGCAGAGAGACAGCAGCATGTGCAAAGGCCCTGAGGCAGGAGTGTGCAGGGGGGGATCAAGGAGTAGGGAGGACGCAGGAGGGGGCTCTCGGGGCAGAGAGGTTGTGGACATCAGACCACATCAGGTCATCTGACTTGGGCTTTTCTACTGAATGGCCAGTTAGAAGTCTATGGTGATGATCTAGTAGAAGTCTATGGTGATGATCTAGTGGGAGATGATGGTGGAGGCAGTGGAGGTAGAGATGAGTCCAGTGAATAAAGAGTTGTAGTTGAATACGAGAAATGGGACGGTGCACAGATGACTGTGACTCAAAGTGGAATAACCCGAGAGTTGCACACACACACAAATCAACATCAAATCAAATCAAATATAAAAGGGATTCTAAGGAGGGAAGGAGCACATCTGGCTGATAAAATCATAAAAGTCTTCAAGTATTAAGGATGGGCTTTGAAGGATGGATAGATTCCATCTGGGAGCAGGACCCGGAGGGCAATGAGGGCAGGCGTTGCATCTGGGCAAAGCATGAAGGTGGGAAAGGTAGGGACAGAATCAGGCCTTTTTCCATCTATGCTTCCTCTCCTGCCTTCCCCAGCCCACCCCAGAGCAGGCACAGAGCATGCAGGACAGCAGAGAGAGTGGAGACAACCGGGCTGACTAGTGGGGAAGCTGGGGTGGTATTTCAGGTGGGAAGTAGGGAGGATCTAAAGCAAGGGCTGCAGCTGGGGGTCTGGGGAGACGGGAAAGGTGGGATGCTGACTGTCGAGTGACTCGCTGTCGGCCAAGGTTGGAGTCGGAGGTGGCCCTGAGGCCCAGCCGGGAGTAGGCAGCACAGGGGTGCCACTCAAAGGAGTAGTTGGTGGAGAAAAGAGGAGACGAGAGAGGCAAAGGCTTTGCGTTTGAACACACTGACAGCAAGATGTCTGGGGGGCAGTGGTCAGGCAGGGGCTGAAATGTCAGTCAAGGAGTTGTGACCACACTTGGCTCTCCGTTGATTTGCACTGATCTGTTTGTCGGGGGCTCCCAGGATCAGTGGAGAGACTGCAGGATCAGGTTGGGAAAAGAGGCGGCATCCAAGTGAAACCAAATGGCTGGACCTACGGCCAAGGTCAGGCTTCTGGCAAACGCTGGATGGCGTCGCTGGCGCCTTTACAACTAGATGTTGGATGCCGCCCCTGCTGGTGGCGAAAGAATACATTTTTAACAGGCCCGTGCTCCAGACTCAACGTTCTGGGAGGAAGTGTCAACTGCCAGGGCTTGGGGACAAGGGGTCTTGCCTTTCAGCTTCCAGGGTGGATGTGTGGGAAGGGTCTGCTTCCCCGCAAGGTTCTCACCGTGGTCGATTCCCCAGTCACAGCACACGGGGCACATGCTGGGGGCTGAGGGAGACAAGAGTCCCTGTGTCAGTTTGCTAGGGCTGCTGTAACAAAGGACCACTGGGGGCATTAAGTCAGAAATGTATTGTCTCATAGGTCTGGAGTCTAGAAGTCCGAGGTCAAGGTGTGGGCAGAGTTGGCTGACTCTGAGGGCCATGAGGGAGCCTCTGTTGCATGCCTCTCGCCCAGCTCCTGGTAGCCTCAGGCGTTCATTCCTAGACTTGGAGATGGCTGTCTTCTCCCTGTGTCTTCACGCTGTCTTCCCTCCGTGTGTCTCAATTTCCTGTTTTTATAAGGACACCAGTCATACTGGATCAGGGCCCACGCTAATAACCTCATTTTTAACTCGACTACCTCTGTCAAGACCCTATTTCCAAATAAAGTCCCATTCTGAGGTAGCGGGGCTTAGGACGTGCATGTATCTTTTGGAGGGGGGGGGGCACAAAATTCAGCCCATGACAGTCCCCTGCAGTAGCATGTGGGTTTGGCTTTTTGTAACGTCAATTCACTTCTCAAGAACAGGATGGTTTTCATCCTGATGGTTTTAGGAAGATATTTGTGTAATTGTCAATTTTTAAATTATGGAAATTAAATAAATCTGCTTTGCTGTTTCAATCATTCATAAGAATCAGTTAACAAGCTTCGGTTTGCTCTCAGCAATTTCTGTTGATAGGTTGGAGATTCAATGCGCTGCTTGCGGAGAGTCCCTGGCCGTGGGATAAATGTTTTTTCCATTATTAACTTTATGGTTGTGGTGCAAAAATCAGTCGGGACAGTGGGGCTGCCCTCACTGCTTTTGGACGGAGAAAACATTTTCAGCAAGTGGGCTGCGTCAAGGGGCCAAATACCAATTCACAGCAGAGACCCTTCACCCCAGGCCCACCTGGGGGTGACTGCTTCACCAGTCAGACCTTCTCCCCACACGTATTTGATGTCCCCGTGGTTTCCAGAAAAGACTCAAGTCGCACGTGTGTTCGGCCTGACGTCTGGGCGCTTCTGCTCCAGCCAGCTGTGTTAGCTTTTCCCGTCTGGTCACCTGCGCCTTCGCTGTTGACTCCGCTGTCTCGGGAGCATTCTTCTGAAGGAGGAGGTAGGGCCTTGGTGGTACCGGATCTCAGATCCCCTCTTTCCGCTGTCCCTTTACATGTGTCATCTGCTCTTTCTTCCACATCTTCCCTCTGGGCCCAGCAGGCCAGGGAAAAAGAGCTCTGCTCTATAAACAGGAAACTGGGGCATCAGAGGCAGACAAGCACCCAGCAATTGGCATCCCTCTAAACAGGGAGAGAAAAGGGAGATTTGGCAATGGACCGGGCAATCCCCCAAAATAAACATACGTGCAACTAAAGGAAGGGAAATGGCAACAGGGGAGGAAAAAACTCCTCACTTTCAGTGCCCAGATGTCCAGCGGGGCCCCTGGCCCGGGCTGAGAGCAGCAGTGCTGAGTAAACAGGAAACGCCAGGAATCTATTTTTATTTGGTGCTGTCTTTACTTTCCCTCGTTTCAGTGGAAAATGAGTCTGCATTCCACAGACTTCTGAGTGCCCAACAAATAGAAGCGGAGACAGTGCCAAGGCTAAGGTTCCTCTGCGCTGGTTTGGACCCGGTTCTCCTTTGCGGCGACCTTGGAAGGCTCGGCCTGGCAGGAAGTAGGTGGTTTGCTTTAGAGAAGACCCGCGGGAGGCAGCGGAGAGCGCCTGCGCCCGCGACAGATTTCTGTCCTCTCGGCAGCAGCCTGCTTCCCATCAGCCGCCGCCAAGGGTCAGCCCCGCTCCTGGCCAGACACCATCTCCGGGGCTGACAGCGGAGGAGGCCACGCCACAGGGAGAGGATGGCCGTGGCCGCGAGGCCTGTGAGGACACCCAAACTGTTCCTGGAGGCAGAGCGAACTTGGCCTAGGGGTGCGGCCAGATATGGGGCTGGGGGCGGGGCTGGGCGGGGGGCGGGTGGTGCATTGCGGAGTTTTGCCCTAAGGCCCACCTGCTCAGATCTGCAGGCCCTGCAGACAGAGTCGAGGAATGAGGTATTTAAAGGGCTCTTTCGTGGTTGAGCTCCCTGGCTTTTTCCCTGTCTGTGTGACTGGGGGTGACTGATCTGTCTCCAGCTCCCCACGGCATCCCTTTCTTCAGTCCCTCTCTCACTCAGCAGATGCCTCGGACATCCTTAAATCACCACATTTCAGGATTACTACACCTTTAAAAAAACAAGGGGAGCTTCCCTGTGGCGCAGTGGTTAAGAATCCACCTGCCAATGCAGGGGACACTGGTTCGATCCCTGGTCCGGGAAGATCCCACATGCCACGGAACAGCTAAGCCCGTGCGTCACAACTCCTGAGCCTGCGCTCTAGAGCCTGCGAGCCGCAACTACTGAGCCCATGTGCCACAACTACTGAAGCCCGTGTGCCTAGAGCCCGTGCTCTGCAACAAGAGAAGCCACCGCGGTGAGGAGCCCGCGCACCGCAACGAACAGTCCCCACTCTCCGCAAGTAGAGAAAAGCCCATGCGCAGCAACGACGACCCAACGCAGCCAAAAATAGATAAATAAAAACAAAAAACAAAGTTATGATGTCATCAAGCCTGGGATCTACCAGGGACTCAGGTCATTTTCTTGGGCCCACCTTCTTCTGCCTCCTGTCTGAAGACTCCCATTGAACGGGTCTACATTATAATTTGAATAATCGAAAGAATGTCCTCTTGGTTTTCACGAAGCGTTTCTCCAGTGGGCTCATCCTTTCCCTTTCTGTGCCAGCAGCTTCAACGCATGTCTTTTGGAAACTCAATGAGCCCTGGGAAAGTCAGGTTCTGGTGGTGGCCGGGCACAGATATGCTCTGCAGCCAGCTGGGAAGGGCTTAGCTGGTGTGTAGGTGTGCTCATGAGCGGAGGTGAGCCTCAACACACCTGGGCCTTCCCGACACAGGCCTGGGCCTTGGCTTTCTCGTGGTCAGCCCCTCTTGAGTCTCTGCTTCTCTTGCAGAATCTGCTTACTTGCCTTCCTCTGCTAGCAGATTTGGCTTTTAGCTCTTTTACTCCACGATTCCCTCTCCCCTACAACTTTAATTTACTAATAACCGGGGCTCATGGCCCTTAGCTGTCATTCTACCTTCACACCTTTCTAGGGAGCCTTCCAGCTTCAGCTCCCACTCCTAACTCCTTGGCTTTCTCCGCATCTCCCAATTCAGGTTCTGGAGGGCGCAGCTCTGGTTGACCCAGCTCATCCTCTTCTGGGCACAGCTTTTGTGCCCACAGGCCGTCTCAGTGGTCACTGTCTAGCCTACGACCCTGCTGCACTTGGTCATTTCTCATAGGACCTGATGTGCCACAGATGCAAAACTTGAATTCGATCATTATTTCTTGAATGTTTATTATGCCATCTGATATCACTCGTGAATGACTAAGAAAGATACAGGGGAAATGTCTTTAAATTCCGATAGATGAGCTTTTGAAAAGACAGCGATGATGTCCTTAGGTCCCCCCCACACCCCCAGAAATGAAGTTAGTGCCATCAATTTACTTCCCAAATCAAGTCCAAATTCTCGAGTCTCTATCAGAGCTGGCCACTCAAGGCCTTCTTAGCTGCCTTTCTAGTCCTATCAATCTGTCTTCCTCTTCCTGTGACCCGCGTTCCAGATGTTTCCCAAGCTTGCTTTGAGCTATTCAGCTTCTCTTTTGCTCACAGGTTTCCTCTAATGTCCAAATTCTACATGTGCTTCAAAGGCCAGCTCAATACCTGTGTTCCTTTCCTGTGGTTGTCCCAACAAATTACCAGTGTGTGGCTTAAAACAACAGAAGTATATTCTCTCAGTTCTAGAGGCCAGAGTGAAGTCAAGGTGTCAGCAGGGCTGCGCTCCCTTCAAAGGCTCCCGGGGAGAATACTTCCTCACCTCTTCCGGTTTCTGGAGGCTCTGAGCGTTCCTTGGCTTGGGGCTTCCGGCTGTACGCTCTGTCTCTGTCTTCACGTGGCCTTCTCCTTTGGGTGTTTTTGTCTTTTCTGTTTCTTACAAGGATCCTCGTCTTTAGATTTAGGGACCACCCAGGTAATCTGGGATGATATCATCTCAAAATTCTTAATTGAATTACATCTGCAAAGATCCTTTTCCCAGATAAGCTCACATTCATAGGTTCTAGGAGTTAGGAGGTGGACATATCTTTTCGGGGTTGGGGGCCCCATTTGATCCACTATAATCCCCAATTCCCTTGAAGACTGTCACCTAGCCAAAAGTGACCCTTCTCCCTTTTGGGCTCCCATGCCCTTTATTCGAGACTCTTAAGGCCCTTTGACATTCTACTGTGCAGTTTAGATATTTTGGTACTAGTGGTAAGCGTGTGGGTTGCGGAGGCGTCCCGGGTTCAAATCCCAGCTCTTCCACCTACCAGCTGAACGGCACTTGTCAAATTATCTGACTCCTATCGCCAGGGTCAGGACGCAGTGAGGCGCCTGGGGTACACAATTTAAAGGGGCCCTTATTCACAGGGCCTGCAAGTGCAGGGTTGGCCCTCTCTCTACCCTGAGGGTGAGATTCCCATGAGCTTCCTTACATTTTGTGCCCTAGGTGCCTCTCTTATCTTACCCTAGTCCCTGCCCTGCCTCTTGCCCTGGTTTTTAAATCTGTAAAGTAGAGATAGTGACCTCCCTGAGAGAGAGAGAGAGAGAGAGAGAGAGAGAGAGAGAGAGAGGGAGAGGGAGAGAGAGAGAGAGAGAGGGAGAGAGAGAGAGAGAGAGAGAGAGAGAGATTATAAGGACTAAATGAACAGCAGAAGTAAAAGACTTACACAGTAAGGGCTCAACAGATGAAAGCTATCGGTTCTCTGACCAGACAGTAAGTTCCTGAAGAGCTAGTCTTCATGTCTAATTTGTTTTTATATTTCTAATAACTTTAAACATATTACACTGAAAATAGTATGTGATCAATTACGTTTGAGTACCTGAATGCGTCTTTGCTGTTTGAGGCATGTGGTAATTGGGTTAGTGTCTATAACCAGGCAGGCAATTCAAGCTTCAAGTCCCTAGATCAAAAGTTCCTGAACTGATTCATTTCCTTTAGTTTAGTGTTCAGAAGATTTAGGTGAGGTGCGTTGGACGGAAGGAGTAGAGCCCAAGACTCAGAAAATTTTCGAGGCTGGTTTTCAAATTAGAACCATGAAGGAAGAGGCTCCAAAAGCAGGATGCGTGCATGCTGGAAGGATTAGCTTGCGTCTGGATAGCAGCAGCTCAAATGTGCAAAGTGGCTTGTGTCCATGCATGCTGGTCCTTCAGGAATGGCTGGGCTCCTTCTCCGTGATGCGTTTGCCAGCTCCCTGGGAAGCAGATTCTTTCCTGGAACACGGAGACTATCTTGCATCTTGCCTGGAACTCTGTGAAACTCCAGCTGCGTGCACCCCAAAACACCACATTTATTTGACATTGGGATTGATAGTCCTCTTTTACATTGCGGTTGGGACTCATTAACTCTCAATAAGGACCGACACTGAAGGCGGAGTTTCCTCCTTTTGTAGCCAAAAAAAAAAAAAAAAAAAGTTTCCTTGGATGGGCCACAGCTCCTGTAACTGATTTGCTCTCCTGGCACAGGACAGCATGTTGTGTGGTACCCTGAGGCTGGTGAGAAAGGGGAGAGACTCAAGAATTCCTGGGTGGGAAGGTTCTTCCCTGCATTTACCACAATTACTAAAACACTACATTTAATAGCCCAAGACTGGTCTATATTTGCATGGAAACCACATATATGTGGAATTTTATTTTTTTACTTCAAGATGGCCATAATAAGAGCCAGACGGTTGATGAGTCTAACAATTAGAAGCAGCTTCTAAATTCCCCACACAGTCATGTTGGGTTCAATTCTGAGATCTTGTTCTAAAAGTTCAAACTGTGTGGTGTTTATCTAGCAACCTCACTAAAGCACTCATACTGGCTGGTGCCAGACATGTGCATTAGGTTTGCAGTTGCCCAGTTCAAGGACTGCTCTATAACCAGCCTTGGAATTTAAATAAAGCAGTCTGGAAGGGTGTTGGAAAGGTTCATTTTAATAACTGGTTATATTTACGTCCATAATATCACTATTAAATTGGCAAGCAGGAGGCAGCCTTCGGTGTGGCCGAGTGTATATAGTCACCACCCCTGGATGAGCTGTGTGCTTTGAAACAAGGAGCATAAGGAGGTTCTTGGCTTCAGGAATTTGGCTCAATGCGTCTATCCATTTGAGCCATGTCCACCATTGCACCTGCTTCTTCTGGAGCCAGACTTACACATTATCACCATTATTCTTCAATAGCACTGAAATTGTACTAATGTATGAAATCTGTCTCTTCCCTTTCTTTCTCTGGCACAAACTTGAATCTCCAGGAGCTTGTGGGAATGGGTTGGGGGGTTGAAAACTACATTCTGGAATCCCTGCTTGAGACATTTTTTTATTATATTGTTTTCAAGTGATTCTGGTGACGAAAGTAGTATAGTTACAGGGTAAGCAAACACTTAAACTGATAACAATCAGATGGTAAGGACCTCTGCTTTAATCTGCTACATGAGAGGTAACTGCTACTCATTTCTGAGGCAATTATCCACTTAAGAGTGTGGGATTGGAGAGGCCCTTCCGATACAGTCAGTGGTGCTCATAAAAGAACTGCTACCTTCAACAGAGAAGAATTTGGGCACCAGTGATGAACTCATTGCTTTCATTTGTATCTTACATAAGCAACAAGATCCTAATGTAAATATCAAGACATGGCTAACACTCCCATTGTATCCAGTTTGTTTTTTAAACTCTTGAATGCCCAAGAAATAAGGAAGAAGCAGCACGGCAAGGGCAGAGGAGTCTAGGGCAAGGGCAGAGGAGTCTAGACCAAGGGCTGGAAAACCATAGCCCACCAACCGGCCACCTCCTTCTGTAAATAAAATTGTACTGGGCTTCCCTGGTGGCGCAGTGGTTGAGAGTCCGCCTGCTGATGCAGGGGACACGGGTTCGTGCCCCGGTCTGGGAAGATCCCACATGCCGCGGAGCGGCTGGGCCCGTGAGCCATGGCCGCTGAGCCTGCGCGTGCGGAGCCTGTGCTCCGCAATGGGAGGGGCCACAGCAGCGAGAGGCACGCATACTAAAAAAAAAAAAAATTTTACTGACACCAGCCACGCTCATTTGTTTATATACTGTCTATGGCTGCTTTCATACTACAATGGCAGAGTTGAGTGGTTGCCACAGACATTGTATGGCCAACAAACCCCAAAATATTTACTCTCTGTGTCGTTACAGGAAGAGTTTGCAGACCCCCTGGTCTAGACAGTCAGATGAGTCAAGTGTTGGCTAAAGGTCCCCGACTCACAATGCCAAGAGGAGGACAGGGTTGGCTCTGGTTGTTGTCGTGCAGTGTGTAATTTAAAAAATCTTTACAAGTCAGTGCAAGTAAATCTCCTATTCACCTTGCTTTGGAGACGCGATATGGAAAGTAAAATTAGGTCTGAATATATTTTCTGTGTCACCTAAACTCCTGAAGCATTGCTGGATTGTGCAAATGTGCATGTCAATGCCATTTCTTACAACTTTTAAAAGATGCAAACTTTTAAAAGTTTAAATGTTGGCGACCGCTAAAGTATTGGCATTATGCTTGTCTCTGTGCAAAACTCTACAACGTGCAAAACCACGTGCTATAGCTATAAATATAGTCCCACTTCAAGTAAAACTCTTCTGTCTAATTATTTCCCAAATCTTTGAAACCAGTTTTAAGAGTCACCAGAAATCTGTAGTTTAAGACACCAGACACATTTCTTAGCTGAGCCTTCCAATGCCAGCATGTTGGACCAAGTTCAGTAAAACATGCCATAAATTATATGACTATGTTATTTGAATTAATGGGATACTTTCCACAATGGCAGGAATTGTTACCAGGAGTTCAAAAGCCAGACATGGGCTCTAGGTTATTATTCATACATTGGTGATGGATTTGAATCTCACCTTTGTGGGCCAGTTTGGTTGGTCTGGTCAGGAATGCAGGTCATGACAAAGAACAAAGATAAAAGACCCAAAGCAGTTAAGACTATAGTTTCAATAGTTCTGAGTTGAACAACCAAACAAATGCAAGACAGTTAGCTGGAATAATATTGGACTGGCCTGTCAGAAGTGATCTGAAGGTTTTGAAATGTCATTAAGGATGGGGCTTATTATTTGGTGTTGGTGATAATGAAAGCTAGCTCTTTTCTTCTCATTTAAATAGTAGGAGATCATAAATAATAACAGATATGATTATGGACTCTACCTGCAAATGTATCTTAGTAGCTATGTCACTATGGCAGCGGAAGAGCCATTCAGGGCATGGCAGCACCTGGGTTTCCTCCCTTGACTTAGGTTGGACCCCTTGGCTGTGTTCTATGTCTACAGATTTGAAAAGGCTGAAATCCAGTTCTCTAATCGTAACTGTTCTTTTACCTAGAAGAATTTTATTCTAAAGCTTGAAGTAATGCCTTGAGGAAGAAACAGAGTGTTAGTGAAAATATCACTAAGAACTTAAATATGATCTTTGAGACGTGTTAAAAGTTAAAACATAAAAACCCACTTGATAAATTATAAGATCTCAACAAATAAAGGCATACTATATGAAGTTTGTCTTCAGTTTCAATTCAAGTATAATAGGATCGTACAGCTGAAGAAAACGTCACCATTCTATTACATTTTTATTTAAAAAATTGGTACTAATTCTTAAATTTTTCCTTTCTTAAGCTTAAAAAAGTCCACCAGTCAAGGTCTTTTGATTTTGGTGTACCCCATCATAGAATGGGGTATAAATTCTAATTTAAAGACACCCTTAATTTTCAAAGGATATTTGTGATAGGGCTAGTTTTCAGAAAAGATGATTCACCACTCAATCTGGGAATAGGAAGGTGAAATGTTTTTGGGGGAGGTTCATAAAAGATGTCTTAGGAAAAATGAATGCTCTCAAACCTTTGGTTTAGGAGCGAGGTGGTGGGGCTAAAGTGTCCCTTTAAAACAAAGCAACTGACCTTGCAAGCTGTATGGGAAAAGCAACCGATGTGTTCTGCAGCCAACTCGTGAACGCACATTTTTGTGTGACATTCCTGCTTGGGCAGCCAGGCTCTAATTAAGATCTAGCCAGTTCGATGATCACTAGGGAGAGGTCCAGGGTGTGGGGAACACTTCAAATCACATTCCATGCACACATTAGACTGTCAAAGCTTAGGAAGGCCCTGATAGTCCGTAGACATGGAGGTGGGGTAAAGGACTCTGAAACAAATGGGAGCACATGTCAGCATAAAATAGCTGCTGACACAAATTGAACATGTGCAATTTTTTAAAAGGTGGTATCGAATAACAGGCCAGCAGCCATCCCTCTCGGCATTTCAGACCTCTTTCTTCTCTCCACTCGGGCTCTTTGTGGAGTCACTTCCATCAGGCAAAGTTCCATAGGATAAGCCGTTTGAATCTGGCTGTATTTTGTCCAATGTTTGTTTCCCTGTGGAGATAAGAATCACACAGAATCTTTTGAGCTCTTTCAGAAGAATAAGTCTTAATAATTTCTCCTCTATCTAGGCCACATTTTATTCCCTTGAAAAAATACTAGGTGGTCACCCTCTAAGTAGAAGAGATAAACGTCAAGGAAGAAAGGCCCACGGAACTCCACGCCCCTTGATGTGTCATCATTGCTGTCCACATGACCGAGCCGTCTCCCACCCAGGGTCTACCATGCTGAGCACGGAAATCAGGTTGGATCAGTCAGGAGATTAACATGAAGCATGCACTCTTCTCCAAACCTCTCTCCCCAGTGTTCTGTCTCCTTGTTCATGTTTAGTCTAATGCATATAACAACAGAGAAAAGCAGTCTTTCCTAGTGGCTTCTAAAGCTGTTACTGATCCTGTGTGTGGGGCTGTGTGAAATGAAAAATAGAGTTAAAAAGAAGTAAACTTTATTCCCTACCAAAGAACCCCTTACCATACAAGGCATCTCTAACACACACCCTTGCCACGAATGCTGATACGATGGCTCAAATGCGAAAGAGAACACAGAACTCATAGGGCCATATTTGCTCAGCCATAGGGATGAGGCTTTAATGGTGTTTGCTTCAAAGGCTCGGTCCTAGCAGAATGGAGGAAGCTGTGAGAACATCACTGCTGTCTGTCTAGAAACCTATTGGTCACCCCAGATCCCTAGCAAAACTGGAGACTGTTGGGGGTGGTGAGCAGGGGAGGAGGTGGGGACACGGCAGCCCATTTCCTTTGTTCTGGTTACGGCTTGTGTTGTCTACGTGACAGAAGCTAGTTATTCTCGGTGAGAGTGGAGAGCTGGGACAGCGATGTATCCGCTCTGGATGAATGAGGTAAGGAAGAGGGGAAGAAGCTCACGTTCAGGTGATCGAGAAGAACGTCTCTCTTGGCCCTACAGTGCACAGGCCACCTCCGTCTGAGCACCTGACTTTCTGGCCCTAGATGTTCCCTCAAAGGCTCTCCAAGCAACAAGGGTCTGTTCTTGCCACTCCTACTCCTTTCCCTACCCTTTTCCAATTTAAAGAAACCTAAAAAGGAAATTTGCAACATCACCCAAATCAAGAAAACAGGATCAGTTCTTTTCTAACCCCAGTGTTCTGTGCAAAGCCAATATTCAAATAAATGATTATTAACATTTACAGTTAAACTATCACCTCTGGTTTCATCATTAAATGTCCATGTTTTTGAGGGTAAGAATTATGTTTTGTATTAACTTTACACCCCAAATCATACCAGCAATGATTAATTTATAAGGATAAAATTTTCTATTCTAAATTAAGGAATATACAGTTTTACCAGGGACATGTCCAATATCAATGTAAGACTGTGGCAGATGTTCCTTTCCTCGATTTCTTGTGACCAAAACCACACCAAGGAATGACAGAAAACACCTGTAAGAATAATGGTAATAAAGAACACAAGATCACTGAAAGAACTCACAGTGTTAAATAACTGAATTCCATATTCGACATGATGACATACATTCCACTGGTTTTATTCTTTCTGTTTCTCATGGTAGGCTGCCTAGAACTTGTCTTAATTGCTGCAGCCAATAATATTTGTCCCCAGAACCAAGACCTGGGCAGCTTCCAATAAGTCTCTGCTTCAGGTTTTTACCATCTGGAGGCTAATTTAGGCTCTAAACCCTTTGGGTAGACACTAGGTCTCATTTTCTATCCATGCATGCCCAGACTCATTACTGGCATGCAACACGAGCAAAAAATAATTTATTCTTTAATTTTCTAAGATATTTTGTTGTCCTTGGCCATAAGAATAGTCATGGTTTCCAGATCCCAGAAGTTTAGCCTCGCCCAAAAATCTTATGAGATTGAATTCTCAAGATAGATGATTTTCTACACTGCAAAGAGTCTGGGCTCAAGTTTGCATAACAATGGTCATGCAGGATACCACATCAAGAAGCAGCTAAGCATTCATAGGGTGCCAGCTGGCACCAATGGAAGAATTGATACATTGGCGCTATTCTGTCAACGTTCTGCTCTCTGTTTGCCACAATGCCAGCAGTGACTGTCCTCCAAATCTCTAGGCAGGGTTAAAGCTGGGCACCCAGACACAGGACAGGGATGGCATCAATCTGATGTTATTAGGTCCAAAGGTAGGGATCTGCCCCAGTCTCGGCCTTTTGTTCTAGGTGATCCTAGAGGCAACTGTGGTTCCCTGATTGAGATCTAACCTAGGGGTTCCCAAGGGTGGGGTAGGTCTGATAGAGTATAAAAATGTGGAGTAGCTACAAGGGCCAGTGGATTTACCTTGACTTTGTGCTGGAACAGAAAATCCCCAATGTTTCAGAACCCTCAGAGAGATACTTAAATCACAAAGACCCTGAGCCCTGGGTAGGGTGTTAAGTTGAAAAATATGTTTCTTTTAGGAACTCGGGGAACTGATGTTTCTTATATAATTTTCCAATTTTCTATGCCTCAGGTACAATGCCAAAAATCTCACATAAAAGTAATAGGATTTCACATACCTTACTTCTGAGACATTTACTCACCCAAAAAGATATATAAATATAGTGAGAAAAGTTGCACCAAGGAATTCCTTATAAAATATGATACCTACCGTAGAAATAGAAGATAACATTAATTTCAGGGTAAGAATGTTTACAATAGCTACATATTGTTTTTCAAATTAATATATTATTTTTTCTAAGTATAGTTACCCTTAAAATGCACACCCTGTAGTTTAAAAGTATTTGCATGCCATACTAACATTTTCAGTGATTCCAAAAGAACACAGATTTGTAGACTTTATATAACGTAAGTATCATTATTAAAAAGTCAGCACCATTAACGTAACTTTTGCCAACAGAAATTTCTTATCCAGTCCAAGATTTGTCCCACTGGCATGTGCAAGAAAACAAAACTCAAGTGATATTTTCCACCTACAGTTTTAAGCCTGGGGTCAGCAAGCCTGACCTGTGCATCTGGGTGGACTCTGGGCCTTTGACACAGAGCTCGCATTTCAGGCCAGCTGCTCCCCATGCTGTCAGTCTTGGCAACACCCTGCGGTTTCTGGGTCTGGCACATGCTCATTCAGGCACTGGAGGTTGCAGATGTGCTACCCCAGCTCCATTTCTCACTGCCAACCCCTCTCCCATCTCCTTCATCTGGTCTTTCCTTCTGGGTGAAGGGAAATGTGGATGTGTCCTTTACTCTGATGAGCTTTTCTTCTCTCCTTGTTAGTCTCAATGATTTCCTCTTGGCCTATGGTCCCAAAGCCTTCGTAGACTTTTTACTAAATAAGTTATCTTTAAATTATATATTACTTGGAATCAAATTTTGTGTGTGTGTGGTGTTGGCCTTGTTACCCTGTGGACAAGTATTTATTGAGAGTCCTAAGTGCCAGTCACTGCTTAGGTGCTGCAGATACCACAGGGAACAAGACAGAGGCTTTCTCAGTCTGAAGTCTATCTCCTCACCTAGAGGATAAACTTCCTACAGGAATAAGCCATGTCCCATTCTGATGAATATTTGTTGAATGAATCAACACTTCTGAAGCACTTTTCCATGTTATTACACATTTCCTTGTGATCATTTTAATGTTTTCTTGTTATTCTGAGCTGGTGCCCCATAATATTCGTTTCTTGAAGGACGTTTTAAATTGTTTCAAACGTTTTGCTTTTGTAAAGTGTCACTAAACTTCTCTACATATTTTTTTCCCAGTATTTTAGGATTTTTTATGGTTGTCGCTTTAAGAGGAATTTCTGTTCAAACAGAGCAAAAACTAAAAAAGTATAGTAAAATACACATAACATAACATTTACCATCCTAAACATTTTAAAGTTTCCAGTGCAGTTGTGTTAAGTATACAGTCGTCACTCGGTACCCACAGGATTTGGCTGTAGGACCCCTCCGCGGATACCAGAATCTGAGGATGCTCAAGTCCGTTATATAAAATGGCATAATATTTGCATATAACCTACACACATCCTCCACAAATACTTTAAATCATCTCTAGATTACTTATAATACCTAATACAGCATAAATGCTATGCGAATAGTTGCTATCATGCGGCATATTAAATTTTTGCTTTTTGGAATTTTCTGGAATTTTGGGGGGGGAGGGGATATTTTCTATCCACTGTTGGTTATATCCACAGATGCAGAACTGGTGATATAGAGGGCCAACTATATTCATATTGTTGTGCCACCAATCTTCAGAACTTCTTATCTTGTGAAACTGAAACTCTATACCCATTAAACAACTTCCCCATTTCTGCCTCCCCCCAGCCCCTGGCAATCACCACTCTACTTTCCATTCCTGTAAGTTTGACTACTCTGGATACCTCATATAAGTGGAATCATACAGTGTTTGTCCTTTTGTGACTGGCTTGTTTCACTTAGCATAATGTCCTCAAGGTTCATCCATGTTGTAGCATGTATCAAAAATCCTTTCCTTTTTGATGGTTGAATAACATTCCATTGTATGCATACATCACATATTCTTTACCCATTCATCTGTCAATTTATGTTGCTTCTGTCATTTGGCTACTGTGAATAATGCTGCTATGAACCTAGGTGTACAAATATCTGTTTGAGTCCCTGCTTTCAATTCTTTCGGACATATACCCAGAAGTAGAATTGCTGGATCATATGGTAATTCTATGCTTAATTTTTTGAGGAACTGCCATAGTGGCTACACCATTTTACATTCCCACTAACAGTGCACAAGGGTTCCAATTTCTTCATATACTTGCCAACATTTGTTATTTTATTTATTTATTTGCTAGTAGTCATCCTAATGGGTGTGAAGTGGTTTTGGTTTGCATTTCCCTAATGATTCGTGATGTTGAACATCTTTTCATGTGCTTGTTGGCCAAGCACAAGTACATCTTCTTTGAAGAAATGTCTTAATCAAGTCCTTTGTCCATTTTTTAATTGGGTTATTTTTTTGTTTTTGAGCTGTAGGATCAAAGAGTGGAAACATTTTTAAGGCTCTTGATAAAAACTCTGAAACTCAGTTCTAGGCGGGAGGTACCATGGTACCCGACTCCACGAACGTGCCCGCAACACTTCAGCCTCGTCAGCATTGATTATTGAGATAAAAAGAGCAAAACGAAAGCTTTACTAATTTAGCAGGCAATATATGGTATCTCATTTCGTTTTAAGCTTTTCGTAAAAGCTATACTTTTTGATGGGGGCAAAGAGGAGAAGTAAGTCAAGAAGCTTCACCTCCATTCCACACTTCAGTAACATCAGGTGAACTATTATCACTCCCAGAAAGTTCCAGCTTCCCTGACTCATCAGTTACTTGCTTTGCTAAGTATTCAGATCCAGCCCTGTTGGGCCTCCTATAAAACCTTCTTTTCAGGGGAACTACATGTCTTACACATCTTTAGCACAGTCATCTTAATTATTATGCTGTGCGTCACGCCTATAAATGTTTTTGGCCTTGCTCTTTTCCTTTTTCAATATTTCTAGGGCACACAAGTGTACAATCTTTTGTTACTTTCTTTTGTCAACAAGCATAAAATGCTAAAAAAAAATTAGATGTTTTCGGATATAATCTTTCTCTTTAAAAGTATGTTTCGATTTTGGGAAACAGAAAATGCATTAATTACATTTAAAAATTGCCCCCTGGCAGTCACCCTGTTTGCCATGAAATAAAAAAGATGTGTCCATTAGGCAACAGATAATACCTAATTACCTCCCAAATACATAAACTTTGCATTGGGAAATGAAGTCCCAGTATGACAAGGTAGTAAATACATCTAGTAAGCCAATGAACTAAGGTATACCAGTACCAAACTTACAAATGATATACCTGAATCGACTGTATTTTTGTTTGGACCAAGTTTCAAATTTATACTTTTTTAACACTACTCTGTCTGACCTATTTAAAAAATTGTCCATAGAAAGAAAAGAACTACAATAGTAGAAAAATAGAGGCCAGAACAGTAAAAGTGGTAGTTTCTGTTCTCATCTGTCTGGCCTTCCCTGGAACACTGGATTCTCGTTTGGATCCCTCTCTCTGATGCAAGTGGTGAGCACCAGGGAGGGAAGAGTTCATCGAACTGGGGATGTTTGGTCCAGAGACAGGACACAGGAGGACCTGCGCTTTGATTATCAGAAGGGCTGGCAAGGAGAAGACTCCAGAAAGCAGAACTAAGATGAGCATCTGGAATTCACAGGGAGGCTTATTTCAGTTCCAATACAGGGGAATACTATCTAATAATTAGAGCTCTCCAGATTATTAGAGTGATTCAAACCAGGACTGAACTGTCTCGGGGCACAGAGAGCACTGGGGAACATTCACACAAAGTAGAAGAACCTCTCCTAGAGGATGTTATGGAGGAAGTTCAGACACTGGGCGGTAGCTAGGAGGATGTGGGCTATACATTCCTTATAACCAAAATATTCCTTGATTTTCTCATTACTCTGAGGGAGACTTCATTTATGCTTGTTATGGGGATAGAATCACTTAAGCATAGAAAGCCAAAACTCACCTGCAATAATGGCACTGATGGTAAAGAAAGTATGGTTAATGGGCACCACCGTCGCCGTATTGTAGAGTTTTGTGGCTTGATTCAGGAGCCTAGAGCAGAAGGCACTTACTGAAGCTCTGTCTTTAAGAGACGCTCAACAATAAGTTAACAATAACATCGAGAAATGCATGTTCTTTAGCTACAACTACAAAGGGAAAGGAAGTGCAGTAAAAGGGCATTTCCAATCAGCAGTCATAGCTTATATGCATCTGATGTATGAGATCAGATGTCAGGTTTTACGGTCTGTTTAAACCAACAACAGTAACAATGAAAAGCAATTAATCATATTTGGAGGCCACAGAAGTTTGAGTTGGAAGCGATTCAAGCTGCTGGACCAGTATCACACTGGGGCTGATTCATTAGGATAGACTTTAGAACCTGTTAAATATCATATCGGGGAATGGTATAGCTATCCCTTGACATGCCACGTGCCAAGAAAGAAGATGGAGAAGTAAAGGAATGTTTAATGTTTCAAAAACAATGCTCAGCCCTCCAGCTGCAGAGCACATGTGGGAGCTCAGCTTCCCACTTTGGCCGCCAACATGGTTCAGGTTCCCACAACTGCACCGTGCAGCCCTGTCAGGGACTAGACCTTTTCTGAAGCAGTGCATTGCATTGACATCACCTGGGCACTTTGAAAAGCACTAGTGTTTAGGTCCTATTCTAGAACAATTGAAAAAAAAAAATTTGTGAGTAGAGCCCAAGTGTTCCTCTATGTGTGTGTGTACATGCATGTACACACACATGCATGTACACAGGCATGTAAGTATATATGTGCATGTATACATATATGTACAAACAAACCTCCTCAGGTAATGAATTGTAATGGGAAGCCAGGGCTGAGAACCATGGTTCTACAGTTCTAGTGTGGTCACACAGTTCTAGGGTGAGAGGTGCAGGGACTGAAACAACGGTGATAGGAATGTAGTTTACCTTCAGTTGTATCTGGCTTTTAAATTCGTGAAGCAGAGTTTAAAGATAATGATGCTAGTCAGTAAATTCTGAAAGCTATTGTAACTGTACCGATTAATTCAGAAGAGAGATGAAACAAAGCAGTTTCATGATTCAAGTGTTAGATACACACTTGGTCTTATAAACAAACAAAAGAAACAGTTTGTTTATGACAAATGAAACAGTGACAGAACATTGGATTTCTCCGGTAACACACTCCTTGTAACAGGGTCCATATTCAACCCGTAACAATTAGACTTGACTTCTAGCACCTAAGGAAGGAACCATTCTCCTCCAAAATTTGGGCTTTGACTTCCTGGCTGGCACTGGGCTGGCGCTCCTGCATAGCATTTTGGGGTAAACAGAAAACTTTCTGGTGGACTCAGGAGAACCTAGCAGCACAGGCAAAATCATGATGTGAAATGGAGGGGAAGAGATTGGAGCAGATGGAGGTGGGGGGAGAGAAGAGCAGAAATTAAAAATGTTCCATATCACCGCTGTGAGGCCCCAAGAGAAATGGAAAACAATCATTCTGCAATCCCGTGGGTGCAAGGAAAATTCTGGCTGAAGATGCAAAGTTTTGGGGAAAGGATTTCCCTCCCGGCCAAACGTCTGGTTTTGTCCATCTCTGGGCAATTAATGAGTATGAGCTAAGAAATGAAGGTGAAGGGTTCATGTATTTCCTATATTTAGAATGAAATCCTGGATGTGGACCTGCCCCTTTGATTTATTGCTAATGACAACCTGTGTGCGATGGATATTAATTACAAGCAGAAGAGCATCAGGAAAGTATCAAAGTGCACTTAGCTGGATTATGGCCACACTTTAGAACTCACAAAACATGAAGGCAATGCTTCGTAAAAACTTATTATTGGATGTGAAGGATAAAGCCAGGGATATTGGCTGAGGATAAGCATAGACCCCTCACCCTTAGAAATCGGTTGCATCTAATTTTAATTATCATCTGAGGCCAATAAAGATGAATGCTCAGAGAAGCACGGGAATGTTGAAAGGGCAGTGAGTATGTAAGAGCTAACTTACTTGACTTGGAAAACACAAGATGCTATCATGATGATAAACATGATATAGAAGATGGGATAAGTTAGTTGCATTTTATCCGTCACAGAAAAAGCGATCATGCCTGAGACGGCTTTTACTGAAATAACAGTCAATGAGGCTGAAAAAGAAAACACAAAACACAAATAAAATACATATCTGAGATAGAATTACAAATAAGTATCTTAACTTTACATGGTAGAGTAGTAAATACCCCTATTATGCTTTAAGAATGAAGACTGCCCTGAGAGGTGTAGGGTAGGTTGTGATGCCAGCCAAGCAGTAGTCCTGTTGCTCAAGCTGTGGCCTTTCCATTTGCTTAAATCAGCTAAAGATCTGCTGTGTGACTGAGTGCTTATCTTTGGAGCAAGATGCTTATTTTCCAGCCCTCACTGTTGAAAGGATGCTGTGGAGGTTATAATTACTGGTAGACGGGAAAGGAAGAAAACAATGAAGGGAGGAGATAAGAAAAGGCAGATTGCCCATGTGACATTAATGGGAAAATAACTATTAAACTATACTGAAAAAATTTAAAGCCGAATAGATGAGAAAACTGGAAAGTGAAAAGCAACTCACTCCATGAGTTTACTAAGAGTTGTACTAAGTCTACATACGAGTCCTTTTGTTAGTAAACGCCTAGACGTTTTCATTAAAAATATTTTTTGACAAGGACGTTAATAGTAAGCAGGACAGAGCTGAGTGTTCATTTCTCAGAGTCAACCCTGAATCTAAGATTTACATAAGCAATGTCTGTTTATTTTCTATGCTAAAAGAGGAACTTATCACTATGAGAACAAGTTTCTCATATGTTTCAAACAGCAATGAGGGAAAAGTGATTTGATAAGGTTATGTTAGAATGAAAGCAAGGAAGAATTTTCTGGAAACACAGTGTTTCTGTAGGATGAAGAGAGTGTTTTCTTTCTGTCTTAGGTCTCTTGAAACTACTGTTGCATATAATTCCATAATTTAGCTGAAACCCACAGAAAGTTAAAAAATAATTTTTACATGAAATCAAATATCTGTAAGTCAAAGGCAGTGTGAAGAAGAAATACTATCTTTGATCTACTTGGTCATAATATATCTGAGCTTTATTCCTTTTAGCTTTTGAAAAGGAGATATATATATATATATATATATATATATATATATATATATATATAAAGTTTAAAATAGCAGGTCATGGCCAACTAGGAAAAGCCTAGTTTTCTAAAAAATAAAAATATACTTTGACTTGAAGGTTACCAGGGCACACTTCCAAATTAGACATTTTCTTTCTGTTAAAAGTCATAATTAACAGAGGAGACCAGGTGATAAATTCTAAAAACAAACTCCCAATCTGAACAAAGAGGCCCTTACAGCTGGGCCCTTCTTCACCTTAAATGTTTTTTGACTTGGTCATTTTACATATTTTCTATAGATTATGAAAATAGTCATATTTTAGCTAATCTAGAAATGGAAAATATCTATAGACATGTATGTCACTTGATGGTTTAAGTTTATAAGGTTAGCTCTTGAGGGACCTTGATTTCCTCCTAAACACTTGGCTTGAAATTAGAGCACGATGTGGTGATGGGCTTGTGGTCTGAACAGCCAGGTTTCCAAAAGAGATCATTCACGGAGTAAGAGTTGAACACGTTGTTCCCTTCGCCTCAGAACCTCAGGGTTGCAAAGCCCACCTAATTCAACCACCATCTGATGTTAAATTTACTTAAATACAAAACAAAGACAAAACTAGAATTCTTTATTAAACAGCTAAACCAACTATCAGTTGCTAGAGTTAATCACTATATTTTCAAAGCACGCACAATCACCACCTGATTAATCACTGTTTATTGTATTTCTAAGCTGGTGTTGAGTACTTCCAAGTTTTTTTGAGGGCGGGGGTGGTTAATGAGGATGGGTGGGAATACCAAATTGTAATGCAGTATCATTCTAATGCTGTAGATATAAAAGTAGAAAGTACTTAACATATGCACAGAAAAAATGGCTAGAAGAAACTACATCAAGATACTATCAGTGGCTATCTCTAGACAATGGGATTATGAATAAACTTTAAACTCATTTTTTAAACTATAAAATGTATACATGTCCATTTACAAAAATATGGAAAATGCAGAAAAGTCTGGAAAGAAAAATAAAAATCACCTGTAATCTCAACACTCATCCCCAAATCTTTTTTTTTTTTTTTTCCTGCGGTACGCGGCCTCTCACCGCTGTGGCCCCTCCCGCTGTGGAGCACAGGCTCCGGACGCGCAGGCTCAGCGGCCATGGCTCACGGGCCTAGCCGCTCCGCGGCATGTGGGATCCTCCCGGACCGGGGCACGAAGGCGCGTTCCCTGCATCGGCAGGCGGACTCTCAAGCACGGCGCCACCAGGGAAGTCCCCCAAATCATTTTTAACATTTGAGACTCTCTGTAGTTATTTTTCTATCGCTAAGCACAAATATATTATAACATGTGAATCATACAGTATATACTACTTAGGAACCAATTTTCCATCACCATTAAGTATTTTCTATGCCAGTAATTATTCTTCTAAAGTATGATTTTTATTGGCTGGAGAGTAAGCCTTTGTATGAATGGGAATGCCTTTTGGGAACTCCTTACTCTTAGATATTTTGATTGTATCCATTTTTTTGGTATTAAAAATGAAACTGTGATGAATATCCTTGAATACAAATCTTTGTATATCATTCTGCCAATTTCTGTAGGAAAATCACCGAAAGGGCAATTACTGTGTTGACAGCCACTGTTCTTCTGAAATCTATTGGTAAACTATCTTCTACAGAGGACCAGACACACTCCCATAATATCATGCTGCAGTGCTCAATTATATGAATTTTTATATTTTATATTAAAATATTTTATAGTTTCTTTTTGTCTTTCTCTGTTTTCTTAATTCTCAGCAGTAGACACGTATTACTTTCATCATTTTAACAGTACGATTTTTGCCCAACATGAATTATGCTGACCCATGTTTAAAAGTCAGCCTTCTCAGTTTATTCCTAGTTCTTCCTCAGAACTGATTCTTGCGTTTATTTATCGATCCATTGCTTTTCTGCCTTCTATTTCATTAATTTTTGCCTTTATCTTTACTAATTGTTCCTTTCTGCTTGCTTCAGCTTTATTTCTGTGCTTTTTTCCCCTGACTTCTTGAGTTGAGTACTTAATTGACTTACATTTAAAGCAATGAATTTCCTTCTGAATACAGCATTAGTCATAAACTATAGGTTTAATATTAAGTGTTTTCATAATAATTTAAGAAATATATGCTGTAATGAAATCGTGGTTTCTGCTTTGGCCCAGCTGCAGTTTAAGCATAGTGTTTAACATTCCCAGGTGGTACGGTTTTAGTGGTTCTATTTTTGTTATTATTTTCTGTTTTTATTTCACTATGATCTGAAAATGTGGTCTGTACTATTTCAACTTCCTGGAATTTATCAAAAATTTCTTTGTGGCCAATTATAAGATCAGCTTTTGTAAATGTTACACAGGCACTTGAAAGAAGGTGTATCCTCTGCTTTCTGGATTTAGAGTTCAACCTTAGAGCTGCCAGATCAAAATTAAGCATTCAGTTTCTCTAATTTTACAGATTTTTCTGTCTCCTTATTTCCATGAGCTAAGAGAAGTCTCCTACTCCTCTTATATTTATGCTACTGTAGTTTCTGAAATAGCTGCTGCCCAGTCTACTGAGGGCCCCTGTCCCCTGATGCCTCCTCCTTCCAAGCCCCAGTCCTACCCTGATTAGCAACTAAATACTAATAGGGGAGCCTCCAGGATCCTCTGTTGCATTTACTGCTTCTGCCTTGATTTTAACTTAGATGGTAATATAATGACCTTCTGCTTTCTTTTACTTTCAATCTGAGTTACCTTGTTTAGATGAAATTGATGTATGAAGTCAAAATATTTCACAACCAGCAGAGGCCAGTCAGAAAGGGTGATGTTTCAATAACCCTTATAGAGCTGAACCAGAGGAAACTGGCTGAATCCAATTTCAGAATCTTTTTCAAAATCAATACGGGAATTTTTCTCAAGTACAATTTGGAAATCTTTCTTTTTCACTTGGTAAACTTACCCCATTTACATTTATGATCAAAGCTGATATGTATGGTCTTAATTCTGTTATCTTACTTTCCTATTTAAAATTTCCTTTATTTTCAATATTTTCCTACATAATGTGCATCTTTTCTCTTAGTTTGCTTTTGTTCTCCCTACCTGGTAATTTGGAAGAAAAAAATATAAAGTTTCTTTTCTGTTCTTTTGATTAACCACATACCTGAACATGTTCTAGAGTAAATTTGTTTCTATAAGTAACTATCACAAATGCAACTCTTCCAATTGAAAGGAGAGTTGATGAAATGAAGAAATGAAACCTCCAGCACCTCATGAACATGGGAGCTGCAGCTGCCTCAAAGGTATGAATACAATGTACAAAGTTAGAGTTAACAACATGTGATGGATGGGTCATCTTAGGCAAAGAAAGAATTATAAATAAATTTTTGAAAAGGGAATTTCCCAAATGATTAGTGAGATCTCCTAGTGTTGATATGTATATATGTGTGTGTGTGTGTGTGTGTGTGTGTGTGTGTGTATGTATGAGAGAGAGAGATACAGAGGAGTGGGGAGGGAGAATAGATTTAAAAAGATATAGAGGGCTGGGCTTCCCTGGTGGCGCAGTGGTTGAGAGTCCGCCTGCCGATGCAGGGGACACGGGTTCGTGCTCCAGTCTGGGAGGATCCCACATGCCGCGGAGCGTCTGGGCCCATGAGCCATGGCTGCTGAGCCTGTGCGTCCAGAGCCTGTGCTCCGCAACGGGAGAGGCCACAACAGTGGGAGGCCCGCGTACAGAAAAAAAAAAAAAAAGAAAAAAAAATATATAGAGAGAGGGCTTATGTAAGCATCAGTTTTCAAATCTTATAAGGTGCCTCTGGAGAAAAAGGAAACGGGTAGTTAAATAATGAATGAAAGAAATGTATTCAAGAAAAATCATACTGCTTACATTTGTTTCATATTAGCCATGTTTTAAAGTTTTTTTTTTCTAAATATAAATAGGATAGGCCTAGATAACTTCTGATACAAAAGTTTCATTTGGGTTTATTCATTTGTTTCTCTTTTAATATTCTTCAATTATTTACTAAGAAAAAAATCCCCAAATTGTCAGAGAGCAAATAAAATTATCAAGAAGTAAAAATCCTTAAATATATTAAAAATTAAACATATATCAATTGCAGCAATGGACATGCAAAGTACAATTTGCGTAACTGAGACTCAGTTTCTATAGATCAGAATTGAAAGCAGAAACAATGAGAAAAAATAGAATGCTCAAATATTTTCCTTTAAACTCTTTTATGACTTAGCATGGCTACATTAGATAATTAGAAAACAAAAGAATACCCTTACCTAGAAGTGCCACGAGGGTTAGCAGAATCACAATGTGTTTCATTCCTTTCCTTTTATGGAAATATAGGAGAATGCAGAAAATGAGTATTTCTAAAATCTAGAAATGAAAAAGATGAAAAAGAGTAAAGTGTAAATTATTCTATCCGAAGTCTTCAGAATGGCACACTTCTCTTTTTGATTTTGCAACAACTATCAGATGAGGGTTGAGGATGACTGGAGCTCCTAAGGACAATTATAAATATATGAGAACAGCGTAAGGAGCCTTAGTGATCCAGACCTAGAGTTCTAACATCACCTACATGGCAATGATGCCCAAATCTAGACCTCCAGTCCTGACCTCCCAACTCCAGTCTCATTTATCCAGTTGTCTACCAGACATTTTCGCATGCTTTTTTTTTCTTTTTTTTTTTGGCTGCGTTGGGTCTTTGCTGCACATGGGCTTTCTCTAGTTGTGGTGCACGGGCTTCTCATTGTGGTGTCTTCTCTTGTTGCGGAGCATGGGCTCTAGGCATGCAGGCTTCAGTAGTTGTGGCATGCAGGCTCAGTAGTTGTGGCTCACGGGCTCTAGAGCACAGGCTTAGTAGTTGTGGCCCACAGGCTTAGTTGTTCCACAGCATGTGGGATCTTCCCGGACCAGGGCTCAAACCGGTGTCCCTTGCATTGGCAGGCAGATTCTTAACCACTGGGCCACCAGAGAAGTCTGACATGCATGTTTAACAGCCATAACACACGAATATGGGCAACACTTAACTCTTTTTTGTTTTTGGCCGCATTGTGTGGCATGCAGGATATTAGTTCCCCGACCAGGGATCGAACCTGTGTCCCCTGCAGTGGAAGCACAGAGTCTTAAACACTGGACTGCCAGGGAAGTCCCAACACTTAACTCTTTATTTATTTATTTTTTGGCTGCGTTGGGTCTTCATTGCTGCACGTGGGCTTTCTTTACTTTTGGCGAGTGGGGGTTACTCTTCCTTGCGGTGCACGGGCTTCTCATTGTGGTGGCTTCTCTTGTTGTGGAGCACAGGCTCTAGGTGTGCAGGCTTCAGTAGTTGTGGCCACGGGCTTAGTTGCTCTGTGGCATGTGGGATCTTCCTGGACCAGGGATTGAACCTGTGTCCCCTGCATTGGCAGGCGGATTCTTAACCACTGCGCCACCAGGGCAGTCCCCAACACTTAATTCTTGGTGGCCTACCTTCCCTACCTGTTCCTCCTGGGCCTCCACCCTGTCAGGAGATGGCATCACCACATGCCCTGCTGCACAAACTGAAAACTCCTCCTTTTCCCTCAGTCCTCGCCACCCTCTCTGACTACTGCAACAGCTTCTACTTTGTCTCTGATTTGACTCTTGCCTCTTTACAATCCAGACATTCAGCAGCAAGAGGAGTCATTTAAAAATACAATTTGGGGGCTTCCCTGGTGGCGCAGTGGTTGAGAGTCCGCCTGCCGATGCAGGGGACACAGGTTCGTGCCCCGGTTCGGGAAGATCCCACATGCCGCGGAGTGGCCGGGCCCGTGAGCCATGGCCGCTGAGCCTGCGTGTCCGGTGCCTGTGCTCCGCAGCGGGAGAGGCCACAAGAGTGAGAGGCCCGCGTACCGCAAATAAAAAAAAAAAAAATACGATTTGGATAATGAACTATTTCATTCATAGAGAGTATATATGAATATACATATCAGGTATTTACAGTAATGTGACAAGTACCATTGTGCCCTCTACTCAACCTGAGAAGCAGAGCCCATCAATCCCTGTGAAGTCTCTCGTTCCCAATTGCACTCCCCTCCTCCTGCAACCTCCCCAGGAACCGCTACCTTGAGTTTTCCATTCATTTTCTTTATACCTTATCACATTTCTATGTATCCCCAAATGACGCCGTTTATTTTTGCACACTTGTTCCTTATACAAGTGGAATTATACTTGCTTTCACTCGCTTACTTTTTTTTCACTGTGCATTATGTTTATGAGATTCATCCAGGATGATACATGTAGTAAAAATAGAAATTAGATCTAGTCATTCTTTGCTTAAACGTCCCAGCATGTTAAGAATAAGCGCCACACTCCCTCCTGGATTACAAAGCCCCAGTTAACTTCTGGGACCTCATCATCTTGTACGGCTGGCTCCTGGATGGTCCAACCTGCACCAGCCACAAATGGCCTACCCCTCCCCGCCAACCCCTGCCACACCGCTGAGTCCTTTGAGGTCCTCAGATTGCTCAGTTTTGGGGCCTTTGCACTAAGAGTTTGCCCTGCCTGGAATGCTCTTTCCCTGAGCTATTGTTTGCACAATGACTCCTAGTCACTCAGCTCCCCGGAGAGATCTTCCCAGATCGTTCTGATCTCACAGAGCCACCCAGTCATCCTATCACAACCCCGACTTCAGGCGGCTACTGTAGAGTACTTTATCATGACCTGTTCGTGTGGTTATGTGTTTCTTGTCTGTTTCCCACTAGCACATCTGCTCTATGAGAACAGGGACCTTTTCTGCGTCCAGTGCCTGGAATACAGTTGGTCACTCAATAAGTATTTTTCGAATTAATGAGTAAATTACACCTCATATTTATTATGAACCACTTGCCAAAAAACAAGCCTAATGTCTAATAAATTGAGTGTTCAATAAGTATTAATTGACTGAATGTCTAAAATTTTCCTGCCTTTAAGAAAATTAGTATAATTTTGAGTTCTCAATTTTATTTTTGTTTTAGCTTTTTTTTCTTTTTTGTAGTCCTTAAGATAACCTGAAGCATAGCTTTTTTTCCCTCCCCCCCAAAGAGACAGTATCTCTGGACTGAAATCATAAGTATGAACGTTTACATTGGACAAGTGAAAATACCAGCATTAATTTTTTTCTTAAAAATGACTAGAGTTAGGGACTTGACTGCTTTCAGGGCTGCATTTTACGTATGGAGCCCTAAATAAACATGTCTCTTCTGTTCTAACTCAAGCGTTTGCTTGTTGGTGTGTTTCTCCCTTTAATCCTCTGTGGGCATGGAAAGCAGCAGGACCATATCTTCCTCATTTAAAAACCTTTTCATCTAATACGGAAGATTAACTCATCCCTTAGTCTTTTCTTTTCCTGGCAAATTAAACCAATCGTTTTAACTCTTCCTTATAGCACTTATTTGCCAGACCTTTAATTTAATCAAGTCGTGCTACAAAAGCTATTCAACTCCTCTCTCTTTGCTTTCCTGAAAGCTGCCATCGAAACCGAAACATCCCTCTCGGCTTGGTCTCCCCTCCACCACAGTTGTCCATTTCTCATGTGATACAATTACAGACAGCTCCCAGCACCTTTCGGGACCGCTGTTACTTGTGGCTGGAGGGAAGGAAGTTTTTCCTGCACTAAGGTACAGAGCATGTTAGCTAAATCTGTTAGCATGCCAATTATTAACATGTTTTGGGGGGATGATGGTAGTTATAAGTTTTGAAAATCATGTATGACTTTTTTTTTATAAACTCTATCTCTGTGGCTTCAGACCTATAAAACATGAGTTCCTATTAGTCACAGAATGACTGCAGTTGCCCTGGGTTCTGTCCTGTGGCAAGAGATCACAGAGCTCCAGGGAATAAAATATTCAAGCAGCATGAGTTAATGTTAATTTTTTCTTTTCTAGTAACATTTTCTCTCCTCTCTGGAAAAATCAATATCAAAGAAGCTGTGACCTCTGCAGGTTGTTGCGACTCAGGAAGAGGCTGCTTTGCTGATTGCGATCTCAGAGGCCAGAAATAATAACAGCACCTAGTGCATGCTTGCCACATGCTTTACTTGTACTAATTCATTGGGTCCTCACAACAACCTCAGGAGGTGGGCACTATTACTGTCCTCATTTTACAGATGGGGAAACCAAGGCTCAGAAGGGTTAAGTGGTACAGCTCTGGAAGGCAGAATTATGCCCCCTCTCCCACCCCAAGATGTCCACGTCCTAAACTCTGGAACTTGTGTGTACGTTACTTTACACAGCAAAGGGGCTTTGCAGATGTGATTAAGGCTATGGACCCTGAGATGCGGAGATTATCCTGGATTATCCGAGTGGGCCCAGTGTAGTCACAAGGGTCCTTAAAAGCAGAGAACCTTCCCAGCTGTGGTCAAAGAGAGATGTAACATGAGAAAGACCCAAGTCAAGGAATGCTGGCTGCCTCTAGAAGCTGGAAACGGCAAGGAAACAGATTCTCCCCAAGGGGCGCTCTCAAGGAATACGGCTCTGCCAATACCTTGAGTTTCGTCCATGAGACCTGTGTTGGACTTCTGACCTTCAGAACTGCAAGAAAGTTAATTTGTGTTGTTTTAAGCCACTAAGTTTGTGACAATTTGTTATGGAAACAATAGGAAACTAATTCAGGTTTGGGTACCTGAAGTCTTTCCAGAGGAACAAAATTTTCAGGATGAGTTTTCTGAATTATTCTGGGTTTTCTGGATTCATCCTCCAATTTGATTTAAAGGCACGCATCACCCTGTTTTCAGTGGTAAAAAGGGCACTGGCAGTCCATGGGATGATGTGACAAAAGAGATACACAAAATGTCATCACTGGAAACCCTAGTCTTACTACCAGAATCTGAGCCTGTGTTCACCTCCTTTTCTCTCACCGAGTTCATTCTGAAAGTATAGCCTTTGATATAGCTGCCTTGTCCAAAAGAAATGACCTCTGCAAAGGTTCTCTCTGAGGCCAAGCCTGGACAAAGGTCTGATACTCGGAGGTCAGCTTGTATTAATTCTGCTTGGAGAGCTGTGTGGGGAAATGAACTGGAATGTGCACCCCAGAAGTGGATGACCCGGTTTTGAATTCTGGCTCTGCCACTTAGTATTTAAGTGACCTTGGACAAGTTACTGAACCTCCCTAACTCAGCTTCTCCATCTGCCAATATCTAGGGCTGTTGCGTAGATGAAAGACAGACCGTGGTCGGAGTGGGCATAAGGCTCAGACTGCTCGGTGAGGTTGGCTACCGCGGCCGCAAAGTGTATCCTAGCGCAGACCTGCGAGTGGCTACTTCCATTCAGACAACAAAGCAGATGAACCTCGTGCAACAGACATGGAGGCTTTGTACGCACATAGTTTTCTCCCTTCAGGTTTTAACACCCGCTGGTGGGTTGTTGAAGCAGCTTTTGCCAGAAAGGCCAACTTAATCATCTGCTTCGGGGTAGAGAATTACACCAATCGACAGGCTGGGTCCCTGCTTCGGCTGATTTAATTTTTGGTCTCGTGGAGAGGAAATGAGCACGATGCAGATTATTTTGTGAAGGATTCTATGTTCACAAGAGAGGTTTCCATCTGAATCGTCTATGGGGAAATCTGGGTGGGCAAAACAGCCACAGTCAAGCCTGCCAAAGAACACGAATTAACGGAGGCTCAGAGCCACGTTCCCTCATGCGGGTTCTGCAGAGGCATTAATAGCTGCTCCTCAACAAAAGGCCCTTCAAGAAAAGGGCCTCGTGGTCATATAAGTCTGGGCAGGGCAGGATTCCCAAGGTTAAGCCTGTCTCTTTCCTAAAGGACTTCTAGTTTTTAACTTGCTGGTGGAGAAGATGAATTTCTCAGGGGGCCATGTATGTTTCATAGCCTCTCTCCAAGCTAGTTTGACCTTGCAAACTTGATTGCTCTTTGCTTTTTGGCAAACAGCAGGTGGGAAAGTCTGTTTTAGTGGGTGAGCAAAGGACACTTCATTCCTCTCTGGCCAGTAGACACCAGGCTCCTCAAATCGTCTTCCTGCCCAAAAGAGTCCCAGCTCAGAGGGTAGGCTCCCGGGCCTTGTTTCTGAGGCTCTGACTTCATGGAAGCCTTAAAGGGAAAATGGATATTGACCTGGGACAGGTCAACACATGATACAAGGAGATGCTATTAACTAGTCCGTAATATGACTTTACAATCCCCTTTTGAGATATGTAAAATGTATTCAGACTTAAAATATTTTTATTCATTTTATTAGTTATTTGATCAGTCCCGAAAGGCAGTTCAGGTGTTGCATTTATACTTGGTGTAATACAAAAACTGTTAGATGAACATACTTCAAAGAATCGTCTTAATTACTGTAATTATGATCTTTGCAATTATGGTTTGCAGAAAAAGCACAGACTCTGCCACGCTGAAGGATTAAATATTAATTATGTAGATGTTTAACAGATTTAAACCAAACTTCAGCTCAAGATCTTAGTATGTAATTGATAACTTCTAGAGCCTTTAGAGATGCAACATATAATGGATTAAATTCCAAACTGAGATAAACTAAGATAATATAGATCTATTCCCCTAAGAGTCTAATGCCAATAGTGCTATCCAAATGTGACTTTATTAAAGGTTTATTTTATGCTATCTTATAAATATCTGGAATTATTTACATTTTTGGCAACATTTACTTTCAAAGATACTTTCATTATTTTACAGGAATATGGGTCTCTCCCAGGACTATAAAATTCCTGCTTCAAGAATTCTCCCCTGTATTCTAGGTGGCTAATAAGTTGAATGAATTGTGAATAAATGAATGAATGAAGAGCTAACTTTGGAAAATGGAAAAATGCAATTAATTTCATAGTACTTTTTGCGTGGAACTATAAGGTTTAAAAAGGTAGTTTTGTTCTTTAAAGATGTTTTCTATGGTGTTAAAACGATATAAAATACATCATCATCAAACAATGCTGTTTATTCCAGGAAATAAGTCTTGATGCATCTTTAATCTCCCAAGGATTCAGCTCAGGCTTTTAATTTTCTGGTCACAGACTCTGTGACCCTTTTCTTACCGAATGAAGAATTTGTTTTGCTTGTAGGCAAAGAATAATAATGTGTGGGTAGGACATCAAGTCTAGACTATCATGACATGCTCAATGAGCCCTTCTAGTGCTTAGATTTGATTGATGAAAGCCTTAATAGTTAAAGGACTGGGTACGGTGGACAAGTAGGAAGATAAAATAGGGGAGGGGGAGACACAAAGTATGACAGACCTGAGGAAACCTACTCTGAATTGGGAAGACCAATCCTAAAGTTTGATGGAGGGCAGGGGTAAGGGGAACCTTCCAATTTAAGAGAGGAGGGAGTTTAGGGGAAAAGATATTGAGTTCAGTTTCTGAGATGTTACTTTTGCAAAATCTATGGAACGTCCAAGCAGGGACGAGTAATAAGTAGACAGATGAGAACACAGCTTTGCGGCTTAGAAGAGATCTGGGAAGGAGATGCAGGTCTGGATTTGGAAGTCTTTCTAAAGAATGATGGTGGTGGAGTGGGCAATGAGATCACCCTAAAAAACCCTGGACAAGTTCGTAGCACAAATAGATAAAGAGTGGATGGCAGAAGAGAAGGAGTTACCTACCAAGAGCCTGGGATGGACTGATCAGAGAGGAGGAAGAGAAACAGGGAAAACAAACCAAGGAAGCCCGGGAAGAGAGAGATGCAAGGAGAAGAGAGTGGACCATCAGGAAGTGCTGCACAAGGCTCAAGAAGAATCAGGACCAAAAAAAGCAATTCCACTTGGTAATTCGTGGGGAGGGGGCTACTAGCTTAGGACGAGTGAGGAGTGACCAGGAGCTGAGAAAGTGGAGGGGAGGGGTCTACTAGCTTAGGACGAGTGAGGAGTGATCAGGAGCTGAGAAAGTGGAGGGGAATAAATCTTTGGTGGTGTTTAGAAGGGAAATAGGATAGTTTATTAAAGGGGGTGTAGAGTATGAGGAATGTTTGTAAACAGAGTGTCTCTGTTGAGTAAGAGAAAGAAGTACAGTGAGAGACTATAAAAAGAAAAGCCCTATAAACACTTGTGTCGCAGTGGTCAGAATTGTATATCAGAGACGGTAAAATATATAGGATTCTTGTCATACGACTAGGAAGGGCCACACCATAGTGTAATACCACGCAGTTCCTGCTGTAATATCCTGAGTTACATCACACTGACAGCAAAGCTCGCGTGTCTCTGCAAATGCCAATGTCACACGTTTAAATAATAGGTATACAGCAGGATCATAGTATTTTACCTGTTTCAATGGCAGAGCACTGGACCAGATAGTTTTTTGAGGTCACTTCTAACCCTAAAAATGTTTGACTCTGTGTGCTTTGATTATTTTTATTGAATTCACAACTCTTGATATTTTACCAATTCGGTTCTTGGTTAAATGCTCATTTAGACAATCCCAGTTTTCTTCTTACTGCCTGCCCTTCCTAGAATATTCTTATTCTCCAATCTAAACTGACTTCTGTAACAAGTTACATACCAACCATTTCAATCACGTTCTCTGTACCGGGGGTCCCCAACCCGCGGGCCTCAGACCTCTACCGGTCTGCACAGCAGGAGGTGAGTGGCGCGAGAGTTCATCTGCCGCTCCCCATCGCTCCCCATCACTCACATTACTGCCTGAACCACACCCCCACCCCCGCTCCATGGAAAAATTGTCTTCCATGAAATGGGCCCCTGGTGCCAAAAAGTTTGGGGACCACTGCTCTATCCCCACCGTATACAGCCATTGCATCAAATAAAATATCCCAATTAGTGGCTTCCAATTTCTACATCAGCTCATTCCGTTCTCTCTTTTACACATCTCTCAGTATTGTCCTACCCGCTGTTTGCTTCTCCTAAGACAGGCTACTGCATTGGTCTCAAAGAAAGCTTTTTTGAAGGGAATACCTATCTTGGATAAAATTCAGAGAAGTAAAATATGTCTTCAGGTACTTTCCTTTGACCTGGGAAAAGAGTTTTTTTGTTTGTTTGTTTTTACTCTGAATTGTCCTAAAATATGTTGCTCTGGAATTTGCCGGATTAAATTCCATTAAATTGTGGAAATTGTTCCAGTGATAGGTCACCCCCAAGGACAGAATGCCTGGGAAATGGGGGTGCTTTTATTTAGTGTTTGAAATACTTCAGTACTGGTCAAATATATTTACATTTTAATGAGATATTAATGCTGAGAAGAAAAGATTATATTAGTTTTCCAGCATCTGCGTGTACCAGTGGTCTAGATAATATTGCCTCTGTAACAGTAAAATTTTTAGAATTCTTACCCCGTAGGTCATGAACTGCCAGCCAACAAAGGAATACTGTACTGTTCTTGCAGAGATATCCTGAGTTATATTTGGAGCAAAGTTCACCAATAAATATGTTCCTGCAAATGCCAGTGTCATACCTTTAAATAAAATTGAAAAGACAAACAAGTTGAAAGGGGACATTTAAGCCTTTTTGTTTATGTAAACATCACCTATAGACTAAGCATTACTCGTAAAGGTCCATGTCTATTAAAATACGATTCATCAAACCATCCCCAGATAGCATCATGCATTCACCCAACGGCATTACCTTTAAAGGGGGATATGGGCTAGGGAATGGATGCGGTAGGACATAAATTCTGATTTTTCTCTGTTGTTCCAGATGAATCCTGGCTTCTTCAGAGAAGCTTTCCTCAAAGATGGGGAAGATCAGAACGCATGCATATGGAGACATGAAAACACATCCAACCTGGCTGTTTGTTTCTACATGGACCAGTAAGTGCACGATGAAGCTAGATCCATCTAGATTTAGATGGCAGAGCCCAGAGAGTGTGGAAATCCATCATCTGATGATGATCTACTCTGCACCTAGTCATCTTTGGGTCCTTTACACACACAAACTTAGGTATTTTACACTTTGAAACTCTGGTAAATGAATACCTTAATCATTGCCATTTATTGGAATCCTTTTAGTAGAAATAACGGAGGTGAAAGATGACTCTGCTGTAAGATTTATTTGATCCAATTTAAAGTCTAGAATTCCAGGGATAGCTTGGTAAAATACCACACAATAAACCTATGTAGGAATGTGTTACTGTCATCACCTTAACGTTACTTATACTGTAATAATGGAGGAAGGGAATGTGTGGGGGAGGAGTGGCCACAGAAGAAGGGGACTTGCCTTTCCAAATAACATGGAAAACTGCTTATTTATTAATAATTAGCAGCCTGAGAAAAACTGGTTTATGTAGCATTTTTCGGATAGCACACATGAAAACATAATTCAACCTGTTTCACCATTGAGGTCAGCATTGTTGTGTATATAATTTACAACCAGCAATCACTCCAACCTGAAACAATTTGCTGTGTCTATAAAATCTCACAATTTGAAGACATCAATTTCCTGTTGCTCTTAACCAAATGACTTAGAGTTTTGAACTCTAGTTTCTGAGAATTCATTTGATTTTTTACACAAGCTGGACAATAGCTATTCATGGTATTGTAGGACCTATAAAATAAGCTTACTCTAATGCAACAATTTATACTGTAATACTTTGTGAATACAGAAATCACATACACAATTTTAAAAGGTATTTTCTAATGAGAATTTTTTAAAAGAAAACAATATACATTATTAAGCATTTCAATGAAAGGAAAATAATAAAAACCATACATAAGAACCTGGAAAAAATTATTGGTCAGCTCTGTCCTTTCTTAGGAAAAAAAAAAAAAAGAATTTAGAGAAGAGCTAACACCTATCCTTCTCAAACTCTTCCAAAATATAGCAGAGGGAGGAACACTCCCAAACTCATTCTATGAGGCCACCATCACCCTGATACCAAAACCAGACAAGGATGTCACAAAGAAAGAAAACTACAGGCCAATATCACTGATGAACATAGATGCAAAAATCCTCAACAAAGTACTAGCAAACAGAATCCAACAGCACATTAAGAGGATCATACACCATGATCAAATGGGATTTATTCCAGGAATGCAAGGATTCTTCAATATATGCAAATCAATGTGATACACCATATTAACAAACTGAAGGAGAAAAACCATATGGTTATATCAATAGATGCAGACAAAGCTTTCGACAAAATTCAACACCCATTTATGATAAAAACCCTCCAGAAAGTAGGCATAGAGGGAACTTTCCTCAACATAATAAAGGCCATATATGACAAACCCACAGCCAACATCGTCCTTGATGGTGAAAAACTGAAACCATTTCCACTAAGATCAGGAACAAGACAAGGTTGCCCACTCTCACCACTCTTATTCAACATAGTTTTGGAAGTTTTAGCCACAGCAATCAGAGAAGAAAAGGAAATAAAAGGAATCCAAAGAAGAAGTAAAGCTGTCACTGTTTGCAGATGACAGGATACTATACATAAAGAATCCTAAATATGCTACCAGAAAACTACTAGAGCTAATCAATGAATTTGGTAGAGTAGCAGGATACAAAATTAATGCACAGAAATCTCTGGCATTCCAATACACTAATGATGAAAAATCTGAAAGTGAAATCAAGAAAACACTCCCATTTACCATTGCAACAAAAAGAATAAAATATCTAGGAATAAACCTACCTAAGGAGACAAAAGACCTGTATGCAGAAAACTATAAGACACTGATGAAAAAAATTAAAGATGATACAAATAGATGGAGAGATATACCGTGTTCTTCATTTGGAAGAATCAACATTGTGAAAATGACTCTACTACCCAAAGCAATCTACAGATTCAATGCAATCCCTATCAAACTACCACTGGCATTTTTCACAGAACTAGAACAAAAAATTTCACAATTTGTATGGAAACACAAAAGACCCCAAATAGCCAAAGTAATCTTGAGAACGAAAAAAGGAGCTGGAGGAATCAGGCTCCCTGACCTCAGACTATAGTACAAAGCTACAGTAATCAAGACAGTATGGTACTGGCACAAAAACAGAAAGATAGATCAATGGAACAGGATAGAAAGCCCAGAGATAAACCCACACACATATGGTCACCTTATCTTTGATAAAGGAGGCAAGAATATACAGTGGAGAAAGGACAGCCTCTTCAATAAGTGGTGCTGGGAAAACTGGACAGGTACATGTAAAAGTATGAGATTAGATCACTCCCTAACACCATACACAAAAATAAGCTCAAAATGGATTAAAGACCTAAATGTAAGGCCAGACACTATCAAACTCTTAGAGGAAAACATAGGCAGAACACTCTATGACATAAATCACAGCAAAATCCTTTTTGATCCACCTCCTAGAGAAATGGAAATAAAAACAAAAATAAACAAATAGGACCTAATGAAACTTCAAAGCTTTTGCACAGCAAAAGAAACAAGACCAAAAGACAAACCTCAGAATGGGAGATAATATTTGCAAATGAAGCAAATGACAAAGGATTAATCTCCAAAGTTTACAAGCAGCTCATGCAGCTCAATAACAAAAAAACAAACAACCCAATCCAAAGATGGGCAGAAGACCTAAATAGACATTTCTCCAAAGAAGATATACGGGCTGCCAACAAACACATGAAAGAATGCTCAACATCATTAATCATTAGAGAAATGCAAATCAAAACTACAATGAGATATCATCTCACACCAGTCAGAATGGCCATCATCAAAAAATCTAGAAACAATAAATGCTGGAGAGGGTGTGGAGAAAAGGGAACACTCTTGCACTGCTGGTGGGAATGTGAATTGGTACAGCCACTATGGAGAACAGTATGGAGGTTCCTTAAAAAACTAAAAATAGAATTACCATACGACCCAGCAATCCCACTACTGGGCATATACCCTGAGAAAACCATAATTCAAAAAGAGTCATGTACCAAAATGTTCATTGCAGCTCTATTTACAATAGCCAGGACATGGAAACAACCTAAGTGTCCATCATCGGATGAATGGATAAAGAGGATGTGGCACATATAAACAATGGTATATTACTCAGCCATAAAAAGAAACGAAATGGAGCTATTTGTAATGAGGTGAATGGACCTAGAGTCTGTCATACAGAGTTAAGTAAGTCAGAAAGAGAAAAACAAATACCGTATGCTAACACATATATATGGACGTTAAGAAAAAAAAAAAAGTCATGTAGAACCTAGGGGTAAGACAGGAATAAAGACACAGACCTACTAGAGAATGGACTTGAGGATATGGGGAGGGGGAAGGGTAAGCTGTGACAAAGTGAGAGAGTGGCATGGACATATATACACTACCAAACGTAAAATAGATAGCTAATGGGAAGCAGCCGCATAGCACAGGGAGATCAGCTCGGTGCTTTGTGACCACCTAGAAGGGTGGGATAGGGAGGGTGGGAGGGAAGGAGATGCAAGAGGGAAGAGATATAGGAACATATGTATATGTATAACTGATTCACTTTGTTATAAAGCAGAAACTAACACACCATTGTAAAGCAATTATACTCCAGTAAAGATGTAAAAAAAAAAAAAAAAGATCTTACAAGATAATTGTTCAATATTACATTTCTAGGAAGAAGAGATTTAAAAAACCACTTTTCTAAACTTGGTATAGTAAAGTAGAATAAACACATTGAATACAATTTCAAAGTCTCAGAGACTTCCAATTTACTTTTGTGAAATCCAGATTTCTTATCTATACTGAGTTCCTCTGCCAGTCATTTCTTTATCTCATCTAACTGTATCTAGTGTCAATTAAATTTCCTTTTTAGAACATTTAGTTTTGAATGGGTAACACACGCGTATGGTAAAAAATTCTAAAGCCACACAAGAGGGATCAGTGAAAAGTTAAATCTCTCTCACACCCTTGGGGCTCACTAGGTCCCCTCCTCAAAGTTAGCTACTGCTGCTGGTTCTTGAGGTTTTCTTTTCAGAGATGTTTTAGGCAGGTGTGTGTGAGAGTGCATGTGTTTTGATTTTTTATGCAAATGATAATAGCATATTATACACACTTTTCTGTATCTTGCTTTTTTTCTACTTAACAGAACATCTTTGGAGAATGTTTCACATCATTATATGTAGGGCGGCCTCATTCTTTCAGAGTCTGCATAGTATTCCATTTTGTGGAGGCAGTCTTATTTCCAATATGGTCTCTGTTTCACATCCTGACACATCCCTCCCTGTTTCACATCTGCTTCCACATTTGCATACTGTGCCCATTTCCACCAATGTAGATCTTCACTGCATTCCAAAACTCCTTAAAAACAAATAAAATGACTGACGGTTTTCCAATTATCCTTTCAAAGTACTTTTTCACACGTATTATCTCATCTGTACCTCATGTCACTGCAAGACTAGTGAGTAACTCCGTGGCAGCTCAGGAGGTCATACGTTCTTTCTTCTTAATAATTTTAATTTCAGCAGCTTCCGACAAAGGCAGTTCTGGATAGCTGCTACCTGTCATTTTCTTGTTTCTTTGGTGTCATTTTTATTTTTCTGTGTGATTTCCTCTCTGCTTCATGAGTCATGTGCACATTAACGTTAAGTGTTTAAAAGTGTCGAAGGTAGCCATTAGCAAGTCCTTCAATAAATTTCTGTAAAACATATTTGCATCCCACCTTTTTCTAAAAGCGGCATGAAACATCAGTTCCTGTTATTTTTATTTCAATAAAGCCACAAATATTCCCTCTTTTGAAAGGCGCAGATTTCTGACTTAGGAAACTTGCTAGTTTACCTTTTGTTGGCCCATTTGACCAAAGGAGTACTCTGGAAGTATAAGATCCTAAAGGAAAGAAAGCAGCACTTGACATGCCCTTGGCCCAGGGAAATGGTTAACTGTCAGGTCAAGACCTGGATAGGAGAAGTCTAATCCAAGCTGAGACCAGCTCCACAGAATTCAAATTTCACTGCTACCGTTAGCTGGAAGGGCCCAGGCAAGTTGTTTATCCCTCTGTGATGCAGTGTCCTCATTTCTAGGTACAAATTAACTTATCATACCTGCTAGACTCCAGGAATTTGGCTCTGCAAGAGGCCAGTCTGGAGCTGAAGATGTTTGAAAGCTCATCTGGAGACCTGATGTGACAAAGGACCCTGGGACAGATCCAACTTAGGATGCTGACTACCAAGGGTCAAAGGCCATCTGAGTCAAGCTTCAAACTTAATCCAAACTTGTATCTCTAATATTGTAGTTTAGGGATGACTAGGGACTGTCCCTGGGGCTGTCTCTACAGGGTTAACAACTCAATTTGAGAAGAGAAGGGCAGGATAGGAAGGACTTGGCTGGCATCTCCTGACTGCCTAGTGAAGACTTCTCTCCACTGGTCTTAAAAGAAGGCAAAAGAAAGCAAAGGACGTAACTGAGAGAACACAGAGAAGAAGAAACACTACCAGCACTATGTTTGCTACCCACTGCTAACCTCAGGGAACTGGTGCACAAAGCACCAACAGCTGGCTATTGGAGGGGACCAAAGGTGGAGCAGTCAGGCAGCAGTGGGTAAGCTGCAGGTGGGGGTCAACCATGGGATGCTGGACACGACCCACGATACAGGGATGTGACCTCATCTACCACCCTCATGCCCAGACCTGCAGCAAATACATTTTCTCATCAAATATGACTCAAGTCACATAAAAGTCTATAACGATCTGATGGGAGTTTCAGATTTAGCTTGATACAGTACACAAGTATTAATAAAATCTCTTCCTATAAACGTGTCATATGTACAAAGCAGGGAAGCAAACTCATCCCTGCTCTTTATAGTAGATAGACTAGGTATCCTGGGAGGGCAAAGGAAGGTATCATTCTTTTTTTTTTTTTTTTGCGGTACGCGGGCCTCTCACTGTTGTGGCCTCTCCCGTTGCGGAGCACAGGCTCCAGATGCGCAGGCTCAGCGGCCATGGCTCACGGGCCCAGCCGCTCCGCGGCATGTGGGATCTTCCCGGACCGGGGCACGAACCCATGTCCCCTGCATCGGCAGGCGGACTCTCAACCACTGCGCCACCAGGGAAGCCCAAGTATCATTCTTTTTAAGTGATGTTCTTAAAACTATAGATTTCATAGACAATTGTGGCTGACATGAGAGTTATATTATGATCACCGTCATACAGGAATGTGATGATAATAAGAACTATAATAGTAATAGCTAATATTTAGCACAATTCTAAATGCTTTATACACATATAATAATTCTTACAAAAAAGCCTGCAAAAAATAACTATACCACCATGTTACTATACTAACATATACTATATGTATATTATGTATTATATAATATATAACATTGGATACTGTTAAAGTATTACTAGCCACATTTGACATAGGAGAAAATTGAGTCACAGAGGGAATAACTCTCTTGACTGGGATTTTCTAGCTAAGTGGAGAGTTTGGATTGGAACCTAGGTAACTTATTCTCAGTGATTACACTCTTCTACCTCTTGTATGCACAATGGACCAGAGCTGATGAACGGACAACTCACGGCTGTCCTTCACATTGTAGTCTCAGTGAGTGGCACCCAGGAGTTGTACTGACCATAACCTGAGGCTGGATGAAGCATCCCCACTGGGGATAGAAGGAACTGACTCCTCCTGGCAGTGGTCCCTGGGGTCCCTGACTGGCCCTGAGGTTCCTTTAGAACAGTGTCTCCAAACTGGTGTTCCCTAGAACACAGTTTCATAAGATGGACCCTCCACCCAAAAAGGTCTCAAGTCAAATCTATTTGGAAAGAGGTGAGTTAAACCAAGTGAAATGGTTCTTTTACTGGAAGACCGCTGAGATCCTCAGTGTGTTAGTGTTCATTGTGAATCTCCTTAGGGAGGATATGGCTGTAATATTTTCTAAACATATTTGACCATTTATATCATCCTGAAGTAGTGTTTTGAGGAATGTTTTATACTCTGAGAAATGCCTGACATTTAACTGGATCCAGCTGTGAGAATGCAGCCTCTGTTTCAAGAGGCTACTGAAGTTCTGTTGCAAAAGTCTCCTATAGATACTTGTGGACTGAAGTTGAAATATAAAAGTGGTGGAAGGGAAAACAGCCTAGAATCAGGCTTCTCCTTATGCTTCTGTTCACCGGCATCTCCAACCTGCTGAGTTCCTCACCTGTGCAAGCCTTGGATTCTAGGGTCTACTTGCACAGTTCTTCCTCAATTGACATCTGATTTCCCAGCCCACCCTTCTCCTTAAGTAAAACCTGAAATCTCGTTTAGTTTTGTCCCCACTCTCTGGCTCAATGCCAGCTAGTGTTAACCGCCTTTTAGCTAGCTTCTGGAATCTGGCTTGACCTGACTTCTGGTAGCCATAAGAGTTTTAAAAATTCAGCTAACCTGATGTCAACCAACACTGCTGGCTGGTTCTCTTGGAGCCTGCTATATGCCTCCTGATCAATGGGGGTCCAGCTATTGCTTTTGTGGGCTACCAGGAGTCACAGCATAAACTGGACCTCTTAACACCAAAGGATGCCTTCCCCTCAGTACAATCTTTCCAGATTCCCTAGGCTGAAGGCAGCTAAATCCTGAAGGAGCCCTGGATTGGGAAGTCTCAATAATATAGTGAATCCAAATGGTTCTGAATCTAGCATCAGAAAGTCTACCTTTCTTGAGGCAGTTTTAAGACCAAATAGCCAATCTGTCCTCTCAACCAGAAATGATGGTTCGTTTGTCTAGATCTGCATTCTAGATACTGGCTTCAAACCAAGCTGACCTCTGGCATGGGAGTAGGAAGGAAGGAGGTGGTTTTTGTCTCACTATTAATCTCTTGACGTTCTATCTGGGGAAACCATTTATAGGTGACTTGAAATAATCAAGTTACTGGTCTCTGGAGAGTGCTGATGAATGGACTATAATTTTTCTTTTTATGATGACGCTATCTGGATTAAATCAACTAGGATCTCACAGACTATTAGATTCAGGATTTTTGATGACTAAGGGCGAAGAGGGGGAAAATACTATAATTCTGGCTGCTTGAAGGGGAGAGAAATTTGGTGCTTTTTAGAGGAAAAATAATCATTAAAATAATTTAAAATTATTAATCCACTAAGAATCAGAGCACAGTCCAAAACCTGTCATTGAGTTAATAATAGTTGGCGATTCCTTTCAGACATAGCTTTTGTGAGGTCATTTTTTGAGGCTAGTGCTGAAATGCTTCATAGCCACAGAGCAACATTTGGCAATAAATTAATTCAGCTTGTTTCCACATGGTCCAAAAAAATCTTCATTTGTTCCATCATGAAAAACAAACTTTCATTTGCTTGAAGCAGGGAAAAGTAAATGATTTTCTTTTGCACATTTTGACGATTTAGTTTTTAGCATGCTTATATGTTAATCTTTCAAAAAATGCCATTAACTACTCTTTTCCCTGTTTGATTTTAGTCCCTGTAAAGAAAAAAAAGCATTTTTAGCTTTTAATGGAAAAAGCCAAATTTTCTCAAGGCAACAGCAATACAGGCCCAAAGAAAATACAGGTGACTTAACACAGTACTGAGTACAGTTGGGGAAAAGTCCTTCCCCAAGCATGAAATGGGTTATTACATCTTAGATCACGATAATCGTATGATATTGCTGTTTGGAAGCATGGGTATGGAATCGGTGACTAAATCCTTTCTTATTCCTGTGACTCTAGTTTCAAGTCAAGAATTGATCACTTTTAATTACAGTATGAAACAAATGTGACATCAGACATATCCCTGCTCAAAAAGCATTAAGTTAAAAGGCTAAAAAAACTCAGCCAGAGTTGTGCGAAATGTTACCTGGATTGCTAAAGTTCGTTAGACTATCCTAGTCAAGGTTTCCTCTCATGAACCAGTAGTGGTGGGTGGTGGTGTTAGTAATAAGGATAATAATAGCTGACATTATTGAGGACTTATTACATGACAGACCCCGTTCTCAGAGATTTACATACATGAACTCATTTAATCCTATGAGATAGGTAATACTTCATTTTCAGGTTGAGGAAATGAGGCTTAAAGAGACTAAGTAACTTAGCAAAGGTCACATAGCTTTCTGACACTTGAGACTTACCCTCACCCATTATGCTATAGCTAAATCAGGCTGCCATTATTAGAACACCGGTCCACCACTGACTAACTGTTTGGCCTTGGTTAAGTTACTAAACCTAAGTATCAGTTCTATAAATGGATTGTTCCTACATTTAAATGAGGTGGTTCATGTAAAACACAGTACCTGAAAGGGGTAAATATTTGATAAATGTTGACTGTTATTAAAGTAAGAGAAATTAGCAAAGAATTAATAGAGGGTTTTTTTTTTTGTTTGTTTTTTTGCGGTACGCGGGCCTCTCACTGTTGTGGCCTCTCCCATTGCGGAGCACAGGCTCCGGACGCGCAGGCTCAGCGGCCATGGCTCACAGGCCCAGCCGCTCCGCGGCATGTGGGATCTTCCCGGACCGAGGCACGAACCCGTGTCCCCTGCATCGGCAGGCGGACTCTCAACCACTGCGCCACCAGGGAAGCCCTAATGGAGGTTTTTGTTTGTGTTTTTTTTATGTGTGTATGTGTGTGTGTTTCCTATTTCTTATGTTTTAGTATTACCTCTTGGTAATGAAGTTGATCACAGAAATAACGCCAATTTTATTAACAGGGCTTTACATTTCTCAAAGTGCATGTATCAATTATCCAATGTGACCCTTAAAACAGTCTTCTAGGGACTTCCCTGGCCGTCCAGTGATTAAGATTCCACGCTTCCACTGCAGGGGGCGTGGCTTCCATCCCTGGTTGGGGAACTAAGATCCTGCATGCTGCGTGCCGCGTGCCAAAGATTAAAAAACAAACAACCCCCTCCCCCCAAAACAGTCGTCTATATGTGTCAGCAAACTGAGGCTTAGAGAAGTTAAGTAATACGTTGGCCACACAGTTGATAGCAGAAGTTGAATACAGATTTGAACCCTTGAGAGTGAGTTTAATTTATATCCTTTGATGTCGAGCTAGTATACTGCTTTTAACAACGTTTAGTTGGTCGGGTTTCCTAAGTATAAAATCAAATCATTGGCACCTATTGATATTTCTGTTTCTTCCCTTTCTATAGTTATGACTTGCCTTAATTTTTTCCCTAATCCTCATTGGCAGTGGTTGTAGTACAGTATTACATAGAAACTTGCCGTACTTTTTTTGTACCTTTGTCAACACTTCTCGTGTTATTCCCTCTGTATGTCTTTCTCCAAATGCTTGGATGTGGCCCATGCCTGTCCTATTCAGCTGTCAGAACTGATTCAAATGGTACCTCTGCTGTAGAAAATTCTCTCTGAGCTTCCCAGCTAGAGTAATCTCTCTTTATTCTAAACCAGTGGTTCTCAACCGGAGGCAATTTTGCCCCCCAGGGGAGATTTGACAGTGTTTGAAGTCATTTTTGGTAGTCATAACTGGGGCAAAGTGTGCTACTGGCATCTACTGGGTAAAGGCCAAAAGGGATGCTGCTGAACACCTTACAACGCATAGGACAGCCCCCTAGGATGAAGAATTATCCAGCCTAAAATGTTAGTAGTGCTGAGGTTGAGAAACCCAGCTCTAAACTAAAGGCTCAAGGCATTATGATACATATTATCTTCTGCTTTGAAAAAAATGTGTTTTTGTATATATTTTATCATTGACTGTATTATCTGAAGGCAGGGATTCTGTCTTAATCATCTTTTTACCACAAGGGTTCACGATAATTGGCAAGTTTTCCTTTACATCCATCTGTATTACCTCATTAAATACCTTACATTTATTTAAACATTAACCAACCATTAACTACAAAAGATGACATATGTTAGATGAAATGATTTAAAGTTCCCTAAGACTTTTGATAAATGAGAAACATAATGTGGGACCTAGTTGTTTTAATCTATAAAACTCAGGCATTGCTCATTCTTATTTCTGATTCCATACCACCTCCCCAAATGAGTCCATAAACATAGTACGAAAAAAGAGTACAGAAAAATAATATATTTGAATTCACATATGAATGCATTTGGAAAAACATTTTAACCATGAAAATTTGACAATGTTGACTAAAAACTCCACGAGCAGAATCAAACCAAGGAGGAAAAAGAAAAAGTGAAAACTCTTTCAAGACACTAGGCTCAAGGGAAACATGATCAGGGAAACAAATGTTCAACATACCAACACTGGTGTCACATTTAAGCTCAAAATTTTTTAAAAATGATCTTTTTGGAACTGAGTAGACATAGATTTATTTAAAGTTTCTAAAGTATTATACTCATTATCATATGTCAGCAGTAATTCAGACAGGATTTTGTCAAGGAAGAAAATATGAAGCTCTATAATTCTTCTCGCTAATGATATTTCCAACTAGAGGTAGAAGATACGATCAATATGCGATGGCCTTGCCATATAGCGGAAATCTTTTACAGCCAGGAAGGCTCCTGTGATTTTCCATTAATAGCTGTATTTCTAAATAAAATTTTGAAGATCAACATTCTATGTTACTTTTGGAAAGGGCTAAATAGAAATTAGGCAGTTATTTGGTGCATCTAATTTTTGTATGTGGTTTTCATTTTTATGTAGCACTTTCCTACAACAATCTATCAAATATGTCCTATGAAGTGGAATACTCTATTAGGTAACACAGATGTTTTCTTGGATTTTATTATGTTCATAAAAATTTCGTAACATTCATAATAATAATACTGTAAAATAATGATTTGCTGTGGTCAATGGCATGGGCAGAGGGTATGATGAAGGTGCACGTATTTCTTGTCAAAGAGCAGATGGCAGTTCCAAGATAGAATAATGTTCGCCTCTAGATGAGACTATGTCCATTTCAGTAATGTGTTGCCTGTTTTTAAAACACATATTTTTATTGGATAGGATTATTTATTTCCTCATCAAGCAGTGTTTTAATTACATGAATTAAATAATTACTTACCTAGTAAATCTGAGGCTCTCAAATTTTCTTTCAGAAACATAACAGAAATAATGGCACTACCTAGAAAGAAAATGGCCATTAGTGGTGTTTCCAAATATAAAAACATATATTATGCAATGCCATTTGAAAGGAGTTAAGTAGTCTTAGGCCTGACTAGCTGTGTCCTGGTCAGAGACACCTGGCGGCTGGGGCTGTGAAGATGGCCTCTTGCCCCTCCTGGTTGAGGATTCATGGAAATTGGCGTGGATTACAATGAACCTACGACAGTGACTGGGATAGTGCATGGTATACAGTGAGGGCTTAATAAGAGTTTACTAAATGAATGAATGTAGAGAAAAGGAAGGAAGGAAGGAAGGAAGGAAGGAAGGAAGGAAGGAAGGGATGGAAAGGCAGAAAGAGATAGAAGGGAAGGAAAGAAGAAAGGATGAAAAGGAGGAAGTCTTAACTTTAAATATATTCCAAACGGAAACATTATTTCCCATCATCTCCTCCCATAATCCCTATTCCAGGGATACCTCTATTGAACACCAGGATCCTAAGACTCCTCCTGGTATCCCCTCTCCTTCACACCACACATCTAACAGGCTACTGGGTCTTTTAAGTCTGGATTTCATTGTCTCTCAAGTCATCCCCTCTTCATTCCCTTGTCATGGTTCAGGTCAGCTTCACCTCAGGCTTAGACCGTTAAAGTAGCTTCCCTCTGGAGCCTCCCATTTCACTACCTCTTCCCCACAGCACTAGGAGTCGTCTTTCCAAAATGGAAATCTAATGTAAAACCACAGCTTTAAAACATCTTAATGGCTTCTAGCCATCCAGAGACAAAGGCCAAACTACTAAGCATGACATTCAAAGACAGCCGTGATTTTACTCCTGACAATTTCCTTGCCACGTTTGCCCTCGATCTCTTTTATATTCTATGTCCACTCTTACTAAAATAATCATAATTCCCAGAACCCCTATTGAGTTTCATGCTAAAGGACTTTTATATAAGCTATTCCCTGGGCAACTCTGCCTCCATCCTTTCACCCAACTCTAGACTCAAGCATCACCTCTGGATTCCCCCAGACCGAGTTGACCACTCCACCCATATGTGTGATTACCCCTTATAATATATAACTTTTTTGTTAGACTTAGGATTTTTTTTGCCTGTCTCCTGCAAAAGGTTATCAGTTCCTTTTACTCTGAGATATGCCTTAGTACTCAGCACATAAATAAAAGTGCTGGTGGGATCTCCTGCATTTGCTGACCCTTGTGATGTTGAAGACCCTCTTTCCCATTATTGATGCTACTGAAACCTCAGCCTTACAACTGTGCCATGACCTACTGCTATGGCCTCAGGTGTGTGTGGGGTAAGTTGAATCTGAGCTGTTCCTCTTATGGAGTCATGAGTAGAGGCAAGGGAAGATCCAAATTCGCAATAATACAAAAACAAAAAACAATTATTTGTATTTTAAATATTTGACAAAAACGATTAGTTGCATTTCTTATTTTTTTTAAAGCAAAAATACAGAAAGGAAAATCATTATAAAATAATCTCATCATCTAGGAAAGAACCACAGTTAATATGTTTGTGTGTTTATTTCCCTCTGGTTGAGATCAAACTGTAAGGCAAAATTTCTTTTCTCAGTTTCCTCAGTTACTGTATTACCATTTGCCATGTCATTAAAAATTCTTCATAGATATAATTTTAATGAATCTGAATTATAATACATTAAATCAGTGAAGCTTGAATGTAACTATATCTGGTGCTCTGGGAATTGATTTAAAACGAAATAAAATCCACGCCAGAACACTCATTCAGGATAAGCTGGAATCCACATATGTTTTTTCCATCTTTTTTTCAACCTAGCTCTCTCTCATTCAAGTTGAGCTATGTCCTTGCAAATTTTTCCTGAGCAGGTTATTTATAGGAATGGGGGCTTCACACAAAATAAACAGAGCGTGGGAAATGTCCACCAAGCATGAGTTTATTGTGTGGCATGGCTTTAAAACATTAAAGCAATATTTTCTGAAGATAAATTAATGTATAGCTATGTAGCCCGTTACATTAAGAACTGAGTTTGGGACAAGCATAAAAATGTATGATAAATTTCTATTTCAGATTTGGACCAAGTAATTCATGGAAACTAATTTCACATGTTAGAGCACTAGAAAAGTATAAAAGTGTATACTAAAGTATAAAAATATAAAAATCAAGACCTCACTCCCAACTCCCATTACTGACTTCTTGTGTAATTAGGTAAGGAATGTTCCCAAGCGGAGGGAGATAGATTAACAACAAAAAATAGGTGAGGTATCATTACACTAACACATACCAAACGCATTCCATTATAACAATACTTGAACTGACCATTTCACAGCAAAGGATTCCAATAGGAAGGTAGACATTGCTTACATGGAATGAGGAAATTTTAGAGCTAATAGTAGACAGAGAGAGAATCTACTCTAGGTTCTAAACTTTACAATTGGGAAACTGAGGTCCAAGGAAACTGATCCATTCATCTAACAAACATTTGTATAACAGCACAGCTGGAACCAGCATGCATATTTCCTCATTCCAGTCCAGAGCTCTTTCTAATACACGACACTCCATTTCTCTCTTGGAGTAAGAAAGGATCATTTTCCTTCTCTTCTTGTTGCTAAGCCACCATCTCATAAATAATTTCACTTTCAGAAGGAAGAGGGAAGAATGTTATGTAGGAGATAATTTCACTGCTGAAAGCAAAAAGGACATGACTGGTAACAATAAAATTGAAATATACCATAAGCATCAAATTATATCAATTGACATAAAATAGAGTTTTATGAAACATAAATACGCTACCTTTACTTTCTGAAAGAATTTATATGTCTGATGCATTTTTTTAAGTTTTAAGAGAATGTGATTTTCTACAAAATTTTCAGATAAGAGAATAAGTTTATCTATCAAAGAAAGTAATAAAAAAGAACATTCTATTAAGATACATCTACTTATAACTCATTTATCTTGCAAAACATGGTTAAAATGCGAGCTGTGCTGAGAAAAAGACAGTTTTTGAGCAACAGCTAATAACATGACTTCTAAGAACAGAAGTAAATTTTTTAAATGAGAAAAGATAAATAAACTGAAGTGCTCCCATATATATTTGCAATCAGAGATCTGTCAAACTCAACCCTGTCTAGTTGCTGCTACATCAACAACCATTGCCTAATAAACATGTACAATGGGGGGAAAACGATTACACTTTTATTCCTATAGTAAAGTTTAATATTTAAAAATAGAGTATTTCAAGATCAATAGTTCAAAAGCATTAAAACAGAACACACTTGTAACTTATTAAACTATAGTTTACCACTGAGCACTAACTTCAGCACTCAGAGTTTTGTGTACATTTTTGACTACAGGCGTATTTGGGCAGAGGTTCGTGAATCCTTTTCCATCCTGGCCTTCACAGGATGTGCGTCTACACAGAGAGTGCTCCCAGACACTGGTCTATACAGCGTGATCCTGGACACTGGAGTTAAATTCGTTACACAGTGAACACAGTGACTCCAGAGGCATTGTGACCACAATGATCATAATGCATTAAAAAAAGAAGGTAAAAGGTAGCATATGAAAGATAACATACCAAAATTCAAACAGTGGTTATGGGGAAAAACATATAGTAGGGGGACTTCCCTGGTGGTCCAGTGGTAAAGAACCCGCCTTCCAGTGCAGGGGACACAGGTTCGATCCCTGGTTGGGTAACTAAGATCCCACATGCCATGGGGCAACTAAGCCCGCGCGCCACAACTACTGAGCTCGCGCGCCTCAACTAGAGAGCCGGTGTGCCGCAAACTAGAAAGCCCACGCGCCCTGGTGCCCGTGCGCCACAGCTAGAGAGAAGCCTGCGCGCCACAACAAAGAGCCCGAGCCTCGATGAAAGATCCCACATGCCTCAATGAAGACCCCGCATGCCGCAACTAGACCTGATGCAGCCCGCCCCCCCAAAGAAAGTAAATAAATAAAATAAATATAAAAAAAAGAAATAAATGATCAATTTAAAAAAATATAGTAGGAATACTCTGTAAGAGGAAAGGACAAATAAGTTTTTTCTAGTATTTTCTTTGGTTCAAAAGAGTGCGCCCATGGGGCAGTGTATTAAGGTAGTCACTTGGCCTTCATCATAATACTTTATGGTCAGGAGAATCTCAGCAACAATTATAATGGACTGACTCCTACTGGTGAGTCATCTATACTCTTTTCAGCCATTAAATGTCACTTGGTTTAACAACCAGAATGGAGACGATTTCCTGTCAAGGTTGATGCAACGAAACTTACACTTGGGCATTCTGATTCGGATTTCTAGATGAAAACAGATAGAGGCCTAGCAAGATCCCCGTGGCTTCAGCTGAACCAGGTCTAGGCATAGGGGAGGTGCCAGTCCCAAGGGTAGACATGTGCCCTGATGCTGAGCTCCCTAATGCTTCCTGATCTACGTAGGAATAAACCTTCGTTTCTCCTTCATTCACCTCCACTCTGACATCACAAGAGCTGGCTGTAATTATGGAAGAGCTACTTACCTTAATGTGGTCAAGAGTTGGCATATGAGAGTTGAGATAGGAATGTACAAACTTGATTTAGATTATCTTCTGTAGTAGCTACTAATGGGGATTAGTAGACCAGAAGTTAAGCATCAACTTTCTATATGTTAGCAATGACACTCAAGGGTAGACTTTTACATGTGAGTTTAGATTTTTGTGTCTGTAGAGTAACAGGTAAATTGGCATTCCTTTTTTCCATTTTCAACATTAAGATATATGTGCACCTATTACTTAAATTCCCTTTCTCCCCAAATAATAATTTTTTTATTAAAGGTTGAAGAGCACAGAAGAGACTTCAGTAACTATTTAAATGTGTTATGGTATGGCTATTTTTAAACGAGTTTGTTCACATTTATTTACTTCCTTCCATGTTTTACCCTTTTATGACCACCTCTAAAAAGACAAATTTAACCCAAAGTTTTAAAACTCAATTACACCTTACTTAAATGTGATTATGGATATGATATTCTTATCTGATAAAGCTGGAAAGAAAAAAACCTTTGGTCCACAGGTCACAAACTCAAATGCCTCCAGGGGCCAGTTAGGTAATCCTCTAAAGAAGAAAGAATAATGAGGGTGGTGGGCTGTGGCGATGAGGGGCTGTGGAGCGGTGGTGACCTGGCATACACAAGATTAGTGAAAGGTGGCAGTCAGAATTCAGCCCTAGCCAACTGCAAGTCCAGTGTTACCAAATCTGATACTTTAAGACAAAAATCCAGTTTTTGTGTATCACTATCCAATTTTTAAACATGGGAAATTAATTTGTATTTTTAAAATACATTCTTTGAGCCAAGCAAAACACAACAGTGGCCAGATCTGGTCTACAGGCCACCAGTTTGTAAACTCTGATCTAGTCTGCAAATGAAAATGTCATCAATTTTACTGCCTGGATATTCAAGTTATTGTTTAACCTCTATGATCTGAAGAGAAAGCAGGGTATATGTTTATAATATAGGAAAGTAGAAGACAAAGTAGTAAAGAAAGCACTCTTTTATAAAAAAAAAGAACCCATGACATGAAAAGAACATATTTATATAATAATGCTACAAACAGATCCTCACATGTAAATATCTGGCTTGTGGTTTCTGACCACTTATAATGGCAACTTTATTGTACTGCTAAAAAGCAAACCACAAAAGCACTTTCATGTCAGTCACAATCAAGCTTCAAACACGTGGACGCGTTGAGTGTGCTCATGGGCTCAATCAACTCTAGCCGTTTTGAGGTACTGACTTCTACAAAACGACGGTTCCCCGTTAGTTGTACAATTGGAGGGGAAAAGTATGTCAATTACAGTGAATTCCATGGAATTAGGATTTGAAAATCTGAGGATGTGACACTTTGAAAAATGTTTCTTTATAGAGAGAAAAGTTGTCCCACCATCCATATTGGCAGGAATGAAAGTGTCCAGTAATTCATGTTAATTAAAAAATAGCTAGAGGGTGTGGAGAAAAAGGAAGCCTCCTACCCTCCTACACTGTTGATGGGAATGTAAATTGGTGCAGCCGCTATGGAGAACAGTATGGAGGTTTCTTAAAAACTAAAAATAGAGTTGCCATGTGATCCATCAATCCCACTCCTGGGCATACTTCCAGACGAAACTATAATTCAAAGAGATACGTGCACACCCATGTTCATAGCAGCACTATTCACAATAGACAAGACATGGAAGCAACCTAAATGTCCATCAACATGAATGGATAAAGAAGATGTGGTATATATATACAATGGAATATTACTCAGCCATAGAAAGAATGAAATAATGCCATTTGAAGCAACATGGATGGACCTAGAGATTATCAAATTAAGTGAAGTAAATCAGACACAGAAAGACAAATATTATATGTTATCACTTATTTGTGGAATCTAAAAAAAATGATACAAAAGAACTTATTTATAAAACAGAAATAGATTCACAGACATAGAAAACAAATTTGTGGTTACCAAAAGGAATAACAGGGGGCAGGGGGTAGGAGAGATAAATTAGGAGTTTGGGATTAACATGTACACACTACGATATATAAAACAGGTAAACAACAAGGACCTACTGTATAGCACAGGGAACTATACTTAATATCTTGTAATAACCTATAATGGAAATGAGTCTGAAAAAAATACGTATATATTATGTATATATAACTAAATCTCTTTGCTGTACACTTGAAATTAACACAACATTGTAAATTAACTATACCTCAATTTTAAAAAGGGAAAAAAATTGCTATTGTCATTTATTGAAGATAATGAAATTGAGGTAAAGTGCATAATTTCAAATGAGGAAATTGACCTGGATTATGAACAATAATCTTTTCTTTTTTCTTTAATAAATTTATTTATTTATTTACTTTTGGCTGCGTTGGGTCTTCCTTGCTTTCTCTAGTTGCAGCAAGCGGGGCCTACACTTCGTTGTGGTGCGTGGGCTTCTCATAGTGGTGGCTTCTCTTTGTTGTGGAGCACGGGCTCTAGGTGTACGGGCTTCAGTAGTTGTGGCGCGCAGGCTCTAGAGCGCAGGCTCAGTAGTTGTGGTGCACGGGCTCTACAGCGCAGGCCCAGTAATTGTGGCACATGGGCTTAGTTGCTCTGCAGCATGTGGGATCTTCCCGGACCAGGGCTCGAACCCATGTCCCCTGCACAGGCAGGCGGATTCTTAACCACTGTGCCACCAGGGAAACCCAATCTTTTCTTTTCTACATTTTTCTTGACGTACATTAGTGATTAAATTGAAAGGAGTCCAAAAAAGTAAAACTACTGTCACTGACAGGATTAACTCTGTATTATAAATGTAATAGTGCATTACATCATCATTAGCAATTTCTTTAGAAATACACTGTGGCGTTCTCAGAAAATAAGGATGGGTGGAAAAGATGTTTCAAATAAAGTTTTTTAGGTTTTAGGAATGCTTTCAGCTGAGAGTGCATGAGCAGACACAAAATGAGAACTTCAGAGATTTATTTCACACATCTTATTTAGGCTGGTTTTGAGACAAATGTGCTAAGGCAGACAACCCAGCAAGCCACTGAGAAAAGGGATATTTTCTGCATATTTCCAACATTAAAATAAACGTCCGTGTAAAGTGCCACTATCACAGGCAGCCCGTGAGGTTTAGAGCTCCAATGACTTCATCCAGGCTGGCACCAAGCACAGGGCGCTAAAGGACTGAGAGAATCCACAGCATCGAGGTTTGTGGAACACTACAGGTCACTCGCTCATTGGCCTGTTTATGTTTTCTTTCATTTGTTTCTAATAAAAATCTTGGAGACCAAAGTTTCTGCTTGAGATGACTTCTCTGGAATTCCAAAAGGCCTCACCAGGGCTTTCTGGCTGTGCTATGACCATCATTTAATGGAATACAGACACATTTCAGCTTACAGCTTCATAATGGCACACAGAAATACACGAAACAACGTATATTCCACATCATGAATTTCAATTTGAGCAAAAGCCAGCATGTTAGGGAAAATGAGAGATGGAAAAGACTTGCCAGTCATCTGCCTCATTCTCTCAGTGCAGTCAGCTTTCCAGCCTTAATTCAAATTAGCCCAGTCACAGGGTGACTACTTCTCTTAGGAAATTATTCCAGGGCCAAGGAGACCTCACTGCTATTAATTTTATCATTCCATATAAAATTCCAAGTGTTTGATCTCATATAATTCATCTCAAATTTAACCTACTTATTACTCACTTCTATTCATCTGGGCAGTAATTAAGTAAAATAACAAGGTTGTATGTTTCATACAGTACCTGGCAAGGTGGACACTCATTCAATATTAGTTTCTTATCTTTAACTATTTCTAAACTGTTGCCTGAATTTAACTTGGAAAAAGGTGATATATTCTCTGAACTCTTTTCTAATTACTTTAAATCAATATACTCAGAGGTATAGAACTGAAAAATGTCCATCACATTTGTTTTGTTTTGTTTTTTTTAATAAATTTATTTATTTATTTTTGACTGTGTTGGGTCTTCGTTGCTGCGTGTGGGCTTTCTCTAGTTGCAGTGAGCAGGGGCTGCTCTTCGTTGCGGTACATGGGCTTCTCATTGCTGTGGCTTCTTTTATTGTGGATCATGGGCTCTAGGCACGTGGGCTTCAGTAGTTGTGGCACGTGGGCTCAGCAGTTGTGGCTCAAGGGCTTAGCTGCTCTGCGGCATGTGGGATCTTCCCGGACCAGGGCTTGAACCCATGTGCCCTGCATTGGTAGGCAGATTCTTAACCACTGCGCCACCAGGGAAGTCCTCTATTACGTTTTATTTCTCCCACCCTCCCTGCCCCTGCAACAATTTCCCTTCATATCCCATTCCTTTGCCACCCCTAGCCAAGTCAGTTTTATGCTGAGAAAGGTCTACCACGAACCTCCTTTAATTTTTTGTGGCTTCAATTCTTTGGACTGTTGATAACTTTATTATTTTTAATCCTCTCAATGCTGACGCACAGCACAGATCACAGTCATGGCGATGAACAGAAAAACGAAAACATTAAATGTAAAGTCATGCTTTGTAGATACACAAATAATATAACTCGACACCCCAAAGGACAAGCTTAATAAACCTTTAAATATTTACAGGAGTGAGTATTCACAAGTTGTTTGCAATGAAATGTTTAGCCATTGTGCTTCACTGGGAATTGAAATCTTTTAAACAACACCCTAGAACAGAACAGAACGCTTCTCGTCCAGCATCCTAGAACAGAGCATCCCAGAATGCCCAATCCTCATTTTATCATAATTCAAATTCAAACCAATTCTGTGAGACTGTATTGTGTGATTTCCTGCACCATGCTCTCCCGGAAAGAGCAGACAGCAGGCACACACAGTCACCAGTCTCCTGGGTCTCAGCTGAATGGCCAGAATGCATTAAATAGGTCATTGTGAACATGATGAGAGTTGCCAAAGGGGAAGTATAGGGTCAAGGCTGCTACATGCAGTCGAGCAGGTTGTGCACTGCACAAATACACTACACCTGAGGGGGCATCATCCACATGTCAGATCTTGGTGACTTGTATATTTCTCAGGACAATTTTCTGACAGATGGCACCAGAGTGTCCTGCTCTAATGAAATTATTGTATTATGATAATTTGCAGACAGAAAGACAGAAATAGAGTATCATGAGAAAGGATGCCTTTTTCTAATTCACAAAAAGGCACCAAATAGCTGAGCAGAGGGCCCGTGTAGGGGGGAGAGAATAAGCCTGTTTAATTTAGTGTAGAAGCCCAGAAAGGCCTCCTGGGGAAGTGGGACAGGAAAGATTAGCAGTAGTTTAAAATTTTATTACAAACTCCTCAGAATATCCAACTTATTTCTTTTTATTGGATTTCTGGTATAATAACTAGTTTCTCAGAAAACACTTTCTCAAATTGCAGTTAGACCTGAAAGCCTCTCTGAAGTTAATTAGCAAGTGAACAAAAGTGCTTTGAAGCCAGAGCAAGAAGACAGAAAGTTGCACGCATGTCTCAGACTGCTATGTTTTTCCTTGGACAAATTTCTGTGTCTGTTTTTTAAATGTATTGGTATTGGTAGGTTATTTGGAAATTTTGGTATTTTCCAACACGTTTTGGTGGGGAATATGTGGAGAAGTCAAAGGGTAAATGCTGCTTAATGGCTGAACAAATGAGCTGTGAAAAGCCCACATTTCTGCTCCCTGAGAATTAATTACTGCATGGATAAGAACAATAAAAAGCATTTCTTGAAGTGGTTCATCCATTTTAGATAATTTAACCACCAGTCACCTTCAGGAGCATGGAAGTAAACTCTGTTATAAAGAATAACAGACTTCCCTGGTGGCGCAGTGGTTAAGAATCCGCCTGCCAATGCAGGGCACATGGGTTCGAGCCCTGGCCCAGGAAGATCCTACATGCTGCAGAGCAACTAAGCCCATGCGCCACAACTACTGAGCCTGTGCTCTAGAGCCCATGAGGCACAACTACTGAAGGCCGCGTGCCTAGAACCCGAGCTCCCCAAGAAGAGAAGCCACTGCACTGAGGAGCCCGTGCACCGCAACAAAGGGTAGCCCCCGTTCGCCGCAACTAGAGAAAGTCTTCGCGCAGCAATGAAGACCCAACGCAGCCAAAAATAAATAAATTAAATAAATAAATTCAAAAAAAGAATAAGGTAATTTGTTTCTTTTTAATAATGATTATAAATCACAGTGACAATGGCTAGTTGTCACTGCACTATGTATCCAACACTGCACTATGTATCCTACACCGTTCTTAAGTGTTTGTGTTTACTCAATTGTTCCCCATGACAACTTCTGAGGTAAGAACTATTTGTATCCCCACTTTACAGATTAGGGAGCTGAGGCATATTCCCATTTAAATAACTTGCCCAAGGTCGCAGAGCTTTCCAGGGGCAGAGCTGAGATCTGAAGGCTGGCAGTGTGGTCCTAGAGCTTTGCGCTCTTCACCATTCTACTGCCCTGTAGAAGAGTATCCACCCGAGGCTTTAGACGAAATTGAAAAACCATCTCTTAAGCTTTCTTAATTAATGGAAAAACAAACACAAGTCAAAATCTAGAATTAATCAGACTGCCAGCATATAACCAGCATTTTAGTCAGAATAAGCTTTTGCCCTATTATTCACTGAGGAAGCCCTTCAGTGAGAAAAAGAGGGTGAATATATAAGGGGATACAAGGGCTCTGATCCTCTTTCTCCAAAAGCTGGACCCAGGCTTGGGAATTCAGATCTGCCTATACACCAGGATCACTGCCCATTATCCACCCCCCACTGCAGGCACCGGCCAGCTATCTACCCTGTTTGAGTCTCTAGGATGCTGTGACTGCTTGTGAGCATTGCTTGAAGAACTCTAAAGGGTTTTCTGCAAAACTGTTGTCCCTTGAGATACTTCTTATAAAGGCACCTTGTGGACAATAGGTTTGGGAAAGGTGGCTTACTGCATCTGCCTATGAAAGACTGACAGCATGCCTGGGCCCATTCCAGGGCCTCAAGAAGTCCTCCACTAACAAAACCTGTGTCACATTTTAAATCCAATATTGTGGAAACCTGTTTGCTTACAGAATTCTTTGTTTCTTAGAACACCTATGAAACCATCAGTAAAACTAGTGCTTGAGAAATGCTGTCTCCAGGTAAGCATGTCAGTGTAGAGCAGCAGGCCACACAGATAGAGGGAAAGAAAGAATAGAAAGGAAGATGGTTCAAGGCAGGAACGTGGGTAGAGTGAGAACTGAAATATCCATGGTGCTTACTGTAGTGCTAGTCCTAAAAAAAAAAAAAGACAAAAAAAAAAAATCTGTTCCAATGAAGTGTACAAAGGGAGGAGGAATTTTGATTATGTAAGACAAAACAGTGGGACTGACAATATTAGCAGCCTGGATGTAGTGAGATGGTGACTCACAATTTATCCTTACTTCTGGAGAGGAGAAAAGGAACACAGTGTGTTGGTATGAACCAGGCTGCCCAAGGAGAATGAGGAAAATGGAAGAAAGTTCCTTCACTCAGACTTAAGAGCTAAAACTTTTAAAAAACTGTTCTGGACTTCAGTTTTCTTCCTTGCTTATTTTTCTTCCTTTTCAAAATTTGAAAGCCAGAAAAGAATATGCAATCCCTCATGCAACACTGCAACAGACGTTATCTTTAAAAAAAAAAAAATTCAAAGAAAGGTTTGATTTCTTTCTTGAAGCTCCCAAGAAATCATAGGGAAAATAAAATTTCTAGCTCAGTAACGTGTAGACACTCTTCTGCCTCATCTGTAGACATAGCCGTAAGATAACGTATTTATTAAAAAATACTGTCCCTTTTGCTTCAAGTTTTCTAGAGTTTCTAGAATCTTCATGAAGAGTTATAAAAGTGGTAGGGGGTTGTTCTGGGGAAAATTCTCAATCACCAGCATCCCTCACCCTCCCACAGCATTGCACAGTGACCTAAATTCAGTGCAAGAGTGCTGTGAGAATGTTACGTATGAGCATATATTACTGTTTGCAAAGATTGTAAAGCAGGAAACAATTTATGTTTGAGGCTATAAGTTTACTTCTTGGAATCATTTTAAATGGGCAGAGAGGGAGGTTGCTAAAAATGTTCTATAGTTGAAACATTAATCCAGGCTAGGAGCAGACAAAGAAAAATGATCTGTAGCATTGAGAAAAGCCCATCTCCAAGTTTGAAGGTGGGTGGACTGCCCCCTCCCCTCAGGGAGTTTGGGGAGGACAGGTCACTGTCCAAGGGGAAGGTGGTTAAACTTAAAACTTCCCGTTATTAATGAGAGTTTCGAGCAAGTTATGCCAAAATGAGCAGCTTCACAGGCGTCTTCATTGAAGGTCTAGGAGGAGTATCAAGGCTGGCCCTTCATCTCTGGCAATTTCCGAATTCTCACTTCAGGTCCCAAGAGGTCTGGCTAATATTTCATTTCTGTGAGATCGCTGATCTTTATAATAAATCTAGCACATCCCCCTTTCTTTGTGTTAGTTGGAATGGCTCTTTTCTTCTCATTCCCAGAAAAAAGTTTTCCCAGGACTGGGGGACTAGAGGTAAATGGAGAATTTCAGTACAATGTGGCTCACACACTCAACCCTCCCCCCCCCCGAGGCATCTGTTTGATCTGCACGGACACTTTTGTCTTTGGACATTGCATAGAAACTGAGCATGAAGCAGAATAAGAAACGAAACTAAAGATCACCTCTAAACAGATACTCACTGTGAAAAATAATACAACATTTTCAGAACAACTGGGGCCTGTAGAGGTCCCAAGGTGACAATGTAACAATACCTTTTATCTATTATTTCTCAAATTTTGAGAAGAAAAAGACATCCAGAATGTCCATGTACGCGGTATGTGCAGTAGTAAATAGAAGATAAGATATCCTCAAAGAGACGAAATTGAGCTATTTGTAATGAGGTGGATAGACCTAGAGTCTGTCATACAGAGTGAAGTAAGTCAGAAAGAGAGAGACAAATACCGTATGCTAACACATATATATGGAATCTAAGAAAAAAAAAATGTCATGAAAAACCTAGGGGTGAAACAGGAATAAAGACACAGACTTACTAGAGAATGGACTTGAGGCTATGGGGAGGGGGAAGGGTAAACGGTGACAAAGCGATAAAGAGGCATGGACATATATACACTACCAAACGTAAGGTAGATAGCTAGTGGGAATCAGCCGCATAGCACAGGGAGATCAGCTCGGTGCTTTGTGACCGCCTGGAGGGGTGGGATAGGGAGGGTGGGAGGGAGGGAGACGCAAGCGGGAAGAGATATGGGAACATATGTATATATATAACTGATTCATTTTGTTGTGAAGCTGAAACTAACATACCATTGTAAAGCAATTATACTCCAATAAAGATGTTAAAAAAAAAATAAAATAAAATGTATATGGAAAGGTACAAGCCCTAGAATAGCAATATTAAAATAAAAATTTAAATGACATACCTAATTTTTCATTTTTAAAATATTAAAATAATCTTTAAAAAGAAGAGTAAATTGGAAGGGATCAAACCTGATGGCTTACTATATAGCTGCAGTAATCAAGGTAATTATTGTCTTAGCAGGGAGATGGGCATAGATCAATGGAACAAAATCAAAATCTCATATAGACTCACACAAATACAGCCAGCTGATTTTTGACAAAGATGCAAAAGCAATCCAATGGAAGAAGGATAGCCTTTTCAACAAATGGTGCTGGAGCAATTGGATATTAATAAGCAAAAAATGAACCTTGACCTAAACCTGAAACCTTACAAAGGTCAACTCAAAATGGATCAAGGAGTGAATGTAAAATGTAGAACTCTAAAACTTTTAGAGATAAAATATAGGAAAAACTCTTTGGGATATAGGACTAAGTGAAGAGTTCTTAGACTTGATATGGAAAGTACAGTCCTTAAAAGGAAAAATTGATGAACTGGACTTTATTAAAATTAAAGACATTTGTTTCATTGAAAGACTGTTAAGAAGATGAAACGACAAGTTACAGACTGTGAGAAAATATTTGCCAGCCACATATCCAGTGAAGGCCTTATATCTAGAATATATAAAGAACTCTCAGAACTCAACAATTAAAAAAAGGAAACAATCCAACTAGAAACTGGGCAAAAGACATGAACATTCATTTCACCAAAGAGGAGATACAGATGGCAAATAAGTGTCTGAAAAGATATTCAACACCACTAGCCATTAGGGAAATGTAAATTAAGACTGCAATGAGATATCAGTTGAAATAAAAAATAGTGATAAATAAAAAAAAAAAAAAAAAAAGATATCCTCAAACTGCTGATTTTATCTAAATGTTAAAAATGTCAAATGAAAAAAAAAAAGAAAAAAAAGTCAAAAGATTACATAAATTGTGTGCCTATTCAGAGTAGGGTGATTTTAACTGAACAATTTCTTGAAAGCCAAAAGTGTTCTTTGCTAACTATTCTACTATTGTACATCATGAAAGTATTTTAAATAAGATATTTTAAATTATTAAGAAGGGGAAACTACTTTCAAAATGAAATAAAATTCTCTTTGAGTATACATTATTTCAGTTTAAACTATGCTTTTTTTTAAGACTATCATAATTTTTAGGAGAAATATTACAATTGGGATATGTGGGTGCACATTATGCTTGATCTAGTTGCTACCAGACAATAGCCATCAACTTGTTTCTATTTCAATGAAGATTGCAAATTCACAGAAACATAGAAACATGCTGTTTCCATAGCAGCAGCTAAAGAGTGAAACTCAAAAGATTTTATTGATTTTAACATGGCTTAGAGATTTTGTTCTCTTTTTTAGCAGTAATTTTTGCTTTTTTTTTTAGTCTTTACCAACGTCTCATATTTTCTTTTCTAAATGTATTTAGTAAGTCATACAAATTTTGAAAGTAGGATAATTGTGACATTACTGTAAAATTACACATTCTTTCTTTTTTTAAATTTATTTATGTTTTTTTTCTTTTTTTTTAATTTTTGGCTTTGTTGGGTCTTTGTTGCTGTGCGTGAACTTTCTCCAGTTGCGGCAAGCGGAGGCTACTCTTCTTTGTGGTGCGCGGGCTTCTCTTGTTGCGGAGCACAGGCTCCAGGTTCACGGGCTTCTGTAGTTGTGGCACACGGACTCAAGTAGTTGTGGCTCGCGGGCTCTAGAGCGCAGGCTTAGTAGTTGTGGTGCATGGGCTTAGTTGCTCCATGGCACGTGGGATCTTCCCGGACCAGGGATCGAACCTGTGTCCCCTGCATTGGCAGGCGGATCCTTAACCACTGCGTCACCAGGGAAGCCCTAAGATTACACATTCTTATAGTAACGTAGAATAACCAATATCGAATTCTTTTTTTTTTTAACATCTTTATTGGAGTATAATTGCTTTACATTGTTGTGTTAGTTTCTGCTTTATAACAAAGTGGATCAGTTATACATATACATATATCCCCATATCTCTTCCCTCTTGCGTCTCCCTCCCTCCCACCCTCCCTATCCCACCCCTCTAGGTGGTCACAAAGCACCGAGCTGATCTCCCTGTGCTATGCGGCTGCTTCCCACTAGCTACCTATTTTACATTTGGTAGTGTATATATGTCCATGCCACTCTCTCACTTCGTCCCAGTTTACCCTTCCCCCTCTCTGTGTCCTTAAGTCCATTCTCTATGTCTGTGTCTTTATTCCTGTCCTGCCCCTAGGTTTTTCAGAACCTTTTTTTTTTTTTTTAGATTCTATATATATGTGCTATCATACGGTATTTGCTTTTCTCTTTCTGACTTACTTCACTCTGTATGACAGACTCTAGGTCCATCCACCTCACTGCAAATCTCAATTTCATTTCTTTTTATGGCTGAGTAATATTCCATTGCATATATGTGCCACATCTTCTTTATCCATTCATCTGTTGATGGACACTTAGGTTGCTTCCATGTCCTGGCTATTGTAAATAGTGCTACAATGAACATTGTGGTACGTGACTCTTCTTGAGTTATGGTTTTCTCAGGGTATATGCCCAGTAGTGGGATGGCTGGGTCATATGGTAGTTCTATTTTTAATTTTTTAAGGAACCTCCATAGTGTTCTCCATAGTGGCTGTATCAATTTACATTCCCACCAACAGTGCACGAAGGTTCCCTTTTCTCCACACCCTCTCCAGCATTTATTGTTTGTAGATTTTTTGATGATGGCCATTCTGACTGGTGTGAGGTGATACCTCATTGTAGTTTTGATTTGCAGTTCTCTGATGATTAGTGATGCTGAGCATCCTTTCACGTGTTTGTTGGCCGTCTGTATGTCTTCTTTGGAGAAATGTCTCTTTAGGTCTTCTGCCCATTTTTGGATTGGGTTGTTTGTCTTTTTGATATTGAGCTGCATGAGCTGCTTGTATACTTTGGAGATTTTTCCTTTGTCAGTTGCTTCATTGGCAAATATTTTCTCCCATTATGAGGATTGTCTTTTCGTCTTGTTTATGGTTCCTTTGCTGTGTAAGAGCTTTTCAGTTTCATTAGGTCCCATTTGCTTTTATTTCTAATTCTTAATGTAAAAGAGATGCTAACCTATGGATCAGGCATCAAGGACTCTAACTACGTGTAATGTCAGTTTAGCATATGAAGAAAACATAACATTTTATCACAAATGCTTTAAGATAATTCATTAATGATTAAAAAGCATGGTATAACATTTTCTGCTACTGTTAATTTCATTTATTAAGACTCAGACACTGGGAATCAGGCTTTGAAACATAGATGTTACAGCTACAAAATGCAAGTTTCTTTGTGGTTCATGTGGCACCATGACAGTGAATAACTGAAATTGGTAGTATAATTGTTCCAAGTTAACATGCTAAGAAAACGGGAAATGACTTTTTTCTTTTGTGCATGTGTTGTTTAAGTTGTATTTTTTTTTGCCAACTATTTTGATCTCTTAAAATTTCTATTGGTCAAAACACAGAAAAATGGCTCACCTGTAACAGACATACAGCCTAATGGAGCAATGAGAGTAATGGGGGCAAATCCATAGGCTGCAAAGTTTCCTGTCTCTCCCACAGCCATCAGTATGATGCCGCTCCACCACAGCACGCTCTTGAAGTGTGGCCTTGGGTGTTCTTGGTGCGCCAACTGAAGATGCGAATATTTCTGGAAGTACATCACGATGTAAATAAGAAAATATTTCCACCCAACCAAAACTTGGCCTTGAAATTTTTGGTCCTATAAAATTGCTTCATGGCTTTTAAATTTATTTGCAGATTATTATAGAGCAATTATTATGGTTTTCTGTTTGTTCCAAACATATTAACAGAAGTGAATCATACTGATATAGCATTTTATAGTTTAAAGGGCCTTCTCACATATTGCTTAATTCTCATAACAACTCTGTGAAGTAAATATCATTGTTATCACTGTTACTATCTAAAGACGGAGTGTGTGTTAAGGAGTTAAGTGACTTTTTAGTCCACCACACCAAAATACTTCTTTTAGATTGTCAAAAAAATTCAAATGCTGAAATAAAGATAATAAGTTACTAAAGAAACACCTTTGGAAAAGGGATTCAAATCTATGAGTCGAAGTTGCTACCACAATAAACGTAACAGGGCAGAAAGCTCTGGTAGCAGAGGGATGGGGGAACTCATTTATATCTGGTTTCAGTACTTCTTTGTATTGGAAATGTATGAATTCCTGAAAAACTGGCCATTAAATAAAGCTCTATTTCCCTATTGATTTTATGATAACTGAATTTACTTCCTTAAGAAGTATGTACAATTTTAGATTACTTTAAAATCTTTTCTTTAAAATTTTTTAAAAATTTCAGAAGTTATTTAGAAAATAATAAAAGTACTATAAGAAAATGTAGAACATTAAAATAAATCTTGGCTTATGCTAAGATATGAGCATCTTTTTAAGTGTGATACAAATTCACAGGCGCCTGGTCTGGGGTACACAATACTATTAAGAGGCTCACAAAATATTTAACTTCTCTTAAAATCAGAAGAAAAAAGATGGACACAATCTAGCCTGGATTATATTTGTCTTTATATCAATGAGGTCATAAGATATACTTTCTTTAATGGAGGAGGAAGTCCAAGAAGGCAAAAGTGCCTGAGGCTCATTGAAGTCATAATGTGTCCCTGGATCAAACGACAGAGTTAGGAAAATAAGCTTCTTCTTACCTGAATATTTAGGGAAACGCTGATTACCAAGTTTCCTAAAATGGCCAGCAAAACTCCAAAAAGGTGAATCTATAAAAGAAAATGTTTTCTTTAAATGGTACTTTAAATAGCACTTGTAAGATATTTACCAAAAAAACTATGAAAATTTAAGTTGATACATTCATTCATTTGTTCATTCATTCAGCAAATATCTACTTAGCACCCGTTTGCCAGGGTCACTTGGAATATGAATAATGGTTTTATTAGGATTAATTTTTCACTTTAGTCAAATATTATTTTTTATAACTAGTTCAGTCCTTTACTGAATTCTCTAGATATGTGCTTCATTCACTAAAATAAATAGTCATCAGGTTCTGACTTTTTCCCACTAAGATGCTTCTATTTATCCTGTCTGCCAATTTCCTCAGCAACCTCTCTGATTGGGGTGTTCATTGCCTCAAGTATGGACTATATAATTATTTCTGTTCTCCCTCTTTTCTTTCTCTTAAGATATTCTGGAAGACTGTGGTATGAAAGAGAGATCATTGGCTTTGGGGTTAAAGGATGAACCTGAGTTTCAGATCTGCTATTTTCTAATGGGCAACACTGAGTAAGTTATTTCAGCTCCCCGGCCTCAGTAAACAGGGGATGTTGGATAAGGTGTTTCCCAAAATCCCTTTATCTCTAAACTGCTATGAACCTCACTGGAGACAGACTAAATTTTCCCGCCACTCTGCTGGTCAAGAACCCACAATGTCTCTCTACAGACAACTATATTAAATACAAAACTACTGTACCAGCTCCCCATAATCGGTCCTCAACCTGACCCATCCAATTGTCCACAGCACACTTTAAGGTGCTCCCTCTACCTTGGGTACCTGGCTCCTGACTTCTCCAGTCAGATGTCATACTTTTTCTCATGTCATTCCTCTCACTCAGACAGAGTATCTTCTTCCCTCAGCCCATTTCAATCAGACCTCACCCTCCTGGCCATCAGAGCTCTACCTCCTTACAACCTTCTCAGACACCACAGCCCATCTTTACTTTCTCAGACTCTAAATGGTGAACATCCCTTATTTCTTCTTTTATATTGTCAGGTGTATCATTAGGCTCTATAAATAGATGGCAAATTCTCTGAGGGAAGGGAATCATGTCTAAGACTTCCATTGGGTCTTCTACATCATCTACTATAAAATGTAGAGACTTAAAAAAAAATGAGGGGCTTAAAAAAATACTTGCTTTAGAAAGCATAGAGTGGTTTAAAACAAGAACTACAGAGGTTAAAAAATTAGTTCTGACACATTGCCCAAGATCTTCACTATAGATAGCATATGTATTATTTGATGACTTCAAGAGATGCATATTCTGCTCCTATCTAGGTACAAAGATGTAATATCTTCTAGCAGTAAAAATTAGCAATGATAGAAGGGCTCTTCCCCCTTCTTCTTCTACAGTACATAACTTCTAGCTAGCTTCAAATTCCAAGGAGTTATTTGAATTTCAAATGAACATTACAACCACAAGGAACCCTTTTCAGAATGCAAAATGTCTTTGAAGTTTTAGAACTTCATTATATGTACTGAAGTGAAATTCAGTATTTCTAAAAAATGAAGCAGAAAAGTTGAAAACCCATTTAATAGTTGATATATAATATCCATGGCCTTTAATCAGTTAAGAATTTTCTTTTCCTAATAAAAGCAGTTGGCACTAATTTTGATCACTATTCCTCATGGGGAACAATTGTATCATAATATAATGTGCTATTTCCATGCTTTCGATTTACAATTGACTGACTGCATTTGGCAGTAATCAGGAAAATAAAAATCCAGAAGAAGTTTGGGATTGAATGGATAATTATGAAAATCTTCTATAATTATAAAAGTAAACTGTTGAATAGAAATAAGTTACTTCAAAATTCTTTAAATGATTCACTGAGTAGTTTAAACACCACCAGGCCAAGTGTTTAGAAATTGGTTAGCAGGATTTCGCAATGATTTCTTGGATATGACACGGAAAGCACAGGCAACAGAAGAAAAAATAGATAAGCTGGACTTTATCAAGATTAAAATCTCTTGTGCACCAAAGGACACTATTAGCAGAGTGAAAGGCAACCCACACAACGGCGGAAAATATTTGCAAATCATATATCTGATAAAGATTGATATATAGAATATATAAAGAATCCCTACAACTCAACAACAAAAAAATAAACAATGCAACTGAAAAATGGTCAAAGAACTCAAATAGACTTTTCTTCAAAGAAGATATATAAATGGCCAATAGGCACATGAAAAGATGCTCAATAGCACTAATCATTAGGGAAATGCAAATCAAAACCACAATAAGCTACCACTTCAAACCCAGTAGGAGAGCTACAATTTAAAAAAAAACAACAGAAAATAACAAGTGTTGGTAAGGATGTGGAGAAATTGAAACCCTAGTTCATTGTTGGTGGGGATGTAAAATGGTACAGCTGCTGATCTCATAACATATACAAAAATTAACTCAAAATTAACCAAAAGACCTAAATGTAGGAGCCCAAACTATAAAGTTCTCAGAAGAAAACATAAGGGTAAATCTTTGTGACCTTGGATTTGGCCATGGATTCCCATAGATAAGACATCAAAAGCATAAGCAACAAAGAAAAAATAATTGGACCTCATTATTATTAAAAAACTTTCTGTTTCAAAGGACACTATCAAGGAAAGTGAAAAGATAATCCACAAAATGGGAGAAAATATTTGGAAATCATATATCTGGCAAGGGACTTATACCTAGACTATATAAAGAACACTTACAACGCAATAATAAAAAGACAAATGACTCAATTAAAAATGGGCAAAGGATCTGAATAGACCTTTCTCCAAAGAAGACAAATGGCTAACAAGTACATTGAAAAGATGTTCAACATCACTAGTCATCAGGGATTGCAAATCAAAACCACAGTGATATACCACTTCATACCAAATAATATAGCTATAATCAAAAGGTCAGATAATAACAAGTGTTAGTAAGGATGTAGATAAATCAGAACCCTCTAACACTGCTCATGGAAATATATAATGGTGCAACCACTTTGGAAAACAGTCTGGAAGTTCTTCAAAAAGTTAAGCATGGAATTTCCATTTGACTCAGCAATTCCATGCCGAGGTATATATCCAAGAGAAATGAAAACATATATCCACACAAAAGCTTGTACACAAATTTACATACCAGTATTGTTCATATGACAGCTAAAGGCTGGAGGTAATGATTGTACAACTCAGTGAACTGTACAATTTAAATGAGTGGATTATATGATATGTGAATTATATTTCAATAAGTTGTTATACAAAAATAATTTTAAAAACACAAAGCATTTACATCTTTTTTTTTGCCCAAAGAAATAAAATGTTACAAATGTAACTAGCTCTATTTCAGTCTCTTCTTCCTCCCAGAGATAAGTGACTTTTTTTTCTGAAGTTGATACAAATATATTTCTTTCTTTCCTCGATTTATTTTTATTATCTATTTTGTTTACTCAGTTTTTCTTTTTTTCATCTTCTTCATTTGGACCCTTAACTCATTAGCTTTTTCTGTTTCTTTCTGTCATGCAGATAGGGCTTTACATTTCCCCCTAAGTACACCCTGTTTTAGCTGCCTGCATAGTTTTGGCATGTACAGTTTTCATTGGTATTTAGTTCTAAATATTTTCTGATTATCTCATCATTTTTATCTGAGCCTTATATTATTCAGAGATGTGTTTTTTAATATTTCTAAATGAATGAGGTGTCGATTATCACTTTATTACTAATTTCTAATTTTACTGAGTCGTGGGCAGAAAATACGCTGTGTGTATATTAACATTTGCTTTTGACCTATTATACAGTGTAAATTGGAATTTGTTTTGTGACCTGCTGGTGTAGGGTCAAGTTTATAAGTGTTCCATGTATGTTTGAAAATAAAGTATTTAAAAGTTGAGTTAATACATTTTATATATCCTTCCTATCTATCTATCTATCCATTCATCTATCTATCTCCATTAAGTCATTGTTCAAATCTTTGATATTCTTACTAAATTTTGTATTGCTTTGTCTATCAATTGCCTAGGGAGGTATGTTAAAAATCTACTCACACATGTATTTGTATATTTTAAGACTATAGTCCTAGGTGTATACAGGATCAGGATTGTTTTATCTTCCCAGCTAATTGTTCCTTTTTTAAAATTTTATTTTTATTTATTTACTTATGTTTATTTTTTATTTATTTTTTGCTTATTAGTCATCCATTTTATACACATCAGTGTACACATGTCAATCCCAATCTCCCAATTCATCACACCACCCCCCCCCCCCAGTAATTGTTCCTTTTATCATTAGGTTTTTTCTTTAAAATCTATTTTAGCTGATATTACTGTAGCTGCTTTCTTTTGATATTTGCTACTTTCCACATCACTTTAACATTTCTGCATCATATTTCAGTCAAGTCTCTCATATATAGAAAATAACTAGATTAAAAAAAAAAACCTGAGACTTTCTGTCAGATGGGGAGGTTAGTCCATTTTGTTTATTGTGATTGTAAATATACTTTCCTTTATTTCTATATTTTTTGTGTTTGTAGTTATCTTGCTTTTTCTTTGCTTTCTAATTTCTCTTTTCCTGAATCCTGTTGAAACGACTGAGTTTTCTTTATTCTTTTCTTTCCCCTACTCTTCTGGCTAGGAAGTTACACATCTTATTTATAGTCTTTCAGTAATTACTGTTAAATGTTTTTAATTTTGAAATAATTATGGACTCACAGTAGGTTGCAAAGAAATGTCCAGGTAGGTCCATGAACTCTTCCCCCAGTCCTCCCCTTGATGTTAACATCTTACACAACTACAATCCAACATCTATGGTTCTCTCTATTCTCTCCACGTGGAACTCCTCTTACACGTATGTTGGACTTTTTAATTCTTGTTTCCTAAAATAGCTCTCATATTTTCCAACTCTATCTCTTTGTACTGAGTTATGGATAATTTCCTCAGATCTATCTTCAAGTTTAGCTTTTCTGGCCTCCTTTTGAATTGAGTCTTTATACATGCCTATCAGTACATATATTAAACTGTACTATAATTATGTTTTACAAGTGCATTTCCCCTCTAGACTATAAACTCCTTGAGGGCAGAGCTATGACTTATCAACTCATCTTTGTAACCCAAATGACTAGTAGAGGTCTTTGGCACAGAGAAGTTGTTTATTAAATGCTATTTGAACTGAAATAGTCTCAGATTGGTTATACACTGTCTAGAAATAGTAAATTTTGACCTTTGGCCCTAGGAAGATGTCAAACAGTATTTTATAATCAACTGGGGTTTGAATACAGCAAACACTCAGTTTCGTGAGAGAACAAGCTTGTCCCAGAATTCAGATTTCAACAATTAAGTGTCCACTAGTGTGCAATAGAAAGCTGCCTGCTGGGGCTTCCCTGGTGGCGCAGTTGTTAAGATTCCGCCTGCCAATGCAAGGGACACAGGTTCGAGCCGTGGTCTGGGAAGATCCCACATGCCGCAGAGCAACTAGGCCTATGTGCCACAACTACTCAGCCTGTGCTCTAGAGCCCGTGAGCCACAACTACTGAGCCCGCCTGCTACAACTACTGAAGCCTGTGAGCCCAGAGCCCATGCTCCACAACAAGAGAAGCCACTGCAATGAGAAGTCCATGCACCGCAATGAAGAGTAGTCCCCGTTTGCCGCAACTAGAGAAAGCCCGCACGCAGCAACGAAGACCCAACACAGCCAAAAATAAATAAATAAAAGAAAGCTGCCTGTTGACTTTTGTTTTTTTTGATGCGTTGGGTCTTCGTTGCTGCGTGTGGGCTTTCTCTAGTTGCGGCGAGCCGGGGCTACTTTTCATTGCAGTGGCTTCTCTTGTTGCAGAGCACGGACTCTAGGCGTGTAGGCTTCAGTAGTTGCAGCACACGGGCTCAGTAGTTGTGGCTCGTGGGCTCTAGAGCGCAGGCTCAGTAGTTGTGGCGCAGGCTTAGATGCTCTGCGGCATGTGGGATCTTCCCGGACCAGGGCTCGAATCCGTGTCCCCTGCATTGGCAGGCAGATTCTTAACTACTGTGCCACCAGGGAAGCCCCTGACTTTTAAAATCTAGTGAATTCATATATACTAAAAAACAGAAATATATAGTATAAAGCAGGTGTCAGGAACAGTTTCCTGCTAATAGGGACATATCTCATTTTATTGTGCTTCACTTTATTGCACCTTGCAGATACTGCATTTTACACAAATTGAAGGTTTGTGGCAACCCTGCATCAAGCAAGTCTATCAGCGTCATTTTTCCAACAGCATTTGCTCACTTTGTGTCTCTGTGTCACATTTTGGTAATTCTTGCAATATTTCAAACTTTTTCATTATCACAGTATTTGTTACGGTGATCTGTTATCAGTGATCTTTGACGGTACTATTGCAAAAAGATTATGACACATTGAAGGCTCAGATGATGGTTAGCATTTCTTAGCAATAAAGTGTTTTTTAATCAATATACCTTGTTTTTTTAGACATGATGCAATATGCAATATAATTGAACATTTAACAGACTACTGTAGGTGTAAATATAACTTTTACATACACTGGGAAACCAAAAAATTCATGTGACTCACTTTGTTGTGATACTTGCTTTATTGCGGTGGTCTGGAACTGAACGTGCAATATCTCGGAAGTATGCCAGTACACATTATAAACTGGTATACCTTATTGTTCGTTTTTCTGAAAATTTACCTAATTATTCAAGGTTAATTGCATGCTCATTAAATTCATTTGACACATACCTGTAAAGAGTAGTAATTCAGTAAATCCTCATTAATGCCCCTAATTGTTGGGAAGGGAAGGTTCAAATTTGCAATGTTTCTTTAAAAAAGTGGTTTAATTACCTTCAAGGACATAGAGTGACTTGAGGCAAGCATTACTAAATGCTGTTTCCAGTTAGAGGCTCTGGTAAATGTGCTTTAATGACTACAAAATCCTCACCTGCAATCAGAAGTGTCATTTGCGTACAGTGAGCAGCCCTTATAAACTTGCCATTTAAATTAAAGACATCTAGTTTACTTCATTACTTTATTCAGAGTGTTATCTGATTTCTAGCATATTAGAATTAGTGGAAACTCAGAGCTTCTCTCTCCCCCGCCCTCTTTTCTCCCCTCCCTGTTGATCTGGAGACTGGTGGTCAGGAAAGAGAACAGAGGGCCAGAGAAGGAAAGTGACTTGTGCAAAGTCACACAGCTAGATAGATACCAGGCAAATTCTGGCCCCAAGGCACCCAGCTCATGTCTGAATCACCATTTCTTCACAGACTGCAATAGGTAACCATCTGGCTAGTCAATGCCAATTTACCACAGTTTTAAAATTAGCAGGATCTGTTTCTTTTTCTCAGTGCAAATAAAATAAAGCAAAGATAATAGTTAGAAGGAAAGGTTGCTCCACACCTTAACAATGCAGCTAGAAGTACAGACCAGAGACACAGAAAGATGGCCTTAATTTTTGCCGTGCTCACTCCTGTCAGTACTGTAGCTCAATTTCTGGCTTTTCCAGGATGGCTTGACAAATAGATGGTAGGAGCCACAGCAAACAATTTGTGGAGAATGAGGTTCAAAGTATCATGATGAGTACTAAGGATGTTTTTGTTTTATTTGGAATAACAATCTTATCTCCTACTTTTTGGTGCCAGAAAGTTCTTTAGACACTTCACATAAAGTCATTGACCTATAATCCATGGGTGGGGTAGTTTGGCCAGATGGCAATGGGGTATGATAACAGGGATGTGTGGAATTGGTCATAGTCTATCCCAGTTCTGGCTTTGAACACAACCATATTCCTGGCTCTGCCTTCAAAACATAAATCTGGAATCAGACCCAGTGGAGCTAGTACAAAAGGACCAAAAGAACCATAGATTCAGAGCTAGTCTTTTTTTTTTTTTTTTTTTTTTTCTGTACACGGGCCTCTCACTGTTGTGGCCTGTCCCGTTGTGGAGCACAGGCTCTGGACGCGCAGGCTCAGTGGCTATGGCTCACGGGCCCAGCCGCTCCGCGGCATGTGGGATCTTCCCGGACTGGGGCACGAACCCATGTCCCCTGCATCGGCAGGCGGACTCTCAACCACTGCGCCACCAGGGAAGCCCCAGAGCTAGTCCTGAACACTGTAATAGTCATATTCAACTCACAACTAGAATAATGCTACCTCCTGTTCCAGGCAGTAAAATATCCCTGAACATGGACGTGAGCGATCCAGTTTCGAATACCAGAAATACCATAGGTTAAGTGATTTAGGTCAACTAATCACTGCAGGAATGATCTTAAGAGCCTGAACCTGAAAGGGAATGATATACCTGAGAAATGAACATTCAGGTCACTTCATCTCACAGGAAACTCTTAGGAATGAGCTGGGGTTGTTTTTTATTTGCACCTAGTAAACAGGTAGACACAAATCTACTTCCAGAAAGTTGGGAGGGGATAGGAGGACATCCAAAATCTTGGCGATACATCCTTAAGTTTCTAGGAGTGAAGAATCATAATATGTGCAACTTACTTTCAAATGATACATGACAATATAAAATAAAAAACAGAGGGAGAGAGAGAGAGAACAAACAAATATTTCACAATGTTAACAACTGGTGAATCTCCACGTGAAGGACATATGGTGTTTACTGTATTATTCTTCTTAATTATCTATAGGTTGGAAAATTTTCAAAGTAAGAAGTTAAAAAATTCTGCTTTATAGACTCAATGAAATTAAAGAGAATATGGATTCATTGAAAAAGAGTTAAAAGAGGAGATGATAACAGGGAAAGAAATAAAAGCAAGAAATAAAAAGGAAGCTGGCTGAACCAAGGAAAGAGATTAAGTAGAAAAATAAAACCACTGCACAGCTTAAAACCACAGGTAGACACTGCTTGGGAAAAACACACAAGGTGGAGGAAAAGGACATAAAGTGGAAGTGATCAGAGAGAAGATGGTAGATATGGGAGACAGACAACTCGAAGCCCACACCAGAAGCTAGTCACTCAGTCATGCACCCATTTGGTATTTATGTAGTAACTGCTAAATATTAGGTCCTATTTCAGGAACTAAGGATGCAAAGTATCCTCGATAAGCTCAGAAGAGGTAGAAAAAGCGACCAATAACAGACTACCACCTGTGACATCTATAATAGAGGTATGTTCTATAGAACCCATGGGAACAGAAGGGACAAAGTACAAATCTGCCTAGGTTGGAGAGTATGTTAGCTTCCTGTGACTGCTGTAACAAATTAACACAAACCTGGTGGCTTAAAACCACAGAAATTTATTCTCTCACAGTTCTGGAGCCCAGAAGCCCCAAATCAATTTCACTGGGGTGAAATCAAGATGGCAGGGCCCACATACCAAGAAGTTCAGTTGCTAGTTCATAGGGTATGCATATGTCTGGGTTTTATAATTACTCACAAAGATTCTTCCAAAATGTTATATAGAAGTAAATAACATTTCCAGGTGCCTCTCTCCCCCTCCAACACTTGGTGTCTTGGTATTGTAATTTTTTTTAAGTTTAGCTATCCTAGAGAACCTCCCATCTCATTATGGTTTAAATTTCCATTTTTATAATGACCAATGATGTTGAACCTTCAGATAATCTTATAAACCACTTGGCTCTCTTGTTTCATTAAATGTTTTTCCAGACTGTCCAATTTTTAATTGATGGTGGCAGTCTTTTTGTACTTGACATGTAAGAGTACTTTATCCCCAATATGATTTCTTTTTGAATATATGCATTCCGTACAACTTTTCTCACTCTGTGTCTTGCCTCTTTTTGCATAGAAACTTTTAAGTAATAAACAGACTTAAATATACTCTATTGATGAAGTAAACTTATTGATCCTTAACTTTATGTGTGGTACCCTTTATATCTGGGTTAAAAGGTCATGAGAAAACTTCCTACATTTTTTTCTAGAAGCCTTATTTTAAAATAACATTTTGCATACAGGTGCACAGACTGGAACTTGTTTGCCTATACTGTGATATAAGGCTCTTTTGCTGTTTCCAATTTACTGTTTACCTAATCTGTTTAGTTATTAATTTCAGTCATTAAAATTTTTATTTCAAGGATTAAAGAAAAAAAATGGCAGGGACACACTCTCTCTAGAGGCTTTAAGGGAGAATCCATTCCTTGCCTCCCCCAGTTTCTGGTGGCTGCTGACATATCCTTGGATTATGGTTCTATCACTCTAATCTCCGTCTCTGTGGCCACATTGCCTTCCTCTTCCATATGAAATCTCCCTGGGTCTCCCTCTTATAAAAAGATACATGTGACGGCATTTAGGGTCCATCCAGATAATCCAGGATAATCATCCCACCTCAAGATCTTTAACTTTAATCACATCTGCACGACTCCAGTACAGCTGGACTGGAGAGGCAGGCAGGAGGCTTTTCGTGCCATGGATCTGCTGGTGGTGCTACAACATGCAGGACTCTAAACCAGAGGATGTTAGGTCCAGCCGTGACTCTTAGAAGACTCATCCTGGCTACAGTGTGGAGGATGGACTAGGAGGGAGCAAGACAGGGAATAGGAAAACCAATTAGGAGACACCTCGGGATCTCGGAGAAGAAGTAGGGGAAATGTGGAGAGTTAATTACAACAGGGCCACAGAGGAACAATATTCATATTCATCGCAGCAAACATTGGAGGCAACCTGAAATATGAAATGCTTTTTAGATTACCGAATGGGTTGGACTATTCTTACCACTAATCTCCTTTGCCCTTGTAGATAATTACGTTGTCTGCAATACTAACCCAAGCTAAGTTAAAACTATAATCCCATACGTGAAAAAGAAGAAAGAAAAATTTTCAGTCAGGAACAGAGTTTTAATTTGTTATCTTGGTTTCTGTATGTTATACGGTTATTGCCTTTCTATCCTGAGAAACTCTCATGACACTGGATCCAAATCTGGTGATTTAGAGCCAACAGAACAGGTCAGGGTTACATACCACAGTATATCGTTGCTATTCTACAAGCTGTCCCATGCCAATTTTTAATCAACCTTAAAACCTAGGCAGAAAAGCCCAACATATTGCCTTTCCATACAATTAAGCACTATTACATTTTGTCTTTTACTCGGGAACACATTTACTTACATAACCGTACATTCATTATTTTAAAAAACTGAACTCCATTAAGGATAAGCCTTACTAAGCTTACTAAGAAGCCACCATGTTTTTTTGCTTTTGAGAAATTTAAGTTGCAGCAGAGCAAATTTATGGGAAAAATTTAATAAGACATCCTTTGGGGGCTTTTAACACTTGGTTAAAAGGAGAGCAACAATAGTTAAGGAAGGTGTGATATCACTTAAGGAAATCTTAAACTTGGTTCTATTACAAAACAAATCAACCCCGTTTAACATTGGAAAGGCGAATCTTTGAAACAAGGACAGACATGCTGAACACAAAGAATGTTTGCATCCAGATTAAGATGAGGTCCCCTTACTTTCAAATTTTTCAAGAACATATTCATAATAATAATTTAAAAAATCTGTCATCTTCTGTTTCCAAAGAAGCAGGATTGCAGGCTGCCTCTCGCAGGGCCAGCCCAGGGTTTGCGAGAGGCTTCCTACCCTAAAGTTGGAAACTTGGGACCTCACTGAATGACAGCTCTTCCCCCAACACCTGCTTAGGTTTCAAGAGTACATGTCCGTTTTGAGAGCCATGCCTGCCTTGCACTCTGGCCGTATTTTGCCAGCTCCATCCTCCTGGAGACTGAACTCTAGTGTCTATGTCAGGCCCCAGCCACTGGGTGAGTTTGTGCCTCGATATGGGGGAGGGATCGTGACATTGCCACTCACTGACCTGCCAGGCCACCCACCAGATCAGATCTTTCTGACATCAAGGCAGGAATCAAGTTCAAATTTTCTCCTCTGGGACCCTGTGACTTGGACTCTTCATTGCCTCTAAAGGGTCAGTCCTCATAGCCAAGATAATTTCCCCCATTCCTGGCAAAATTCTCGCATCCCACTGGTCCAGCAGGCAGGTTCCAACATACTTTATGATCATCCCACATATGATACCCCTAGGACTCATCGATGGTGACTGTGATTTGGGTCTGCAAGTATAGTTCAAAAGACTAATAAAATGCTGTACATGGAACTCAGAATCATTCTCTATTTTACGGCTGTGGCAGCTGCTTGTAACATGAGGTCTGCTCGTACCTTGCTCACAAACAATCACTCATTTCTCCACTGCTGTGACTCAGGCGGCCATATCCAGAGGTACATCACACTATTTCCTCTTCTGCTTTGGCTCTCTTTATTTACAATTACATAACTGTACTATGTTAGTGCTGGAAGCACAATGGAAGCAATCCATCAGATTATATAAGCAAGGGTAGCTTCACACCAGCCCTTCAAATGTTGTTTTTCAAGTATTTCAGAAGCAGTCTCTCTAGCTCACTTTCACACATACACATTGTACGTTGTATAATGTACACGTGATATAATTTATGTATATCACACGCATATGTATGGCTACGGTTTGAGGACGCAGTCCATGTTTTCCGATTTGTTTGATATCACTACCCAACACTGTTCTGTTGAGAAGGACCCTCTGCTTGTGATTTTTATTGAGTGGAATGTTGGTTGCATTTTGGGTCCTCATTGTCAGTTAGCTGATCAAGATTTTCAATGTGGGCTGTGACAAGAGGGAACATAGTGCTGCTGTCTCCCAAACAGCCCCAGAACAACCAGAGCCCTGCAAGTCCAAAGGCTGAAGAAGAAATAAAGACCCCCCAGAATTCACGGGATTCTCCTCAAGCTTGAATGACATACCAGCAATGCTGACATGGCTGGTGTGGACCCAGAGTTCTTCCGGCCTTCCACGTCATCCAGACTGATTAATTTCCTCTATTACTTAAGCCAGTTAATGTTAGGTTTCCTGGGACTCGAAAACCAAAGCCTCTTAACTTACAAAGCATTCTTGGTAGGGAAGCCAAGTTCAAAAGCCAGAAGAGAGATGGACTCCCGTTGCAAGCTAAAGAAGTCAGGCCAGGGGTCCAAGTTACTGAAAGGAGAAAATTTGAGAGGTGCCGAGAAGATGAGCGGGTGGCTTAGGAAACAAGAGCTGGGGCTGTTGGCAGGCCTCAAGACGACCTGCCATGGCCAGGGTGGGTCTCTGAAGGAGTCACGCCAGGACAAACGCAATATTTGGTGGTGTGGAGCTCATGACTAAACATCTGCTAGCCTGTGTTTACACGAGCCTGTATTTACTCCGTGTCTCCCGATGGGTGCCAAAGATGACAGGAGACCGTGCTGGGAGTGACCAAGGACCAGGCAAGTGACAAGGTGAAGCAAATGTACAGGTAGGTACATGCTGAGAATTATGTGGAGGGGAAGTGGAGTGTTATCTGCCAGCCTCCAGGCAAGTAGGACACTCTGGTGGATCAGGACAGACCGGCCAAGAGCTCTGACTTTATGTAAAATGTAATTCTGTTGGACGGAACACGTGGGGTAGGTTAGAAAAGATGTAAACTGAATAGAGGAATGTTGGACCTTCGGAAAACAAAAAACACTCAAGCTAAAATAAATAGCATTTAAGTCTTAACGCTAACACGGCATGAGCGTTCCCAAGCTGGGGTGCTGGTCCTGCTTGGGTGGTTAAACTATAGTCAATGTCTGAAGACATCATCACACTACTGCCACCAAAACCTGTCAGCTGTTCCCAGGGCTACATACCCATCCACCCCATCCCTGAATTCTGGAAAGTGGCATCAGACATGGGAGGAATCTTCACCTTAGTACTTCAAGATAACAAGTGTTCCAATTAGGAAATTACTGCAATCAGGAAGTGTTCTGTAATGTGAATATGTTTGGAGAGTGAAGGGGAGGCAAACATCAAAGGGAGTGAGGAAGGCAGTGGATGTAGAGAAATCAGTGTTTTTAGATTAAAGAAAACAGAATTACATCACATAACTGACATGATTTCTCTTATTTCCATTTATAATGAGTTAAGTACAATAATTATTAATTATTAGAAATATGTATTTTATGACATTTCCTATAATATAGGTTGACTGTAATACTTCTAATAATAGCTAGTGTTTACTGAGTGCTTTCTATGTGTCTGGAACTATTTGATATACATTATCTTATTTTATTCCTACATCAACTTTATAAGGTATGTAGTGTTATTACCATTTCAATAAAGAAAGACAAGATTTGGAGAAATTAAGAAAATTGCCAACGCACCTAGCAAAGAAGCTGAGCTTTTTAGACCACACTATCCTTGAACAAAAAGGATAGCTTAGGGGAATGTCATCCTTTCCATGGTAAACTCTCAAATGCCACTTTGAACAATCACCAACATTTTAAAAAGAAATTGTTTAAAAAATTCTCCTTAGGAAACAAAATGAATATGGCATACCACTTCCCACACCATCTGGGTAAAACATGCAAGTTGAACAGTCATAGCAATCCTAATATTTTTTAACATCTTAAAATTGTAGAATATAATAGATACAGGCAACTGTAAAGAAAATGATATAGATGAACACTTTACTAAAATGAATTATTATAAGGCCAATACCCTCATAACAGCAACCAGATCAAGAAACAGAAATTGGGCGCCCACCCAAAGACCTCCCTTTGCCTCATCCCATCCCATCCTCTCCCTTCCCCAAGGAAACACTGGCCTGACTCCATAGCAATCACTTCCTTGCTTTTCTCTATAGTTTTATGACCCAAGTGTGCATCCCTAAACACTGTGAACGAAGGTTGTCTTTTTTCCTAATAGGTCTTTTAGGTGTATTTTAATCTACAGGTTCTCCCTCTATCCTTGCTCTCCTTTTTTTTTTCCCTTGTAAAAATGATTTTTGAAGAAACCGAGCCACAGAAACCTGTATACTGAAGTTTCCCACAGCCTGAACTTAGCTGATTGCATTAATGCAAATATTATAGCTGGTTAATATAAATCAAGCCGTAAAGAGGATATCAGGTAGATTTAAAGGCAAACATGTGGTGTGACAAATTCACAACAGCATTAAGAGTCTGTTCCTCTAATAAGGACCATGGGATGATGATGATGATAATGATTAAAAAAGCTTTGATACAGTTGCTTTGAGGTAATCATTTTCTTCCTTCCTTCTTTTTGCTGCCTTATACATATATCTCGAAGAAAATGTAGTAAAGGGAAAATGCCATGTTGGATACATAAGGATGGCAAAAAAAAAAAAAAAAAAAAAGAAAAAGAAAAAGAAAGAAAGGTCAGTAAGTATAAACAAAACAAAAAAAGGATTTTTCTTGGGAAGGAAATGGAAAGGACCAGCAACCTCTACCTGGCCCTTTGGTTATTTGTAAGTTTTGGCACTTTTCTTTCTCTAAGAGGCAATCAGATGCAGCGACCAGCAGAAAGGAGATAAACGGTAGCAAAGCAAAATCAATAAAAGGGCAATATAAAACTCAATGTGATTTTTCTTTAGTACAGTGAGACAAGCCATATTCATTTTCTCCTACCACGTTCTTTTCAAGCCTTAGTTTCTAAGCAATGGCCTTCAGGCATGGAATAAAAATAGCTTTGCAGTTAAATCTACTTGCTGTAAGATCCGGGGGCAAGTTATTTAACACAAGTTTCCTTACATGAACAGTGAGGATAATATGTACCTTACGAGGTTGTTCGGGGCTCCAATGAGATAATAGCTATAAAGTGTCACATAGTAAATGCGTAACAAATGTCTCTTCGATTCGCCTCTTCCCTGCCAAGTTGTATCAATTTTCCTCTAAATATGTTGACTTTAAAAATTCAAGCCATTGAACATCAAAAGTTCAAATAAAGGACATTAAAAAAATCTAAATTTTTCATTTCACCCTATGCAGAGTAAACCTTTCTGACAGTGTCTTTGTGAATTTAGATATTTAGCAACATGGATAAACTTAAAGAAACAGCCACAAAACCCCTCTTTCACAATATTCCCACGTTCATCCTTTCCTGTCCATTCCCTCTACAGCCTTGCCGGATTGGCACTTATTTATTCAATCAGATAGCATGAAAGAGTCTGGGGATCTTCTATTCTAAGCCTAATTTTACCAGTAAGGAAAACTGAAGCCCAGTGTGACGCCCACGTGAACTCCGCTACTTGACAGCAGAAACTAGACAACAGCCTCTAACGCTGGTTGCACATTAAGTGCCTACAAGGCGAGTAGGTAAAAGAGATGAGAGCAAAGAGAGGGGCCTAAGTGGGGAGCACAGTTGTTCTAACAGTGAACTCCCCCTCACGGTTATCACGTGCGAAAGAGGGCCAAGTTGCTAGCACTTCTAATATTTAAACAGTTCATGGAAACTTGAAACCTTATATATAATCTACTCATTTTTAAACACTGGCAACGTATTAAACATTTTCTAAACCTCTCTGCAGTTTGACACAAGATACGTCTACGGGCTGGATTCGGTCCATAGCTAGCCAGTTAGAGGCCTCTGCATCCTGCTAGCCCTAATTTGTGTGTTCGTTTTTTTTCTTTTGGCTGCATTGGATCTTCGTTGCTGCACGTGGGCTTTCTCTAGTTGTGGCGAGTGGGGGCGGAGCACGGGCTCTAGGTGCGTGGGCTCCAGTAGTTGTGGCTCACGGGCTCTAGAACACCGGCTCAGCAGTTGTGGCGCACGGGCTCAGTTGCTCCGTGGCATGTGGGATCTTCCCAGACCAGGGCTCAAACCCATGCCCCCTTCACTGGCAGGTGGATTCTTAACCACTGAGCCACCATGGAAGTCCCTGACCCTAATTTAAATGTCTTTAATTTGCTTTGATCCTTTTACTCCCTCTTTGAAAAACCTTCAATGGCTCCCCACTGTCTACCAGATTTAGTCCAAACTTCTTTACCTGTTGTCCTTCATGGCAATCCATGACAATATCTAAGACCCGAAACTGTATTTCCACCTTCCAGTCAGTATCAGTTTTCCACTGCAACCAGAATGGCCACTGACTTCTACTCTAGGTACAAAAATGTTCAGAAGGGCACCTGCTCAGACAGCGTGGGCTGCTCCTTGGTCTCCCGACTTTTCCCTTTCTTGGAATGCTTTCCACCTGTGACTCCCATCAATGAAACTCTGTCTTTAGGTGTCCAGCTCAAATACTACCTCTCCACAAAACATCCTTGATGGCCCCTGCTAAAACCCACCTTGCTCTGAATTCCCAAAGGACTTTATATTCTTCACACGACACTTAAAACATACTGCCTTGTTTCACAGTTACCCGCATAGCTCGTTTCCCCAAGCACCTAATAACATTAGGAAGGAAGGAAGGTGTTGAGTCTAAAGACTATGTTGAATATCCCACAGTGATCTGTACAAAGCACGGAGCTCAGTAACCATCTTAGAAACATTATTTTTTATACTGAAAACTTGTGGATGAAACATAAAGAAAATACCTTTGTAGAACTTTATTGCATCTATACTTGTATGGGTAGACTCCTAAAAGATGCAGATGGAGCAAAGGCCTCACTTCCCTGATTCCCTAAAACATTTTCCCCACTGAACTTCTACTTCCTACTTGTTTTGGGATTTCTTCCTCTAGAAGCACTCACATCTTTGCCTTAGACGACACTGATTCTAAGCGGGCACTGTTAAATATTCATCTGTCACCTGAATGTGTTTCAGGGAAGTTGGTCTTTTTCTGTGAGTAAGGTTAATTTATCAGATCTCATGGTTGTCTCTTGGAAAGACACAGGAAGCTGGGCTATCAGTGAACAGACACTGTTCAAACATTTCAGTAGTGATAAAACTTATTAAATCCTGGCTATCCAGCAATCAAGGTTAGTTTCGAGTCCTAAACTTTCATCTCTTATTTTGTTTTCCTGGAGCCACTCCCATTTTCAGCCATCTGTATTCAGTTAGTGTCCAAAAATAAAAGAAAAATTAGATTCCATTTTATTTCTACTGGCCTGCCCAGCACTAGAGGCACTCAATAAAATGTTTGCTGAATGAATTTTTAAAAATCAATTTTTACTTTTGCTTAAAAACAAATGCAGTCGCTGAAAGGATAAAATACCATAATCTTATAAGATAGTCTAAGTTTGCATAATAATGGGAAAAGCTGATATAGTCTTACCTCAAACTAGCTATGCTTGGGTGTCAGCTGGGTAGTTTCAATTAGCATATCCTGGATACACCCTTTCTAACCTGTACAATTCTATATTGTCAAAGGCAAGTTAAGCCTTGCAAACATAAAGTTAAATTCTCACATTTATGTCACATGATAAGCTGTGTTTGGTGTCAGAGAGCCAAGATGATCTTGAATTCCAGGAAACATTAAAGAAAACTAATGACTGCAGGGGTTTCCACTCTGCAAACAATGTTTTCTCCTGTTTTGGATGATGCCATGGTAGGTCACATTTACTCTTTAATTCCTTTACCAAAAGACAAAATATCATTCTTAAACTTTTATTGGGAGTGCTTCTAGCATAAGCATATTATAATATGCTTTATAACATATGCTAGCATAAGCGTAGTGTAACAGATATGCTCAAAGAACTTCCCATAAAAAGCAGTTCTTGTCTTTGTAACTCCTGTGGGTGGAAGCAAGGAGAAATGGAATCCAATAGGCTCTGTGCCCCCATTTTTCCTATTTTAGTATGTTTTGTGGTGAAACAGACTCAGAGTGCTACTGTCTCCTCTGTTGAATACTAATAACGTGAACATGCTTGTTTTGTCTTTATATAAGTAAATTATCTTCCGTGTTGGTTTTGAAAACAAAATTTTAACATTTCAGAAACTAACATTCGAAACACTTTTCAAGCATAAAAGGCTTCTAGGCCTTTGATTGTTGGTAAAATCCCTGATGTAGAACAACAGCAACAAATATTTTATAATTATATTGTTGTAAAATAAAAAGAACCATTGATTTGTTAAAGAACAAGAACAAAGCAACACCCATATGAAAAGAGAAGGAAGCTTGGAATCGACCATATCAAGATCACTTGCACCCACTAGAAAGAACAGAAATACGGCTAGAGGAAGGGCTTTTTTTCTGATCTTAAACCAAGCCCCAAATAAATGGGCAGCTCTAATCCTCTTTGATTCTGTTAAACGTGTATTTCCAGCGTACATGCACGTTGTTGAGGCTCTCGACGTTTCCCCAAAGGGCCGGTGAAAAAGGAGTCTGGCAATCGCAAGCTGAGAGCACCAGCGATCCTCTCGCCGCAATGGAAGAGCTGTGCTGACACACTGGGGACTCACACACACGCACACGCTCAGAGCATCCGCACAGAGGTGACATTTGGCGGCCCTTAACGAGTTCTCTGATTCGGGGAACAGAGTGTCACTTATTTTTTTTGAACTGTAAAATGATCCTGGCGGGTGGGGGGGCGGATATGGGTGGAGGAGATTCGCCCCGCACTCCTAGAATCATTCCGGGAGAAGAAGGCGGATTCAGGCCGGAGAGGCGGGACGGTTGGGGCCCCAGAGGCCCGTGACCGCAGACCTGTGCGACCCGCTCCCAGGGATCGATGCCCAGGAGAGGCAGACCAGGGCTTCCCGCTCTCCCAAACGAGGGGCAGTGAAGTCAATGTGTGGTAACATCATGTCAGCTCTGCCCCACTCGGACAGCGCGGTGTCCTTCTGAGAGTCGGCGGGAGAGCGGCCGAGGAGCCGGAGGCGCCGCGGCACCACCCCGGTCCCCACCAGTCGGCGGGGCGGCCGGCCCTTACCTGGTTCCGGCGGTACCAAGCGCCCGACAGGGAGCCATTGCCGGCGCCCAGCGCCCCGTACGTGAGGTTCCGGGACAGCTCGTCCAGGGCGGCCGAGGCGGCGGCTCCGGGGCCCCTGGGCGGAGGCGCCGCCATTAGCTCTCGCTCCCCGCGCTGGGACTCGGGCTCCCGCCTCCTCCCGGCCCGGCCGCACAGCACGGCGCCACGAAGGAGGCGCGCCCTGCGGAGGCCGCGCCCGGGCCGCGCCGCAGCCACTTCCTGCTCGGTGCCCGGGCGAGGCGGGCGCGCCTGGGCCACCTGGCTCCCGCCCCCGCGCGGCGCCAGGTTCCCGGAGGAGCCCCGCGCTCTGCGGCCTCCCGGGGCGTCTCGGCTCGCTCCGCATCGTCCCGCCGCCGGGCACGGGCGAGCAGAGGCGTCATGGGCCCGAAGAGGGAGAAGAGCCGCGCCCCTCTGCGCGCCGGGTCCGCACCTGTCGGGGCCAAAGCCCTTCCAGCCCCAGCGGCGCGGAGTCAACACTTATCGAAGTGAATAGGTGTGAAAGGAGACATTGGCGAACCCAAAGCAGCCACCTTCACTCCGCCTGTACCTGGCAATCCAGCTCTCTATCTCAGATGCAGTGTTTCTCACTTGTATTTTTAAAATGGTTCGCATATGGAAAAGTCCCGAGTTCCCGGAAAATATTGTAAGCGACATGAGAATAAAGATCGGAGAGATTAAATCTCAGTGCCAACACTTGATAGAGCCTTAGCAAATATTCCTAGAATGAAAGAAGGACTCTCCAGTGGTAGCTGGAGGACCCTGACGTGTTTTGGGGATTGGATGGGGTTTCCTTCAGATGGAACCAGAAGGACATGCTGAAAAGTTGCCAGCCACTGCATTATAAGAATTTAGGTTGGGAGATAATTGTTAATGGTCTTAAGGAACTCTAGCCGGATGTTCTGGTTTTATCTGTATTCAAATTCTACTGCGTTACTACAGATGATGTTAAGTACCTCTCACCTTGAGCACTCTGTGATTCTGTATTGTTGCCTGAAGCCCTGGAACTGGCAGTTCTTTGTTCGCACGATGCTGAGCTTGTTCTTAAGTAATGTGCTGTGACTGCCATGACTTCATGAAACAGACCCTCAAGAAGAGAGAATTGCTGCCTGCCGGGGAACAGCGAGAAATGTTCTTAGGGAAATGTGCAAATGAGAGAAGAAAATGAGAAAAAAATCATTTCAGATACAGAAAAAATAAGACATCTCCGCGATTGTATAGTTTCTTGCTGGAGCACCCAAAATGTTCAGTGAACACTTAATATGGTAGCTATTTCCAATTTTATGGCTCATTTATTTCAAATAAGTATCTGAAGGAAAAACTGTCTATTTTTAATATTTTCTGTAACATTATATTACATTGTATATTGGAGCCTTTATTAATGCTTCTTTCCTTGAGATGGTGTAGGGTACAAGGAACAGAATATCCAAGTAAAAGTGGCTTGAACAATAAGCATCTGTTATCTCCAAAGGGAAGGTGGCTCTGTGTGGTTCTATGACGTCGTCACCTCCATCTTTCTGCTCTGCCATCTCTGAGGTATTGGCCGTGTCCCTATTCGCAGTGGCAGCTCCAGGCATTACATGCAAACACGATCATATTTAGAAAAGAAGCGGGGCTTTTCTTCTTACGCATCTTTTTATTAGAGAGGGAAACCTTTTCCAGAATCCCCTTAGCAACCTCTCCCACCAGGTCCCATTAGCCAGGACTGGGTCACATGCCCGTATTCTACCTGCCAGGGAGGCTGGGAAAGTGATTGTCAGGCATTTCCAGCCTTCGGAGTGGGAGGCGAGCTCTGCCAGCAGGGAAAAACCGGGCTGGGGTAGGAGGGCACCACCGGCAGAGCTTGTCACAGCCAGTCTTTAGGGTATTCTATCACCCATATTGTAACCAGTCATACAGTCTGTAATGAGCAAAATAATAAACGGTTTGTGTTACTTTCCTGTTTTTTTTTTTTTTTTTTTTTTTGCGGTACGCGGGCCTCTCACTGTTGCGGCTTCTCCCGTTGCGGAGCACAGGCTCGGGACGCGCAGGCTCAGCGGCCATGGCTCACGGGCCTAGCTGCTTCGCGGCACGTGGGATCTTCCCGGCCCGGGGCACGAACTCGTGTCCCCTGCATCGGCAGGCGGACTCTCAACCACTGTGCCCCCAGGGAAGCCCCGTACTTTCCTATTTAAAAGACTTCCAAACCTGCTCACTGATGCAGTGAAGTTCACACTTCTTAAGTCTGTCAATATGAGACCCTTTATGATCTGGCCCACATTCAGCTCATTCCCATTTTTAAATTAAAAATCATTTTCAGTTTCTTGGCATTTGTTTAAAAACCTTTAATTTTGGAGGAAGATGGCACTCGGTGCAGAATAGGTATGATGTCTAGCCTGTGATGTGCTATTCTCCAGATTCCAAGGTGTCGCTGCTGTTGCTGTGACTGTCGTAGCGTGTGCGGGTAGTTGAAACAAAGAATTCGTGACCAGTGTTCCTTCCCACACAGTTCACAAGGAGGCGGCAGGAAGGCCGTGTGAGCTATTTTGGTCCCAGCAGTGTAGGCAGAGCTGGAGGCTGTTCCGGGCATTGTGATGGCCTCTGCCTTTTGCAGGGTTTCTTCAGTGGATATTCTGTTCACTTTACAAGATGCCCAAAGCCTTTGATCAATCTTCTGTCCTCAACTCTGGAACGGTGGAGGTCTGCCTTCCTCAGTTAATTCAAAGAATTCTATTCTGGGGCACATCATTTGAAGCTCAACTTCACTGCGAACTTCGAGAGCAGGGTTACATTTTGCTTGGGATCACTCTCTTGCAGTCTCCACGAAATAGGTGTTGTTGTTTTTTTTAAGTTGAGAATTATGTTTTATTTTTTTAAGTCTTTATTGAATTTGCTACAATATTGCTTCTGTTTTATGTTTTGTGGCCCCGAGTCATGTGGGATCTTAGCTCCCAGCACCCCCTGCATTGGAAGGCGAACTCTTAACCACTGGCCCACCAGGGAAGTCCCTAGTTTTTATTTTAAATTCATCTTTAGCATGAATCAGTCAACACTAGTTTCACTAATGATGAATGTCTAAGGGGATAAAGTAGTTATTAAAGATTATTTCAGGTATCTTACATCATATACAAAAGCCAACTTCAGATTAAATACTTTAATGAGAAAGGTAAAACTCTAAATCTTTTAGACTAACCAGATGATCTCTACAACTGGAAGTATAAACAGTCTTTAAAGTGCAAATGCTAAAGGCAGATGGTCTGGGTTCAAATCCTGAGTCCACTGCTTATTTACTGCGTGATATTGATCAAATTGCTTAATTTCTCTGTGTCTTACATGCATCATCCATGAAAGGGAATTAAGAGCACTGAAACACGGACAGTGCTCAGTAAATGGTGTTTACTATTTATGACCTTAGGATAGAGAAGGATTCCTTAAACAAACAGAAAAAATGCAAACCACAGAGGAAAACACTGACACATACAATTACAATAAAATTAAGAACTTTTGCAAGTGTCACAGAGTCGCTCGTTGGCGAAGAGCGCGCTGTCCGCCCAGTCCCCGCGTCCCCGCATCCACCGTGGCCAGCGAGGAGCTAGCGAGCAAGCTGCAGCAGTGACTGAAGTGGGAGGAGGTGGACGGCGGGCTCCAGCCTGTGCCCCGAGCCGCCCCAGTCCCCGAGCCCCAGCCGCGGGCATCTGCCTGGGCGCCCACGGCCACAGCCCACGCCGAGCTGAGCGCACAGCTGAACCGACGGCTGGACGTCAACGAGGGCGCGGCGCGACCCCGCCGCTGCAAGGTCTTCCACCTCTACTCCGAGTTCCCGGAGTTCAGCCACCGCCTCATCAAGGACCTGGAGAGCATGTTCAAACTGTACGATGCCGGAAGGGATGGCTTCATCGACCTGATGGAGCTGAAGCTGGTGATGGAGAAGCTGGGGGCCCCCAGACCCACCTGGGCCTGAAGAGAATGATCAAGGAGGTGCCCGGGGACTTTGATGGCAAACTCAGCTTCCGTGAGCTCCTGCTAATATTCCACAAGGCCGCAGCAGGGGAACTACGGGAGGACAGTGGGCTGATGGCACTGGCGAAGCTTTCTGAGATCGATGTTGCCCTGGAGGGCGTCAAAGGTGCCAAGGACTTCTTTGAAGCCAAGGTCCAAGCCTTGTCCTCTGCCAGTAAGTCTGAAGCGGAGCTAAAAGAGCAAGATGAGTGGAAGCGGGCAGAAGACAAGAGGAAGCTCCACCAGGCAGCCTTCCGGGAACTCAAGGCCACTTTCAGTACATAGTTGGGCTGAGCTGGACCTGTGTCCACAGCTGTGCCTCACAGATGCCCCGGGGAGAGCTGGCCGGGCACCCTCGCCCCTGCTGAACCTTTGCCCCAACAAGCCTCCACAACCACCCCCCAGTGCAAACTCCTTAACCTCATCGGGGTGGCGGGGGGCAGCTCTCGCCTTCATTTGGGAGCCTCTCCCAGAAGGTCCAACTGCCCCCCTCAAGTCCCTCTCCTGCTCGCCTTCCTTTGTCCTTCTCCGTAGCCAGAATGTGCCTCTACTTGGCAACCTTTACTTCTTCCTTTTATCTTTCCCCCTCCACATCAAAGAGTGGTCTGCTGTGTTAATTTGCACAGATACTTCTTTCTTTGGTGGTTCTCAGAGGAGATAGTCCCTGGAGGCCTATGATGTTAATGTTGCCCATTTTCTTGCGTAATCCTTTTCTGTGACTCTTCCTGTCATGCCCCTCTCTCCTTTGTTTCCCATCCAACTTCCCTGTACTCATTCTTAGCCTGATCCTGCCAGGTGCTTTTGCATCTTCTGTCCTTTGATGACGCTGAGGTTTAAGCCAGGCCAGGCTCAACCACTGCCTGTCCGCTCTCCAGTAGGAGGAAGGGCATGCTGCTGAGAGGACACAAAATAGTGAAAAGATAGGAGATTCTGTTCCTTCCCGTCACCTTTCTCCTGTCCTCTTAGCATTCCCCCTAGATCTATCCTTTTCATTCTTCTTCCCACTTCAGCCTTTTTTTCCTACCCCTAAATACTGTGCTACTTAACTGTAAGAATGATTATAAGTAATATTAATGAGTAGAAGAATTCCCGTTAACTCTGACTACATGCAAATTATATTACAGTAGACCCCTGACATTCCCAAGTGACAAATCCAGAGCCTTCCAAAATCCCAAAAGTCATGACCCTCTTCACCATCTAGCCAGTTTCCAACATCTGCTCTAAGGTGCTGAGGTGAAGCTGTTTCTCAGCATAAATTTTTATATGTTATGAGTTCTTGGGATTTCTCACAAATATCAGGGGTTTGTTGTATTGTATAAAATAATTTCTAACATCGTATTTATTTCTTCTCTCTTTTTTTTTTTTTTTATTTTGTGGTACGCGGGCCTCTCGCTGTTGTGGCCTCTCCCGTTGCGGAGCACAGGCTCCGGACACGCAGGCTCAGCGGCCATGGCTCACGGGCCCAACCGCTCCGCGGCATGTGGGATCTTCCCGGACCAGGGCACGAACCCGTGTCCCCTGCATCGGCAGGCGGACTCTCAACCACTGCGCCACCAGGGAAGCCCGATTTCTTCTCTTTTTTAACTGCTGTCTCTACAAAAGGAAAACATCTTTTTGTACCACCAAATGTTGGTAAAGATGTGTAGCATCAGAAACTACTATTCATTGCTGATGCTATAGACGTTGGAAATAGTCTGACATTGTTTGGTAAAGATGAAGGTGCACATATGAATTTCACTCTTATGAATATATCCCAGAGAAACTTCTGTATGTGGATAGCAGAATTGTACAAGGATAACAGCACTCTTTGTAAAAACAAGTAAACAAACAAACCTGGAAACAGCTCGAGCATCCATCAACAGGAGTAGTGGACAAATGAACTTTGATACATTTACATGTTGGAATACAATACATTGTTTGAGGACATCCATACGTGAGAAAATCTAAAGAAAAGCAAGGGAATGATAAACACAAAATTTGGATAGTGGTTCAATGGTATTGGCAAAGTTCTATTTCCTAAACTGGGCAATGGACTACATGGGCATTCACTGTATTATTATTCTTAAAGATACGAATTTATGTGTAATATGGCATAACTTTTGTACTATTATATATTTTATAACTAATACAAAAGACTAATTCAGGAATAAAAGCACGGTTTTGTGGTCAGAGTTTCCAAAATTTCAAGGTCCATAGACCTAGATTCAAGTTCAGTCTTCTGCTCTTTCTCAGCTACATGGCTTTGGACAAATTCTCTGAGATTCAGTTTCCTAATTCATAAAGTGAAAATAATCATATTTATCTCAAAGTCTGTTGCAAACTTTCAGTGACAGGTAATATGAGTGAAAAATCTTATAGTTCAGTTCAGTTCACCGAACATTTACTTTGTGCAGGAGCCAAAGACACAAGGATAAATGAAACATGGGCTCTGTCCCTAGGAGATTGCATCGTAGTGAGCGGATAGGCAGGTAAACTGGTAAACTCACGTTAACTTCTGCCTGAGAGCTAGGAGAGAGCAAAGAAGATGCACTCAGCTCAGCTCAGGAAGACAGGCGCAAGCCTGAGATGGCTACCTAGAGGGAGGTGATGTCTGTCGCGAATCCTGAAGGATGAGTTAGCCAAATGAAAGACAGAGGTAGGGGGTGAACAGGGCTGGAACAGCATAAACAAAGGTCAGAGGCAAGAAACAGCATAGTTTGTATGTTTTTACATTAGTCTTGGGTGAGATGAGATATACTCTAAAATAAGGATAGAGAGACTGGGAGGGCCAGGAAATTGAGGATTTTGCCAGTTGGGTTGTCAAAGTTGGACTTGACTCTTTTTTTAAAAAATTAATTTATTTATTTTTGGCTGCATTGGGTCTTTGTTGGTGCGCGCGGGCTTCTCATTGCGGTGGCTTCTCTTGTTGCGGAGCACGGGCTCTAGGCGCGCAGGCTTCAGTAGTTGTGGCTTGTGGGCTCTAGAGCGCAGGCTCAGTAGTTGTGGCGCATGGGCTTAGTTGCTCCGCGGCATGTGGGATCTTCCCAGACTAGGGCTCGAACCCGCGTACCCTGCATTGGCTAGCGGATTCTTAACCACTGCTCCACCAGGGAAGTCTCGGACTTGACTCTTAATGGGAGTCATTGAGTACTTTAGATAAGGGAGCTGCAGGACAAGATTGGGTCTGTAAAGGATCCCCTGCTGGAGGGACAGGTGGAAAACAGAGATAAAGAGACAAATGAGAAGACTGCAATGGCTCAAGTGAGGATATATGAGGAAAGCTGGAGAGAAAGAGAGAGAGTTTAAGAAAAGTTTAGAAGTAAAACCAGCACAACCTGTTGATGGGGCAGGGAAGGAAGGCAGAAGGAATAATCTAGCTTGGGCTGCTGGGTGCAAAGCCAGCACCATTACTCATGGGAATTGGAAAGAGGAACTGGTTTAGGGGGAAAGGATGAGTTCAGTTTAAGTTCGATACTTATTGAATTTGAGGTGCTTGCGGGGCATCCGAGCAGAAAAGGGTGTGCAGAATTATCCCAAGATGCAGGGTGAGGCCAGGGCCAGGGAAATAGATTTGGGAGTCCCCAGCTTGCAGGTGGATGAGACTGGCTGGGAGAGCACGTGGCCTCCATCTTTTGGGGTAGGGCTCAGCACAATTTTTCTGTAAAGGGCCGGGTAGTAAATATTTTAGGTTTTGTGGACTGTATGGTCACTATCATAACTATTCAACTCCGATATTGTAGTGTGAAAGCAGCCATAGACGATACATAAGTAAATGCATGTGGATGTGTTCCAATAAAACTACGTACAAAAACAGATGGCCAGCCAGATTTTGCCCATGAGCCATAGTTTGCCGACCCCTGTTCTAGAAAGAGAAGAGCTGAGTGCAGAGCACAAGGTCAAAAAGGACCACTCGAGAGGGAAGAGACTATATTTTCTAGGCCTCTTGTCATGTGAATGATAGAATCCCAATTCAAAGGGAAATTCAATAATTCATAACTAAAATCTGGGAAGGCAGGGATGGAGCCAGACCACTGGATCTAGGGACTTGATTTTTTGGATATGGGCTTCATCCTCAGATCAGCTTCACATGGTGGGGGGTAGGGCCACAGCAGCTCCCAGCGTCCATCTTTAGAGCCTGGGTTCAGAAAGGTAAAGGGACTGTGGCAGGTTGGTTTTTGTTCTCAGTTCTTCACGCCCCTCCATGCAGGGATATTTGCATAACATAGTCCCTCCCGTTGCTGAGTGACTGCAGTTGCTCCCACCAGAGGCATCTTCCCAGTGATGTTGGGTGTGGCCAAATGACTTGCTTTGGAAATGTGGACAGAGGGACAATGTGACAGTTCTGGGCCAAGACTTTAAGAGGTATCACATATTTCTGCTTGCTCTGTGCTCCTGTGCTCCTTCCTGAGAAGAGTATGTCCCCAGTAGCCACTGGTCCAGAGAGAATAAAGAAACCTGTGAAGCATATCTGAAGCCAATCCTTGCCACTTCTGTCCTGTAGACTCACGCACAAGAAAATAAGTACCGGTTGTTATAAGCCACTGAGATTTTGAGAGTATTTGTTACATGGCAAAACTGATTGATTAAGGGTACTCCCAACCAGCTTCATTCAGAAAATCCTAGTGAAAAACTGATTGGCCTGATTTGGGACATGTGACCCATCTCTGGACCAATCACTGAGGACAAAGAGATTTGATATTATGATTGGCCAAGCTGGGTCATGTGCTCACTCTATTCAGGGAGGTGGGGCAGTTACCAAGGTAAGGAAAAGGGATGCTGAGGAGAAAAAAACATGTTGTGGAGAACCAGCAGATAATAGTGCCATGAAAACTTAGGCAGGAGAGAGTAACAAAATGAGGGTATGTTGAATAATGCCATCAGCAGCAAAGAGGACACCAAGGCAATAAATGAAATGTGTTTCTTGGTTTTGGCAATAACGACCAATAAAAGTCATTGGTGATCTTTGCCTGAGCAGTTTCAGTTGAGTGTTGGGATGACAGCCAGATTATAGGTAACAATAATATTTCAGTAAACTCTCATCCGCTATAGGAATGTTAGTTGTAACTAAAAAGGGCCTTAGATAGGAGCAGGTTAGAAGTTTGTTAAGGCAGAGCCAGGAGTTTTACCTAATTGTGCATCACTTTGAAGCCACAGGAGGCTTAGGAGAGGGAGTGTTGGGATCATCCACATTAGAGGGACTTGATTCCCGAAATGGGAGAGGTCCCTCGAGGGTGGGACCAGGCTGAAAGCTGGAGCACAGTCCTGGTGGGACCCTCAGGGCCTGTGGCAGAATTGCATCTTTGGGAATCAGACGTGAAGACATGATCCAAGCAACAAGAAGTTTAAAACAGCAGAGTTTAGTGAGAAATCATGAGGAGGTGGGAGAGGCCAAGGGAGGAGAGAGCTGATAAGAGTCTCTGGTCTCTGGCCTGGAGAAACAGGTACAGAGCCAGTTGCTGTAACACTAGTGTCCAATTGACAGAATGTTCATCCAGTGCCCACCCCTTTGGAGGAGCCTGACCTTTCCTTGACTCCTTTCAAGACCCCTTCCTTGGCCCCTCCCATCCTCTGTCCTCCATCTGCACCCTGTCCCTCCTGTGTTTACTGACATCTGACTGTGTACAACTTCCCAAGGCTTCGTCCCACTGTCCTCCCCAGACAGTCCCCCAGCATCTCTCCCTCTGCCTCATCTTAAATTGTACCATCTTATGTCTCAGTCTTTTGCTCTCTACTTTCATCTGGGAAAGAATCCATGTCAAGATATTAAAGTAATAGATCTTTTGTGGTTATTTGCTTTCTAAATAGACCCCTGGCAATGTGATGTCTTAACCCAAAGGAGTATTTATGTCAAAGGAATAAGAATTGGGGCCAGTGGAGGTGGGACATGCAAAACTGTCCCTCAGATCTTACCACGAGAAGAGTTGATTTTGCAGTTCAAGTTTGAAGACAGGAAAAAACTGATGTCCCAGCTCAGCAGTGGTGTGGTGGAGTGGGTAGGAATTCCCTCTTATTCAGCCTTGTGTTCTACTGATTGGATGAGGCCCACCTACATTAGGGAGGGCAATCTACACTACTTAGTTTACCGATTCAAATGCTAATCTCACCCAGAAACACTCAAAATAATATTTGACCAAATGCCTGGGTATCCATGGCCCAGTCAAGTTGACACATGACGTTAGCCATCATAGTGGGCTCCTCAAGGAAGGGAATAAGAAAGAGCCCTGTGTTGTTCTTAATACTAATAAAATGGCCTGTGAAGCCGGATATGGCAAATGCGCAGGCAGAAGGTTCACAGACATAAATTTGATGATTTCTACCATTTTCCTTTGGCCTGGAGTTTGATCTCTATAGTAATCCAATTTGTTTTGTAGGTTTCTGTGAGCTTGCTACCTGAATAGAATTTCTTCTCTAGCTTTGTCCTCCTCTCCTCCTCCGGCATCATTATCATCATCACAGTCATCAACATCCAAGGTTTCTTGAGTGCCTGATGCTTATATGGCTCTGTACCAGGAAGGAATTTGGAATTTGCAGGGGAAACTAGATCTGTCCCTTGTTTTTCTTTTGTTTTTTTTTTTTTTTACATCTTTATTGGAGTATAATTGGTCTACAATGGTATGTTAGTCTCTGCTTTATAACAAAGTGAATCAGCTATATGTATACATATATCCCCATATCCCCTCCCTCTTGCGTCTCCCTCCCTCCCACCCTCCCTATCCCACCCCTCCAGGCGGTCACAAAGCACCGAGCTGATCTCCCTGTGCTATGCGGCTGCTTCCCACTAGCTATCTACCTTACGTTTGGTAGTGTATTATCCCTTGTTTTGAGTGGCTAAATTCCAGTTTAGGAGACAGAACATGTACACAAAGAAGTACAAATCAAGCATGAACTAGATAACTAAGTGCTAAATGAAGGAGGATATTCATCTTAGATTCCAGAAAAAGGAGCGATTAGCAGGCTGACCATGGTCTGGAATAGCTTCAAGGAGGTTGGGAACCTTGGGTAGGGCCTGAGGAAAGAGTGTGACCAAAATAAGTGTCGGGAAGGAGAAAGACTATGACAGGAATACAGAATGCCGGGTGCAAGTGGAGAGTGCAAGTATGTGCGGGGACAGACAGTGCGCGGCGGCTTGGCGGCACCTGTGCCACTGAACGGCTGGACGCCTGAAGCGCAGCACCCAGGAACAGCTTTAGGCCCAGCTTGCTCATTAAAATTTTTTGACTGTGTGTGAAGTTTTCCAGGATCAGCATGGAGCCTCCAGTCTGCATCTCCTGGAGGCATCGCCTCCCAAACACGCCTTCTTAGACCTGCCCAGATGGTCAAGCGTCACTGCTGCACCACTGAGTTACGCACACGTCCTCTGAAAAGCCCTTCTCCTGGATTTGCACATGATCAAAAGAAAGAAAAGCAATTAAAGCAAAAGCCTCAGCTTGTTTTCCTGTGCGCAGTTCGTGCTGGTTTTATACTGTTAGTCCTGTGTATCTGGGTCCACAGCACTGTAGGTTCTTCGTGAGTGCTTTGGGGACATGATAGAAACTGCGTGAGCTAGGAGACAATGTAAACTTTGCTTCCTGCCGCCACTAGGGCAGCCCTGCACCGCCCCTGAATTTCCCCCAGGCCTTCCTTTGTCCTCAGGAGGCAATGTGGGTTGTGGAGAGAGTCATGCTCTGTGAGAAACCACATGCGCTCCAGTTCTGCTCTGCCACTAACCAGCTGCATGACCTTGGGCAAGTCATTTGACCTCTGTGAACCTGATTTTCTCATCTGTGAAATGAGAGATTTGGACCAGATGATCATGCAGAATGTTTCCAACTCTGAAGGAGGAGTCTAGGGGAATTTTTATCTTTTTTGGATTATATCAAACTGTTTTTTTTTTTCCCCTGTCTGCTTAGGGGAAGAGAGAGCAGCTTTAGAAGGGACTAATCCCTCTCCCTAAAATGTCTTGAGATGTCTGACAGTCTCTAATCAAAGAGGGTTGGCTTTTACCTACCAGCCACATTTTTAAAAATATCTTTTGTGGGTAATTTAGAGAGATGGAATATTTAGAGAACTTTAAATGTAGGAGAACTAAGATTCAAATAATGCCCTAATTTAGTCGCTATATGATCTTGGACAGGTTACTTCACTTTTCTGAGATTCAGTTTTCTTTTTTGTACGATAAGAATAGCAATAACAACAAGAGCCACATTCCTTAGGATTATTGTGAGGATTAAATATGTAAGCTGAGGTGCTGAGGCCAGGGTGACTGTCACCTGTGTATTTGGGAGGAAATGAGGGGTGATGTATAGTGGTTAGCAGTGGGACACTGGGGCCAGGCAGATCTGAATTTCACTCTGCGCTTTGTCCCTTTTGTGTGTCCTTGGGCAAGTTAATTTTACTTCTCCAAGCCTCAGTTTCTTCCTCTTTATGGGAATAATAATAGTTCCTGCTTTGTAGGATTATTAATGAACATTCAGCGAGACAAGGCATCAAAAGTGCTTAGCCAGCCTACAGAGTAAGCATTCAACAAATTTAATCACAGTAACAAACAAAAATAAAAATAACAAATGTCGTGCTTCCCTCCTCCACTGGCTTTCCTCCAAGGACAGCAGGAGTGGAAGGAAAATCTCCTGACTGGGGAGAGGACTGAATCATGTGGCCAGATAGCAAGGTTCATGAGCGTAGGGCCATGTCCATCCGGTTTATCCTGAAGCTCCAGTGCCTAGCACAGAGCCCAACGAGTAGCAGGCACCGGCAAGAAGCCTTTCCTTATGGTGGAAACAAGACAGAGATGCTCGTAAGTCATCCTACTTTTACAAGACAAGGCTTAGCTGCCAAGCTTTCAGGCCTATCCCATCCGCTGCCTTAATGGCTCCACCCAGGAGGACGTTCAGAGATGTCTAGATCTTCTCTTAAGTCTAGACCAGCACTGTCCCAAAGAACTGTAAGGCGAGCCACACATGGAATTGAAAAAACCTTAGTAGCCATGTGAAGAAGGTAAAAAGAAATGAATGAAATTAATTTTAATAAGGTATTGAACCCACTATATCCAAAATATTATCATTTCACCACATAGTCAATATAAAAATATCAATTAAATATTTAATTGTTTCATACTAAGTTTAAAATCTGGTATGGATTTTACACCTGTACATCTCAATTCAGACAGCGTAGTTCAAGGGCTCAATAGCCACGTACATCTAACGGCTGCTGTATTAGGAGGCGAAGTCCAGATTAAGCGAGATGAAGCCTCTCCTTCCACCACCCTCAAGCCCATCCCTCAGTTCTACTTCCTGTTCGAGGACCCAGTTCTTTCCCAGGTGGCTGCCCTGGAGAAAGGCTTCAGGTGTCTTAGAAGACACGTCCACCACCCACATGGGTGTGATTTAGCCTTACATGTCTTACCAGAAAAATCACATCAGAATACAACACCATAACCTTAACATCCATTCCACAAGATACAAGTATGCAGCAGGAATTAATTTTTCTAGGCACTTCAAGCTTGTTACTTGAAGTATCAACTATCATCAAATATCAACTATCAACCTCTTTTGCAGACAAACTTTTAGAGCTTTATCTACTGTGATGTTGTCCACATGCAACCTTCTCTGAAAATTCATTTGTTCATTCAGTTTTTGAGTACCTACTATGTATAATGGAGTTAGGAATGTAACCATGAGCAGGAAAGATTCAGTGCCCGCCCTTGGGAACCTTAAACTCGAGTTGAATGGACGGATCAGTAAGCAGGATCTTATAACACAGAGTAGTGAGGGAGATTAATACTAAATACCCTGAAAGCTCATAGAAGGGCAACTAACCTAACACAGGAGTGTGTGTGTGTGTGTGTGTGTGTGTGTGTGTGTGTGTGTGTGTGTAAGGGGGCAGTCAGGGAAGAAACATCTAAAGTAAGACCTGAAGTGTGGAGAAAAGGGAACCCTCTCGCACTGTTGGTGGGAATGGAAATTGATACAGCCACGATGGAGAACAGTATGGAGGTTCCTTAAAAAACTAAAAATAGAACTACCGTATGACCCAGCAATCCCACTACTGGGCATACATCCAGAAAAGATAAAGTAAGACCTAAAGGTTGAGTTGAAGTTGGAGTGTGAGTTATTGGGGTGTTTGGGGCTGTGGAAAGGAAAAGAGCATTCCAGATAGGTGAGGAAAGAGTAATCACATGTCCCAGAAAGTGCAAAGACCAAGTAGGGGGTCTGTAAATCACCCCATTCAGCTCGAGTCCAGGAAAAGTACATCTTTGGCTAGGGTAGATATAGAGAAGGCATAGTCAATAGTTTGGACTTTATTTAAATTCTATAGTAAAGATCCTGGAAACCTCAGCTTTGGTTCTGATTTCTCACCTACTTTCTTAAACTGTATTTCTAGCTGTTTACAGTGTAGCTCCACGTTTCACTTAAAATCAACATGCTCAAAATTACTCATCACCTTCATTCCTCTACTAAATATTCCAAACTGGTTCTCTATCTTAATTTCTCTGTCTCTCATAATGAGATTAGCATAATTCTAGTCTCCTACCACAGCTAAGACATCTTTTGTCTCTTCCATATCTTCACCCCCCGTACCCAAGCTGTCACTAAATTTTGCTAATTTTTTGACTGAATAGCTAAAAGCTTTTGGTTCAAGCACTTTCTGGCTTCCTTGAATTCATCACTCATCTTTCTATAATAGCCTTAAATTTTCACCAAGGCTATCTAAACTCCATGTGGTATAACTTATACTCCTTTGAGATATCATTTTGGAACAAACCAGCAGTTTTAAAGCTCACATCAGATTATAATGTAGGAAAATAATTTCTGCAGTCCAGAAAAGCCTTAAGTAATTTTTACTGGAAAAAAAAAAAGACAATCTTAATGTTTTATTTATTTTTGATTCTGTCTTCTTCTATCTTAAAGAAATTCAGCAACTTTCCTCCTGGAATCTCAAGGTTTTATTACCTGCATAGAGAATCCAGAAACAGGGATTTTTATTTGTCTGATAGTGTCCCTCCTTTTCTATTCAAGGCCTTTCCTGGATACATTACCTGGATGGTCACTCACCCTAAAAAAATGTTCAACACTGTTTAAACTTGCCCTGATTACCAAGTATCTTACTTCATACTGGCTCAGCAATTCATTAGAACCACACCCTGAGAACTGGAAAATTTAAAATACAAGAACCAGATTGCATTTCGTGTCTCAGGAATAAATGAGAAGAGAAATGATAATTTCCCCCAGTTGTATTTTGTCATATTTTAAACAAAATGTCCACTGGCTGGAAATTCCATTTCAATCAGTTAAGTATTTAGTGAGGTTTAAGTACTGTGTTCAGCATGAAACTACTTGTTAGAATTATGGTCACCATGTTTTCTACAATTTAAAATTAGGACACATGGTGTGACAATGGGACAGAACATTTGAAATCAATACTATCCTGGAAAATTTGAGTTATTTGATTGCCATAGTTACAGAAAATGCAAGGGAAATATTGTCGCTCAAGTTTACAATTTTATTGGAAACACAAGTCTAATACACATTCATTTATTTCACCACTGAATAGTTAGTGAACACCTAGTACAGGAGGTACTTTGTTAGCCAGTAAGATTACAAAGATGAAAAATACAGTTGCTTTAAATGCTTTCTTAGGACTCCCCTGGTGGCACAGTGTTTAAGAATCTGCCTGTCAATGCAGGGGACAGGGGTTCAAGCCCTGGTCCGGGAAGATCCCACATGATGTGGAGTGACTAAACCCATGAACCACAACTACTGAGCCTGTGCCCTAGAGCCCATGAGCCACAACTACTGAGCCCACGTACCACAACTACTGAAGCTCACGCGCCTAGAACCCGTGCACCGCAACGAAGAGTAGCCCCCACTCGCCACAACTAGAGAAAACCCATGCACAGCAACGAAGACCCAACGCAGCCAAAAGTTAAAAAAAAAAAAAAAGCTTTCTTAAACAAGGTAGGCCCTTGTGAGGTTAATTATATCTGTCACCTTGGCTAGGCTATGGTGCCCAGTTGTTTGGTCAAACACCATTCTAGATGTTGCTGTTACGTATTTTTTTAGATGTGATTAACATTTAAATAAGTAGACGAGTAAAACAGATAATCCTCCTTAATGTGGACAGGCCTCATTCAATCATTTGAAGGCCTAAAGAGCAAAGACTGAGGTTCCCCCCAAGGAGAGGGAATTCAGCTTTCAGACTCGAAACTACAAGATCGATTCCTGGGGGAATTTCCAGCCCGCCAGCCTACCCTGCAGAGTTTGGATTTACCATCCCCCACAGTCATGTGAGCCAATTCCTTAAAAATAAATCTCTCTGTCTCTGGAGAATTTTGATACAGCCCTCATAAGAATTGTTATTTAAATAAATAACATTCCTGAGGTGTATTTTTAAGCATACTTGTATAATCTTTTTTTTCCCACAAACAGTAACATTCCCCTTCACAATATGTCTTCTAGCAATGTTTTTAAACATATGGCATTCACTTTCAAGGCCCAACTTGCTGCTCAAGAGAAAATTTAGAAGCTGATGTGTAATTATCTGATGGAACAAAGTTGCCTAATTTCAAGTCGAATGGAAATAAGGGAATGCAGAGAACTTGAGGAAACCCGAGAGCGTTCAAGTCAGCGAGGCAACAGGAACAAAAGCACAGAGAAGGCAGCTTTCTGATGACAGAATTTGGAGGCAAGAAAACTGTCTCGATGATAGGGCCAGTGTCTGTGAGTATCTTTACAGGAGAAAAAGATACTGTGGGGGGGAAAAAGAGGACAGTAGAGCAAAGCTGGTCAAAGCAATTGGGATAATAATCAAAATTGCTCGTGGGTAAAAAGTGAGCAAAGAATGTCGTTTAAGGTACAGAACTATGAGTTCAACACTAGATTGCTTGGGGGCTTTGGAGTTTCCATGAACCTTTCCAATGGAAAATGGTACAGGTTGATCTGTTCTAAAAGGAAATGTGGGTGCTTTATAGCAAGACAATTTTGGATGGAATAAGTGATAATTGATTTCCACACCTGATTTGAGCACGTAGCAAGCCCACTTCTCTGAACTGGCGATAGAAACCTCTTGGAAGGGGGAAATCTTATAAATAATTAGACATAATTAGATTGTCAGCTCATATATCATTATGTCTTGCCTCTCAGGGATGTTTTGAGATTAATTAGGTAATGTTTGTAAAATAAGCTCCAAGTGCCATGTATCATTGGCATAGAATTAGATTTTCGGTGTGATGAATGTAATTAAGTCATGCTGATTTCATATGAACTTTCGTTGCAGGGTAACGTCTGTTCTGGAGTATTCTGAGGGCACGGGTGCACTGGTTCTCATACTGCCATTTCACCAAGAAGAGCTCTGACACTGGGAGCGCTGTGGCAGGCATTTTGCATCAAGTGTGATACACATCTCAGGCGAGATGACGCATTTAAAGTGTCAGATGAGAATTGTGGCTTCTACTGATGAATAAATGTGTTTGTAATGATACCCAGCTTGACAGTACAGTGAATAAAAGCAAACACTTTATTTTTTAACATTTTTATTGGAGTATAATTGCTTTACAATGGTGTGTTAGTTTCTGCTTTATAACAAAGTGAATCAGCTATACATGTACATATATCCCAATATCTCCTCCCTCTTGAGTCTCCCTCCCACCCTCCCTATCCCACCCATCTAGGTGATCACAAAGCACCGAGCTGATCTCCCTGTGCTATGTGGCTGCTTCCCACTAGCTATCTATTTTATATTTGGTAGTGTATATATGTCCATGCCACTCTCTCACTTCGTCCCAGCTCACCCTTCCTCCTCCTAGTGTCCTCAAGTCCATTCTCCATGTCTGTGCCTTTATTCCTGTCCTCCTGCCCCTAGGTTCTTCAGAACCTTTTTTTTTTTTTAAGATTCCATATATATGTGTTAACATATGGTATTTGCTTTTCTCTTTCTGACTTACTTCACTCTGTATGACAGAGCCTAGGTCCATCCACCTCACTACAAATAACTCAATTTCGTTTCTTTTTATGGCTGAGTAATATTCCATTGTGTATATGTGCCACATTTTTATCCATTCATCTGTCGATGGACACTTAGGTTGCTTCCATGTCCTGGCTATTGTAAATAGAGCTGCAATGAACATTGGGGTGCATGTTTCTTTTTGAATTATGGTTTTCCCAGGGTATATGCCCAGTAGTGGGATTGCTGGGTCATATGGTAGTTCTATTTTTAGTTTTTTAAGGAACCTCCATAGTGTTCTCCATGGTGGCTGTATCAATTCACATTCCCACCAACAGTGCAAGAGGGCTCCCTTTTCTCCACACCCTCTCCAGCATTTATTGTTTGTAGATTTTTGATGATGGCCATTCTGACTGGCGTGAGGTGATACCTCATTGTAGTTTTGATTTGCATTTCTCTAATGATTAGTGATGTTGAGCATCCTTTCATGTGTTTGTTGGCGATCTGTATATCTTCTTTGGAGATATGTCTATTTAGGTCTTCTGCCCATTTTTGGATTGGGTTATTTGTTTTTTTGATATTGAGCTGCATGAGTTGCTTGTATATTTTGGAGATTAATCCTTTGTCAGTTGCTTCATTGGCAAATATTTTCTCCCATTCTGAGGGTTGTCTTTTTGTCTTGTTTATGGTTTCCTTTTCTGTGTAAAAGCTTTGAAGTTTCATTAGGTCCCACTTGTTTATTTTTGTTTTTATTTCCATTTCTCTAGGAGGTGGGTCAAAAAGGATCTTGCTGTGATTTATGTCATAGAGTGTTCTGCCTATGTTTTCCTCTAAGAGTTTTATTGTGTCTGGCCCTACATTTAGGTCTTTAATCCATTTTGAGTTTATTTTTGTGTATGGTGTTAGGGAGTGTTCTAATTTCATTCTTTTTCATGTAGCTGTCCAGTTTTCCCAGCACCACTTATTGAAGAGGCTATCTTTTCTCTATTGTATATTCTTGCCTCCTTTATCAAAAATAAGGTGACCATGTGTGCGTGGGTTTATCTCTGGGCTTTCTATCTTGTTCCATTGATCTATCTTTCTGTTTTTGTGCCAGTACCATATTGTCTTGATTACTGTAGCTTTGTAGTATATTCTGAAGTCAGGGAGCCTGATTCCTCTAGCTCCGTTTTTCTTTCTCAGATTACTTTGTCTATTCGGGGTCTTTCGTGTTTCCATACAAATTGTGAAATTTTTTGTTGTAGTTCTGTGAAAAATGCCATTGGTAGTTTGATAAGGATTGCATTGAATCTGTAGATTGCTTTGGGTAGTATAGTCATTTTCACAATATTTCTTCTTCTAATTGAAGAACATGGTATATCTCTCCATCTGTTCATAACATTTTAAATTTCTTTCATCAGTGTCTTATAGTTTTTTGCATACAGGTCTTTTGTCTCCTTAGGTAGGTTTATTCTTAGGCATTTTATTCTTTTTGTTGCAATGGTAAATGGGACTGTTTCCTTAATTTCTCTTTCAGATTTTTCATCATTAGTGTATAGGAATGCAAGAGATTTCTTTGCATTAATTTTGTGTCCTGCAACGTTACCAAATTCATTGATTAGCTCTAGTAGTTTTCTGGTAGCATCTTTAGGATTCTCTATGTATAGTATCATGTCATCTGCAAACAGTGACAGCTTTACTTCTTCTTTCCAATTTGGATTCCTGTTATTTCTTTTTCTTCGCTGACTGCTGTGGATAAAACTTCCGAAACTGTGTTGAATAATAGTGGTGAAAGAGGACAACCTTGTCTTGCTCCTGATCTTAGTGGAAATGGTTTCAGTTTTTCACCGTTGACAATGATGTTGGCTGTGGGTTTGTCATATATGGCCTTTATTATGTTGAGGAAAGTTCCCTCTATGCCTACTTTCTGGAGGGTTTTTATCATAAATGGGTGTTGAATTTTGTTGAAAGCTTTTTCTGCATCTATTTAGATGATCATATGGTTTTCTCCTTCAATTTGTTAATGTGGTGTATCACATTGATTGATTTGCGTATATTGAAGAATCCTTGCATTCCTGGGATCAACCCCACTTGATCGTGGTGTATTTTCCTTTTAATGTGCTGTTGGATTCTGTTTGCTAGTATTTTGTTGAGGATTTTTGCATCTATGTTCATCAGTGATATTGGCCTGTAGTTTTCTTTCTTTGTGACATCTTTGTCTGCTTTTGGTATCAAGGTGATGGTGGTCTCATAGAATGAGTTTGGGAGTGTTCCTCCCTCTAAAAGTAAACACTTTAATATCAAGATGAGCAGGAGAGAAAACACTAAAGGTCTTAGTTGGGGCCTTATGTTAACCTTGCCTATTATATAATATGTACTTTAAATATTCTTCAGTTAGGAAATTCATTTTTTAAACCCAGAAATGGCTTTAAGTATTCCCTCATCCATACCTGTTGTAAGCTCTTCTTAAACAGTGTAATTGATTGTTGATTCAGAAGCTCAAATGTGTATTCATAGTTTTGGATTTGAGAGAAGAGTCAAATAAGGTCTAGGACCGTGTTTTTCAAACATTTTGGTCTCAGGGTTTTTTATACTCTTAAAAATCATTGAGGACCCAAAAGAGCTTTTGTTTATGTGTGTTCTATCTATCAATGTTTATTGTATTAGACATTAAAGGTAAAATTTTTTTTTTAATTTATATATTCATTGAAAATAATAAGCTTACTATATAATAACGTAAGTAAGAGACTTTTAAGGAGAAAAGGTGAGAAGAGTGGCATTGTTTTATATTTTTAATAAATCTTTTAAATGTCTATCTTAATAGAAAACAGCTGTAGTTCCATATCTGCTTCTGCATCCAATCTGATATGATACATAATTTGGTTGCAATAGATGAAGAAAATTTGGCCTAACACAAATATGTAACTGGAAAGGGAGGAGTATTTTAACAGCCTTCTTAGATAATTGTGGATATTGCTTTTTGACTTGACACCATAATGCAAAAAGTGATAGGTTTTGTTTTGTTTTAACTTTTAATTTTATATTGGAGTATATGTTATTAACCATGTTGTGATAGTTTCAGGTGTCCGGCAAAGTTATTCAGTTATACATATGAGTAATAGTTTTTAAAGGTTGGTTTCTTAAAAGTTGGTGGATTCTAAACCATGTTAATGACTTTTTATACTCCATTCCTCTAAAAACCATTGGTCTATCTTGTACTTGTGTCATGCAATGGTCATTTGGAAAACATTGATTCACTGAGTTATGCAGATCTTCCAAATGTTGACACATTTCGTTATACAATATCGAACAATCACTTTGGTCAATATCACCACCGATTTCATCCTAAAATTCTTTAAGTATTGGTATACTGTCAAGTTTTCTAAAATTTTCATTTTTGCTATAAAGCTGGAATTTTATTATTGGTAATAAATACTTTCAGTTGTTTCCCTTGAAGTGATAGTCTCACTTTGTTCATGTTAGAAAAAACTGTCTGCTAAATACCCACATCTGAATAAGCATAGTTTGTTTTCAAGTAAAAATGGTATTCCATTAAAAAAGCAGCTAGCTTAGCTCACAACCATCATAGTTGGTATGCATCGAGGTCTTGTTAGAATGTCCCATTTCTCACACAAAATATTAAAATGGTATGTGTTCAAGGGTTGACATTTAATAAAGTGAATACTTTCTACTGCCTTATCAGGATCATTGTTAAGTGAAATTGGCACTTTAAGAAAAATCCAGGAGGGCATGGCAGTGCCGTAGACACTGGCTGTTACAGTCTGGTGACACTGCCTCGACTGGTGCTAGGGGCCCAGCTGTTTTATCCATTTGGCCTTTGCTGAGCCAATGCAAATGTCAGCACAGTGAAAATACAAATAACATCCTCATCTTACAATGAACTTGCAGACTCTTTTCAGAGATCTCCAGAGTCCATGGACAGCACTTTGAGAAACACTGGTATAAGAAATGCACGGAAGGTGGAGCAGAGGAGAGAGACAGGGTATTTTTTTAAAGCAGCTACTTCAAGAATAGGTATGATGATGCAGAGCAATATAATTTGATGGAATTTGCTGCTGTCACTGTTTTTTATTGAGCAGCAGGAAGCATAATTTACTGCCCTAAATCAGTTTTTCAAGCTTTTTGACTGTAATACACAAAAGATATATTATCTACACTGTAGCACAGTGTACAATACATACAGATATATTATATTTACTGAATAAAGATATCCTTACAATTTGTGATGAACTCTAACATTTTATGTTATTCTATTTCATTTTTTTAAAAAATATTGGTCATGACCCACTAAATTAATCTTGCAACTCACAAATGGGAAACCACAGTTAGCAAAAATCTGGTTTAAATAAAGATGCTTTCCTTTTGTAATGTATCAACCCTCCTAAGGGTTGATTACCTTTGGTTGGAGACTAAATGTACCCAGGAGTTTTTAATGGTTGCTTACTCCGCCATTTCTTGATTCAGTTGCAAATGAGTTCAGATTTTAATGTGTAGTCAAATGAGAAATATTTCGTTTTAAGGATGCAGCATGTATATTATTACATTAAATACCTGTTGATTTTTAAAAAAAATAAATTTATTTATTTATTTTTGGCTGTGTTGGGTCTTCGTTGCTGCGCATGGGCTTTCTCTAGTTGCGGCGAGCGGTGGCTACTCTTGGTTGTGGTGTGCAGGCTTCTCATTGTGGTGGCTTCTCTTGCTGTAGAGCACGGGGTCTAGGTGTGCGGGCTTCAGTAGTTGTGGCATAGGGGGTTAGTTGCTCTGTGGCATGTGGGATCTTCCCGGCCCAGGGCTCGAACCCGTGTCCCCTGCATTGGCAGGAGGATTCCTAATCACTGTGCCACCAGGGAAGCCCAATACCTGTTTGATTTTGTCTTCTCTGATAAAGTTTAAATGTTTACTTGGGTTTGGTAAAACCTAACACTTTCCCTCGAGTGTTGGTGGTTAAATATACTCACTACAGTCTTATAAAAGATATTATGTTGAGACTGATACAGTAGTAACTATTACTCTCATAAAAAGAACACTTTAGTACATTCCCAGGATCTAGGTTTATATCCTATTTAATACTGCTCTGACTTCCTACTCTGCCAATATTTTGAGAATCATTACTTTGATGGGTGCAACTAATTGTAAATACCAAAATGAAGTGGCTATTAATTTTGGGTTTTGCTTTAACAGAATTATTTCTTGTTGGTGATATAAGAATATAGATGGTAAGAAAGTAGAATGTACCAGAGGTAAAGAAGTAGCTTCTTTGACCTCTTCAGTATTTGGTCCCTCCTTGCTTCTCCTCCTTGGCTTTCAGGATATCCCTTCAGAATCAATCAATCTCTCTCTTTCTCTCATTCTCCCTATATTTTCCAATAGTTTTAAAATACTGATCTATTGATCTATTCTACCTCAATCTTTAAAAGTCAGTTTTTAAAAAATTTTTTTATTGGAGTATAGTTGATTTATAATGTTGTATTCATTTCAGGTGTGCAGCAAAGTGAATCAGTTATACATATACTTTTTTAGATTCTTTCCCCATATAAGCCATTACAGAGTATTGAGTAGAGTTCCCTGTGCTATACAGTAGGTCCTTATTAGTTATCTATTTTATATATAGTCACGTGTATATGTGAATCTTAATCTTCCAATTTATCCCTCTCTCCCCTTACCCCCATAAGTTTCTACATCTGTAGCTCTATTTCTGTTTTGTAGCTAAGTTCATTTGTACCGTTTTTTTCAGATTCCACCTATAAGCGATATCATATATTTGTCTTTCTCTGACTTACTTCACTCAGTATGACAATCTCTAGGTCTATCCGTGTTGCTGCAAATGGCATTATTTCGTTCTTTTTTATGGCTAATATTCCATTGTATATATTTACCACATCTTTATCCACTCATCTGTTGATGGACATTTAGGTTGCTTCCATGTCCTGGCTATTGTAAATAGTGCTCCAATGAACATTGGGGTGCATGTATCTTTTCGAATTATGATTTTCTCCAGATATATGCCCAGGAGTAGGATTGCTGGATCATATGGTGGCTCTATTTTTAGTTTTTTAAGGAAGCTCCATACTGTTCTCTATAGTGGCTGTACCAGTTTACATTCCCACCAACAGTGTAGGAGGGTTTCCCTTTCTGCACACCCTCTGCAGCACTTACTGTTTGTAGATTTTTTGATGAGGACCATTCTGACTTGTGTGAGGTGATACCTCATTGTAGTTTTAATTTGCATTTCTCTAATAATTAGTGATGCTGAGCATCTTTTCATGTGCTTTTTAGCCATCTGTATGTCTTCTTTGGAGAAATATCTATTTAGATCTTTTGCCCATTTTTTGATCGGGTTGTTTGTTTTTTTGATATTGAGCTGCATGAGCTGTTTGTATATTTTAGAGATTAATTCCTTGTCAGTTGCTTCATTGGCAAATATTTTCTCCCATTCTGAGGGCTGTCTTTTCATTTTGTTTATGGTTTCCTTTGCTGTGCAAAAGCTTTTACGTTTAATTGGTCCCAGTTTTCTCTCTGTTCAAGGTCAAGGTACTTACTTAGCCTTGCCTCCTGTGCTTTGGCATCATTTATTCCCTGGCTTCAAGCGATGTATAGGAACGATTGGGCAGGGAGACAGGTTGTGAGAAAAAGAGTTAGCTACCTATTGCAATTGTTCAGAAGAGAGATGAATTAGGGAGGTGCCTCTGGGAATGGAAAAGAAGGAACAGACCTAGAAGATTTGCCTGGTGATTACAATGGGGATGCAGGAGAAAGAAAGATTACTTTGAGATTCTCACTTGGAAGAATCTGGTATGGTAGGAAGAGGACCTAATACAGGAAAATGATTAGGTCATTTTAAAAAAACATGTTGCAGACTTTAAACAAGCACCAGAAAATATAATAGTGGAACTAGAGAGAGTGCAGGCCAAGAGACTTGAGCTAAATTATCTACACAGGAACAGTTGTTGAACTCATAAGTATAAATGAAGTTGAAGATGTAGAGAACACAATAGAAGGTGACTGAAGATAAACTTTGGGGAATTTTGAAATTGGAAAGAACAATGAGAGACCAGGAGCCCCCAAAGGAGACATTCAAGGAGCAGAGAACCAGTTAGAAGAATGGAACTTATAGAGACAAAGTACTTTGACAGCCCATGAAATACTAAGTTACAGTTCTTTGGGGAAAGGACAGCTTCTTTCTTTTTTCTGAGCAAATAGTAACACAGAGCAATGTTCAAGGAGATGCGTGCTGTGGAGAGAAAGATCCTAGAATTTGGAGCCAGCAGCCATGGGTTTTCATTTCCTCCTAAGTGCTTACTAGTTATGTGACCTTGGGCAAGCCACAAAACACAGATATGAAGCCACTGGAGAATAGCTGCAGGGTAATCTGTGTGCAATATATTGTCCAAAGTATATCAAACCAAATAAAGACACACACGTAGATAATGGACTTGAGGACATGGGGAAGAGGAAGGGTAAGCTGGCACGAAAGAGAGTAGCCTTGACATATATACACTACCAAATGTAAAATAGTAGCTAGTGGGAAGCAGCTGCATAGCACAGGGAGATCAGCTCGGTGCTCTGTGACCACGTAGAGGGGTGGGATAGGGAGGGTGAGAGGGAGACGCAAGAGGGAGGGGATATTTAGATATATGTATATGTATAGCTGATTCACTTTGTTATACAGCAGCAACTAACACACCATTGTAAAGCAACTATACTCCAATAAAGATGTTAAAAAAAAAAGTATATCAAATCAGAAGGAGTATAGCTTTCTGGTCAGAGGAAGACAGAGAACATCACTGAGTGTGCAGAACTTGAATAAAGCGTCAGAAGATGCATACGATTTCGGCAGATACAGTAGTGAAGGGAGGATACATGACTCAGAAAAATGAAGGTTCATCATCTGGAGAAGAGAGAATGGAAGACATAAATTCTCCCAGAAGAGAATTTTTGTGCTTTCCTTTCCCTTGTTTTGGAACTTAGGAGTCTTGTTTATTTGAGATGTTGTTATACTGTAGTTTGATGCTTGATGGAAGAAGAAAAAGAAAAGAAAAAGTACACACTTTTATGAAAAGTCTTCCTTTAGGATGAAGGGGTTAATCTTCATTTTACTTTATTCACTTTCATTTTAGAAATGTACCCTGAAAAGTTTTCAACGGGATGCTTCTTATGTTATTGTTAAGGAGATTAACAGCACTTTATGTAGAAAATTCAGCAACCACTTAAAGATCGCTCCATTTTACACGTTGCAGGCACAAATAAGCAACTCATTGTTTAACCTCGCGATCAAAAGTGAGAGTCATACAATAGGGGTCTGGGAGATGCATATGAGATGTGATACGAGAGTGCGTCTTCTTGGATCACAATAATAGAGAAAAACAGGAGTTGATTTCAAACTGAATAGAGACACAGAGGGAATACAGTCCAGAGGAATAAATTGTTTTAAGAGTATTGTGACTTTAAGATAAAATATCAGTTTGGTAGTAAACCAACATTCTTGGGCCGTGATGCTTGTTCTTTGGGGGGAAAATTAAATCAAGCAAACATAAAGGCGTTTTATTCCGCTATCTTTGGGGAAAATACAGTTACATATTTGACCTCTTAGAATCTGTTCCAGAATCCGATGGGCTTTATGGACCAAGCACTAGAACGAGATCAGCAGTTAGGGTATGTGGCAGGCACTGTTTGTGGCTGAGAATTGTTCATTCGGCATTACCAGAGGCTTCAGAAATGGTATCCGTGTGGTTCACCTGGCTTTAAACGAAACCAGTGAGATCACCAGTGCTCACTTGAGGACAAGCTGAGGATTAGCAGCTCTTCAAAATAAAAACCAGAGTACTAAATGTGTCCTCACTGGGAGGCAGTGCTCTGGGTTTAAGAGGATTTGGACACATACAGAGATCATTACTATGTTATTAAGCATTTAGAAGTTAGTTTATATTTGCCAAATACAAATATAAAAATCATTTCTTAATTATATGGGCATTAACGTCTTGCATCATTGACCACATATGTAAAACAGCTTTGTATCACTTACAAAAACAATTTAAAATATCAGATTATTGAATTTTCTCTGTTCTAATGGCCAACTGCCTTACAGCCAGGATTAACCTGTTTATTGTCTTATAATTAAATACATTAAAAAGTGTTATTCTCTCATTTATCAAAAATTGAAGTGCAGGGAAATGAAGCAATTTGTGCATGTGCATTCATCAATCCAGTGTTCAAATTCAAGAATCAGACTCTGATTGTTTTTTAACCTGGTCTGTATTTGTACAGTATGTCAGGCAGGCAGCATACTGTTAAGAGAAAAGAAGGAAAATCATAAAATTTTAAAAAATTATTAGCTTTGAGTTGAATAACAAAGGAGCACCAAATGGAAACTCATCCACTAGCCAAGAAGGGCTATAGTTCACTCCCCCATCCATCACCACCAGCTGGCAGATGGGCTCAAGAGTAATGCAGTCCTCCTCAGATGCCAAGTTCTCTGCTTATGCAGCAGTCTTTCTCCTTGCCATCCAGAGAGGGAGAACAGGGAGTGGCTGGAGCCTACAGTTCCACGTAGCAGTACATCCCACTGTGAAGGAAACTCTTGGGGTTAGCCAACAAAAATGGAATTCAAATTTGGAACCAGATCTCACCTGATATATTTTAATTGATTGCCATGTGATTGGCCATCTGTTTATAATTTGAGTGTCTTTTCTTTGTGTGAGAAATGCTTTTGTACAGGGTGGGACCCATGCGCCTCTCAATTTCTATATGGAAAAAAATATTTTCTATCTTTTCATTGCTTTGCTGAGTAGCTTTCAACAAGTTTTTGGAAAAAGTCTGGATCCAGATTTATAAAGTATCAACTGATGCTGTGCTAAAACAATGGGGTATTTTATGGGTTGTAAAGCTCTTATTATTAAGTAATTTTTGGTTGTGATAATTTTAACAATAATAGTAATAAACTATTTTAGAAGCTGGAAGGCTGATGAACCTTTTAAAATCACTTGAGGTTGTTTAACTTCAGTTTATGCCTTAAGAACTAAATCTTAAGTATAATTTGGCTATAGCTATAGTTCTATAATGTATTTGAATGTCACCTTTTAGATGATATATAGAAATTGATGCTAGCTAGAATTATGGATCAAAATGATCAGTCCCTAAAATTTCCAGAAATGCAAAAATTGTTTTATTTTTACAATTTAAAATATGCTAATCTTCATTGGGCCAAGTTTGATTCTCTTCTCTAAACCTCCCTTTTATGAGTCTCTCATTAAAATTGTGGTGGTTAATATAGGACATTGGAGCTGCATTTCTTAAGGGAAAAGAGCAGAGGTTCTCTAACTTTGGTGCCTCAGAATAATGGTGAGAACCCCCAGCCCAGCCCAAACCCATGGAATCAGAATCTGGGGTCTGGACAGCTTTTGTTGTCACAAGTCGCTCAGGTCATTCTGATGCACACCAAAGTTTGAGAACAACTGAGCTTGAGGACAAGATCAGCCCAAAGGCCAAATCCACCCACTGACTGTTTTTGTAAATAACGTTTTATTGGAATACGGCCACAGCCATCATTTTTGCATTGTCTATGGCTGCTTTCCCGATACAATGACAGAGTAGTTGTGACATAAACCATATGGCTCACAAACCTGAAAATATTTACTATCTGTCCCTTTACAGAAAAAGTTCGCCAACTCCTGAACGAGATGAATGATATAAAAAGAAATACGTTTTTCCAGATCTAGTTGGTTGAGTTCACCCATTCATTCATTCCTTTGCCAAGACAAATAGGAACTAAAATTCATGGAATCACTCAGGGGGTTAAAAATGTCTTTAGATATTACCTTTTAATTTTCTTCAAACCTTTCAGTTGTTTCAAACAAAGAAAGGAAAAACTAAACTGAATAATATGTTATTTTTAAAAATTAGCTGTATTTGATTAAGATTTTGGATATCTAAGGATTTTCCAACTTACTGCAAAATGATTCATTGCTAAGTTAAAACTCTGTAATATCATGAATTTTAGCAGCAATTCAAATAAGATTCAAATATAAGAAAAAAATAAACATTTTCATCTCAAAAGGTGGATAATGTTAAAAGATTAAAGGGGCTTAGAAATGTGTTTGGATTCAGCAAGGCAGTGAAATGGGGAAAAGGGCTAATGCTCTTCAGGGCTGCGTAGCCAAAAGACAACCATCATAAAACAAAGATGCTTTCTGGTGATACAGTACAAGAATGCTCTGTACACAGTACGAAGCATCTTGAAATGTGAATAAATTGGATGAAGTTCCAAAAACAATAGATGTGCTCAAGTGAATGGGAGGACTGAGATGCAGCGAGGCTTTTGATTTACATAGCATGATTGTTTCAAGGCACACACAGCCCTTCCCAAGAGCTGGGATGGATTTTCCTCCCAGCGCCTGTAGGAGATGTTGAATTGACATCACAGAAAATTGTCAGCAGAGAAGAGAGACAGATTGCTGGGCTGGAGGAGGGAGTTGGAGAAGGGAATTAGGTTCCTTACACCTTGTTCATCATGTCATTCACTCCCTTCCTCAGAGATCTTCAATGACTTCTTATTACTTAAAGGATTAAAGACAAATCCCAGCTGGCATTTCAGGCGTTCTCTAATCTGTCCCTTATGTGGTATCGCAAAGCATTTTCATGCCTATTACTTCATTTGATCTTTACAGTACCCTCATGCAAGTCAGAGGGGATGTTTGCATTCCCATTTTACAGATAAATAAGGTATAAATCAGGTATAGCTGGTTTAATAGACCGGGTAAAGGCCACACCGCCATAAGGGGCTGAGTCAGGGCTGGAACTCATGTCTCCTGCAACACGAGACATATTCATGAATCTTTTCTTCTAGGTTAGACTTGTTCCCCAAACATGCCTACCTGATTCTTTGCTGCACCACAGAATGCCTCCCGCTTCTCCGTGTGCAATGCCGCCTTTTGAGTTCCAGTTCACTTTCTGCCTGCTAGCAAACGTTTCCTGAGCTCCGGTATTCCGTGCTCTCTTTCTCCTCCTCTGAGCTCACACACTTTCTGTTGACACCATTTCCTTTCCTCAGAATCCTACCATGCTTTGTGGCACCTCTACCTTGTTGGGTGTTTGTCTTGTGCACCGAGACTCTTGAATTTCTCCTCGACTTTGCCCATGTGTATGCCCCATGTCTCCAACGGAACTGTATGCTCTTTGAGGGAGCATCTAACTAGCATATATTTCTTTTCTCCTCCACAATGCCTTCTGTAGTGCATTAAGAAGGCGGGGGCCCAATAAATATTTGTTGGACAAACGAATGATTTCATTCTCATGCTGTCTCTGAATATGATTAAGAGAAATGAGATGAAACTGAAAAAACGGAGACCAGGTTGTCTTTTTAACAGCAAATTCTTTTCTAATGAATCAAAGTATTCCAAGGACAGCCACTAAAGCTCCATGTTTAGCTGAGGCCTGGAGTCATAAGGGCTGAGTGATCCTAAACTGGGCATAACAGAAACCAGCCCACAGGAAACTAAGACTTGGAATATACACTGATAAGACAATTCTTTCACAACTTTCACTTCAGGCCAGCAACTCATAGACAGTTGGCATAACAGGAAGAAACAGGAACTGTTTTCCCCCCAGAAGGATGGCTTTGCCGTTTCCCCACCTTCCTGAGGTTAGTGCAGCTCTGCTTTCCTGGCCAGAAACCAAAGGCACAGCTGTAACAAGGCAAACCTTCTTTGGAGTTTTGACAAGGTCTTCTCATCTCTCTTTGGTTGTGGGATTAAGAACTAAACATAGTCCCTTAGGAAAATCTGAGAAGTGGGAAATACAATTCATGGTGTGACACCTCACAGCTTTGGTGCTTGCTCCAGAGAAGGCTTGGCCAAGCCTTCGCGATGCCCACTTCCTGCCACTCTCAATCATGGGCAGTTCTTCCCCCCCATGTTGCGCGTTTCCTGCCCAGTTGCACTGATCCCACCCCTCACCCCCAACCTCGTGATTAGTGCATGCAACGATTCAGGGCTAATCTCGCCTCCTGCGCTGACCACACCTGTAATCGGCATTCTCTGAGTTCAGAGCCTCGGCCAGGTCAGGAGAACTGTGCGGTCTATACCATTCCCCCTATTTCTGGAGGAGTACATTGACCAAGTTACAACTAAATTCGAGGTTACACCTCTTTACATTGATGACTTCCTCTTGATTTACTAGATCTTCCTGCCACAGAAGGTGATTAATCTGAGTGCTACCTGGGACGTTGAAACTTTATGTGGTTTTTATTACTTCTGCAAGAGCCTCTCAATTATATTCTACACACATATTTCTTCACTTAAGAGTAAAACAGAGCTGTGTAAAGTGAGCAGCATGTTTACACTAGATCCCTATGGCTTGCTATCAAATTAGTGGCAAATCAGTATTATAGTAAACAGAGGTCAAAGATCAAACCCACAATTTCACATAAAATTCAAAACACAAGACACAAAACACAAAATAGAAGGCTCGTGTCATGAGACCATCAACTACTCTTAAAAAATAATCAAAACCAGGAAAAGATGAGAGGAAACAAAATTTAAACATGATTTTAGTCCAGACTCTGATGCAAAATCCAGACCTTACAGAGATCTTTTAAAAACCATGACAACTGACCACTTGTCACTCATCTTAAATGGAAACACACATCAAAAGGTGGCAAAAACCAAGATTTAGTAACTCCCGGATTCTATTCATGGATCTGACACTGACTTTGGACAAGTCAAAATCTGTCTTCATTTTTTACTCTGAAAATTTGGGTGGAAACTATTGTTTAACTTCCTTTGATGGACAACTCTGGAGAGAGTCATGCTAATAAGGAGACAGTGGTAATTCTCTCCTAGATTTGATTAGATGTATTTTTCAAAGGTCAAATGATTTAGTAGCATAAAATTGTACACACCACACCCTATTTTTACTGTGGGCAGCTCTCCACTCTTGGCTTCTAAGCAGGAAACTAGAATAATCACATTCCATGTTAAAGCATTCCTTGAAACCAAAAAAAAAAAACCCATAAAAATTGATTACTGTTTAGCTCTTACTGTTGAAATCGGAGTCCTAAATTAGTCAACAGTTCACACCTATCATGATTAATTTAGGTTTAATTCACCTTGAGTTAAAACATAATGTTTTACTGAGTGTCTTAAATGAATGGACTAAGCCAGTTGATAAATATTATCGGGGACCAGCAAAGCCTTTTTAAATAGAGTTTAGGAAAGCTCCAAAGGAATGCTGAATATTTAAAAAGAATTCAGTCAATAATTTTAATTACAGCGCTTATTAATTCATAAGTATTTGCTTAATCAGTGCCACCAGATGTCAGTATACTCTGCGTGATTAGCACTGAGTTCTCAAAACCAGCCAGAGTTTTCCTTCCAGTTAATGAAAATGATGTAGTGGCCAAATAATTAAGGCTCCCTAGAGGATTATAAATCCTATTCCTCAACGTTGGTTATGTTATGGTTGAGGCCCCTCAGTTTAGAAACAAATTCCCAACTTCCCAATAAATCTTGGCACTGAGGTTCTTGAAAGGAAGAATGCCATTCTCTGGAACTGATGCATGGTCTTCGAGCTCAAACAGCATGTTGAAGAACATAAACTTAAGCACAGCTTAAGCTGGGCCAGCTCTAGACCTGTACTTCTGTGGTTTTTTCTAGCCTATTGACCTGACTTTTGCATTTGGGCAATGTCTTATTGGCATTTGATGTTTCAACCAAAGGGTTATCAGCTAGCTAAGGGGCATTTTATTAATGGAGGAATAATTTTTACTGAAATCCTAGATATGTACTAGGACTTTCACCTGTGTTATCTTATTGAAACAATAAAAAATTGAGAAAGAAAGAGAGTTTAAAATGCCCTGGGGACTTCCCTGGTGGCGCAGTGGTTAAGAATCCGCCTGCCAATGCAGGGGACAGGGGTTTGAGCCCTGGTCCAAGAAGATCCCACATGCTGCGGAGCAACTAAGCCCATGCGCCACAACTACTGAGCCTGCGCTCTAGAGCCCACGAGCCACAACTACTGAGCCCACGTGCCACAACTACTGAAGTCCGCGCACCTAGAGCCTGTGCTCTGCAACAAGAGAAGCCACCGCACTGAGAAGCCTGCACACCGCAACAAGGAGTAGCCCCCGGTCACCGCAACTAGAGAAAGCCCGCACGCAGCAATGAAGGCCCAACACAGCCACAAATAAATAAATAAATTTATAAATAAATAAATGAATAATAAAATAAAATGCCTGAAAGCTTATTGTGTGTTTCTCTTTGACAACATGAAAGACTTAAAATGAGTTCTTAAGCCTTTCAGCATTTTCATTTCAGTTAACAAAAGTGATGTCGTGGTCAAAAAATTAACTAAAACTGGCAAAATCTTACATTTTTAGGTTATTATTAAGCAACGACTGGTTGCTTCTTTAACTGGATAAATCTGGAAAGCATTTAAGGAACTAGTAAGGATAAAATTTTAAATGCTATTTAAGAGTATGCCTTTGTGAGATACGTGTGCATTTTGTTAACCGTAAGCTTTAGAAATACTCAAAGGCCGTGGCACTTTGCTATGTTTTCAGAAGAAAAAAAAAAGAGAATTTTGCATAAACAAAGTCCATGTTGGAACTTCACATTATGAAGTCTTAGTGTGGGAGGGTCCTGGGCATGGTCCCTAGGGACAGCATGGCAAGGTAGCTCCAGGCTTCTTACTGCATAATGAAGAATGCACATTTTAATTAGGAATAAAGAAGTTGATATTGCTGTAGGCTTTGCCCTTGAAGAGAAATCCTCTGAAATATTCGTCTTTATTATGTGAAAAAATTGTTATAGTCTTGTCCTTTAGGACAAGAGGAAGAAAAGCCAGACAAAATTCCTTGGACTCTACTTACAAAAACATTGAGACACCTGCCATTGTGCTGGTGAGAAGATAACTTTGAATTTTTTAAAAGCGTTTCTGACTTCAAAGTGTTTGCGAAGTTCACTGCAAACAGGACTCCCCTTGTCTCCAAATGCACGTGCACACATTATTTCATTGGCACATAGAGATTGCTGAACCAAATAGTTAAGATTCTCTATTGGACAATGTCAAATGGGGAATTTTTACTTGGTAACATACATGTTTCATGAAATAGACCACGGAAGTCATTGTATTTCAATATCTGTACTCACATACCATCACCATCATAAAGCCTTAGGAATCAGAAGATTTTACCTAGTGACTAAGAGAAGACGCTACAAAAGCCACTCTTAGACAAATCTTACTTGTCCTAGAATGTTTCCTTATAAAAATACTTTCCACAGACTACAGAACTAGTCATTGGTTGAATCAAAATCATGCCAGCTGGGGAGGACTTCAGTCTTCATACAATGATAGTTAAACCCACTGTTTCTCTCAGCCCCACTTTTCATTTGGGGGACACTAATGCTCAGAGGAATAACTTGATTAGGGCCTTGTAGGTCAGCCGTGGCATGTGAATCCCAGCCACTCTCAGGTCCCTGGGCATTTGCACTATTTAATTCCTTTTTATTGGAGTATAGTTGATTTACAATGTTGTGTTAGTTTCAGGTGTACTGCAGAGTGATTCAGTTATACATATAACTGAAAAGAATACATATATATTCTTTTTCAGATTCTTTTCCCTTATAGGTTGTTATAAGATATTGAGTATAGTTCCCTGTGCTATACACTAGGTCCTTGTTGTTTATCTATTTTATATATAGCAGTGTGTATATGTTAATCCCAAACTCCCTCCCCCTCCTTTTCCCCTTTGGTAACCGTAAGTTTGCTTTCTGTGTCTGTTTCTGCTTTGTAAATAAGTATTTTGTGTCATTTTTATCAGTTTCCACATATAAATGATACTGTATCATATTTGTCTTTGTCTGACTGACTTCACTTCATAGATACTCTCTAGGTCCAGCCATGTTGCTGCAAATGGCATTATTCTACTTAATTCTTTTTTAAATAAATTTATTTATTTATGTATTTAGTTTAGGCTGTGTTGGGTCTTCATTGCTATGCACTGGCTTTCTCTAGTTGTGGCGAGCGGGGGCTACTCTTCGTTGCTGTGAGCGGGTCTCTCATTGCGGTGGCTTCTCTTGTCACAGAGCACGGGCTCTAGGCACACGGGCTTCAGTAGTTGTGGCATACGGGCTTCAGTAGTTGTGGCACGCAGGCTCTAGGGCGCAGGCTCAGTAGTTGTGGTGCATGGGCTTAGTTGCTCTGCGGAATGTGGGATCTTCCCAGACCAGGGCTAGAACCTGTGTCCCTTGCATTGGCAGGCAGATTCTTAACCACTGGGCCACCAGGAAGTCCCTTCTTAATCCTTAATAATCATAGTTTTATTGTAAACTAATTTATTTTACTCACTGAAACTGGTTTCTAGGCATTAACTAATCTTAACTAATCTTCCTAATAGATCATTAGACAAGTAGGTAGCAGGTATAATTCATCTTTTAAAGCTGGAAAAAGAAAACAGGAGGAAGTGAAAGGCATTTTACACACATTGTCTTATTTATTCTTCACAAAACCGTATGAGGGAAGGTAACCCTCCCCATCTGATAAACAAGGAAACTGGTTCAGAGAAGTTAATTAACATGTCCAAGGTCACTATAGAGCCAGGATTTAGACCCAGATCTGTCTGGTTCCAGAAACCATGCTCTCTGTCCAGTCCAAGATGTCTCTGATTAAGTTACTTTTCCAAAATGACATGAGGAAGGATAATAGAATTGGACACGAAACTCACTGCCAATGCACTGGATGATGTTTGAACAGGATCTTCACAATAAAGTCCAACACTATAACTCTTAGCACTAACCAACAACACCCTAAATTTTTCTCTCTCTTTTATTACTAGTCCTGATTTATTCCACATTCTCAATATCTTAACTAAATTACAGGTTTGCTTTTCTCTTGCAGTCTGTAAGCCCCCTGAGAAGGACAGTCCATAGATCCCCAAGGAAATAAAATATAAAGAATCCCAGCAAGGAATACTGGTCAAATGTGGTTTTACATGCAGATATGTATGGCCAGCAGGCTTCTGCCTGCTCATGAACTTCAAATGGGGCAGGAAGAGGGAACATGGACTCAGAGCCCTCATGCTGGCTCAGTGCTCCAAATGTCCTGTTCTCATCCGGTAGCTCATCTTTCCCCCATTTCTCCCCTCTAAGTTAAAACATCATTTCCAAAACAGAAAGAAAGAGAAAGACAAACAACAAGAGTTGATAAAGGTATCTTCATGATTTTATTATCAAGTTATGAGAGATTGATATTGTGTTGACAAGTTTAGGGTCTAAAAATTGATATATTTTAAAATTCAGCCTTGCTTATCTAACACAGGTCTCAATAAGCTTAGGTGATACAAAGTTCTTAAACAGACCTCAATACCAAGGGCGCAATGGGGAATAAACCTCTTCCCTAACCAGATAGCTCTGTTTGTTTTTAACTGAATGACTGAGGCAGTTCCTACTCTGGTGTCTGATTGATGATCCCCAGTGATTTGGAAAAGTAATAAGATCCTTCCTGGGGCCAGTTTGGAGCCAGCCCTCAAAAGATCACAAAGTATTCGGCCAGAGAGTCTCCTAAGGACACCAGCACTTGCTGAGTAAACACTCATGGTCTAATGGCTGCCATTTTGTTCTTGGGTACACAGAGAACGTGTGTAACCAGGGGCAGTGGAAAGGAAAATCATTTCACAAGATTGTGCAAGTATTACTTATAACTTTCCACTGGGGAAGTTCACGGGATTTAAGAAACCATCTTTTTTGGTGTTCACTCACCAGTTGGTCCTGGGTGGTGGTATTCAACACTTCATCTAACCTTGAAAGTCATCTCATAAAAATTCCAGCTGTTCTGATACAATGGAAGAGAAACTCTTACTCGTGTGTTTGCATATTCTGTGCAGGAGATGAAGCTTTACTCTGGTTTATCCCTCTGCAGATCCTTTGGTTATGAATGACCCAAAGCCTGGTCATAGTCCTAGAATCACTCTGGGGGGCCTTTCCTTTCCCTCTTCCCAAGCTTGGCTGTAGAGCTGCTGTCAGAGGGCACCTGAGTAGAGCCAGAGATTTTTAAATACTGCACATCTTCTGCTTTGTTTTTTAGGGTAAACATACCTCTGCGTGCAGGTAAAGGAAAAAATAACCAGTTGACATTTCATTGACCCCAAAAGGGCAAGCTCTGAAACCTTCACGAAACAAAAAGAAGCTAGGCTAGAAAGAAAAGACTGACTTTTGCAAAGATTTGCACTGACAATATAGTATACGTATTTAAAAAAAATTTTTAACCTCCTCAGTATAGGAGTCTGAAACCTATCAAATCGTTTCCACCATATGCCTGTTTTTCTTTTTTTTTTTTTCTTTTTTGCAGTACGCGGGCCTCTCACTGCCGTGGCCTCTCCTGTTGCGGAGCACAGGCTCCGGACGCGCAGGCTCAGTGGCCACGGCTCACGGGCCCAGCCCCTCTGCGGCATGTGGGACCCTCCTGGACCGGGGCACGAACCCACGTCCCCTGCATCGGCAGGCGGACTCTCAACCACTGCGCCACCAGGGAAGCCCCTGCCTGTTTTTCTTAATCATATCATAATATTTCAAAGTAAATTGGTTAGCTTTCTTACTTCCAATGGTTCTGAAACAATGAAAAAAGAGCTTCTCTATTTCTTTTTTATTTTTGGAAAGTCCTTTTATCAAGTTTGTACTCACCATGACATTGCGGACAAGATTCCTTCCTCTGGCTCTCCACTGTCATAGCACTAGTTCATGATCTCAACATTAATCATAAAATAATAGAACTAATAGTAATAGTTATTACTTATTATTTTGTATGGGCCATTACTCTGCTGAGAACCTCATATATATTATTTAATTTAACCCTCACAAAAGTAAGAGAACAAATAAGGTTAACACTGAGGGCTTACTGTGTGTGATGGATAATTTTATTGTTATTTTTTAAACATCTTTATTGGAGTATAATTGCTTCATAATGGTGTGTTAGTTTCTGCATTATAACAAAGTGAATCAGCTATAAATATACATATATTCCCATATCTCCTCCCTCTTGCATCTCCCTCCCACCCTCCCTGTCCCACCCCACTAGGTGGTCACAAAACACCGAGCTGATATCCCTGTGCTATGCTGCTGCTTCCCACGAGCTATTTATTTTGCATTTGGTAGTGTATACATGTCCATGCCACTCTCTCACTTTGTCCCAGGTTACCCTTCTCCCCACCCCGTGTCCTCAAGTCCATTCTCTACATCTATATCTTTATTCTGTCCTGTCTCTAGGTTCTTCATAACCTTTTTTCTTTTAGATTCCATATATATGTGTTAGCATACGGTATTTGTTTTTCTCTTTCAGACTTACTTCACTCTGTATGACAGACTCTAGGTCCATCCATCTCACTACAAATAACTCAATTTCATTTCTTTTTATGGCTGAATAATATTCCATTGTATATATGTGCCACATCTTTTTTTTTTTAACATCTTTATTAGAGTATAATTGCTTTACAATGGTGTGTTAGTTTCTGCTTTATAACAAAGTGAATCAGTTATACATACATATATATCCCCATATCTCTTCCCTCTTGGGTCTCCCTCCGTCCCACCCTCCCTATCCCACCCCTCTAGATGGTCACAAAGCACTGAGCTGATCTCCCTGTGCTATGTGGCTGCTTCCCACTAGCTATCTATTTTATATTTGGTAGTGTGTATATGTCCATGCCACTCTCTCACTTTGTCCCAGCTTATCCTTCCCCCTCCCCGTATCCTCAAGTCCATTCTCTAGTAGGTCTGCATCTTTATTCCCGTCTTGCCCCTAGGTTCTTCATGACCATTTTCTTCCTTTTTTTTTTTTTTTTTTGGATTCCATATATATGTGTTAGTATACGGTATTTGTTTTTCTCTTTCTGACTCACTTCACTCTGTATGACAGACTCTAGGTCCATCCACCTCACTACAAATAACTCAATTTTGTTTCCTTTTATGGCTGAGTAATATTCCATTGTATATATGTGCCACATCTTCTTTATCCATTCATCTGTTGATGGACACTTAGGTTGCTTCCATGTCCTGGCTATTGTAAATAGAGCTGCAATGAACATTATGGTACCTTACGCTTTTTGAATTATGGTTTTCTCAGGGTATATGCCCAGTAGTGGGATGGCTGGGTCATATGATAGTTCTATTTTTAGTTTCTTAAGGAATCTCCATACTGTTCTCCATAGTGGCTGTATCAATTTACATTCCCCCCAACAGTGCGAGAGGGTTCTCTTTTCTCCACACCCTCTCCAGCATTTATTATTTGTAGATTTTTAATGATGGCCATTCTGACCAGTGTGAGGTAATACCTCATTGTAGTTTTGATTTGTATTTCTCTAATGATTAGTGATGTTGAGCATCCTTTCATGTGTTTGTTGCCAATCTGTATATCTTCTTTGGAGAAATGTCTGTTTAGGTCTTCTGCCTATTTTTGGTTTGGGTTGTTTGTTTTTTTCATATTGAGCTGTAAGAGCTGGTTGTAAATTTTGGAGATTAATCTTTTGTCAGTTGCTTCATTTTCAAATATTTTCTCCCATTCTGCATGTTGTCTTTTCATCTTGTTTATGGTTTCCTTTGCTGTGCAAAAGCTTTTAAGTTTCATTAGGTCCCATTTGTTTATTTTGTTTTTATTTCCATTTCTCTAAGAGGTGGGTCAAAAATGATCTTGCTGTGATTTATGTCATAGAGTGTTCTGCCTAAGTTTTCCTCTAAGAGTTTTATAGTGTCTGGCCTTACATTTAGGTCTTTAATCCATTTTGAGTTTACTTTTGTGTATGGTGTTAGGGAGTGTTCTAATTTCTTTCTTTTACATGTAGCTGTCCAGTTTTCCCAGCACCACTTATTGAAGAGGCTGTCTTTTCTCCATTGTATATTCTTGCCTCCTTTATGAAAAATAAGGTGATCATATGTGTGTGAGTTTACCTCTGGGCTTTCTATCCTGTTCCATTGATCTATCTTTCTGTTTTTGTGCCAGTACCATACTGTGTTGATTACTGTAGCTTTGTAGTATAGTCTGAAGTCAGGGAGCCTGATTCCTCCAGCTGCATTTTTCTTTCTCAAGATTGCTTTGGCTATTTGGGGTCTTCTGTGTTTCCATACAAATTGTGAAATTTTTTGTTCTAGTTCTGTGAAAAATGCCATTGGTAGTTTGATAGGGATTGCATTGAATCTGTAGATTGCTTTGGGTAGTATAGTCATTTTCACAATGTTGATTCTTCCAAATGAAGAACATGGTATATCTCTCCATCTGTTTGTATCATCTTTGATTTCTTTCATCAGTGTCATATAGTTTTCTGCATATAGTTGTTTTGTCTTCTTAGGTAGGTTTATTCCTAGGCATTTTATTCCCTTTGTTGCAATGGTAAATGGGAGTGTTTCCTTAATTTCTCTTTCATATTTTTCATCATTAGTGTATAGGAATGCAAGAGATTTCTGTGCATTAATTTTGTATCCTGCTACTTTACCAAATTCATTGATTAGCTTTAGTAGTTTTCTGGCAGCATCTTTAGGATTCTCTATGTGTAGTATCATGTCATCTGCAAACAGTGACAGCTTTACTTCTTCTTTTCCAATTTGGATTCCTTTTATTTCTTTTTCTTCTCTGATTGTTGTGGATAAAACTTCCAAAACTTTGTTGAATAAGAGTGGTGAGAGTCGGCAACCTTGTCTTGCTGCTGATCTTAGTGGAAATGGTTTCAGTTTTTCACCTCTGAGAACAATATTGGCTCTGGGTTTATCATATATGGCCTTTATTATGTTGAGGAAATTTCCCTCTATGCCTACTTTCTGGAGGGTTTTTTTTTGTCATAAATGGGTGTTGAATTTTGTCAAAAGCTTTTTCTGCATCTATTGATATGATCATATGGTTTTTCTCCTTCAATTTGTTAATATGGTGTATCACATTGATTGATTTATGTATATTGCATTCAATGCATTGATCCTTTTAATATGCTGTTGGATTCTGTTTGCTAGTATTTTGTTGAGGATTTTTGCATCTATGTTCATCAGTGATATTGGCCTGTAGTTTTCTTTCTTTGTGACATCTTTGTCTGGTTTTGTTATCATGGTAATGGTGGCCTCATAGCATGAGTTTGGGAGCGTTCCTCCCTCTGCTATATTTTTGAAGAGTTTGAGAAGGATAGGTGTTAGCTTTTCTCTAAATGTGTGATAGAATTCGCCTGTGAAGCCATCTGATCCTGGGGTTTTGTTTGTTGGAAGGTTTTTCATCACAGTCTCAATCTCAGTGCTTGTGATTGGCCTGTTTTTATTTTCTATTTCTTCCTGTTTTGGTCTTGGAAGGTTGTGCTTTTCTAAGAATGTGTCCATTTCTTCCAGGTTATCCATTTTATTGGCATAGAGTTGCTTGTAGTAATCTCTCATGATCCTTTGTATATCTGCATTGTCAGTTGTTACTTCTCCTTTTTCATTTCTAATTCTATTGATTTGAGTCTTCTCCCTTTTTTTCTTCATGAGTCTGGCTAATGGTTTATCAATTTTGTTTATCTTCTCAAAGAACCAGCTTTTAGTTTTATTGATCTTTGCTACTGTTTCCTTCATTTCTTTTTCATTTATTTCTGGTCTGATCTTTATGATTTCTTTCCTTTTGCTAACTTTGCAGTTATTTTGTTCTTCTTTCTCTAATTGCTTTAGGTGTAAGGTTAGATTTTTTATTTGAGATATTTCTTGTTTCTTGAGGTAGGGTTGTATTGCTATAAACTTCCCTCTTAGAACTGCTTTTGCTGCATACCATAGGTTTTGGGTCATTGTCATTTGTTTCTAGGTATTTTTGATTTCCTTTTTGATTTCTTCAGTGATCTCTTTGTTATTAAGTAGTGTATTGTTTAGCCTCCATGTGTTTGTATTTTTACAGATTTTTTTCCTGTAATTAATATCTAGTCTCATAGTGCTGTGGTCAGAAAAGATACTTGATACGATTTCAATTTTCTTAAGTTTACCAAGACTTGATTTGTGACCCAAGATATGATCTATCCTGGAGAATGTTCCATGAGCACATGAGTAGAAAGTGTATTCTGTTGTTTTTGGATGGAATGTCCTATAAATATCAATGAAGTCCATCTTGCTTAATATGTCATTTAAAGCTTGTGTTTCCTTATTTATTTTCATTCGGATGATCTGTCCATTGGTGAAAGTAGGGTGTTAAAATCCCCTACTATGATTGTGTTACTGTCGATTTCCCCTTTATAGCTGTTAGCATTTGCCTTATGTATTGGGGTGCTCCTATGTTTGGTGCATAAATATTTACAATTATTATATCTTCTTCTTGGATTGATCCCTTGATCATTATGTAGTGTCCTTCTTTGTCTTTTGTAATAGTCTTTATTTTAAAGTTGATTTTGTCTGATATGAGAATTGCTACTCCAGCTTTTTTTTTTGCTGTACGTGGGCCTCTCACTGCTGTGGCCTCTCCCATTGCAGAGCACAGGCTCCGGATGCTCAGGCTCAGTGGCCATAGCTCACAGGCCTAGCCACTCCGCAGCATGTGGGATCTTCCCGGACCGGGCACGAACCCGTGTCCCCTGCATCAGCAGGCGGACTCTCAACCACTGCGCCACCAGGGAAGCCCTCCAGCTTTCTTTTGATTTCCATTTGCATGGAATATCTTTTTCCATCCCCTCACTTTCAGTCTGTATGTGTCCTAGGTTTGAAGTGGTCTCTTGTAGACAGCATATGTACGGGTCTTGTTTTTGTATCCATTCAGCCAGTCTATGTCTTTTGGTTGGAGCATTTAATCCATTTTACATTTAAAGAAATTATCAATATGTATGTTCCTATTACCATTTTCTTAATTGTTTTGGCTTTGTTACTGTAGGTCTTTTCCTTCTCTCGTGTTTCCTGTCTAGAGAAGTTCCTTTAGCATTTGTTGTAAAGCTGGTTTGGTGGTGCTGAATTCTCTTAGCTTTTGCTTGTCTGTAAGGGTTTTAATTTCTCCATCAAATCTGAATGAAATCCTTGCTGGGTAGAGTAATCTTGGTTGTAGGTTTTTCCCTTTCATCACTTTAAATATGTCTTGCCACTCCCTTCTGGCTTGCAGAGTTTCTGCTGAAAGATCAGCTGTTAACCTTATGGGGATTCCCTTGTATGTTATTTGTTGTTTTTCCCTTGCTGCTTTTAATATGTTTTCTTTGTATTTAATTTTTGATAGTTGGATTAATATGTGTCTTGGCATGTTTCTCCTTGGGTTTATCTTGTATGGGATCCCTGCACTTCCTGGACTTCATTAACTATTTCCTTTCCCATATTAGGAAAGTTTTCAACTATAATCTCATCAATATTTTCTCAGTCCCTTTCGTTTTCTCTTCTTCTTCTGGCACCCGTATAATTCAAATATTGGTGATTTTAATGTTGTCCCAGAAGTCTCTGAGACTGTCCTCCATTCTTTTCATTCTGTTTTCTTTATTCTTCTCTGCATTACTTATTTCCACGGTTTTATCTTCCAGGTCACTTATCCGTTCTTCTGCCTCAGTTATTCTGCTATTGATTCCTTCTAGAGTATTTTTAATTTCATTTATTGCTCTTTAGTTCTTCTAGATCCTTGTTAAATGTTTCTTGTATTTTCTCCATTCTATTTCCAAAATTTTGGATCATCTTTACTATCATTACTTGAATTCTTTTCAGGTAGACTGCCTATTTCCTCTTCATTTTTTTTGGTCTGGTGGGTATTTGCCTTGCTCCTTCGACTGCTGTTCCTCTGTCTTCTCATTTTGCTTAACTTACTGTGTTTGGGGGTCTCCTTTTTGCTGGCTGCAGGTTTCTGGTTCCCGTTGTTTTTGGTGTCTGCCCCCAGTGGCTAAAGTTGGTTCAGTGGGTTGTGTAGGCTTCCTGGTGGAGGGCACTGGTGCCTGTGTTTTGGAGGATGAGCCTGGATCTTGTCTTTCTGGTGGGCAGGACTGCATCCGGTGGTGTGTTTTGGGGTGTCTGTGATCTTATTAGGATTTTACGCAGCCTCTCTACTAATGGGTGGGGTGTGTTCCTGTCTTGCTAGTTGTTTGGCACAGGGTGTCCAGCACTGTAGCTTGCTGGTTGTTGAGTGGAGCTGGGTCTTAGCATTGAGATGGAGATCTCTGGGAGGGCTTTCACCATTTAATATTAAGTGGAGCCGGGAAGTCTCTGGTGGACCAATGTCCTGAACTCGGCTCACCCACCTCAAAGGCAGAGGCCTGACACCCCGCCAGAGCACCAAGACCCTGTCAGCCACATGGCTCAGAGCTAAAGGGAGAAAAATAGAAAGATAGAAAAAAATATATATATAATATATATAATTAGTTATATATGGTAGATTTTTATCCATTTTACCTTATTGAAAGACTATTATACTTACATTATAGTTGAGTACAGGCTCAGATAGGTTCAACATCTTGGCCCAGTTTCACACCTGGACTGCGACATCAATTTCCAAAATGGTGGCAGTTTCCTCTCTCGCCAATCCATCCTTCAGAGATATCAGGGTTAAAATCTTCTTTTTCTTAAATCCTTCATTGGTTTACCACTGCCATTAGTATGAATTCCAAATTACTTAGCATGGCATTGCAAGTCCACAAATGTTTGGGTGACCTTGATTCAATTTCTACCGCTCCCTCTGGGCTGAAGCCACGTTATGTGGCATCTGTCAGCTCCACTGTATTCTTTGGTGTCTATGGGCGTGTGCATGTGCTACTTGGGTCACTTCTCCCCATCTCTACGTGCCGTTACCACTCATTCTTAGGACCTCATTTTTCATTTGAATTACTGCAGCCGGCTCCCAGCTGGTCTTCCTGCCTCTATTCCTATCCCCTTCAATTCATTTTCTACTTGGTGGCAAGACTAATCCTTCTAAAATGCAAAGACAAACATGGCATGCCCATGCTTAAGGCCTCAATAATTTCTCATTGTCAGAGGAATAAAGTCCACATTCCTTCAAAGTGCCCTTCAAGATCTTGTCCCAGTTTATCTCTCCAGGCTCATCAATAACCATCCTCCTAAATGGACCCTTTCTTCCCAGACATTTGCACAGAAGGGCCTCTTCGCTAAAATATTCTGCTTTGTCCTCACATGGCCAATGGCTCACTTGGCCAACGCCTCAACCTTCATGTCTCTGCTGGGATGTCATCTCCTCCAGCACACCATCCTCTACTCTTGCCCCTACCCACTGCCCTCCAGGTTGGAAACATACTGTGCCATCAGTGTACAAGAGCACACTATGCTAATTACTTACTAATTATGCTAATTACTTACTTTTGTTCTTGTCCCACTGTATGGTCACACCTCGTTCTCATCAGCTTCTAGCACTGGACTCTACCTAACTGGCAGGACTGTCATCTTATTCACTATCACTGACCCAATGCCTGCCACTTAATAGGAACTCAATATCAGTGAGCAAATGAACAAGTGAATGGCTGTCTGGTTGCCTGTCCTGTCTTCACTCCCTGATGAAATCCCTGCTTTCCTTGTTTGGCTCCAACTTCAGTTCTTCTCTAAAGCTGTCCCTTCTCTTTCCCCTCTGTGGAATTAGCATGCCCTTCTCCATGCCCTCCTGAAAATGTGCTACAAATACGGTCCTGCTAAATTGTAAGCTCCTTGAGGGTAGGGATTATATTTTTACCCACTTCAAGCTTAGTCTCTGGCACATGTCCTGGTACTTAGTGGATTGTCAGTGAATTTTTGTCAGATGGAATCCTGTATTCATTCGTTGCCTCTCCATTCACATCCATTGAGAGTTTTCATTAGCATTACATCATGAAAAATGAAAAAAAAAATAGAGGCTACAAAGAGAAGAAAATTAAGGAAGGATATAGCATTGTGATGAAACAATGCACACCTCCGCGCAAATAAACACCCAGCGCTCTGTTCCTGGGGCTTTCCACTCCCTCGGCACCTGGGGCACCTTGCCTCTACCTTCTCTCCACTGACTCTTCTTCAGTGCATCTGCAGCCCAGCCCAGGCTCAGCCACTTAGAACACACATCGTGTATTTTCTACCGTATTGACATTCATTGCTGAGCAGAAACTACGTGCAAGTGGATGGCAAGTGCTCAGAGAGCTAAACCTTGATGTCATCTGACACATCAGTCTGGGGCTTAACCATTCAAGGAGGTTTCTCTTCAAAAAGAGCCAGATCAGGACTTCCCTGGTGGCGCAGTGGTTAAGAATCCGCCTGCCAATACAGGGGACACGGGTTCGAGCCCTGGTCCAGGAAGATCCCACAAGCCGAGGAACAGCTAAGCCCGTGCGCCACAACTACTGAGCCTGTGCTCTAGAGCCTGTGCTCTGCAACATGAGAAGCCACCGCAATGAGAAGCCTGTGCACTGCATCGAATATTAGCCCCCGCTCTCTGTAACTAGAAAAAGCCTGCATGCAGCAACGAAGACCCAATGCAGCCAAAAATAAATAAATAATTTATAAATAAAGAACCAGATTACTCCTTCATCTTGACCTTGTGTTCAGTCTAATCTACACCTTCCATTCAGCAGGAAACCCCCTTTCCTTGGCCACCCAAATGCCAGCCTAGATACTGTCCCACCCGAGAGTCCTCCTTCCACATATTTATAATGCTGCTTCTGTCCTCTTGAGAATTCCCCTCAGTAGATGCATTTTCTAATTGCTGTTTCTGGGAGTTCTCCATCCTCACTAGTTATTTGATTTTTCCTCAGAACTCAGTTTGTATAAGTAAATTCCTTCTTCTCTTTATTTCTATTCCCACTGGTCCACTCTTCCAGTTCTTCTGCAGATGGTTGTTCAAGCCCCTCCATCCATTTCCCCCTCAGTTTACTTCAACCGCATTTACAGAGGGTCCACTATTTGTCAGGCACTGAGGATAAATAAATACCACACAGTGCTTATCCTCGGAGGAGCTATCTGAAACACACAGAAAAAATAATTACAACACAGAGCAGACACATGATAATGGAAGTTTGTATGGGACTGTCTTAGTTTATATTCTCCTAAGATGTCGATCATGTGACAGAGATTTAGGTGCCATTCATTTATTTGAGAGGTGATCCAAGGAGGTCCAAAGAAGGCATGAGAGAGTAAAGCAGAGAAGGAGAAAGAGCCAATCAAGAGCGTATTAATAAGTGGGTAAAGGCTGTGGGTAACAGGGGCTCGGACCTACAGGAACCATCAGAGACATGGTGGAGAACATCCCTCAAGATGGTTTCTTTGTAAAATAAGGAATGAATTCCCACCCCTCAATGGTTAAGGGTTGCTTCTGAGGCAACCTTCCCCCACCACTCTTGCCTACCACGTGTGGGGATGACATGTTCTTGTGGTCAGAGAAAGTCCTCAAGTCAAGAGACACAGCATCCTGAGAAATGAAGTCATAGACATGTACAGGAATTGTCTACTGAATCTCCAGGTGGCTTCTGGGGTTGTCCCAGGGAATAAGAGCGAGGTGTCAACAACACCTGCTACATTGACACAGAATTATGTTTGTGGGGGGGAGGGTATTATAGGTCAGCAGAATATTCATAGAGGTGCTGTCATAGCAAGGTTTTGAAGGTGAAAAGTTCTTCAGGTGAACAAGTCGGGAAAGTGCTTCAGAGCAGTAAGCTATTACGAGGGCTTGGGCATGTGAATTAGCACACTCATGTGGGTATCTGGGTACAGATGAGTCGCTGTGGGGTGGAGGTAAAGAGATAGGGGTGAGGTAAGATTGGCGAGACTTGATAAACATTTGCATTACATCCTTTCAATGCCAAGAGACAAAAATCTACAACAAAATGATGAGAAGATTTTGTCAGCATTGGCTATGTGACATGGTTGTATGTTGCAGGGAGAATTAGGTGGAGAGGCAAGAAGGTCCTAGCACAGATCGAGGATAGCCTCCAGGTTTGTGGAACATATCTTAAACACTCTAAAAGTACATTTCAGCTTCTGGCGTCTTGTTTGCCTTTGGTTTGTCTACTCACTTTAACAGAGGGAGAGACTTCCTGCTCCTGAACTTCTCAGTTTTACTCTAGTCATTAGCAAAGTCATGTGGAATAAAGATCTCGAGGAAAATGTGGCATTTTCATCTCTTATGAGGAAGTGTAATATGGGGCTGAAGGAGAACTGAGCCTGGGTTATTGACAGAAGAAATATGACCCTCTCAGGGGAAAATAGAACAATATGGATTGGGATATTCTTACTTCAAACATACACCACCGTGTTTAAATAAATAAATAACCCAGAAATACCTACCATGCAGGAAAGCACAATTAGCAAGTTGTGACGATCATATTTCCCCTGTGTATTTCATCTCTGTCTGAGGCGTTTGACTCTCTTGAGTAGTTCACATAAGCAAGGCTTTTGCTGTGCTCCATGAGCTGCCACTAAGCCTCGGCAGTAACCTTTAGTGATTTTCTTTCTCTATGATATTGTGTTTTACTCCATCAGCAAAGAAAATTAAAAAAAACAAAAGCCAACGACATAAACAAAGGGTATTTTGGGGTTGTTCTTGTTTATTTAATTTCCCTTTTTTTTAAAAAAAAAAAACAAAACTGGAGGCAGGGAAGGGAAAGGCGGGTGAGAGTATTTAAAGGCTAATTATAGCATAAAAATCATCCAAGAGCTCTGTTCCGGCGTCTGTCAAAGTCCCAGCTTTGTCCTTACGTGTGAGTCAGAGCTGCCCAGGGGTCAAGCTTGTGACTACGAAACACCATTACTGCGTTTGATTGTTTTTGTGGAATTTTGGAAAGTAGTTAGTGTCGATCCCACTCCCTAATACAGGGCAGGGTTTCTCAATCTCAGCACTACTGACATTTGGGGCCAGATAATTCTTTGCTGTGGGGTCTGTCCTTGCATTGCAGGATGTTTAGAACCACGCTTGGCCTCCATGGGATAGACAGATGCCCGTAGACCATCCCTCTCTGAAGATGTGACAACCAAAAATGTCTCCAGACATTGCCAAATGTCCTTTGGGGGGCAAAATCGCCCCTGTTTGAGAATCACTGATGAAGGGTCACAAAATCACTGCTCTGGAAGCAAATATTCCACAAAATCTCTCTAAGTGGCTTGTTCAATTTTTTTTTTTTCTCAGAAGAATAAAAGAAACAGGTCTTCACCTTTCCCCGCTTTGGTCTGTTGTTGCTTTTCTAGTTCTGGTCTCTTTTTATTGCCTGAAAATAACATTCCCCTATAATACTTTGTCCTTATTTGATTTTCTCAGTCCTCTCAGGCAGACTGTGGCTGGCAAACACAGCCCAGAAACCCGAGGCTTGGGAACCTTAGGCGAGCTGATAATCAAACATTTTGAGACATGAAAAGGGAAAAAAGAATTTTTTTCATGCTTTTTCTATTAAAAATGCTGTGTTGTGAATAACGTTATTTTTAGTTTCCAGAAAAATTATCAAGGTTTTCATCTCCTTGAAGACAGAAACCTTTGAGTATAATTGCGTGCTTTTTCGGAATGCTCAGCACATAGCAGACGCTTAATGAATCTATTGATATAATAATTAACTGATTGATTAAGATTGATCTACTAGTAGTTTGACTTCTACTAGCCCCAGTCATAGGAGACCCAGAAATAAGCAGACCTTTGAGTGAGTCACTAGTGAGGAAATAAGTATCCCCCAAATCCACATCCTCTTCTCAGTTTGAATGTGTTCAGGAAATATTGATTGAGGGCTTGGTGCGGTAGGGCTGGGACACAGAGGTGAAAAAAATTCAGTGGCCACTCTTGAGGAACTTAAGGACACTTAAAAACACATACAGGGGCTTAACGAGTCCTGTGGATGCCCAGTAGAGGGGCATCAACCTGGCCTTTGCCAGGAGATAGGAGCAGGGTCAGGAAGTGGACACCTGAGCTGAGTGTCAAGGGACAGTCAGAGTTGGTCATGAGAAGAGGGGTGAACAGTGAAGGGGCAGGGTGGCAGCAAGGGCATCCAGGCAGAGGGGTAGCATGAACAAACACACAGAAGCAAGTGATCTGATATTACTGAAACTGGGGCTGATGGGATATGAGTATGGAGAGATGGACAGGCAGGCCGTAGAGTGGGAGCTTTCTTCCACATGGGGAGCAGTGAAGGGTTTTACAAAGGGTAAGGCAGCCTGATTTTGCTTTGCTTCAGCATGAAGTGCAAGCTTAAAGAACAGAGGCCGCGTGAGAGAATAATATGACATTTGAGGGCAGAGGTGGTTAGGGCCTTCTCCAGGTAATGAAAGGAGGAAAGGCACAAAGTCAAGAATCGGAACAGAATGTCTCAGAATAGGCTGAAATACAAGTGGCAACCCTCTGAGCAAGGGAGAGTCCAAGGGTGGTTGGGTGGCCTTTGAGAGATGTGTCAGATCTGTAGAGACGTGAAAAGTATTTCTCCCTCACCTCTGTGCTACTCCTGTTCAGATTTTTGTGTCTTTTTAGGTAGAGAGGGTCAGCTGTTTTGCAGATATTCCTAATAGAGGCCTTTGTGTTTTTAAAGTTCTAGGCTCATCAAAGAACTAAAGTTAGTTGTCAAAGAGGGAGCAGATTGTTTCCCCAAAGGGTGATGTCACAGCAATGAGAAGGAAAAGGAGATTCAGATTTTGAAAGAAATGGTGGCCTGGGTTTCCCAGGCTCAGTGCCTTAGCTGGCAGAGGGCAGGAGGGGAATGGCCCAAGTGGGCAAATAATATTTGACGTGCTTAGTGCCCACAAATTCAGAAGTACTAGTGAAATTCAGGGCAATGCTAAAATCTGGAGTGCAGGTGAAGGTACTTGGAATTCAGGAGGCCAAGAACCCAAAAAGGCTAGTATTGTGTTGGATGGGACACTCACAAAGCCATTGAAATGTCCTAAAATACAGCAGGAATTTAGTCCACCCCTAAGATTTGTGCAGCTTTGGCAAGAGTGCAGATGGTGGTGCCTTCCTTCTCTTCCCAACCCCAGTCCTGTTCCGTTCCCAGATGGAGTTAGTTGTGTGACCTCAGCCTGTGCATCCAAGCTCCACCCACACCCTTCTAACCACAGCAGCGCTGTCCACCCTCTAGAGGGAAGAGACCTTTGAAGTGGGTTCAAGGCCGTTTGAGCATGGGACGCCCAGGGTCCTAGGTACCCAGAACATGGACTTGAAAGAGGGAGTATGGACTCCCTATGGGACTCTTCCCTTGGCTCCTTGGATTCCTTGCCCCATGGGAAGGAAGATGGCTGTAGGAAGGTCACAGCAGGGTCCTCTAAAAGAGGGGGTCCAGGGCAGGAGCCCTGGTGGGCTGGGTCTAAGGGTAGTAATGGCAGGGATTGGGATGAAGAAAAAGGCTATGGGTCAGGGCCTTGGTCTTCCTTGAGTGTTTCTGTGTGTATTTTGGGGAGGTGGGTGGCAGTGATGACACATAGAAGATGAGGAAGAAAAACAATCCTTCATCCAACTCTATTGCCTTAGAATCAAATGAAATATAAAGATACTCTTCCAGCAGATTGATTTTCTCATTTTCTCTGGTAACCTTTAACTCCTGCAGAGTTCAAAGCCAAGCAAGCAGAGTGGGAGATGCTGGGAGATGACATGCTGAGAAGTGGTAGCTGGCAATAAAAAAAGGGACAAAAGAATCCCCGAATAGAAAAACACATTAGTTGGGGGTCATTTAGTGCCAGGGAAAGCTCCTCGGGACACAGCTCCATTACAGCATGGAACAATGATGAATGTGCTTTTAGAAGTTTCCATTTTGGGGAAGAAGCATTTGCTTTCAGTTGTTTAAAAAATGCATCAATTTAGAGCTCCTATTCTCCAACAATTCAGGGTAAGTTGGGTATTGCTGCAGTTCCCATTTAATCTGAGACTTTCTGTCCTCTGGTTCAGAATAGCCTGAGCAAGTTTTGTCATTGCCCTTCTTCCACCCCTTCTCCCTCCTGGAGGATTCCACGCAGAGCTGCATCATAGGGCCCACTTCAGGGTCAAGCAGCATAAAGTCAACTCAACTCATCTAAGCCCGAAAATGAAGTGACAATTCTGTTGTTAGGCCCTAATTCACAGCCACATCATTAAATTGGTCATCACAGCCTCAGATGGGACTTTTAGTTCTCTTACAACAGCTGGCAAATGGCAGAAATAGACGCACCCACTCAACTAGCACAGCTTCAGTAGGGGCAGGGAAAAGAATGAGGATCATGGACCATCGCAAAGAAGGTCCAGCCGCCCCCCTTCTCCCCAGCTCTCAGCCTGGAACATCTGGGCTTCCATGGTTGGGGGTTCGGCGCTGCTCTCCAGGATCAGTGTCGTAGCATGGCTCCAAGAGATCTATGGGTTTGGGAAAGCCCTCGTGTGGCCTCGAAGATCTTGTCTCATCTCAAGGCAGATTTCCACCCTTCCTCTGCTTTCAAGTCCTCTCCTTTGAAGGTCAGAGTGAAGATGACAGCCCCACCTCATGGCAACTCAATGCTTAGCCTCTTTCCCCTGAAGAAAAAGGCATGGGTGGGCCAGTCTGACACCTCGACCATTGTTTATAGTATAGTTTTGAAGGACAGGGGTTCCGAGTGCCAAAAAACTGACTTGCAAACAAACTTGAGGAAGATGGGGCTATCTCGTTTGTACACGTGCAGGTATTTTGTGCCTACTTCTCCCCATCACTTCTCTGCAGAATCAGCAGCCCAGGCTCTGGGGTGAGTCGTGTTCTGAATGGGTGGGTGAGCTATGATGATGATGATGATGACTGGGGGAAAAGAAGAGCTAACATGCTTTATAGCCCTACTCTGCAGTACCGGTGCTTGAGAACAGTCATGCCATGTAGTGTCTATGACTATTCTGTGAGGTGGGAATTACTAACCCCCTTTTAGAGATAAGGAAACTGGGCTGGGATTCTTTAACTTTCCTGAGGTCACAAAGGTGAGAGGTCAAAGAGCCAGGATTCCAACCCAGCCCATGCTCTTACACTTTGTACTTTGTGGGCTCAGCTTCACTCAGTTTTCCTAGGGCTTAGTTCTGATCTTGTCCCTGGATTCTAAAAACTAGGCTGTGTCTTGTTCCCTATGACCAGTCTCCTTGTTTTAGGCCCCATTTCTGCTCACTGCATCCTTTTCTAGTTCCCCTGCATGGAGTGCCTGTCATAGCCAGCACCTCAATTTCTCTAGGACAAAATATGTGCCTTGATCTTTCCAGTACTGCCCATGAGTCCCAGCCTACTGGGTGGGTGCCCCAGTACCTTCTAGGTTTGTAGATAATTATCACTTTCTCGTTGCACCTAGTGGACCATCCTGTTGTGAAACCACACTGCCTCTCTCTGACCTCCATACTCTTCTCTATTCTAGGCCCAATTGTAAGCTTTTGATCATCTCTGATCACTGCTAATACCTCATCAAATTTTCCCATCTGTCCCCTAGGTTTAAACCACTCCAGATGACACTGAAGCGCTTATAAGGGGACTACAAGCAAAACTGGATTTTCCTAAAGGGGTGCCAGGGAGCTTAGACCACACAGTCAGCTTCTACAGCAAGCAAGATCACTCCTCAGTACTCCCTTGGAGGTCTGCCCTTTGGAAGCCCTGCCCATCCACTAGGATGGCTATTAATGATTTTGCTCAGCATTAGTCCCCTTCTCACCACTATCACTGACCCCAGGGACTCATTTGGAAGCTTTCTCTAATGTACTTTCCATAATTGATTAAATATATAAAGGAGGAGAGCTTTATTCATTAGTAATTCTTCCCTGGACTTACACGCAAAAAAAACCATTCAGAGCAAGCAAAGAATATAGTTCCCAGAGGTCCTGCCAGCTTCCCTCGGGCAACAAGGGAAGACCAGGGAGTAAGGAGCCACAGGTCTCCCAGCTTTCCTAGAGCAGCCTGGAGGTGTGGTAACCCCTGTGGCAATTTCTGGTGAGGCAGCAGGGCAGAGAATAATGATAGTGGAGAAAATCATGTATGATGACCCGCAGGATGGATGTCAGGGAAAGTTTTGGAGAAGACTGAGTGAGTTAGAGGCTATGGAATAGCTGTGGAGAATTGGAGATGAGTGAAAATTTTATGGTACCCTGTGTTGCCTAGGATTCAATATTGGATCCCCATCTTTGAGAGATACAATAAAGACTAGTGTGATTTTAAAATTGTTTTTAGTTTCTGAAGTGCATTTTCTTTGAATGTGATTTTGAAAAGAGATCGGGCCATGTGGGACCCTAGAACCATAAAAACTCCATGTGGACATTGTTTCGGGCCACTGAAGAAAACACAATTGTTTTGCAAATCATCTGACAAGTCCTTAGAAAGGCGCTGTTTACATCTGGAGATAAAGTTTGCCCTAATTCCCCCATATTTTCCAATGCCACATTCCCCTTCATCTGGGAATCCAGCCCATTTCCTTCCTTGGCTCCCTATAGCTCTGGAGCCATGGACTCCAAATGAGACATGGACAGTTACCTGTAGCAAACACTCTGAGAAGCCCCACAAAGTCAGTCTGCCAGGAAAGCCCAATAGCCCAGAAAGAGAAAGATTGGGCAACATGCTCAGCATGGTTTAGGCATCATCACTGCTCAGTGTCTTTTATCTCTTCGGCAAATGGCCTGGGTTTGTTTTCAAAAGTGGGATAGACAAACTCAACTGGGAAAGGCAACATGGCCAGAGCAGGAGAACATGAATGGGAGGTTTGGGACTCATCAATTTATGACCCTGTGCTGCTAATCCTATCACACATATTAGTGAAATATAGGGTAGGAAAATATAGGGTAGTTGAAATCCTGAATTGCATCTCTAAGGTCATTACAGGACACATACAATTAAAAGATCTATCAAATATTTTGAGACCCTTAGAAGCACAGAATGTTAGAACTGAGAGTCCTAGGTATCAGTGAGCATGTGGCAATAGGCCATTTTAATATAAAACAGAACAAAATATTGTAAGTTACTGAGCCTGAAGTAAGAGATCTATATATACTGGATCTAGAAATACATACCCAAACTACTGCAGGTCCTCTTGACTCTCATAATGGAAAAATGACATCCTATTTATTGAGTAGAAGTAAATAAAGCAGCTCTTCAAATACTAACACCATTCCTTTACCCTCAGCACCTACACTGAATGCACTGGATAACCTCCTAATGCTTTTCTCCATTTCATCTTAGTGGGAATCCTATCTCTCACTCCCCTTTCCTGGTTTCGGTCTGTCTAGGGCTTTGCCAGTGGGGAAGAAACTCTTTCAAAATGTCATATGCCAGATACAGAATCTTTGGGAAATGGTGGTGGTCACAGCAGAGTTTTTCAATCTGTCTGAACCCTCTCATAAATACAGTACAAATACATAGCAAAACTGAAAACACATGGACACAAAACTAGGTGACAACCCAAAATGGAAGCAGATAAGGCAAACCAACAGCAGCCACAAAACTGCACAGTATCAAGGATCTGCACAAGTGGAAGAGGCAAGAAGCAACTTGGCAGGGTTTGATGGGCCCAAGAACAAATACCCAGCAGGTACACACTGGAAAGCAGAGTGAGCCAATTTGAGAATGGCAGGTGAAACTGGGAGGGCATTGCTTCTTCCCATACAAGTGAATAAAAAGGGGCTCTGGTAAGAATGACTGAAGAGGCTGGATCCGTCTAACCCTCTGAACTCTCAAAACTAACCCAGAGCTCCCTTCTAGGACAGGGCTACACAGTTAGGAGAAACTTATGGGAATGGAATCAAAATTGGTCAGGACATGGGTAATAAGAAAGGATGAAAGCAAAAGTCCAATCTGGCATGGAGGGAAAGAACAGAGCCTGCAAGTGTCAGGAAAGAAGCTCATGTATTTATTAACTCTACACAACAACAGAAGATGGCACTCTGAGCGGTTAGAAAAGTTTTCCCGAACCTCATTTCCTACCTCATTCTACATGCCTAGGAAAACTAATGTCACATAATGAGCAACACTCAAAGCCCATACAAAGTTACTATTTAAAAACAGAAGTCAATGAGAATAACATTCCTATAAATAATAAAAAACACACCAGAAAGACGTGTCCACAAAACATATCAAAATCACAACTTATTACTTCAAAATGAACCAAAAGACACTAAGAAGATAATTTAAGACTTGAAAGAACAACAAAAGTCAGAAATAGAAAAACTCAGAAATGAGCTGACAGAACTCTGGAAAGATGTTAAAAAAAAACAACAACATTATTTCAGAAATGAATACTAGGACTTCCCTGGTGGCGCAGTGGTTAAGAATCCACCTGCCAATGCAGGGGACATGGGTTTGAGCCCTGGTCTGGGAAGATCCCACATGCCACGGAGCAACTAAGCCTGTGCGCCACAACTACTGAGCCCACGAGCCATAGCTACTGAAGCCCGTGCGCCTAAAGCCCATGCTCTGCAACAAGAGAAGCCACTGCAATGAGAAGCCCATGCACTGCAACAAAGAGTAGCCCCTGCTCGCTGCAACTAGAGAAAGCCTGCACATAGCAACAAAGACCCAATGCAGCAAAAAATTTAGAAAAAAAGAAATGAATACTAAACTATAAAGCTGATAGCAAAAAAACACAACAGATAATGTCTTAAGAAAGGTAGACACAAGAAAGAGGAAAAAATTAAAAATCAGAAAGAAGTGAAGAATGACAGAAAAAGAATTTGAGACAAAAGAACAAATATTGAAGATAGGCAAAACAAATCCAACATACAGATAACAGAAATTTCTGAAGATGAAAATTAAAACAACGGAACAGAAAAAATACTAGCATGCACAATTCTGGAAATATTCCTGAAAAAAAGGTTGAAAAGCACATCACTCTTCTGCTTCAGGCCAAGATGGAATAACAGAGGCTGGATTTACTCTCCAATATGGAAAAGCCAAAGAAAAACTGGACAAAATATATGAAACAGTGGTTTCAAGACACTGGACATCAAGCAATGAATGACAGTGACCCCTGAGACATGGGAAACAGTCAAAGTAAGCCCTATGATTGCTTCAACTTGCTGCCTTATGAGAGTTTCCAGGTTTTGGTGCAGAGATGGGAAACCAAGGAGGAGTCTGGCAGATTCCTCAAGTTGAGGAGACAAACCTATGAGCCTAGGGAGACCAAAAGGAGCTAGAGTTAGCAGAACAGAATGCTGAGGAGAGAGCAGCACAGAAAAAGAACTCTAGAGATCTGAAGAGGGTCCTCTTAGGGTATTCAACAGAGTACTGATCAGTGCTCTCCAAAGCTGGGGAAAGAACCACCTGAAAAGACTGAGGGGAAGAGTACCTGACACTTACACAGTGTTGGGAATAATGCCTATTGTGGCCAGGCTTGCAAAGAGGCAGGAAAGCACAAGCCATAGTGAGGAGAACAATTAATCATTATTGAAACCAACCCAGAACTGACATAGACATTAAAATTAACAGTCAAGAACAATAAAACAGTTCTTTATGACTATGTGCAATTTTATATATATATATATATAAATTTTATATTTATAAATTTTCACTCATCTCCAATTTATTTATAAATTTTATATATATATATGCTTCATATATGTTCCCTCCCTCACCCCCAGCACTCTGTCCACTGAAAATGTCTAGAAACAATGATCAACACAGTAGCAATGGCATCCTTAACACCCAGACGGCTTTCTAAATGCTATTTCTTACTCAGAAGAAACAGAGCTACTTAGACAAATGACTGACTCCAAATATAAGACAGGAAATATACAAGGTGAACAACTTGTCAGACCAGTTAGCAGGAAACAGGAAGCAAAGGGTTATGTCAAAAGGACTCAGGAGCCAACCTGAAGAGAACTCCACCAATGAAAGGACAATGAGAAATAATTTTAGTATATTGAAATCCATTACATATGTTTAAACCCACAATTTCATAATGGTATTTAAATTAAAAAAAAAAAGAATTAGTCATCTACAGAGGAGGCAGGCTTTTTATATATCTTGCTTTTCCTATTTGAACTGTACCTTTGGGTAACCAAATAGTAGATGAGGGCAAGAGTTTCTTTATAAAAGTATTCCAATTAGTAAATGAAAACAAATTATTAGAACTAAAATATCACCAATTTGCAACTCCTAGTGAATTAACACATATAGGTGAAAGTAGGTATAGAGGCCATAGGAACCAGGAGGAAAGGTATGGGAAAGACGTACATTTGTTGTTCTGTAGGCAGACAGAAATTAGAGTGATCACAGTCCTCTCCGTGTCCAGATCAGTTTGATGCAAAGTGGTGAATCATCAATGTCATTCTCTTTCCCTTCCCTCTCCTGGAAACTCTCTGACGTTAATTACAATAATTATAATTATCACAATAATTCCTGTATTAATCAGGCTTTTAAAGGTTTGATAAAGAAACCCTCCTAGGGGGCTTCCCTGGTGGTGCAGTGGTTGAGAGTCCGCCTGCCGATGCAGGGGACGCGGGTTCGTCCAGGAAGATCCCACGTTCTGCGGAGCGGCTGGGCCCGTGAGCCATGGCCGCTGAGCCTGTGCGCCCGGAGCCTGTGCTCCACAACGGGAGAGGCCACAACAGTGAGAGGCCCGCATACCGCAAAACAAAAAAAGAAACTCTCCTAGATAACATCTGGTAAGGAGGTTTACTACAAGGATACATGAGACAGGCGTGGCCTCTAATATGGTGTCCCTGAGGATCCCAGGACTTCCAAGTCAGGGATGTACAACAGAACTCAAGGAGACATGGAGCAATGAGTCGGCACCATTTGGGACATAGCCTGAGGCTGCGTGACTCCCTTCCATCTGCGTGGTGCACCCTCCAAGGGAGGATCTGATCTGGTCTTTATGTCACCGTTCATTATGTAAGGCTCCAACTGGCCAGAACGTTCCAACTAGACAGTTTCAAACCAACTTGCCATCAAGGCCGGATTTCTTCATGCCTGGTGTACCCATGGGTGTCCTATTTGGGTCCTGGTTCCTACTCCAGTTAGTTGGAGCCAGTGTAACAGAGCTAATGTTACCACAAGCACCTGGTGGAGCCCGGGCAACTCCACGTAGGAAGAACTTCTTAGAGCTGCTTTCCTGCCTTTCTCATCTAAGTGATTAAGTTCTGGCCACTGAGACTTCTGGGAAGTCTTCAAAGAAGGGAACACAACTTTTTTCTCTTCTTCCACCTGGCAGGAACAACATGGAGGCGTTCCAACAGCCATCGTTTTAGAACGTGAAGATGAGATTTCTAAGGGCAGGCAGAGCAGAGAACTGAAGGGAAAAAACTGCACCAGTGTTGATTTTGTTGAGTGGCTGTGCTGGCCCCAGACTACCTACCTCTTTGTGTGTGAGAGAAATAACCTACTGTTATTTGGGAGCTTCCTGTTATCTGCAATTACATTATCTGCAAAAACATTTCCTCATTATTATAAGCCCATACATTCCAGTCTATCAAAATTGACTAATCTGGGGCTCTTTTCTCTAAAGATATCACCAAATGGCTGCCCAACCTGCTAAACTTCTCCACCATAAAGTGGCCATGGCTGGTAACGGTGCTAGCTATTATCTATTCCATGAGTGACAGTGTTTTAATAGGAATCTTACAGACACTCAATGCCCTTGACCTAAGTAATTACCTTCTGTGGTGGATGCTTGCATTAGCCCACACAACGTTCATTTTTCTTTGCCAACCAAGTGCCAGGTTCGAGCTAGAATCAAGTGTCTACGTGCTAGGGTGAGGCTGGGATTCTCTCTGTATGCCTGACGCGTCCTTCTGCAGTACAATTTTCTTAGTTTTTCCATGCATAAGCAGAAAATGCCTTTAGCAGAGCTTCCAAATGTCCATGCATCACTCAGACTAGCTGTTTCTGAACCCCAATTCTGAATTTCTGGGACATAGAATCCTGTTAGCTCTGCTCTGGTTAGGTGCACTCCTCTGATCCAATCAACTGGATCTAGGGAGGGCTTGTGCAGTACTGACATGACAGCAACTGCTGGGGTCACCCCTATGAGTAGGTAGTTTGGGTGTAGCACTCAGAGAAGAGGTACAGGGACTGGGAAGACACCCCAAGAGGGTATTCACTACAAGTCTGACTGCTCTCTATGGCCGTACTCCCAGGGCTGTGACCTTGTCAAGGCCAGGGTGCAGAAGGGTTGCTGGCTAGGATACAGACTGCTGAAGGACCTCCACCATTAGGCAGACGTGTTGGATGTAACATCCATCAATGCCAGTCACCAAGTCTTTTCTGCTGTCTGTCTTCTGGGTAAGTAAAGGGGGTTTCATTTCCTGGCATCCCCTGAGTCTGGATGGCACCATACGACCAGTTCTGGCCAATGAGCGTGAACATTTAATTATTCATGAGAGGCCTTCCAAGATACCCTTCTCCTCTGCCACGAACACTGACAGCATCTCAGATAGTGGTTGTCCCATCGGCTGGATCCTGGAATAACCATTACAATGCAGTGGGCCTATGATGGACGTGTAATATAAGCAGAAATAAGTCATTGAGATTTGGGGTTGTTTGTTAGTGCAGCAGCGTGCTTACCCTATCATGGCTGATACCATGGGAACTGGGCTGGGATCAGCATCATTTATGAAAAAAGGTATTTGGGGCTTCCCTGGTGGCGCAGTGGTTGAGAGTCCGCCTGCCGATGCAGGGGACACGGGTTCGTGCCCCGGTCCGGGAAGATCCCACGTGCTGCGGAGCGGCTGGGCCCGTGAGCCATGGCCGCTAGGCCTACGCGTCCGGAGCCTGTGCTCCACAACGGGAGAGGCCACAACAGTGAAGAGGCCCGCGTACCACCAAAAAAAAAAAAAAAAAAGGTATTTGAAGACTCCAACTTATAGCACCAAGTCTGTTACATAGACCCCTCTCCTCGCCTCTGTTCTGTTTCCCATGAATCTTTTATCCTTACCTCAGAAAGAAAAGCGCTAATGCTAGTAGTGATGCCCCCCAAAAATAATGTGGGTGAAAGCTTATTTCTCGCTTGGATGGGGGTGGTGCCCAGGGGTGTGCATACGTGAACCGAGTTTGGGTAGGGGAGTTTGGTTCTCAAACGAGGCTCAAAGAGAGCTCTCTCTTTGCTGGGACTCCGCCTGGCTTTCAGGAGGACAGGGTCCTGGGCAGGGGATGCAACGTAACCTCAACGACCAGGTAAGGCTTCTGATGTTGTCCCCGCCCTGCAAAAGTCATGAAGGGAGGCTTAGGAGTCTGGAAAGACGAGCTGAAAGTCATGGGTGCTCCAGCGCACATGCAGATCCCAAATGTGGGAATGCGATGTGATGATTTTATGAAATATAAAAGTCAAATGAATTTTTCATGAAGAAGTTATCTTCCCAAGATGCAATAATGGAAAATTCCTTTCAAGAACTGGTGTTTAGACCTCACAAAAATGCGCAGCAAATTGCATTGTGATTTATTTGTCAATGTTTTTATAGGTTAGGCGTTACTTTCTACCCCACAGCTGGAGTCAATTTTTAATATTTAAAAGTGGAAAGAAAGCAAAACCTAAACACATCCAGAGCTGTCTGTTTTAGATTGAGCTTTTCCCAAACAGTGCTGTTTAGAACTGAACCCTGAGCATGGTCGGTCAGCAGCCAGCTGGCACTCACTTCCCTGCAACATAGAATTAAAATATCTGGGACTGGGCAGATTACATATAAGACCTCCTAAATTGTAGTTGGTGGGTCTGGTGTTTATAACTGCTTTCAAATGCATGTAGCCTGTCTGCCCTCTCAATTGAAGAAGGAAAGAGTCTTTGTGCTTTTTATTCTGGGTTTCCCTTCATGCTCTGAGCTCAAGGTGCTGTGAACATAATTTTCAAGTCCAGTGGTTTCTGGCCTCCTTTGATGGCTGAGTTAGCAGGGATCCCACAGTTGGTCTCCTTGCTGACTTGCAGCACACCCACCCACTATAGAGAAGCAGCCTGGCTTTTCTAGACTCTGGCTTCCACAGAGTCTAGTTTGGGAACTACCCAGGGCCCACCTTCCTGGGTCTCCAGGTGAAACCACGAGACTGGCCTTGAAGGTGGGTTCTCATGGCAAGGATTCAAATCACAAAATCAAGAAAGCCTTGAAGCTTAATCCCATCAATCATTCCTTCAGGTCAAGTCTCCAGGCTCAATCAGGGGCCTCATTATATCCGGTGACAAAAAGTTCACAAACAGAACTGGGTCTGTGATCTTGGGAACACCACAGCACGGTGTTGTCAGAAGTACACATTCATACCTCAGTGCATGGCACACCATACTTCGTGCTCAATTGCAGCCCCCATTGTTGAAGCCTTTGGGCTGGCACTGGCTGCTGCTAAGGCTGCCATGCGTGTGCTTACCAACAAAGGATTCTGTAACACGCAACATCTGGAGGGAGGAAAAACAACCCTTATTGTGACAGGCACAATCCCTTCGGGTAAGGGTTGATACCCTTCCAATGCAGGGGGTGTTTCTCTTTGCCCTCTCTTTCCTGCTCCCTCCTGATCATTCTATAGCCAAGGCCCACAGGAGGAGTTGACCCATTTCCAAATGTGTGCGTTGGTCCAGCTGGGTCAACCAGTGGAGGGCCCTTGAGGCTGCTGACAACATCCCCCAACAGGCTCTGAGAAACACCAACCACTCCCCAGAGACAAGCTTTGGGTTACAAGGAGCCTCAACAAACCATGGAAATGTCAGACGTGCAAGCATTTTGAGCGGAGCTTCAGCTACCGCGGCCTTTCCCCAGGAACCATGCACGTGGTCTTCAGCAGGAACACCAGCATCTAGAGAACCCCTTCATTAAACCCCCAAATCCACAGCTTCAACAAATGAAGGGCTGGAGAAGGACAGTGATTATTCCCCATCACAAAAGGATTTCTTGCCTCACAAAAAGGATTTGACACAGATCTCCATTTTACGTGCACACCCCAGGAACACTCACCATGTCATTCAATTTAATACGCAAATTTCCAGGAACACCCCCAACTCTGTAGAGCAAGGTACATACATGGGCAGTTGGGGTTAAGGTGCAGCAGAGCTGCCCGCCAGCAGGGGGAGTGCTTCCCCTGGTTCAGGCGGCCGCCACGGGTCTCAAAAACATGCTGGAGCTTAAAAGGTGAGGAGTCAGGGCTGAAGCCCACTGTCCAAAAGATCACAGATATCTAGTGCGTTTGTGCTTTATGTTAAGGGCAATGGGGAGCCACTGAAGGATTCTCAGAGACGTATGGGGTTGTACTGAATCATCCTGTCTTTTTTGCCCAGCGTCTCTGATGTCTTCGGGGAACACGTTTTCAGGAATGGTGTTCTATGCCTTTTCATCTCCTCTTCAAATACGTTACAGTCATGACCCACGAGCAAATACTTTTCAGGGACCAAGGGTAGGTTCAGGATTAGGGGTGTTTCTAAGAAAGTGTATAGCTTTGTTTTTGTTGGGGACTAGGGGAAAGATAGGCAACGTTTAGGGGAATGGGAAGGAGGTGGAGGAAGATATACTATCACTTTATGCTCCAGAGGAGCTCCAAGCCTTGAAGCAAGCAGTTTGGCACTGAAAATGGTGTTGTTTGAAAGTTAATGGGCAAGACATTCTGAGAAATGGGTTGTGGAGATAAGCATCGGGAGGAAACTGCATTGTTTGAAGTTCGCCTGCATCCAGGAAACCAGGAAAAGCAGAGCCAACCATTAGCTGGACAGCAGTGGGTACACACACATGCTCATGGAATCCAAACACTGTCCAGAGACAAACATCTCATAGAAGCAAATGAAGAGTGACTTTTTTGAAAAAAAGAACTGGGAAAATGGTATTTCCTTCCTGTGCTGGGGAATGCAGTCATAATATTCTCTGGAAGAGACGTGAGCTCCGGAGGGCAAGGACTAGGAACCATCCCTTTAGTCCCACTGAATATTAATAGTAAAAGCAAATGTCTTGACCTCAGAGAGTCCCAAAAGATGGGGGAACCCAAGCAAGGGGAAGTGATGAAAATGAGAAATGAGTGTTCTCTTGAATACTTTACACTGGAATTAGGCCACTGTGATCTCCTTCCAGGAGGACTGCAATGGCTTTCCCACCTCTGACCTTTTTTTTTTTTTAAATTTTACTTTATTTTTTATACAATCTCCCAATTCATCCTGCCACCACCGTCCCCCTCCCCCTGCTTTCTCCCCTTGATGTCCATACATTTGTTCTCTATATCTGTGTCTCTGTTTCTGCCTTGCAAACTGGTTCATCTGTACCATTTTTCTAGATTCCTCATATATGCGTTAATATACGATATTTGTTTTTCTCTTTCTGACTTACTTCACTCTGTATGACAGTCTCTGTGTCCATCCATATCTCTACAAATGACCCAATTTCGTTGCTTTTTATGGCTGAGTAATATTCCATTGTATATATGTACCACATTTTCTTTATCCGTTCGTCTGTCGATGGGCATTTAGGTTGCTTCCATGACCTGGCTATTGTAAACAGTGCTGCAATGAATATTGGGGTGCATGTGTCTTTTTGAATTATGGTTTTCTCTGGGTATATGTCCAGTAGTGGGAATGCTGGGTCATATGGTAATTCTGTTTTTAATTTTTTAAGGAACCTCCATACTGGTCTCCATAGTGACTCTATCAATTTACATTCTCACCAAAAGTGTAAGAGGGTTCCCTTTTCTCCACGCCCTCTCCAGCATTTGTTGTTTGTAGATTTTCTGATGATGCCCATTCTAACTGGTGTGAGGTGATACCTCATTGCAGTTTTGATTTGCATTTCTCTAATGATTAGTGATGTTGAGCATCCTTTCATGTGTTTGTTGGCAATCTGTATGTCCTCTTTGGAGAAGTGTTTATTTAGGTCTTCTGCCCATTTTTGGATTGGGTTGTTTGTTTTTTTAATATTGAGCTGCATAAGCTGCTTATATATTTTGGAGATTAATCCTTTGTCCATTGATTCGTTTGCAAATATTTTCTCCCATTCTGAGGGTTGTCTTTTCGTCTTGTTTATAGTTTCCTTTGCTGTGCAAAAGCTTTTAAGTTTCATTAGGTCCCATTTGTTTATTTTTGTTTTTATTTCCATTACTGTAGGACCCACCTCTGATATTCATCCCCTCCCCAATTTACCCTACACAGTGCTGCCAGGAGGATCTTTCTAAATCTGATCTGCTTAGAATCCTTCAGTGACTCCCAGTGCTCTCAGGATAAAGCTCCAGTTCTTTGATATAAGTTACAAGGCTCTCCAGACCCTTGTCTCTAAGGATATCTCCAAATCTCATCTCTTGCCCTTTCTACTCTGGTCATTCAGAAAATGTTTTCAGTGCCACAGGACAGGTATGCGGTGCTGGGGGCGCTGGGATGTAGTTTCTCTTTACATTGACTAGAAGTTGTCTAGACCCACATCTTTGAGGGATCCCCATAGACAGGGACATATGCCCTCTCCTGCTCCCCCTTTGCTCTGCCTCTGGATAGCTGTCACTCTCCCTCTGGATCCTTGCACATCCCCAGGGCTTTCTCTTCACCTCCACCTCCCACCACTTCTGTTTTATCTTTTGCATGCTGAATTAGACATCGTTCATTACGGAAGTGTTTCCTGACTCACTGGGATGGGGAGGGACACCCCTGATATCTCCCACCCCTGTCACCCTGAGCGTATCCCTGTTGTACTTTTGCACATTGTGTGTAACCACCTGCTGACCTGCCCATTGACCCCTCAAGACTGTGAGCCCCACAGAGGTGGGACTTCTTCTCTGCTGTGTCCCCATGGCTAGGCCAATGCCCATCATACTGTAGGAGCTCAAATAATCTTTTCTGAATGAAAATATTCCTTTGCCCCAGACTACTGAAAGACTACCTTGGCATTTGAGATCAGTTATTTTCTGATCAAGTAAAATCCACTGTTAATGATGCCACAGTTTGGCCTGTGAATAGTACATCTATGGACAGACGGGTCTGGCTGCTGTGTTTATGCTGTAAGGAATATCCATCCTTCTTCGAGAGCTCTCTCTGCAGGTGATTCCATTACCTTAATATTTTATTATGCAGCCATTTTTCAGGCTATAAGGGCATCATCTCTGTTTAACCGAACACCGGAGTAGAACAGTCAAGGCTAGTGACTCCCGTGGCGTTCCAGCAATTAGGAAGCTTTGTTAACAGGCCAGTTGGGCTGAGGCTGTGTGATTACATGTTCTCAAGTCTGCCTTTATGCAAAATGACATGTAAACAAATAGAGATCAGGGATGGCGAAAACATTTTCCAGGGGTGTCAGAGGGTCACAAAAATAAATGTTCAGTTCACTCTCTTACACCCTCCACGTCTATAGGACCCAAGCTCTGCAGAATAGCGGATCACAAGGTCAACACCTGATCTCATCAGTCTGTTAATTACTATTGTCAGATTCCCGGAGATGCAGAAACCTGCAGGAGGTGTACAACCAGAGCAGGAGATTACACTGCACACCCCCTTCTCAGCCAGAGTGGACGACAGAGAGATGAGGTGTTTGAGTGCTCAGAGATGGCCAACACCCTTGGGGGCTGAAGAGCTGCTTACTGGGAGTCCAAGGCCCATACATCCTGCAGGCCAGGCTCTGCTTCCGGCCCACAGTGCTAGGGACAGGGGCTCTCAGGGTTATTAAGAAGATTAAATCAGCCAATGAAGTGCTTAGAACAATACCCAGCACAAGGTGAGCATCCCAATAAATGTGAATTATAATTATGAAATTTACAAGAAGGGTGGACAGACTTTAATATCTCTTTGGGTTGCCTTTTTAAAAAATTCAGAAGAGCTCAAAATGAGGCCCTGCTGTGTTGACAGTGATGAACAAAGCAGCAAGTCTTGTGTAAGTGGTGTATATTTCATCAGGACATTGGATGTTTTGACCCCTGGCAGGCTGGCTTTTAGAAGGGACTTAGAAATGAAGCCATTCTGCTGGTCTGATCAGGCTGGCGTGAGCTGTGGGAACAGGCTTCCAGAATGTGGCCCTGTACTTTCAGGACAAGGGAGCCATGGGTGAGAGCTGTTGCTTCTCAGCTCAGGCAGTAGAGGATTTGAACTCAAGCCAGTCCCCAGGGTTTGGTGATCTCAGCTCAGTCCCCGCTGCCAGCGTGGGTCCTCCGTAAACTGCGGCTGACCTTGTGGATACTGCTCCAGCTCCCTGGTGGGACCACTTAGCTGCATTCCAGGTGGTGACTGTCCCTGGGGGGAGACTTGAGCAAAAGAGTTCTTTCCTACAGGGTGTTTGAAGGTGGATTGACCCAGGAAGAGAGGTACTCAGAAGAGAGCGAAGAAGGGTGGTTTGGAGGGAGTTCGGAGCCTTTAACAATCAACAGGCCCCTTCGGGAGAACCCTGGAATGAGCAAGGGTAGCTCAGTGGGAAGATGGGAGGAGATGCACAAGAACCAGGCCTGACGGGACTTGTTGATGGATCGGTGGGGTCAGGGAGACAGAGAACAGGCTCCAAATGTTTTTTTGGGGAACAACTGGGTGGCTGGTGGTGCCTCTGTCTACACACTCCCTTCCCAGGCTGAGTTAGGGTGGCGGTGACAGTGCTGCTGGCCCCTTCTCTATCATCCTACTCATCAAAGCTCCCCTCCCCAGAAGTCAAGACAGACCCACTGGCCTTTAGAGGGTCCAGGGTCATGGGGGAGGGTGCACTTTGGGGCACATTTTCCTGAGGTCAAGCCTGCATCCAACCAGCAAAATCTCTGGGCATCTCCCCGACTCCCCAGGTGGGTTGCTGGGACGATGTCCATCTCTTCCCAGATGTAGGGCAAAGGCTGCTTATATCTTTCTCCCACAGGGGCTCCTGCAGTGCAGGGCGGGTTTAGAAACTGGTGTAAAGAGACAAAAGAGTGTGGTGCGTCCACCTGAATTATGATCACAGAATCATGGCTCAGCCCAGAGCCCGGGGGAGAGGCTTCTGTACTCACTTCCTCCACCACCTCTCTTCGGCGTCTGCTCCCTCCGCAGGCACCGCAGCAACGGAGGATGCTCTGCAGGTCTAGTCTGCAGAAAATCCTTTCAGCTCTGAAAAGAGTTAGCTGTCTATTTCTAGAAAGCTCCTACATAATCATTATCAGTGGGTCCCCACGCCCCTCTCTCACACACACGCACACACTCACTCACACACAGTTTTATTTACAGTCCAGGGAAAGCCCATGCCTTCTGAATATATACTCCACCCTCCCCACAAACCACTGTAAAATTCTAAAAACCTACACATGCTTGTAAATAGATCACCCTTAAATGGAGCAGGATCTCTGAATACCCTATGAGTCATGCAGCTAAAATGTCCCCTGGGGAGCCCGACTTCGCAGCACGTATTTCTTGTAAAAAATTGAGTTCAGAGTTTTCCGTGGCACCCAGCTCTATGCCAGGAAGAGCCCGTCTGTGTTTGGTGGTGAAGCCAGCAGTTGGGAAGCCTATGAGGCCAAATACTATGCCCTTCACCTGGCGGAAACATCCCCCCAGGAAGTCACTGAGCAGTGAGGAGAGCCAGGCTGGCAGAGTTGAAAGTGCAGCAGACAAGGAATGGAGGTCTGGGTTCCAGCGCAGGCGCTATTCTCACTGAGGTCCCCTAGGGAATATGCCTACCTTCCCTGAACCTTTGTTTCCTTGTCTCTGAAAGAAAGGGGCTGGGCCGGATTAAATTCCACAATCATGGACTGCCAGATATGTACGGTGGGAATGAACGTATTTTTAGAAAGCCAAAATTCAGCCCTTGTCCTCAAGGAGCATGCAGTCTTGTGGATGGATAACTGTGGCGCTGCATGGTTAGAATTTGGGGTCCCCAAGGAGGCTAAGAGGCACCACTCCCAGATTTAGGAGGCTGAGTTTTCATCTCCCTGTGGCAAGTGCAGGGAGCAGCCTCAGGTTGGGGTGAGTGAAAGTGATGTCACCACAGAAATGTCACAGCCTGTGGACGTCTTCTCTCCTTCTACTACTGGTCATTGCTAAACTACGGAGACTCTAAATTCACACACCCCACCAGACACTAGAAAACTGCTGATGGGGGCAAGGAGAAGAGTATAGCAAGGGCCAGATTTGGCCCTGGACTGAGCTGTCCCCAGCGCTCTTCTGTGTCTCAGTCAAGCCAGGAGAACTTAGCCAAGAAGCCCGAAGCTGAAAGAAATCTTCTTAATGAGCTGGTGGGTGTCACGCTGTCTGCTGAAGGTACCTCCACACTTCCTGGAGGTACCTCCAGCCCACCTGGTGCCTGGTGAGTGGGACAAGTACTGTTTCCCATGGGTCCCCAGGCAGCCTCAGGCTGAAGGGAGGTCTTGGCAGTTCTACCTTCAGATGCTGGGTCTCATGCAAGGCGCTTTTCCCTCCCACTCCCCTGCTTTGCATCAACAGCCTGCTTCCTTCCACGTTTGTGCACTCAGTAACCATGTTTGCTTACAAATTCCCACTTGGAAGAAACAGATTGGAGCTTTATGGTCACTGATGGCCAACTCTCTGGTCCCACCTTGAAGCCCCTGCCCCCTTCCTTCTGCCTCTCACACTGGGACTAGTGAGTTCTACCAGACTCTTTTCCCAGAAGCTCAGTAAAAGCCCAAATCCCAAGCCCTCATCCTTTTTCCTCTCTGCTTTCCACTTCCTTAACGTTGACCTCTTCAAAGGCTATGGCCCAGGTCTTTTTGTCTGATCTTCCAAACTAAACTGTGTGCCTATCACTCACTAACTCCACGCCTGGGATTCTTTTAGCTGTTAGGCTGGGTAGTCACCATTTGCTTGCAACCTCACCCAGCTCTTCCCTACTCTGAGCCCCTGGGGGACTGCCCCCTGGGGACTACATCACCCAGAATTCCTTGTAACCAGCTTCCTGTCAGGTTTAGCCAATGGGAGGCACCCAGAAGAGGTTAGAGGCTGAGAGGAGAGGGTGGTCAAGGTATTTCTTCTCACCTATTCGCTATCCTCTCTCTGCTTTGGTGCTGTCTCTGGCTTTCCCTGACTTAGCTTCCATCAGGCGGCCTCTCCTCTGTAGTTTCAGTTTTCCCTGGCCCTCAGTTACACTGTACCTTCTCCTCTTCCCCTTGCCTTAGGGTGGTAATGGCTTCCCACGGGCGCTGATCCCTGGGCGCTTCACCATCCCTGTGTGTGCCCATAGCACTGCCCACCTGTCTGTAAAAGTCTCTGAGCCTCCTGGGAGTGAATTCCGTTTCCTGTTGTGACCATGCTGATGCAATAGTCCTCTAGTTTTTATTTCAGAGATTGACTCTCTGCTTTTTTAAAATTATATAATTTTTCCACCAAGATCACTAAAGTGAATGCTTTGCTTTTAATATTACGCCTACTAGATGTCCTAGAAGAACTCTAGACAGGTTAAATTCCTTCATAAAGCCATGAGCCATGGGAAGAAAAGACACTTGCTCAGAGACAAGATAAAAAGGTCCCCCAAGAACAGTAAGAAGTGTCTCCCATGACTGATGGGACTCCTGGCTCTTACTCCTTGATGAAAAGAAGTGGGGGGGAGCCAGGCCCTGGAAGAAGAGAGTGAGGCAGAGTGATCCCAGATCTGCTTACTTTTAAGGAAAAAAAAACCCCAAAACCTGAAAGAATCCATGTGCCTGCCACCCGAAATGAACAAATGCTTACTTTTAAATCTTTACTTCAGATCTTTTAAAAAAGAAATAAAACATTACGGAGTTAAATACCCATGTTCTTGCACCAGATCTTTTCCCCTCCCTCCTTTACTAACGCAACCGCTGTAATGAATTCCATGTGTCCGCCAGTCCTTGTCTTTATATTTTCACTATACATTCATGTATTGATACACAACATATAACATGATTCCATGTTTTTAAACTTGTGTGAGAAATGGTATCTCCTATACATAAGATTCTGCAACTTGCTTTTATCACTCAACGTTGTATTGTCTAGATCTGGCTCCATTGCCACATATAGATTGGATCCGTGTATTCTAGATGCTGTATAGTATTCCACCCTCACTGGCGGGCATTTTGTGGTTTTTAAATGTTTTGGTTTCTATAAGCAATGTTTATAAAACATGTACAAAATTTTCTCTAGGATATATCTTGGAAGTGGAGGGCTCAGTCATTGGGTATGTATATTTGCAATTTTATTAGAGTTTGCCAGAACAGTTCTCCAAAATTATTTTACCTACCTGCTGAATTCCTGTTTCTCTGCATTTTCACCAATACTTTGTATTGTCATAGTTTTCCATTTTTACCAAGTGAAATTGAATTTCCTTGTTTAAGTGAATACCCCTATTTACTGGTGAGGCCCAGACACCTTTTCATATGTTTATTGGATATTCAGATTATGGGATTTCTTCTGTAAATTAGTGATTTATAGTCTTTACTCATAGTTTAGCTGGGCTCTTTGCCCTTTTAAAAAATTGACTTGAAGAATTTCTTTATACATTTCAAATATTAGTCCTTCCTTATGACTTGCCTTTATTTTTTCAGAAGTTTTAAATTTTGACATTTTCCTTTTTGATTTCTGATTTTCCTGTCTTCCATACCTTCATGTCATAAAAACAGTCTCACAAGCATTTGGGTCTTTAAGTCACTTGGAGTTTATTTTTGGGTGTGGTGTGACATAGGGATCTAATGCAATTTTTTTCTAAAAAGGGAGCCGGTTGTCCTAACATATTTATTAAATAGCTCATAATTTCTCTACTAATTTATAATGCTTCTTCTATCATAAACTAAAGTCCAATTTATGTTGAATCTATTTCTGGGCCTTTTATTCTGATTTTCTTTTGTTGTTGTTTTTGTTGGCCGTGACACATGGCATACCCCCTGCAGTGGAAGTGGGAAGTCTTAACCACTGGACGGCCAGGGAATTCCCCTCCTATGTCCCCTTCTATTCTGTTTTATTGATAGATTAGTCTATCCCTGCCCCCCCCATTCACTCCAGTTGAAAATGATAACTAAACCACATAGCCTCATGTCTTCACTGTCCATCTCCAACGTCTCCCCCCTCAGTTTTGCCCTGCACTCATCACTAGACCCATCTTTCCAAGAATCATTATCACCTAACTTACTGAGTGCCTACTGTGTGCTAGGCAGTGTGCTACACATGCATTATTCATTTATTCCCCACAGCTCTATAAGGCAATCCCTGTTTTGCCAATCAGGACACTGAGGCTTGCCCAAGCGTAACTCGCCCATGTCACACAGCCAGTAAAGGACAAATCCCAGATGTATTTGTCCCCAGAGTATCGATGGCACTCCATTTCCATTTCTAGCCTTCAAGATTTCCACAATCTGGTCCCCATCTGATCTCAGAATCCTTCCACCGGTAAAATCAGGATATTAATCCTCCCTTGCAAGGTTTTCATAAAGATTGTGTGAGATTATAAATGTGAAAGCACTTGACAGTGCCTAGCACATAATAGGTACTCAATAAACATTAGCTAAATTTGAATAGGAAGTAGGCAGCAGTTGTCAAAGGGAAAGAAAGAAAGAAAGAAAGAAAGAAAGAAAGAAAGAAAGAAAGAAAAGAAAGAAAGAAAGAATGGAGAAAGAAAGAAAGGAAGAGGGAAGGAAAGGAAGGAAGGAAGGAAGGAAAGAACGAAGGAAGGAAGGAAGTTTACCCCAGCCCACTTATCTCTGCTTTAGAATCCCAGTGGGAATTGGGGAAGAGTGAGTAGGAATAGAAGTCATCTTTGGATAGCTACCTCTTCCACTCTGCTTCCTCTGGTTAAGGGCTCCCCAGGAACAACAGGAAGACTGACAAGGGGAAGCTGACAAGGACGGGGAAGTTGACAAGGAGGGAAACCCTTAGGTATCTTATTTATTCCTGCTGAACCTCAGGGCTGAGGGTCAACAGCTGTTCTGTATCTCTGGACTTAAACAGTAAGTTTGACCATTGAATGGCCATCGTGACCCAGATTTCACATCTCCAGGCACCCAGAGCTGGAGGGGCAATCTGCCTTCCTCTCTGGGCTGCCTGGGCTCACACTCTGGGCAACCATCCCTTTAGTGACTCCCACGGCAATAAGGCAACTATAGGCCTCCCGCAGAGGAAGCAGGTGAAACAAGATAGCCTTTCCGGGCAGCTCTCTGGCTAATGGGAACCACATTGGCATAGGAAGCTGATTGACTTGAAAAATCCAGTGCTAGCACACAGGCTCCCTTTAATGCTGGGGGATTATGGTCATTTGCAATTTTCTTGCTAATTGAAGTTTTGGTAGGAAAAGCAAACACATATATACAAATGTATGGTGTGCTTCCACGCTGATTCTAATTCAGAAGCGGTGGTCTGCACACTCCGGTTACCGACTTTCTTTGATTCCACCATTCACATCTGCACTGTCATTGGCAGCTCCAGCCACGGCCCCAGGACACTCTGCAGGCGTCAGAATAACAAGAAAACAACAGTGGAAATGGACAGTGCCCTCTCTCCCTTGTTTAACTTGGAAATCCTGCTTGAGTCTTATGAGAAGCAATATTTTGGGTGCTAAAACTACATCAGGTTACTGAATGAGAAACCCAAAAGGGCTACAGCCTATTTTCCTTTGCTGGTGCTCCAGCTTGCAGTGTTGAGGCAGCCGCTCACGGCCATGGGGTTCCTTTGAACATGACTGATTCAGAAAGGGCAGGACTTTTCCTTAAACAGTCCCTATTGTTCCCCCAAACCAAGTGGGGACCCTGGGTCCCCAGAACCTTTCTAGATGGTTGTGAGGAAAGAGGAACACTCAACCTGTGTTTAAAATTACGGAGGTTAGGGCTTCCCTGGTGGTGCAGTGGTTAAGAACCCGCCTGTGAATGCAGGGGACACGGGTTCGAGTCCTGGTCGGGGAAGATCCCACATGCCATGGAGCAACTAAGCCCGTGCACCACAACTGCTGAGCCTGCGCTCTAGAGCCCGCGAGCCACAACTACTGAGCCCGTGTGCCACAGCTACTGAAGCCTGTGCACCTAGAGCCCATGCTCCACAACAAAAGAAGCTACCGCAATGAGAAGCCCGCGCACCGCAATGAAGAGTAGCCCCAGCTCGCCGCAACTAAAGAAAGCCTGCACGCAGCAACAAAGACCCAATGCAACCAAAAATAAATAATAAATTAATTAATGGAAAAAATATATATATATATAAAAAATTACAGAGGTTTGAAGGATAAGCTGCCCACTCTAGGGAGACAAAGTGACCCCATTCCTTGTTACGCTAACATGACAGCACATGGGTTCCCACCCTGTACCTGCTGTCACACCGCCCCACCCCCAAACACGTGTAGTGCTCACGTGCCCACCACACGTCTATGGTCATGTCCAGAGCCAGGCCAGTTCCATGCAGTGGCAAATCCGTTTCTTCTACATTCATAAAAGCACATCAGAACACAAATGAGCTCCAGGAATGTATTAGAAAAAGAGCTCACTCACCAAGATCATTCTTGATTGTAACATACATTTTGATGCATGTCAGTATTCATGGTACCATCACGGAGGCAGGAGATCAGATTTCTAGTCCTGGTCCTGGCGCTATCAGTGACCTTGGGTAGGGTACCTCTCTGAACACTGGTTTCCTCACCTGTGAAAATGTGAGGTTGGACATCTGAGGACATTGGCAGCACTACCTTCCTCGAGGTCACACTCGTGTGCTTTGTGTCACTACACGTGTCTGAGGTCTCTGGAAATCAGGACATACCAGAATTTTTAGGCCTCTGACCATTGTTTCTGGGCCCTGTGACCTTTCCCCCAAGGAAGTTTCTGTTGATTTCCTGCCCCCTTGACTACCAAACATTCTCCCGGTCTCCATCCCTTCTTCCTAAAATTGTGCCCTCAGGAAAGGATGTGATAATTGTATGCATGCCGAGTATCGTTTTCTAATGAGGGAGGAGGAGTTGCCTTTAAAGAGAAGAATGGAGCTTTGAACCAAAGGAACGAAGCCCTCCTTGTGAAATTTTAGGTGGAGAGTTGAAGGGGAGATGTTTGATGTTTGGAGTGAGAACCCAGGCTACACAGAGGCTTATTCTATTGCCGATGCTTGAAATTTCAGCATTAGCAAGTGAGTTCTTTTGCTGAAACTACTGAGGGTTTCCTCCCCACAAAAGTAATGTATTAAAATTCAGAAGTCATTCAGGCCTTGGTGGGAAGAAGTTATTCAGAGCCTTTTTATCAGTGCCTTTTTAATAAAGATGGTGAGGGGAGAATGTGGAGGTAGGGCAGAAGGCTAGGGGACTTAGCTCCTGCGGGGTGTGAGAGGAATGTCCTGAAGGGAAAAACAAAGGGCAGGCTTGCGACCGTAGGAAATGCACTTCAAGTACTGCACAGTTTGGTGAGGGCCTGCTCACACTGGGAACTCCCCTGCAGGGAGGAGAAGGGCCCAATGAAGGAATCAGAAGAAGAAATTCCAGCCATGTTAGAGCAGCACAGGCCTTAGAGATAAAAAAAAAAGTCACCGCATAGAGATGGGTTGAAGCCCCACCCCAAATTTGGTTCAGATGTCAAGACCGATGACACCACACATACACCAAGAGGGTATTAAAAAGATTATTACTCACATAATAAGTCTTTCTAGGGAGAGCAGGTCAGGTTCCCAAGAAGATCTGAGAATGGCTGGGGATTTTCTGCTGGTTAGGGGGCGGGGCAGTGGGAAGGCTCCTGCCTGCTGGCAAGGGCTTGGATGGCTGGAACTTCCTGCTGGTGCTAAAGGAAGGTGTCCCCGGGCATTCTTATCAGCTTTCCCAGATGTGGGGTGGAAGGGGAAAGAGAGTGATGGGGATTGAAAGCTGTCTGCAGTCAAAAATCAAAACTGGGGATTTGATGTTTTTATAAGCAAGGGAGGAGCCATAGAGCCTGTTTGTTTCCATGGCTTATCAAGACCCCCTAACTAGGAACCCTTACAAGTCTTCAATGTTGGGCAAGAGCTGAAACGACTTCAGCATTCTCAGGTTAGTGGACCAGGAACTTTCATTCTTTTAAGAACTAGGGAAACCTGTTAAAATATTTTCTGAGTCCACAGACCTCCCGGCCTGCAGTGTGTGTGTGTGTGTGTGTGTGTGTGTGTGTGTGTGTCTTTAAAGAACACTGACTTTAACACTGACCCTAAGCTTCATAGTCTTCTATAATGAAATGACTGGATCTCTTTATCAGAACTGGTTCATTTTGTGATTGAGAAATTGAACTATATACTAAAGAGAACAAGATGGGGACTCCCCTGGTGATGCAGGGGTTGAGAATCCGCCTGCCATTGCAGGGGACACGGGTTCGAGCCCTGGTCCGGGAAGATCCCACATGCCGCGGAGCAACTAAGCCCGTGCGCCACAACTACTGAGCCTGTGTGCCTAGAGCCCGTGCTCCGCAACAAGAGAAACCACCGCAATGAGAAGCTTGTGCACCACAACGAACAGTCCCCACTCTCTGCAACTAGAGAAAGCCTGTGCGCAGCAACGAAGACCCAATGCAGCCCCAAAATAATTAATTAATTAATTAATTTAAAAAAAAAGAGAGAGAAGAGGATGGCAGCTCCCAAGGTAAAGCTGATCCTCTCACGGCTACTCATCAAACACATATCATCCAGCGTAAGAGTAGGAATAAAACCAAAAAGACACCAGAAAATGAACTCAAATGTGCGTCGTCCTTCCAAGCTGGTCTTGAGGGGCCTCGCAGCATCCAGAAATCTGGCACTGCGTCTGTTCTTCTTGCAACCAGCTCCCCTTTGGGCAAGGCTTTAGGCAAAATATAATCTTGTTCCCTTAGAGCCAGAGTTTTAAAATTGTAGGTGGTATCCATCAGGAGACAAGGTCTTTGGGTTCAGTCAGGTCAGTTCAAATCCCGGATGCATGACCTTTGGTTGTTTTCTTCCTATCTGAGCCTCAGTTTCCTCACCTGCTACCTTGGATGTTAAGACTGTACAGAATGTTGTAAAAATTAGGGATGTTATAGGTGAAGAACCTTGCACAGAGTAAGCACTTCATATGATCTTATTTTCACTTAGCTGTGTGTTCCTACAGGACAAGAATTGATCTTACCATTTGTTGTATCCGAGGACCCAGGACAAAACCAGGTATTTCCTAGATGTTCAATAAACTTTTGCTGAATTGGACTGGTGAAGTGATAACTGGTCTATGTATCCTTCTGCTCCCATCTGCTAAAGACAGGGAAGGGCAGGAAATGAACACATCATTGAACATTTACTGTGTATACTTACATCTACTTTCATGTACATAATACAATTGCATCCTCAGAACAACTCTAAGTAAGTACTGATGGTCCCATTTTGACAGATTGGAGAAAAGTGAGGCTCCTCCTAAGGTTATGTAGCCAGTGAGAAATGGAGCCGGGCTCTCCCTTGGAAGCCCACATTCGTTCTAGGCCCTGTTCTTTCTGGAGCAACAGGAGGCAGAGCGGGAGCAGTGCATCGGGGTGGGAGAGCCACCAGGCAGGAATGTTGAGCCGATATTTTCTTCAAGTGTCCAACTCTCCTCAACAAAAGCACTTCCCAGATGTTTCCAGGACCTGGCAAGTCTTCAGTGGAAAAGAGAGGGATGGTCCCACACCTGCAGGAGAATGGAACTCTGTAGCCTGACCTCTCTGGATTATGCTTTTTAATTTGTCCAAGGGCCACCTGGAGGAACCCTTGTCTTAGCTGTACTGAGGGCTCCAAGACGATACGTATTGTGAGGCAATGTGTTTACCCCATCTGAGTCCTAGGTCATGGTGGGTGTTATGGGTTGAATTGTGGCCCCCTGAAAGACATGTTGAAGTCCTAACCCCTGGTAGCTGTGAATGTGATGACCTTATTAGGGAATAGGGTCTTTGCTGATGTAACTGCGTTGAGTTCATACTGGATGTGGCCCTTAATCCAATGTGACTGATGTCCTTATAAAAGGAGGGGAATTTGGATACAGGCATCAACACAGGGGAGAGCATTGTGTGAAGACAGAGCAGAGACTGGAGCCGCAAGCCAAGGAATACCAAGGATTGCTGGCTCGCACCAGAAGCCAGGAAGCAGGAAGGAAGGATTCTATGCAGTCTCAGGGAGAGCATGGCCCTCCTGACACCTTGATTTCAGACTTCTGGGCTCCAGAACCGTGTGAGAATAAATTTCTGATGTTTTAAACCAGTCTGTGGTACTCTGTGAAGGCAGCCCTGGAAAACTAATACAGAGGGCTCCTGTGGGCAGCCTCCAAGTTCCAGAGCCTGGCAACCTCAGCCATCAGCTGAGTAACCTCACAAACTCCATATAAAATAACACTACGATCAGGATACTAAACAATTCCATTACCCCCCAGACTTCCCATGCGATCCTGTTAATGGCACTGCCTTCTACTGCCTTTAACTCCTGGCAACCAGTCATCTATTCTGCATCTTAATAATTTTATCTTTTCAAGAATGTCATGTCAATGGAATCGTGCAGTATGTAACTTTTGAGACCACTTTTTTATTTTTCACTCACCAAATATCTTTGGGATTCATCCAGATTGTTGTATGGATCAAAAGTCCATTCCTGTTTGTTGCTTAGTATAGCTCCTCTCATGAATGCAACACAGATTCTCCCCACCCCGACCCCCATTCACCCATTGAAAGACATTTTGTTTATTTCCGGTTTGGGGCAATTATAAATAGATCTGCTATAAATATTTGTGTACAGGTTTTTGTGTGGACATACGTCTTCATTTCTCTAGGTTAGATATGCCGGTGCATGATTATTGGGTTATAAGTATATGTTTCCCTAAATGAAAAACTGTGAAACATTTTCCACTGAGGTTGTACCTTTTAACCCTCCTGCCAACAATGGATGAGAGCCACTCAATGTTTGAGTTGCTCCAAATCTTCCTCGGCAATTGGTGCTGTCAGTCTATATTTTAAAAAAACATTCTAGGGTTTCCCTAGTGGCACAGTGGTTGAGAGTCCGCCTGCCGATGCAGGGGACACGGGTTCGTGCCCCGGTCCGGGAAGATCCCACATGCCGCGGAGCAGCTGGGCCCGTGAGCCATGGCCACTGAGCCTGTGCATCCGGACCCTGTGCTCCGCAACGGGAGAGGCCACAACAGTGAGAGGCCCGCGTACCACAAAAAACAAACAAACAAACAAAAAAACATTCTAACAGTTGTGTAGTGGCACCTCGTAGTGGTTTTTAATTTGCATTTCCATAATAACTATTGTTGTTCAACATCTTTCCATGTTCTTCTCTGCCATCATTCTATCCACTTAGGTGAAATGTCTGTACATGTCCTTTACCCATTTAAAAACTGGATTGTTTGTTTTCTTGCTGTTGAGTTTTGACAGTTCTTGATATATCATGTATATAAAACCTTTGTCTGATACGTGATTTGCAAAGATTCTTTCCCAGTCTGAGTTTGCCTTTTCATACTCTTACCGATGTCTTTCTCAGACACTTTTTAATTTCGATGAAGTCCAACTCATCATTGTTCAAAAAAATTGTTTTAATGCCATGTCTAAGTGCTTATTGCCAAACCCAAGGCCATATAGAGTTCTCCTATGTTTTCTTCTAAAATTTTTATAGATTTATTTATTATATTTAGATTTATGAGGCATTTTGAGTTAATTTTTAAGTTCTGAGGTTTAAGAGGAGGTTTGTTTTTTGCATATAGATCCAATTGTTCCAACATCATTTTTTTGAAAAATCTATACTTTCACCATTGAATTATTTTTTGCACCTTCATTGAAAATAATTTAGCCTTATCTGTGTGGGCCTATTTTTAGATTTTCTATTCTATTACATTGATCTATACATCTAACTCTTTGCCAGTACCACATTGTCTTGATTACTGTATAGTATAATAAGTCTTAAAATCAAGGTATGCAACTTCTCCAATTAAAATTGCACCATTTTCAAAATTGTTTAGCCACCCAGATTTTTTGTCTTTCCATATAAATTTTAGAATCGCTTGTATATATTTACAAAAATTCTTCTGAGATTATTGTTGGATTTCATTGAATCCATAGATCAATTTAGGGAGAATCAATATCTTTGCTGTATTGAGTCCTCCAATACATGAACATGAAATGTCTTTCTATTTATTATATTTAGGTCTTCTTTAATCTCTATTATCAATATTTTGCCATTGTCAGCATTCAGATCCTGTATGTGTTTTGTTAGATTTATACCTAAGTATTTCATTTATTAGAGCTACTTTAAGGTGTTATTGTTTTCCAATTGTACATTGCTAGTGTGTTAATATATGGTTATTTTTGTGTGTTGAGTTTGAATCCTACAACTTGTTAAATCCACATATTCATTCTAGTTTTCATTAAGCTTTCTAATTCATGAACATGAGATGTGTTTCCATTTATCTATGTCTTCTTTAATTTCTCTCAGCAATATTTTTATTGTTTATTGTACAAGCCTTTCACCTCTTTGGTTAATTCCTAAGTATTTTATTCTTTTTGATGCTGTTATAAATGAAACTGATTTCTTATTTTTCTTTTTTGCATTTTTCTTGAAGTATAGTTAATTTACAACTGGAACTGGTGTCTTCATTTCCTTTTCATATTGTTCATTGTTAGTATACAGAAATGCAACTGATTTTTATGTGTTGACTTTCTATCCTGCTACTCTGCTGAATTCGCTTATTCTAACAAATTTTTTTTGGTATGGAATCTTTAGGATTTTTTACACATATGATCACATCATCTGCAAACAGAGATAATTTTACTTCTTCCTTTCCAATTTGGATGCCGTTCATTTCTTTTTCCTACTTAATTGCTCTGCTAGAGTACTGCTAGCACTCTGAATTTTGTCAAATGCTTTTTCTGCATCAACTGAGATGATATTGTGGGTTTTTTCCTTCATTCTATTAATGTGGTATATTACATTGATTGATTTTCATATGTTGAACCATCCTTGCCTTCCAGAAACAAATCTCACTTGGTCTTGGTGTATAATTCTTTTGTTTTTTTCTTTTTTTGTATAATTCTTTTAATATGCTGTTGAATTCCGTTTGCTAGCCATTCTGGGTTTTTTTTTTTTTTTTCCATCTGTTTCTCCTTTCTGCCTCCTTTTGGGTTATTTGAACCTTTTTTATTGTTCCATTTTAATTTACCTATTTGATTTGATTATATCTCTTTATATTACTGTTTTAGTGGTTACTCTAGGGACTGCAAAGGACACATGTAACTTTTTACAGCCTATGTAGAATTGACATTTTACCACTTCAGTTGGAATGTAGAAACCTTAACACCTCATAAGTCCTTTTACCCACCTTCTTTTATGCTATAGTTGCCTTATGTATGTCTACTCTACATATATTGAAAACTCCATCAGACTATATGGACCATAATTTTTCCTTTCAACTGTCAAATATATTTTAAAGAACACAAGAGGAGACTAGTATTTTATACTAACCTAGGTATTTACCATTTCTGTTCTTCCTTTATTCTTAATATTTTAAAATTCCTTCAGGTATCATTTCCCTTCTGTCCAAAGAAGCTCCTTTAACAATTACTTTAGAGCATGTTTGCTGGCAATAAATTCTTAGTTTCCCTTCATTTGTGAATGCCCTAATATTATTTTGCCCACATTTCTGAAGAATCTTTTTGGTGAATACAGAATTCAGGATTGACACTTCTTTTCTTTCAGCATTTAAAAAATGTTGTGAGAGTTCTTTTTGGCCTCTATGGTTTTCTGCTAGAAATACGTAGTCATTCAAATCGTTGTTTCTGTATGAGCAATGCATCAGTTTTCTCTGGTTGTTTTTAAGATTTTTTTTTTTTTTGTCTTTAGTTTTTAGCAGTTTGATTACAAAGTGTTTGGGTATGGATTTATTTAGGTTTAGCTTGTTTAGGATTTGCTTGACTTCTTTAATTTTTAGTTTATGTCTTTTACCTAATTTAGAAAGTTTTCAGCTAGTATTTCTTCACGTTTTTTTCACCACTGTACTTTTTCTCTTTTGCTTCTGGGACTCTCATGACATGAAATTAGACCTTTTATCAATGTCCCACAGATCTTGGAGGCTTTGTTTATTTTTTTTCTTTTTTTCCTCTCTATTTTTCAGATTCTATAATTTTTATTGATCTATCCTCAAGTTCATTGACTGTTTTGTTATCTCTGTCCTGTTATTCAGATAGCAGAGACTTTTATATACTACTATCTTTTAAATTTCCATTTCATATTTCTTTGTATCTTTTATTTTTTTTTTCTGACACTTTCTATTTTAACATTTGCTGCAAAATGTTGGAAATTGCTTGTTGGAGCATTTTCATCATAACTACTTTAAAGTCTTTGTCAGATAATTCTAATATCTATATAATCTCAACATTGGTGTCTACTGATTGATTGTATTTTCCCATCCAGTTTTCCTGGTTATTCATATGTAGAATAATTTTAAATAGTATTCTGAACATTTTGAACACTGCGTTATGAGTCTTTGGGTCTTGTTTAAATTCCACAGAGAATGTTGATGTTTTTGTTTTAGCACAAAATTATTCTGGCTAATTTCAGTTGCAACTTACAATCCATCTTCTATAGGCTATGGTTCCAGTATAAGTTCAGTCCCCAGAAGCCTATTGTTCTATGGATCTGTCCCAGATATGTACCACCCAGTGGTCACTCTGGGACCTAAGCAATGGTTTATTAGTTCAGTTCTCAAAATCTTTGGTATGCTAACAAGGATCGGATCCACATTGTTCAGCTCAAGGGTGAGCTCTGGAGTTCATAAACACCTTTATTGGGTCATTTCCCCAAGCCCCTCCTACTCCGCAATCTCACAGGTACTTTTCAGTTCCCTTGGGCTACGGTTTTTGGTTCTCTGGCCAGAACTTGGAGTGCTAGTTACTTTACTCTGTTGAGCTTTGTCACATACTTCCTCACTTGGTCCTTATCCTGGCCCAAGTTGAGGGAGGACAGAGAGAGGGATAACAATCAACAGGGTTCGTCCTGTCCTCTTGGAACTGTAGCTCTACCAGAGAGGAAGATTCCCCTCCCTGAGAATTTTGGATCTTATGGGTTCTCATGGGTTGCTACTGATACTGCAATCACCAGATTGCCTGGAGGCTGGAGCCCAAGAGAAGGGAGATGAGAGAAAATAAAATGGGATCTTTTCTTACTCTTTGGAGCATTAGAAGTTTCTTTGTCTGGTCCTTGAGACAGAGCTAGAGGGCTTCTCCTGGAACTCTCTCTGCTCAACCGTGCTTACTTCTAGGTTTCTGGATGCATTGAGTTCAGGTCATGGGAGACTGAAGGGAAAAAATATTGTGAACTCACCACTGGTGAGAGTTGATGGTAGTTTGAATCCTGGTGTTATTCCTCAATCTGCCTGCTGCTATTTACTTTTCACAGTTTTCAAATCATGCTTCATGTATTCTGTTCAGGCTTTATAGTTGCCGTCAGCAGGAGAGAAAGGGTGAAGCATACTAATTCCATTTCACAGGGAACGGGAGCCCAGCATTTTTATACTTATAAACCATATGAATGTATTACCTATTCAAAATTAAATCTAAAAAACAATCAAACCATAAAAAATACTTTATGCACAACTTATGTAGGCTGTTATACCAACAGGCATTGGGAATACAGCAAGACGGTGATTTGAGGCACATCCCTCTCGTGGCCCAAGAGGTTTCAAGGCCCACACCTAGCCCTGCTGTCCTGAGATAGCTTCTTTTTCCCTTCATGGGTTGGAAGTAGTTCCAGACCTTGGAAACACTGACTAGGTTTTGGCCTCAGGTTACTCCCAGCCTCAGCCACTTCTCCACAGTTGAGGCTTTGCAGAATGTGGACCCTGCAGGCCTCAGGGAGGGGAGTGTGTTTATTTAGTATCAAGAGCTAGTAAGGTTGAAGTTCCACTGACTGTCTCCTGTCTCTTGTGGAGAAGTTGTTAGCTCAGGGACATAAGGGTCAAGCCAGTGACCACACCTGCCAGGTGCCCAGCTTATTTCCTAAGAGAAATCTTTCATAACAGGGCTGCATAGTCACACACCTCCTTCAGATCCAAAGGAGAGGCAAGGAGAAGAAGCAGCACTGCTCTAGAGCAGCCAAAGATACGAGAAGAGCTGGGCTTCACTGAGCAGTACTACTCCAGGAAAGGGAGAAGAATTAGAGGGCCGACCTTTAGCCCTAGTAATATCCAGCCGAGACATCTATCCTGAACAGTCCCTCGGCTTGCAAAAGGGTCCACTTTTGTCTGCAGTCAAGAGCTGAACAAAGATTCCTAGCGCTTGGCTTCCTGAAGAGTTACTCTCTCATTTAAAAAAATTTGTCAGAGCACTCCCTGCTTGTCTCCTCTTCCTTACCAGCCTTCTCCTGTATGTTTCAGGATCAATATCATTAGGTGGTTCAGAGCTGGGGTCCCAGACTCAGACAGACCTTGGTTCATATTTTAACTCTGTCACTTACTAGCTGTGACTCTGGCATGTTATTTATATTTTCTAAGCCTTGGTTTTCTTGTCTCTAGGATGGATATAAGAATAGTGCTCAGATTGTGAGAATAATATGAAGTAATACACGTGAAGCACTTAACCTACTGCCTGACAGCATGAATATGTGCTCAATGGATGGTAGTCATCTTTTTTAAAAAATAAATTTGTTTATTCATTTATTTATTTTTGACTGCGTTGGGTCTTTGTCGCTGAGCACAGGATTTCTCTAGTTGCAGAGAGCTGGGGCTACTCCTCGTTGCGGTGCGCGGGCTTCTCATTGCTGTGGCTTCTCTTGTTGTGGAGCACAGGGTCTAGGCGCGTGGGCTTCAGTAGTTGTGGCACATGGGCTCAGTAGTTGTGGCTCGCAGGCTCTAGAGCGCCGGCTCAGTAGTTGTGGCGCACGGGCTTAGTTGCTCCGAGGCATGTGGGATCTTCCCGGACCAGGGCTCGAACCCGGGTCCCCTGCACTGGCAGGCGGATTCTTAACCACTGCGCCACCAGGGAAGTCCAGTGGTCATCATCTTTATCAGCATCTTCCTTCTTCTCCTTCTCCTCCTCATCAACATTATGAATATGATTATGATTATGATTATGAAGGCTCCACTTCCTTCTCTGGCCTATTTAGTATTGGGAGGGCCCAGGTTGGAAAACCCACTGGCTGAGAATCACCTGCAAATATCTACTTATAAAAGACAGCTCCCTACAGCAGCCCCTCTCTTCAGGATGGGGCATCTCCACCAGGTGGGCTTTGGTCTCCTTGACCTTTGCAATCCTCTCAAAACTCAGAGATTGGCATAAAAACCCCACTGAGAGCCCTGTGGTATTTGGGGGTGGGGTAGATGGGAGGAGGAAGCTGGGGCATAACCAGGGGACTAGGAGGCTCCCAGCCCTGGCTGCTGGAGGCATCACTGGGCCCAGGTCTGTGGGTTCACTGGGGGCTGGTCTCAACTGGTCTGCTATTCACCTTGCTCAGGGTGGGCATGGGGGAAGCATGGTTTGAGCAAGTCAAGTAGCTCAGGGGTTAACATCTGTGGGGGCTCCAGAATCTTTAGAGAGTCTGGATTCTCAGCTGCTGAAAAGCTCTCATAAGGAAAAACAGCCTTCGTGAAAATAGGTTAAGCTCAAAAGTTGATATCCCCACAATGATGGACTGATCTGTTTGTACAACTTCCCTAAATGTGGCCACTAAAGTACATAAGGACTATTTGACCTTTAGGGAATAATTAGCTTAAAACAGGTATTAGCAGGTTTCTTCTCAGCCCCTGGAGTATTAGATAATGCAATCATTCTACTCATAAACTTTGTTTTTTACTAGTATTATTTCAAGTGGACCAAATGCTGCAGTAACCTATACCAGGCCTTGTGAATCCCTCCCACACTGCTCTGGCCACCTTGGTTAGCAGTGACATGTTGGTGCAGCTGGGAATCTGCCTCCAGCCTCATTCTTCCTTCAAGAGTCCTGGGACTGGAGAACTAGACACAACAGTTCCAAAGGTCACAGGTGCAAGGTCACGCATGCCACACTCCCCTACTCCCCAGGATAATCAGACACTCAATTTCACTCTTAATACAAAAATATTACAAAAGGTTACACGTGTTCATTGCAGAAAATTTGAAATATACAGAAAAGCAAAAAGTAGAAAATACAACTTAAAATCTTATCACCCAGTGATAACCACCATTAATACTTTGATGTCGTCTACATATCTTTCTAGATACTTTATAAAATCCCCTGTTGGACTTCCCTGGTGGTGCAGTGGTTAAGAATCCGCCTGCCAATGCAGGGGACATGGGTTTGAGCCCTGGTCCCAGAAGACTCCACATGCCGCGGAGCAACTAAGCCCATGTGCCATAACTACTGAGCCTGCATGCTACAACTACTGAAGTCTGAGCGCCTAGAGCCAGTGCTCCACAACAAGAGAAGCCACTGCAATGAGTAGTCCGCGCACTGCAACAAAGAGTAGACCCTGCTCATCGCAACTAGAGAAAGCCCGCGTACAGCAACAAAGACCCAACACAGCCAAAAATAAATCAATTAATTAATTAAAATTTTTTTTTCTAAAAAAAAAAATCCCCTGTATTGGACACGTAGGTTATTTTCAATGCCCTGCTAAATAACCCTTGCTCTATGTCCTGCTAAAGAATTCCTGCTAACATTTTTGCTCACATTTCCTATTATGACCTTAGAATAGATGTCATTTCAAGGAATGTCATTATTGAGTCAAAGAGTTTGCACATTTTTAAAGCTTTTTATTCAAGCTGATGTCCAGAAAAATTATATCTATTTACTCTCAGACATGAATGAGATTGTTTGTTTCCTCGGACCCTTACTAGTATCAGGAATTGTACATTTTTTTTTAAAGTCATAGTTTGATACATAAAAAATTTGCACTCCTTTGATTGTTGGTAAAGTTGGGTACACTTTCTTTTCTTTTTTAAATTAATTAAATTATTTATTACTGGGCACAGCCTCAGTAGTTGTGGCGCACAGGCTTAGTTGCTCGTGACATGTGGGATCTTCCGGACCAGGGCTCAAATCTGTGTCCCCTGCATTGGCAGGCGGATTCTTAACCACTGCAACACCAGGGAAGTCCCAAGTTGGGTACACTTTCATGGGATTCCTGGTCCTTTGCATTTCTTTATTGTGAATTACCTGCCTGTTCATTTTCCCATTGGGTATTCTTCACTTTTTTCTTGTAGATTTATAAAAACACACATATGACAAGGAAATCAATCTTTTGTCTGTCTTATCAGTTACAAATACTTCCCTCAGGCTGTTGTCTGTTTTTAATTTTACTATCTTTTTTGGCCCACATTTCTACCCCAGGGGCCCGGAGAACTGTTATTTCTGGCCTCTGTCTGGGCTCCTGCCACTTCTCCAATCCCATTTGTAGGTCTGCTTCACTGATCACTTCATTACTAGCTCTGGGTTGTTTTCCTTTCCGTATCAATCATGTGCAGGCACTTGGGCTAGGTGCTAACGCAGATTATTTCCAGTTTACAATGTCTCCCGTGAGGCTAAGGAGAAAAACACCTGGTGGGAAACCGTAGGTGTGAGAACCAGTATTTCATGAATTCCTCCTACGTGCCAGGCTCTGTGATGGGCATTTTGTCTTCTGTTCCCCACTGAACCCTCTGACAACTTTTGAGGTAGGTATTTGTGATAGTGAATTTTATGTTCACTTGATTGGCTAAACATTATTTCTAGGTGTGTCCGAGGATGCTTCTGGATGAGATGAACATTAGAATCAGTAGACTAAGTGAAGCACATCGCTCTCTGCAATATGGGTGGCCTCATCTAATGCACTGAAGGCCAGAATAGAATCAAAAGCTGAGTAAAGGGGCTTCCCTCGTGGCGCAGTGGTTGAGAGTCTGTCTGCCAATGCAGGGGACACGGGTTCGAGCGCTGGTTGGGAAGATCCCACATGCCGCGGAGCAGCTAAGCCCGTGCACCACAACTACTGAGCCTGCGCGTCTGGAGCCTGTGCCCCGCAACAAGAGAGGCCGCGATAGTGAGAGGCCCGCGCACCGCGATGAAGAGTGGCTCCCATTTGCCACAACTAGAGAAAGCCCTCGCACAGAAACGAAGACCCAACACAGCCAAAAAATAATAAAAAAATATACATAAGCTAGTGGGAAGCAGCCGCATGGCACAGGGATATCGGCTCGGTGCTTTGTAACCGCCTGGAGGCGTGGGATAGGGAGGGTGGGAGGGAGGGAGATGCAAGAGGGAAGAGATATGGGAACATATGTATATGTATAACTGATTCACTTTGTTATAAAGCAGAAACTAACACACCATTGTAAAGCAATTATACCCCAATAAAGATGTTAAAAATATATATATATATACATAAAAAAATCTGAGTAAGAAAGAACTCTCTCTCTGCTGAATTGTCTTTGAGTTGGCACGTTGGTCTTCTTCTCCTGTCTTTAGACGTGGACTCAGATTGGGATTAACACCATTGACTTTCTTGGTTCTCAGGCCTTTGGATTTTGATGGGAACGATCCCATTATCTTCCTGCGTCTAGATTTCTCAGCCTCCATAATCACATAAACCAATTCCTCACAACAAATCTCTTTATTTATGTATGTATTGGGGAATATATGTGAAATTTATATGTATACAAAACTTATATATGTATATATACAGCCCATTGACTCTGGTTCTCTGGAGAACCTTGACTAGTTGCCCCCGTGTTACGGATGAGGATATGAAGGCTCAAAGAGTTTTAGTCACTTGACCTAAAGTCACCCAGCTGGCAAGTGGCAAAATGGAACCCTTGTCGGTTTAGTGCCAAGGCCCATGCTTCCTGTGCTCCACATGGGTTCTGGGGACGGTACACTTCAGCAGGGCAGGGACCAGGGGGAAGTGAGTGAGGTGAATCATGTAGGTGCAGGATCAGATCTTGCCTTCATTAAAAAGTTTTCATGGATTTTTTTGCATTAATTTTTATTTTAAAAATATATTGCACTAAAATATAATTTATCTTCAGTGTTGAATTTTTTGCCCCTCATTTTTCAATTCTGTACCCAAGTGAGTGCCTCACTGACCTTACCCTAAAGGGTAAGGACCTCCATCCTTTCAAAGAAATAAAGGTGGGGACCTGGGGAGGGGTGAGGTTGGTGAACTGAGTGCAAACTGGGGTCGGGAGACCTGGGTTTGGACACACTTCCCCATGGAGACTCTGTGTGGCTCTAAGCCGCACACTTGGCCTTCTGTGCCTCTTGGCCTGTAGGGAGCAGATCTGCCTCTCCCGCCCTGGAAGCTGGGCTGGAAAATGAACGTGGTGCTCAACATGCCCGTGCCAAACAAGAAAGACGTTCCGCTTAATGGACACGATTTTGATGTTTGGTAACGAGTAGCGTTTGAAATGATCACGGTCTACATATCATTTTGTTCAAAAGGCACACTTCCTTCCCAGCCCCGGCTCCCACAGGGCAGAGGAGGTCAGACAAGATGTTCCCAGGCCCCAAGTGATGGGAGAAAAAGGCCTCAGAGTCCAGACTGCTTCCTCCAGCCCAGAAACAGGCCTTCCCAGGAGTGGGCTGTGTTTCTAGGATGGGAAGGAGAGGGGTCTGGGCTAGGGACCGAGGGGAGCCTCTTTTCAGCTCTCTGAGCGGAGAGACCAGCCCAGGCAGCTTGTGAGGTGGGGTCTGCCCAGCTTGCCCAGGGCTCCCACGTTCCCCATCCACATTCTAACCATTCTCCCCTCTGAGAAACATTCCCACTCCCTCGGCCTGGAAGGTCGCCTGACAGCAAATCACATTCCCACCCACTTTGTCCACACCAGCGGCCACATGACTGAGGGGAAATGGCAAGAAACTCAGCTCCTGAAACGGGGCCCAACTGATAGGGCCCAGTTCCTGGAATCGCAGCCGAGAGGCGGCTCGCAGGGTGCAGGCCAGCCTTCCCAGGGCTTGGGCTCCGTCCTGAATGGCGGGGCTTCAAAGTTCACACAGGCCCCAGCTGGGCTGTTGCTTCCCACAGAAGACAAAGAAATCCTGGCCCCAAGGCCCCCTCCTCAGCCAGGAAGCCTTCCCTGCCCCACAGCCTGAGGGCCTCTCCTGCTCCGAACCTCCTTGGCGTGGCCCTCCCCTCCCTCAGGGTACCATCTACCTTGGACCACACGGCTTGGGCTCTCACTTGCCTTGAGGGGCAGCATCTAGTCAGCAGGGAAGGTGTTTCACTCATGCCTAAGAGTAGTAGCTGCCCTTTGCTAAGCAATTTCTACACACGTGTTATCTTATTTGCTCCTCACGCTGAGAGATAGGCACAGGTACTAATATTATTACCCTTCTGCAGATGGGGAGACTGAGGCTTCAGGGGATAAAGTAACTTCCCCAAGGTCACCGGTAGGTGGCTGAGTTAAGAATTGAGCCTGTTCGTTACCAAAGCTGGTGCATTGAATCAAGAAGCCAGGAAGAGGGCTTCCCTGGTGGCGCAGTGGTTGAGAGTCCGCCTGCCGATGCAGCGGACACGGGTTCGTGCCCCGGTCGGGGGAAGATCCCACATGCCGCGGAGCGGCTGGGCCCGTGAGCCATGGCCGCTGAGCCTGCGCGTCCGGAGCCTGTGCTCCGCAACGGGAGAGGCCACAACAGTGAGAGGCCCGCGTACCGCAAAAAAAAAAAGAAGCCAGGAAGAACCACAGGCGTCAGACCAGAAGGATAAGTGTGAGATAAGGAGAAGGCAGGCTCTATCATAAGGTAGGAGGTGTGCATCTGTCTGAGGGAGCAGGCACTCCGCCCCTCCAGCTGACTCTGCCACGTAGGAATGCAGGCCCACTGCAGCCAGATGGAATTTTCTGGAAGAACTTGAAATCCACACTTTTAGGTGAAATGTCCTGGTTTTTAAATTTTGGAAACTAGTTAAAAATAAAAGCAAAACAAACAAACAACGACAGTATGCTGGCTAAACAGTAGAAGTCTTTGGGTCAGATACAGCCATTGAGCTAGCAGTTTGCACTTCTGTTCCGTGCAGTTGTGCACACTGTGCTCTGTGCATCTTAGGTGTGCAGGGAATGTTTGTTTCATTAAATGGAAAGTAAGCCAGCCTTAATTCTGGGGATAGTTGTATCTGCAGGGGAAAAAAGGTATAATCTTAAATATTCCTAAGGAGGCATAACTTTAAATGACACAGCTCTGGTGTTGCCTGCTGGGGCAGCAGATAGACAGTCAGATTCACATATAGACCAAGCATCCCAAGACTCAGCCCTGGGACCTCAGCAACTCTTTCTCTCTTTTCCTTGTCTTCTAGAAAGCAGGGATCTCAGCCCCTCTCAGGGATTTGACTGTCACCTCTACATCTCACCCAAGCCTAAAGCCAAGTTCACTATCTTCTCCCAGAGTCAGCATGCCCACCCTCCAGCTGGCCTCATTTCAGTCACTTGCACCATCCTTCTTCTACTTGGGCAGCTCCAAATCCCAGTCTCATTCTTGACTCCTTTCTCCCTGCCCTTCTTCATCAATCAGCCCCAAACCCTCAGCCAATATCTCATTCCACTTCTCATCATGTCATACCTGGCCATTGCTAAATGCTCTGAACTAATATAACAAGGATAATATTTGGAGATAGTGACTAAGGCTCCCCTACCCCTGCCATTTCTTTTTTTCACCCCATGGCCCTCTCCCATTCCATCTAGACTGTGGGACATCCATCCATTGCTTCAAGAGACGGTTGTTAGAGCTTAATAAAACCGTCAAGTTCTTGGCTTTCGAATTTCAAAAGCTGGTGGTCAGGCTTGAGGGAAAGGACCCCAGAGAAAATTCCCTCTTCTCCGGAAGATAAATATTCCTTCTGTTTGGCATTGGGGAAGGTGTGGCAGGGGAGAAACTGGTGGGTTTTTGAGAAGAAACACTGTGCCTTCATTCCACACCCAATTGGAGCCCTAGATAGATTTGGGAGGCATTTCAGAGGAGATGAAACATATGTCTCATTTTCCAGGAAGGAACCCAGCACAGCCCAGGTGCAGAGGAATAGAAATGGCTACATAGGGTGTCTGGAAGATAAGACCTCAGTTGTCCTCCCATAGTTTCCTGTGGCCCCCAGGAGGGGTGGGACAACAGCCAGATGTCCTTAGGGTCCTGAGAGAGAAATGAAAAGAGCTAAGGGCCAACCCAAAAAAAGGCACTCTAGATGAAAGTGAAAGAGGCCATACCCCGCTGCAAATTCCTTGGCTGGTGACTGAGGACCTGCCAGGAAAGGGGTGTCTCAGCAGGTGCCCAGGTAGGCAAATGATGACCAAGAACTTGACGGTCCTTCCCAGAGCCCCAGCCCACCATTGTAGCTCTGACCTAAGACCCTGGAAATCAGACATAATCTCAAGGGTGAGGGAACAGGGCAAATCTGAATTGACAGAGTTTATTAAATCTATGCCTCTCTTTGGAAGAGGAATTGTAGAACCATAAAGTTGTCTTCCTTACAACTTGATCTTGTGTCCTGAAATTCCTACGTGCTCCTTGCCTCTGTTCTCTCCATATTCCAAACTATTCCGTATTCTGCAACTAGATCAATCTTCCTAAAATACTACTTCATACTTTTATGGATTCAAAGAATAATTACTGAACAGCTACAATGAGCTAGGAGCTGCGTTAGGGGATTAAAAACCTTCAATGGAGTATAATAAGAAATATGCAATTAACATTACACTGAGATGCCATCTTTCAAGCAAAAATCCAAAAGTTTGACAACATACTCTAGGGAGGCTGTGAAGAAGTAAGCACTCAATACATTGCAATTGGAAATGCAAAATGGTACAACCCCTATGGAGGGGAATTTGTCAATACCTCGCAAAATTACATATGTATTTGTCCTTCGAAAAATTTATTCCACTTGTAAGAATCTGTACAAAAGAAACATTGGCAGAAGTAAAGGGATGTTTGCACAAGACTATTAATTGCAGCACTGTTTATATTAGCAAAGAATTGGAAGCAACCCAAATGCCTATCAATAGGGAAAGGGGTTAAGTAAGTTACAGAGTTTATTTTTATTAGAACACACAATAGATTACCAAGCAGTGAAAAGTATTTCTACACTCTACTGTGGAGTGACCTCCAGAACATACTATTAAATGGAAAAGAAAAGGTGCAGAATACTACGTACATGTAGTATGTTACCATTTATCTGAGAAAGGCGAGGTTATCTGATTATATATACACATGACATATATTTTTAAAATGCAAAATAACAAAAACTAATAATAGTTACTTATAGATGAGGGAGGAAATAAAGTGGAGGAGACAGGTATGAAAGAAAGACTTCTCTGAATGTACCTGTTTTATAGATTTTTTTACCTTGCAACAATGGAAATACTTTACATAATTGTGAAACAAAATTAAGTAGAAAAATGCAATCCTTAAAAATGGAAAGTAAATAAAACAGTTAAGCCTGTGTATCAATTTGGTGGCTCAATCACATAGGGAAAAATTATTTCAAATGACTTTAAAACACAGTAATTTAATTACACAATTCTAGTGAGTATAGCCTAAGGATTTTTAAAAAAAATCCTGACTAGAAATATCAAGCTGTTTTTTTTTAAAATAAATTTATTTATTTTTTGGCTGCATTGAGTCTTCATCGTTGTGTGCGGGCTTTCTCTAGTTGCAGTGAGCTGGGGCTATTCTTTGTTGCAGTGCGCGGCTTCTCATTGCGGTGGCTTCCCTTTGTTGCGGAGCACGGGCTCTAGGCACGTGGGCTCAGTAGTTGTGGCACACGGGCTTACTTGCTCCGCGGCATGTGGGATCTTCTCGGACCAGTGCTCGAACCCATGTCCCCTGCATTGGCAGGCGGATTCTTAACCACTGCGTCACCAGGGAAGTCCTTAAGTAATTATGTTATTAATAATATTTCTACTGTTAATCTGAAATATACCTATAATAGGATAAAGCAAATAAGCAGTTCACTTTAGGTTTCAAGATTTTCAGAAAAAGAGGAGAGAGATACAAATATAAAATTAAAGAAGTTAAGTAAAAACCATGTGGTTTTAAATTTGAATTGGAAATCTCAGCATGAGTTCAGGATATATTTTCTCTTCAAAAGAAAAAAATATCAATATGTATTTCCTTTCTCAGTCTGCTGAAAAGACCTAGAGACAATGACCTACCTAGGAATAATGAGCACCCCTACAGCCCAGGGTGTTGTCTCTGAATACCATTTTCCACTAAAAGTAATCAAGGTATTTGTGAAATGGCTGATTTCAGATTTGGAGCAGGAAATGTTCAAGATGAGACTGGGAAGCAAGGAAGATATTAAAGATTGTTGAGATCATACAAAAAAGACCCAGAAGTCAACTTGGAGGGGCTCCCATTGACCAAAGATGGGACAATTTGAGCATCAAAATAAATAGTAATTGCAATGGATCGAAACAAATAAAAAATATTGAAATCAAAAACAAAAAAATTAAAATCCCTGAGTTCATAATAATAATTAACTGGTCACCTGTGGAGTATGCTGGGGAAATAACTCATTATTCTGAAAACTTATAAACGGAAAGAATAAATATTTATTCTACCTTTTCAGGTAGCCAAATAGTTAATGTGGGAAGGTCTTTATAAGAATTCTAGCCTATAAATGAAGAAGGAATTATAGAATCAGAATATCACCATTTTGTAGCCCCAATTGTACAATGGATGAGGAAATAGCAATGACTGCTATCACAGTATACTCTCTCAATATCAATGGCTGCTAAAACCCTTAGGTGAACAACCGACAGGGTACTTTAATGAATAAATCAGGCTGATAATACCTTAATACAATAGTCAATCTTAAGATTACAAAAAGAGAAATGTCGAAACGTTGCATGCCTTCTAATACGATGCATTTAGAAGTCCACACCACCACTCATGAAGTATTCTTCCAAAAATGGACTGGAATCTAATCAAGCCTCAGGATCTAACTAACCATAGTTTCCAGGATATAAAGGGGGCAAAAGAACACGTTACTTGACACCGTTGGGATGAAGTCTACAATATCCAGAATGTTGCCAATAAATTACAAGGAAAAAAAGAGGGAAGCATACCTATAAATGTTGAGACATATTTGACTAAATTCAACTTGTGAACCCTGTTTGAATCTTGATTTAAACACATCGAAATTTTTTAAAAGGACAACTGAAAAAATTTAGTGACTATTTGACGATATTAGGAAATTGTTGTTGAGTATTAGCTGATGTCTTTTGCCATTATGATAAAAATTCACTCTCTGACCTGGAATTTAGTGCCTTCCATTTGAACCAAAAGATTTGGTTTAAGTTCTAGATGTGCCACTTATTAGGCTATGTATCCTTGAGGAAGTCATTCAATGACATGGAACCATCTGTGAAATGGGTACATCAAAACATACCACCTTACTAGATTCTTGCAAAAATATAAGACAATGAATATGAGAGCACCATATAAACCACATAAGCCATCTCTCACAACTAACCTACACAATTCCTTCAGACATACCTGAGTCTTTGCCTTTATTCGTGTGGTTTCCCCTTACCCAGAGTATTCCTCAATGTCTTGTCTGCTTATGGGTGTTTCACCCTTCTTTCTACCCCCTTTCACCTTCTTCGTGAAAACTCTGTAACCAGTTCAGCCCATGGTGATCTGGGCTTTGCTTACCCCACCCTGCTGTGTACTCCTACAACTGCACTCACCTTCAAGTCCAAGCTGTGGGAGGACTGGGGGGGGGAAAGTGGGAGACTCACTGCCAGTCGGATGGTACATCAAATGCTGGTCTTCTTCCCCACTTTGCCTGCTACTATTTGCTTTTCAGAGTTCTCAAATAGTATCCCATGAGTTCTCTCCCAGTTTTATATCTGCACTTCATTGGGAGAGACAGGGTGCAGTGTGCTTATTCCATCTCACCTGGAATGTGAACACAGTACACTTACTTAGATTCATCTCAGAACTCAAGCTCAGAAAAAGGTAGTGATGAATTTATGCAGATTTTTAAAATTAGACTTAATTCCTCTCTTTTACCCTGGCTACTGAAAAGCTCAGAAAAAAATGATTTGGCTCATATAATCAAGCTGCAGTGTCTGGTACACAGGAGGTACTTCGTAAACATTAACTGATCTCTACCTATCTGTCTCTTCTGTTATCCCCCAAGAGCTAAATTTACGCGCAGTAGAAGAAACCTTTGTCAGTCTGGTTTTTGGATATAATTTTCCTCATTCCCATGCCTTTTATTACTTGGCTTTCTTGCATTTCTGTGTTAGTAGTCTGGGGACTTATTTTTACCATACTAATCTTGTGAGCTGCCTCAAATTCTGTTTGGAAGTAGTCGAGCCATAAGTGAACAAATAAATGAAAAAAAGACTGTATTCGTGGAATGCTTCATATTTCCAAAGCTGCTTTCACACCTGTTTCCATAGTTCATCCTAAAAAACAAACAGAACAACAACAACACCCACAACAAAAAACCATGTGAGTGAGGAAGAAAAGGTAGCGACACACCTCCTCTATGGAAGAGAAAGCTGGCATCCAGCCAAGACAGGCTGGCTTGAGGATCCGCTGGCACACATCCTGCTGAAACAGAGATGAACTATTTTACATTTTCGTCTTCTGTTGAATGTTGTACTAAGGCTGAAAGCAGCTTGGAAGCCACACTAGAGATCTCCAGGTGTCCTCTGAGGACTCCATGCCTTAGAAACTCCAAGACAAGGACTTTCCACCAAGCCTTCTTTTCTCAGTCTGACCCAGACCTATAATTGGTTTATCCATCTCTTGGGATCCAGGGACCCCTTAGAGATGCTGGATGCTTGATGTCACTTGAGGAAGCATAATACTTGTTTCTCCACCTTCGCATCTGACCTGGAAAGTTGACTCACTGCCGGCCTTATACACAGGGGGAAACCCAGCCAAGACCAGAGGAGTTGCCCATTTAGTTACAGCCTAAATTGTCAACTTATAGACGGAATCACGAGCAATAAGAAATGCTCATTGTTTTAGGCCGCTGAATTTTGGGGTAGTTTACTATAGAGTACTGCTAACCAATGCAGGAGCTGAGCACTGAAAGAGCCATTTCTCTACCATTTCTTGGGATATTGGAAGCACAAGGTTTTAGTGGTACCAATCATCCAACAGAGACAGGAAAGGATGGGGACAGTTGTAAGTAGCAATACAAGGTTATGTCTTTGGGGACACTGCTGCTCTTTCAGCACTTGGCAGTGACAGGAGTAGCCCAAGCAGGAAGAGAATGGAATAAACAGGAGCCTATGGGATCAGCTGGAGAAGCAGTCTTAAAACTATCTCCAGGGACTCCCAGAAATATTTAGGAGAAATATGGAAGGGCCGGTGGTCTTACAGAGTAAATATGGTTGAAGCCGGATGGATCAGATAATTTGAATATTAAATATGAGTATTCGCTTGTTGAACTTTTTTTTTACCTCTAAGAAATTATTTAAAGCCACTAGAAGTAAGAAGTTTTCATAAATGTATTACACATGAATTCTTCCAATGAGTAAAAAAAGAAAAAAATCAAAGAATTCTGTATTTTGTCTATATTGCCAATTCCTTGGGGATAGTTAAGAATGAAAAATGAGAAATGGGTGCAAGACTGACAGCATTTACCACATGTTCTTTGCAAACAGCAAAAAATAAAGTGCACAACAATAAATAGGAAGTTATCGTGGCAGAGAAGTCTGATGCTTGTTCATACTTGGTTCTCTTTTCCTTCCAGGCTAGCATGAGGGTTCCACATCTCTGCTCCCCTTCTGTCGGGAGAGGCCATGTGACTGGCCAATGGGTGGTGAACAGCAGTGATCCTGTCACTTCTGAGCTGAAGCGTTTGCTTGTTGGTCTAAGACCCTCCACCATTCTCGACAGCACAGACGGTAAAGCTGCAGGATCGTTATGCCTCTGTCCGCCTGGATCACTGAGTCACAACACGAAGGGCATCTGTCTTAGAAGCCACCCAGACCTGCAGTGGGTATTGCATGAATGTGAAATCAACTTTGCTTGTGCAAACCGCCAATGTCTTGGCATTGCTCGTTCCCAAAGCATTTCCTGACCCAGTCTGACTAATAATATTGAAGGGCTGAAATTTTAAAAGTCTGATTAAAAGAAAGAAAAAACTATTGATGCTGCAAATAAATTACAAAAATGGGAAAAAATTGTTGTGCTGTTCTTGAACGCAGATTATACATGGTTTAATCTTTGGCAAGCAAGGTCTAGTGCTCAGAGGAGCACCCAAGAAATTTATGAGCATAAACATGATAATGGGAATTTTATCCCTTTGGCAGAAATCAGAGGAAAATTTGATATTATGGTAGAATGTTTATGCATAATGTAAATATCAACACCAAATAATATTGCAACGATTTAGGGGATGAAATAGAAAACTAAGTAATTAAAATTGTGGCAGATGCAATGAATGAAATCAGTCTGAATACAGTAAGAAGAGCTAAATATTACTCATTATTTTGGCTAGAAACCTGATGTTGTGTTAGAGACACACCCCTGATGAATATGGAATAGATAACAATTTTGTTAGATTTGTAGATTCCCAAAATGCAAATATTTCTCTATATAAACATGTTTGGGGACTCTTTGTCCAGAAGTTGATACAACTGAAGAAGGATTATAAACAGTGTCAGTAGACCACTTACAAAAACAATCAAGAATAAAATAATTTGAGGGGCCATGCATAGCACAATATGGCAACTATGCATGGAAAACACGACAGATTGAAATAGATGATTCTAAGAAATAATTCTAGGGCATTTTCTGTTCCTTGACTGGGTATTTGAATCTTGGTAGTAAATGGTGCAATAAAAGTCTCTTCTGACACCACTGATATTTTTTATACCATCCAGGGTCTATACAACTGCTTTTCAGCTTCACTGAAACCTTATGTATTAAAAACACATTTACCAAACATAACTTTGAAACATTGTCAAATGCATGATGGAAAAGTTGAGTTTATGCCATTATGGCACTAAAACCTCAATTAGTGACTCCAAGCAATTCTTTTTTAGAAAACGTTGCTGTGTTAATAAAGACACAGATTGTAGAATTCAAGCCAAAGTTACGCTTTCAAAAACATCCACTGTTAAATTTATTTGCTCAGGGTTAATTTGGCAAGACGTTTTAAGTAAAATTAGTGCTATATGCAAAATAATACAGGAGCTGAAATTCAACATATTGTCCAAAGAAGTTGTGTATCTGTGGATACTGCTTGGGGTGACTGGGTGAAAGCGTGCGGGTTTTCTCCTGCTGGAACCTAGAGAAGGTTGTGGGATCCAGACTTGGGGTGAGGGAGTGTGGTCAAAGCACCCCGGGGGAGGAGGCGAGCCTGCCCTGCAGCATGGCAAGCAGGAGACCAATCCCTGTGGAAGGGCCTTTGCCATTGAGATTCTGGAATTTTCATGTCCACCCACCAGGGAACAGTGATCTTTTCTGCACAGACTCCTGTCAGCCCAGGCCCTTGGTAAAACTTTGTCCAACTTCACAGCCTCAACTTAGGTCTCCACTCAAGGTAGGAAGTGCAGTGTGTTCACAGCAGCCTGGCACGCAGTGACCAGGCAGCAGGAGAGAACAAGGGATGCAGTGAGACACTGTGAGAACAGCTGGCAGAGGTGACAAGCCAGCACAGTTCCTAGAGCAGAGCTCACTACTGGCACACAGTCCTAATGACCAATGAGACACGTTGTACACCACCATACCGAACCGTGGAACATGTTTGATTCAGCCATTTCAGTCCAGCTCCACAGAAAATATTTTCTGAGTAATTACCATGTGGCAGATCCTATTGTAAGTTCTCCGTGTGTATTAAATAATTTAGTCCTCAGCCATCCTTTCAATGTGCCCATTTTACAGATTAGGAAACTGAGGCCCAGAGAGGTTCTATTTCTTAGTCTAGGTCAAATTAAATGGCAGGCTCCTGGGACCTTAACCCCAACATTCTCACCCCAGAGTTTACACACTTAATCAGGGTGCAACAGAATCTGTGTATTACCCTTATAACTAAAAGGCTTAACATAGTGTTCTGAGTTTTTAACCCCTGAAATACACACACACACACACACACACACACACACACACACAGAGACAATTTCCCCTAAGAGACAAATCCAAAAGCTGCCACCAGCTCGAAACTGCTTCAGACCATCAGGGTTTCAGGAATTTTGACACCCAGCCTCAGGATATGACCCCCGTCAGCAGGGTCACACCATCTTCCCTGTAACAGTTGCTCCTGCCCGTCTGTCTCCCCACACGGACATGGACTTCTCTACCTCTGAGGGTGGGCTAAGAGCCTATCAATGCCCCACAGCTGGCAGGAAAACCAGCCGCCAGCCCTCAGCAGAGGGAGCGGGCATCGTGTGGTTGGCAAGCAGGCAGGACTTATGAGCACAAGTCCCCTGTTGGGGGCGGGTGGGGAACCAGGCTTCCAGAGGCTGAGGCCCTGCAGGAGCTGCTTACGAAGGACCTACCCTCCCATCCCTACCAAAGCTCTGGCTACATCTTAAGCTCTGACTTGCCAAAGTCAAGGGACACCAAATTTAAGGTGACCAAGTTGTACTGGTTTGCCCAGAGCGTTCTTGGTTTTAGCACTGAAAGTGTCACATCGTGGAAACACCCCTACCCGCCGCCGGGCCCCAGCAAACCCTGTCAGCTGGCATGCTAATGAAAGTCGAAATCAAGGGAAACTATTTTCACCATAGCCTCAAGCCCGCACGTTTCTCCACCTCCATGGAAGCCAGGAGCTCCATCAGGCCACGGAGCAGTCTCCACTGCTCTCTGTACAAGGGGACGTGACATCTCCCTCAGAACACTGAGGAAAAAGCATGGAGGACACGGCCCCGAATTCCATCCGCATGCTCCCATTTCCCCAGAGGGCGCAAACAATTGGACCCCGCGAGATGGAGATGTTTGGTGGCTGGAGTCACTCCCAGCCTCGGGCAAAATTTCCAGGCTTTTCCATCTTTGGATGCGGTGGCAATATTCTCCCTTCATTTCAGATCCACATGGCCCAGGGTCAGAGACATGAGGACTTGTCCAGAGTGTCCTTCTCTGTGATAAAGAGACCAGAGATTTAAATCAGTGAGTTAACGTACAGGTGAGAAAACACTTGGCACCATCTGACTGCGAAGGACAAGAAACCGTGACCAGCTCCGAGGTGCCCTCAGATCCCAGTGGATTCTCCTGAGAGGTCTTGGTCCTCAGCACAGCTACAGATATTCACTGTGTATAATCGAGACCCCCTCTAATGATAGAAGTAAATAAACTCTGGACATTCGGCGAAAACACATCACTAGTCCATCAGAATCCTTGGGGTAAATTAGTTCAGCAGACTGGCCTAGAGACATACACCATGACTCACCCTCACCCAGTGTAAATAAGGGACGATTAAGCACAACTTGACTGAATCATACTGAAGCTTGGCATAGCTCAACAGACAGATCAGCCTGAAATCTCATATTAGGAACACATAATCTCATAAAATTTATGACTGTTATTGCTCACCACATATGTTTCTGGGTTACTGAGTGCTGGGCTCCGCGTAAGCTGCCTCGCTGGGGTCTTGAGGGGCCTGCCTGCTGATCCACAATGTATTTCAAGAAAGGAGACACGTTCCTGGTTGACACTCTTTGGCCTGATCATCAGCATGGCCTGGCCACGGCAAGGACGGGGACTGGAGGCGGGATGCTGGCAATGGGGCAGGAGGCTTACACCATGCCCCCAGCAGGCCCCTCTGCAGGCTCTGGTGGAAACGCTGATGGGGAGACTGGCAGGCAGTCTTCTTCCCTTCTCTAGGCCTCAGTTTCCTCCCTTGTTCAGAGAGGGTTGTAGAATTAGATGATCTCTAAGGGTTTTTCAAGACTTACTTTAGCAGGGTGTCTGAAAGAAGATCAAGGAGACAACTTATTTCAAGAAGAATCAGAACCAAAATGTCATCAGTTGAGATCAGTAGAGCATAGGGATGCAGGAGGTGTGGGCATGGCTTTCTGAGGCAGGGATGGGTACAGGAGGCTATGGAATGCTAGCTTGAAAATCTGGGAGGGAAAGGTAGATGGCCAACTGCTTTGAAAGGTGTCTGCTGCCCAAAGCTAAAACATTCAAGAAATGTTTTCTAAACTTTCATCCCCACTCCACCTTCTACTGCCACTTGATCGAGGTCTTCTTTCCTCTGAGCTTAAATGTAACCTGAGGATCCTTCTCAACACAAAAGCTGACACCCACCCATCAGATCCACAGGTGAGAGAGCGAGCTGCTTTCCAGGCCAAATGGCCCTGAGGCTCCTCTGGGTCCAGGATAAGAGATTCCAGGTCTGACTGTAGGGACTCAGAATGCAACCAGTGAGGAGCAGAGCATTAGAGAGGGAGGGATTTCCCTGCAGTGAAGGGTCCTCACTTGCAGGAGAAGATCACTGAGGTGGAAGTTCAGGGACTCCAATGATGAAAAGAGGCCGAGCCCCTTAAGCCCTTGACTCACTTGCTGGAGTGCAAAGTTGGGCAGGAGATTTGGGGCCCCCAAGGCCATGCAACCCAGGTGTTCTCTGCTGTCCCTCACTCCTTCTTCCCTGCACCCACCCCGGCTCCATCCTCACCACTTCATCTCAGCAAACTTATGCTCATGCATGCCTTCCCTGCCAATAGCCAAGGTATGACCCTTCTGACCCTCAGGCCCTCTTCCAGGCATTTCCCACTCAGTTTCCAGCACTGTCAACCCCATCCAGGAAGGGTTTTGAACAGGAGACTAACCTTTGGCTTTCTGGCTCGTTCATTTTCTTTATGATTTTCACAGCCAATTCCGGTAAATCTTCTACACTAAAAGCCCCTATTCATCATTAGATTTGATTTGAACTCTACTTCTGTTAATATTTTGCCTTTCAAAAACGAAAGAAACAAAATAGTTTTGGGGGAGGAGTCAAGATGGCGGTGTGGGAAGACACGGAGTTATCGTCTCCCCACAACTAGGGTGCCTGCCGGCCACTGGTGGGGGGCTCTGATGCCCAAGGAGATGGGAGGAACCCCACAGTGAACCAGTAGGACGGAGGAGGACTGAGGGGGGAGGAAAAGTGGAGGCCAGACAAGATCGGCGCCCCTGAAGCGGGGGAAACCAGGAGAGGAAGTTGGGGGGACTCCGCGAGAAGAGCTGGAAAGGAGCGGAGGGCTTGGCCCACTGGGGTTGGGGAGCCTGATGAGCTCCCAAGCCAGTCCCCCGGCCTCCAAAGCCCCATCCAGGCCGAGTGGGTCCTGGGGGCAGAGGAGGGAGGCTGGGGAGATCAGGAGAGGCAGGTGGGAGGGGCCCTCGGGGAGGAGCGGGAGAGGAGCGGTGGGCGATTGCCTTGCTCACTGGGGCCCGGGGAGCCTGCTGGGCTCCCAGGTGAGGTGCCCTGCCCCCTGAGACCAGGTGGGGGGCACGTCTGGGCCCCTTCTGTTCCTTGAGCCTAAGCCCCATTCCCCATGGGCCCTAGGGCCTTTTCCAGCTCTGTGGTCCTGAGCATTGGCCCCGCCCACTGCCCACACCTCGCCCTGGCTTAGGCCCCGCCCTCCACAGCCAAGGCCTTTCCCCCACTCCTTTTTTTTTTTTTTTTCCTTTTCCTTCCTCCTCTTTTTTTTACTATTTTGGTACTGATGTACTTTCCAGTTGTTGATTCATCTATATTTTTACTTTTACATTCTTTCTAACATATCAGTTTCCTAGTCTAATTTTATTTTTTACTTTGTTATCGTTCTCTTTTGTTTGTTTGTGTTTGCCACCCCACGTGGCTTGCGGGATCTTGATTTGTGAGCCTGGGTTCGGGTGGAAGCTCCTGCGGTGGGAGCTCGGAGTCCGAACCACTGGACTAATAGAGAACCTCAGACCCCAGGGAATATTCATTAGAGTGAGGTCTCACAGAGGTCCTCATCTCAGCACCAAGACCCAGCTCTACCCAATAGCCTACAAACTCCAGTGTTGGAAGCCTCATGCCAAACAACCAATAAAACAGAAACACAATCCCACTCATTTAAAAAAAAAAAAAATGAGACGGCAAAAAAATATGTCACAGATAAAGGAGCAAGGTAAAAACCTACAGGACCAAATAAATGAAGAGGATATAGGTAAGTAATCAAGACAGTATGGTACTGGCACAAAACCGGAAATATAGATCAATGGTACAGGAGAGAATGCTCAGAGATAAACCCACGCGCATATGGGCACCTAATTTACGACAAAGGAGGCAAGAACATACAGTGGAAAAGACAGCCTCTTCAATAAGTGGTGCTGGGACAACTGGACAGCTACATGAGAAAGAATGAAATTAGAACACTCCCTAACACCATACACAAAAATAAACTCCAAATGGATTAAAGACTTAAGTGTAAGACCAGACACTATAAAACCTTTAGAGGAAAACATAGGAAAAACACTCTTTGACATAAACCACAGCAAGATCTTTTTTCACCCACCTCCTAGAGTAACAGAAATAAAAACAAAAATAAACAACTGGGACTTAATTAAACGTAAAAACTTTTGCACAGCAAAGGAAACCATAAACAAGACAAAAAGACAACCCTCAGAATGGGAGAAAATATTTGCAAATGAAACAACAGACAAAGGATTAATCTCCAAAATACACAGACAGCTCACGGAGCTCAATATCAAGAAAACAAACAATCCAATTAAAAAATGGGCAGACGACCTAAATAGATAGTTCAGCAAGAAAGACATACAGATGGCCAAGAGACACATGAAAAGATGCTCAACATCACTAATCATTAGAGAAATGCAAATCAAAACTACAGTGAGGTATCACCTCATGCTGGTCAGAATGGCCATTATCAAAAAAGCTAGGAACAATAAATGCTGGAGAGGGTGTGGTGAAAAGGGAACCCTCCTACACTGTTGGTGGGAATGTAAATCGATACAACCACTATGGAGAACAGTATGGAGGTTCCTTAAAAAACTAAAAATAGAACTACCATATGACCCAGCAATCCCACTACTGGGCATATACCCTGAGAAAACCATAATTCAAAAAGAGACATGCACCCCAATGTTCACTGCAGCTCTATTTACAATAGGCAGGACATGGAACCAACCTAAATGTCCATCGACAGATGAATGGATAAAGAAGATGTGGTACATATATACAATGGAATATTATTCAGCCATAAAAAGAAATGAACTTGAGTTATTTGTTGTGAGGTGGATGGACCTAGAGTCTGTCATACAGAGTGAAGTAAGTCAGAAAGAGAAAAACAAATACCATATGCTAACACATATATATGGAATCTAAAAAAAAAAATGGTACTGATGAACATAGTTGCAGGGTGGGAATAAAGAGGTAGACATAGAAAATGGACTTGATGACATGGGGTGGGAGGGCGAAGCTGGGGTGAAGTGAGAGTAGCATCGATATATATACACTACCAAATGTAAAATAGGTGGCTGGTGGGAAGCAGCAGCATAGCACAGGGAGATTAGCTTGGCGCTGTGCGATGACCGAGAAGGGTGGGATAGGGAAGATGGGAGGGAGGCTCAAGAGGGAGGGGATATGGGGACATGTGTATGCCTATGGCTGATTTGCTTTGTAGTGCAACAGAAACTAACACGGTACTGTGAAGCAATTATTCTCCAATAAAGATCTATTTAAAAAAAAAAAAGAGCTGCTGAAAGTCATAACGTAACATCATAATATTTAGTTAAAATGCAAAACAGAAATATATAAATTTCTAGATGGATATCCATTAAACTGATAAGTGTTTAATTGTGGGAAGGAGATTGAAATTGGATGTGTGGTTAAAGCAGTATATTAAGATGAACCAGGTAATTCACTATTTGTGACAATAGCAACATAAAGATATATAATGTCTTTATTTAACAATATTCCTGGAGAGGCTTCAATATAAGAATCTCATTCTTTTTAACTACCATGTAGTTTTCTTGGTATAGCTAGACCACAGTTTATTTGATCATTCCCTTTTGATGACTTAGGCTATTTCCAATATTTTGGCTCTTACAATGTCACAATAGACATCCATCTAGGCATTCTGTGCACGTGTGTACATATATCTCTAGTGTAACACAAAGCAGTGGAATTCTGGGTAATATGGTATGTACATATTTTTATGGGTTTGTTATGTTTTTCCTTTCCATTTGTAAAAGCTATTGGGGTATTAGAGATATTTTCCCATTATCTGTCATGGTATTGCAAATATTTTTCTCCCAGGTTATTTCTTCATTTTGGATATGTAATATTTTTTTTTCCTTTACAACTTCTGGATTTTCTTTCATGTTTAAGAAGATAATCACATCACAAGAGTATACAGTATTTTTCTTAATTTTCATTGCAATATTTTATTTTTGTTTTTCACATTTTCACCTTTAATCCACCTGGGATGTATTTTTGTGTATGTGGCTAGTAGGAATCTATGTTCGTTTTCTTCTGATTGGATTGTCCGTGTACTTGATTCTTAGGCTAAAAAACACCCTTGAAAATGTGTAAAATCTTTAAATAAGAATGCTTATAGCTAAAAAAATAAATAAATAAAAAGCATAGAGTTTTGTTTTGTCCTGATTGTAACTCAGCTATCAGTTGGGGACCACCCTGACCCTCGACATCTGTGAAATGTCTTGTGGCAGATTGTATTTCCCCAAAATGGTCACAACAGTATTTTCAATCCCACATGCTCATTCCAGATCCTCCACCGAGAGATGGAGCCTGTGTCATCTCTCTTGATCCTGGGTGAGCCTTTCAACTGTTTTGACTAGTAGAATGCTGTAGAAGTGACGTGGTGTGACTCCCAAAGCTGGGTCAGAAAGGCAATATAGCTTCCACCTGGCTCTCTCTCTCTCTCTGTCTGTCTCTCTCAGGACACATGCCTTTGGAGCCATGAATGTAAGAAGCGCAGGCCCCCTGAAGAAGCCCAGAGGCAGGTACCATGTGGAGAGACCCCACAGAGGTAGAGAGATGTTCTCAATGAGCCTCAGCCGCTTGAGCCTCTCCAGCCTTTGGCACCAAACACATGAGCGGGGAAATGTTTGCCATGACTCCAGCTGCAGCCATCTGAATGCAATAGCAGGAGGAACCCCAAGCAAGAACCACCCAGCTGAGCCCAGTCAATCCCCAGAACTGTGAGAGAGAATAATCAATTATTATTGTTGCTTTATGCCACTAAGTTTGGGATGGTTCGTTATGCAGCGATTGATAACCAGGGCAGTTCGACTCAAGCTCGAGCAATTCCATGCCCCATGGAACTCAAGAAGCTTCTCATGATTTCTGCTGATTGCTGTTGGAATAGAATGGATTGTTCACAGGTGCTGCCTCTGTCCTATCCTACATTAACATTAACTCTGAAACCCCAGTTTCAGTTCCCAAAACAAAAATCATTCATACCAAGCATTTGAGTGAGTGGTAAACCTCATGGAAAATTTAAGGGGACACTGCCAACCACACAGGCCTCTGTCCACTTGCTGCCTCTTTCCTGCCCACACAAACACCTCTCCTCATTCTCACCCTGCCACGCAGGTTGCTCTGGGAACCCAAATTTTTCTCCTGTTGTGAAGAGTATTTCAGCTTCCCCCAAGCTTCTCATCCAAAATGTTCACACTCAAGCATATCAAGAATCCAGGCTTGGACTTCCCTGGTGGTGTAGTGGTTAAGAATCCACCTGCCAGTGCAGGGGACATGGGTTCGATCCCTGGTCCAGGAAGATCCCACATGACGCAGAGCAACTAAGCCCGTGCACCACAACTACTGAGCCCACGCGCCACAACTACTGAAGCCCGTGCACCTAGAACCCGTGCTCCACAAAAAAGAGTAGCCCCCACTCGCCACAACTAGAGAAAGCCCATGCACAGTAATGAAGACCCAATGCAGCCAAAAAAAAAAAAAAAAGTACAGCTTGCCATTTAAAAAAAAAAGAATCCAGCCTTTACTGGAACCTGTTGAGGTTACAGGTGGGCAATTTTTCTTAGGTGCACATGCATTGAAAAAAAAAAAGGAAACGTTTTAAAGAGCACACAGATTAAAATAAAGTAAAAATTGCTCCCAACTCCCATTATCAGAGGTAACTACTATTAATGTTCGTGATAAATATCCTACCCGTACACCACGATGTTACACAAATGGGATCACACTATCCTGGCCATCCTATATTTTCCCCAGGCATCATTAGTAGTAATAATAGCTTTACCATTTATTTAGCACCTGGTATGTACTTGGTAGCTCCACAAATGAGACATCATCTAATCCTTAAAACATCCCTGAAGTGTATGCCCATCACCAATACCTTCTTTTTCCTAAGGGACCTCGGCGAGACGCAGGGCCGGGATCTGAATCCAGGCCCACCTAACTCGAGGTCCTGTGCTCTTTCCACGGAAGCATAGGCTCCTCTCTGAATCCTTTCCCCAAACCTACATACCACTGTGGAGAGACTACCTTGGCCCTGCATATCTTGAACCAGACCTAGCACCGTAACAAAGTCCTGTCTCTCTGCAAAGTGTTCAAAGCTCCCTGGGGTCTGTGACTGTCTCATTTGCCTGGTGGGGCTGAATCTCTGAGAGAACAGAGGGTCTGGACCCACATGAGGGGCAGAGCGGAGCCACATAAGGGCCCCCTCCGTCTCCACATCTGCTAGATCGAGAGGACTCGGCTGTCTTGAGAGTCTGGGGGTGGCCTCCTGTGAGTTCAGCATGTATCATCTTCCTCCGCCCCCGGGAATGTTTGTCCTGAGTCATGAGGGCTGCATCTGTCAGGGCCAGCTGTATGAGGACGACATGCCTGTGAGGAGAGTCTGTTCTTGTTCCCTCAGCCCTCGAAGAGACTTTGCGGGGTGGGACCTGCTCTTCCTTGGGAAGGAACATGCAACGTGTTCTCCGTCATCCTTCCCTGATCAGCATATTTTCCAGCTCCAGGGGACCAGCATCTGCTTTGTCCCCTTCAAGAGGGACTCTGGGTGGGAGGCCAGGGTAGGAGAAGCCATGCTGAGTGTCCTGTAACCCCAGAAGAGGAAGAACAGCCTCCAGGGAGAGCCTGACCTTTCCTTTGACAGTTTCCATGAGCCTTGAGCTAATTGTGAAGAAGAATTCAAAACTGAATTCTGGGATCAGTCTGTCCCCCAGCTGTTCTCGCAGCTGCTGACACTGGAGGGAGGTCAAGGGCAGCCCAATCCTCCTCACGGCCCCCAACCTGAAGGTGGGCCCTGCCTTGCTGTAGTCTCCCTTCCGTGCAGGGGCCGTCAGACACTCACAGTTCAGGGTAGGAGTGAAGAAGACAGGCTTGGAATACAGAAGCCCTAGATTTGAATCCTAGCTGTCTACTTATTAACTGGCAACCCTAGACCATCTGCTTATCTTCTCTGATCCTGGGGTTCCTGATCACTTTAGTTTGGTTTCCAGTAGAAGCTGACCTTGAAAGAGCGATTCTAGTGCAAGCGGTTTGCTTGGGAGGGGATCCCAACAAGCACCAGCAGGTGAGTGGGCAAGGAAGGAAAAGAAGCCAATGGGAGAGGCATTATCAAGAAAGTGGGCAAAATTGAAGCTTAATCCCACTGGGGACTCTTGGAGATGGGTGTAGAACCAATACCCTGAAGTTATCCACCATCACCCCCAGAGGCAAGGGAGCTGGGGTACCAATCCACCAACTGCTCTCAGTTACCAATGAGTTGAGGGCTGCCCCTGGGGAGGGAGTCAGGGGTGATCCTCTGTCCCTCTGGTCCGCTCCACGCACAGAGAGAGCAGGTTCCCACAGCCAGAGAAGCCCTTCGGCCAATGAGATGAGAGGAGACGTTTGTCCCTTCTTCTTTCCTTCTTTTTCCCAGCTGATACACAGACAAATGTCAGGAGATGCAGCCATCCTCTGGAGATCCTGAGGTAGCAGCAGGAGGAAAAGACTGAGACAATCACACAGAAGCCCTGGGCCTTGGGCCATAAACGGGGCCTCCAGACAGCTGCCCCCAGGCTGTTTGTTCAAATGGCTGCGGTTGAGTCTTCTGTTACTTGCACCTGAATGCGATTCCTCACTGAAAGGTGGGGGGACTCTGCCTCTTTCCTGAGGAGCTGCCGATGGGTAAACAAGACATGGCTTATCTAGTTGTCCCGCCACAAATGAGGAAGAACACCTCTCTCGGGTAGCCCAGGTCCAGAATTAAGCTTGGCACTCCCCTTCTGCAAAAGAAGGGGGATGGGCCAGGTGATGGCAAAAGTTGCTTCCAGCCCTGGAGTCCAGCATGGAAGAGGAGGCCATGGTGGGGGCATCCTATGAGCTCCAACCTGCCCCTCCACTCCAGCGGAGCTTGCTAAGGGGGTGAGAGGCCCAAACAGAAACTATCCCGGCTATTGTTACATCTTTCACCAAACTTCTGGGCAAAAGGACCACTGGACAGCCAGTGAGGACACACCCAGCAGAGGCTTTAGGCCTGGAGGAGGTCAGCAGGCAAGTGGAAGGACTGATTGGCCATGAAAGCCGAGGACTTGAGGGGCTGTACAATTTAGACCTGGAGAGTGTGTTGCCACCAATGTACGTGTAGTGGGGAAACATTTATGGAGCTAATTTTAGAGACTAGACCGTAGGAGATGGGGAAGAGGTATCTTCTTAACCTACTGGAGATTTGAAATTCAGAGAGGCACTCTTTGGCTGGCGCACACGTGTACGTACACGTGTGCATGCTGGCAGGTGGACGTGTGCACGCACGTGCATGTATATGTGCGTATGCGTGCCTGGGTGTTGTGGCTGCTAGCTCCTTAGCCTCCAGGCTGGTTGAGAGGAAGCCTTTATGATCTCACAGCTCAGCCTGGGGGCTTTAGAACCTCCAAACGGCATTGCATGGAGATGAGAAGAGGAAGGAGCAGCTAAGCACTCAGCTGATGACAGGTGCTGTGTCAGCTCCTACGAATACGTTACACTCACAGTGAGCCTGCAAGGCAAATCCGATCTCCCCCACTTGACAGACTTTGAAGACAGGGCTTGATTGAGACACAGCTCTGGACTGGCAGAGCCACTCACTCTGGGTTCTGTTCCTGCTTCCGTAACTTACATCTGCATGGCCACGGGCACGTCACCTAACTGCTGAGAACCTCAATTTACCAACAGGAAAACAGGGGGCACTTTGGAGTTGGAGGCACATTTGATCGTTCCTACTCTGCTCAGTCCCCCACGTTACAGTGAGGACGGAATTAAATAACACTTGTGAATTTCTTTTTAAATCGTCAAGTGCCATGACAATTAAAGGCTTATAATTATTTTCCACAACAATAATAATAAGCTAAATTTGATTCTGGCATAAAAATGCAAAAAACTGAAATTCAATGATGTAAAACAGATCAATTTGGGGAAAATTATACCCCATCTGCATTTCACAAAGCTAGTGAACATACACATTGCCACACCATGAGATGGACTAGAAAAAGGGAAATGTCCAATAATTCAGTAAGTCTTCCCAATTCCTGTTGACTCAAAGGCACAACAATTTATTCATGAATAACTCTGCTGGGCTTAGGGGAAGATTCAATGATTAAAATATATTCTTAAAGCCTTTAAGAGACTTTAAGCGATCATTTGTATTCCAAATTGGTCTCAGTGACACGAGCTCTTTAAAATGTTAGATCACAAAATAATCCGAAGCCAGAGGCTGACTGGCAATCCTTCTGCTGGCTTCATCAAGTCGAGCAAGGGTTCCCATTCTGCTGAGACAATAGGCTGCATAATAAGCACTCGTAACCGGAGTTTAGGGATCTAATCCAATGAAATCTTCAATCAACTTAATCTGATACTGCTTTGGCAATTTTTCTGGACCAGTCCCGAATTTGGATCATCTGTCCTATTATCCAACAGTGAATACCACCATGTGACCCAATTCTGAGTCTGAAAGAAAACGCCCCCTGTTGTTCTGTGGTCTTCTATTTTTCCTATAGTGCAGCTTGCCTTATTTAAGCCTCATAAACATCAATGACCCCAAATTCCTGCCCCTATTTCCTCACTCAGGACCTCACATCCCTAAATGGTCTACTAAGCCCCATGCCCCCATCCACTCGGTTGAGGCTCTCTGGGAATCCACTGCTAATGGTACCCCGTGGACAATGCTGTTTTGGGTGAGAGAGAGGCACCATCTCTTGGAGCAACTAAAGTCACCATACCATGAGATGGGAGAGCAGTGCTGGGTTCCGTGCAAAGTAAGAAGAATGGCATCTCTCATGTTCTGTGGGTGAGCCCCAAAGCAGCTTGGCTTGTACCCAGAGTGCGTTCAACCTCCTCGTGAAAATATCCCCTTTGGCTTTCTTTCTAAGCCCTCTGTCTACGTGAGGGCCCATGAGGCACTGACCACTCTGCCGTTCCCTCCATCCCTTCAGTCTCTCCCTCTCTTCCTTCCCAAGACAACTCTGCCGCCAACTCCCCCCATGCTCTCCAGCCAACAAAGGCCCTGTGCACTTCGCTTCATGTAAACAGATGCTCGAAGTTGGACGGAGGGACCATCAGTTCAACCAACAGCCAACCTCCAAATCCCATTTTGGACTCGGCTACAACATGCTGCAATGTGAATTTTCAAACCCCAGATTTTCTGTCGAATTTTAACCCATGTGGCAAGCCATGTGTTTCAATTTTAAGGCTTGAAAAATACAGTCAACATGGCTCTGAGGCCTTGTACTGGCCTTAAGTCCCTTCTGACTCATTCACAGCTGTCTTCAAGCTCAGGACAATCTCCTACACCTTGTCTGCCAAATGCCTTCTAGGCCAGGCTGAGTGAGGGAGGGAAAGCCTGGGTCTCTCAAAGACCCTCGGTGGTCCCTTCCTTGGCCAGAGAGTGCCACACCTCCAGGAGGAAAGAACCGACCCAAGTCAGAGGTCCAACAATCAGATTTTGTTTAGGATAGAAGGCCATTGAATCAGTCTCATTTATTTTCTCTGTACTTGTGTTTCCTTAGTTTTCCCACATTATTTCTAATTTGGGCTGTTAGAAATGGGGAAAGATTAAAAACCACTGATCTAAAGATAATAGAGTATCTTAGTGGTTATTGCATTAAAAACCAGCCAGCTAAAGTGAGTTTGGAAGGTCTTAGAAGTCAAAGCTGGCGGAGTCTACAGGCCAAGGAGCAGCTGTCTTGCTGAAGGCCGTGCCTCCCTCCCTAGTGAAAACACATGTAGAAACATATGAGTCTGTCCTCTTATCTCCATCTCCTTCTAGAAAGAATGGGATAGAGGTATGGGATTGCCCTTTGGATCAGGGATTCGCCCAGGCATCCCTAATAGGTGGACCTTATCTACAGTGTGGCCCTATCACCCTTTGCTTGTCTGTCTTGCTCATGAGCCTTAATGAATATCTGTTGAATAGAGGACTGGGATAAAACATATTTTGGCTGCCTCAAATGCTTTCCTAGAGAATTAGGTATGCACGTCTGAATGGGTGGATATAGGGGTAAAGAAATGAACACTCATGGACTTCCCTGGTGGTGCAATGGTTAAGAATCCACCTGCCAATGCAGGGGACACGGGTTTGAGCCCTGGTTCGGGAAGATCCCACATGCCGCGGAGCAACTAAGCCCGTGCTCCACAACTACTGAGCCTGCGCTCTAGAGCCCGCGAGCCACAACTATAGAAGCCCGCGCACCTAGAGCCTGTGCTGTGCAACAAGAGAAGCCACTGCAATGAGAAGCCCCTGCACCGCAAAGAAGAGTAGCCCCTGCTCGCCGCAACTAGAGAAAGCCCGCGCACAGCAATGAAGACCCAACGCAGTCAAAAATAAAAATAAATAATCTTATTAATAAAAAGAAATAAATGAACACTCAAACTGTCACTTAATGAATGATATGAACCACACCATTTATATTTCTATCTCTCTTCGCTGACAACGTATAGTTTAATTAATAGTATTAAATGTGTCTATGATACTACTCCCCTGTGTTTCTACCATTCCTCTTACATCTTACCTCCAATAAGTTCCTCCTACACACACACACACATACACACACACACACACACTCTCACATGTTTCCTAAGAAAAAAACCATCACAAATGGTACCGGTGCTAGGAACAAGAAGAAAGGTAGGGAATAGTGCTTCTTCGAAGTGCTTCTTTTCAATTAATGATTTACCCTCAGATCAATAGTAGCTTTGGTACATCTCAAGGTCCCACAACTGGGAACATAATTACTGGTGGCATAACTTTACAATGACATTTCATTATTACAACTAATTACATACAAATAAAGTATCCACCAGCTCCCCCCGCCAAAGGAGTTTGGCCAATTTGTTTTGATAATTAGATAAGGCTTATTTTAAATCCAGCCAGCCAGCCACATCCATTTTTATGTGCTTTTTAAATGTAACCCACATAAATTTGAGTGTCCTCATGGCCCTTTCAGCTTTTTCACAGTCAAAAGAAATACACAGTCAACTCTTAAATCCTTGAGGATTTAATGGAGATTTGGGGATGGATTTTCTAGATGAAGTGGCACAAGGATTTTTCACTATCTTAACTGTTCTTCTTTGAGAAGCCACCAACCTATGCTCCACTCCCTTTGAATGCAATGCAATAAAATCCTTCATCTTATTACAACTTTTCTAGAGCCAACAAACCAATTACACAACTCCCTTTCAGAAGTACAAAGTCTCAGTCAAAATAGAATATTGACCATGCCTATGACATTATAATGAGTCCACTCCCCGCACTCAACCCATCTCCTCATTCAACCTGCATTCTCCTCTCTTCTCCTTCCCGGTGCAGTTTGGAGACATGGCAATTTAAGGTGAGGGCATGGTGCCTCGGCAGTCTGCCCCCCACCCCTACTTATTACATCGTAAATATCTGAGCCCACCTGCCCAGCCTCTCCCACCAGAGTCTCTGCTCCTTGCAGGTCTCTACATAGTTAGAAACTCAAATTTTCTTTCTTGCCACAAACAAAACACACACCACTTACTCCAATGTTCAGGGCAGCCTGAGGGTGATACTGTCTCATTCATGCTGAGCGCCGAGAAATGCCTCTCATGTGACCAACATTACCCCTTTGGGAGCAAATTAAAGGGCACTGTCTTCACCCTAAGTCCCGGGCTGGATCTGGGGTGTATCTCTCTTTTTAAAATACATTTATTTATTTTATTTCTGTATTTTGGCTGTGTTGGCTGTTTGTTGCTGCGCGCGGGCTTTCTCTAGTTGCTGTGAGCCGGGCTACTCTTCGTTGAGGTGCTCGGGCTTTTCATTGCAGTGGCTTCTCTTGTTGCGGAGCACAGGCTCTAGGTGCACGGGCTTCAGTAGTTGTGGCTCACGGGCTCTAGAGCGCAGGCTCAGTAGTTGTGGCGCACGGGCTTAGTTGCTCCGCGGCATGTGGGGTCTTCCCGAACCAGGGCTCGAATCCGTGTCCCCTGCACTGGCAGGCGGATTCTTAACCACTGCACCACCAGGGAAGCCCCTGGGGTGTCTCTTGAATGAGACTAAGGAAGCTGCTCTCCCATCCATCTTGCACTGCCCCCCAAACCCATCCTGGCTGCCCTAGTTTAAATCCCACTATTCCATCTTGCTTCCGGAAGGTGTCATGTTGCCTTTTTTTTTTTTTCCTCGGCGTGATTAGCCAATACCAACAGAGGGAATTAAGGAAGTTTCTCCAAGTTTAAGATCAGATCTCAAATTGTTCCGGCACTCTTTGCTAAAAGTTGCAGATCTTTCTCCCGCAAGGATTGATCCAAGGGCTTCTCATTATCCAAGCCTGCTTCTATGGCTCCCTCAGGCTGCCTTTTGCTATAGCAGCTCCTCCTACTGCCAGCATAGGAGAACGTTTGTGCTGCTGGTAGATTCCTAATTATGAACTCAATCTATAAATCCTAGCTTCCCTGCCCTCCTACCCTTAGGATGCCCTACCGTTAGGCCAGTGAGACAGTGGACCACTAAATCAGATGCCTGGTGGCTTGAGAGTTGCAATAATCTCTGCTGTTCAGTACTCCATCTAACAATGCTTCTGTTCTGCCCTCAGTGCTTGCCATGCCCGAAACCTTCCAAGAACCACTAACACAACTCAAAGTCCTTTTCTCTGGTTCCTTGCATGGAACTTCCTGCGAATTTCCTATGTTTCTAGTAGCAATTAGCTTGTATAAACAGTTCAAAGCCCACTTGATGGCAAGGCTTACAGTAGCAGCCCTGCTCCTGGGGAGCTGGTCCCAGCTAGAGCAGGGCAACAACTTTGAACTAGCTCGAGTTTGCTTATCATTGACCTCCTCACTCCTTGCATAAAAGTCTCTTATTTCTTAAAACAGAGTTGGGCGTCTCTGAGGATTAGATTAAATGCTAATGTCCAGTTTGCAAGTTCTTGTAGGCGTCCTCCATTTAACCAATTCGCGTGACCCTGCGTTCGTTTAATCCTCTGTGTGCTACCACCTGTTCTCTAAAACTCTAATTGTAATGTCAGAGAAGTTTCCATGTTTCTCTCAGGCTTTCCTGTGCTGTAGTGCTTATACCTCATTCACCTACCTTTGTTTATATTACGGTTCCAACACTTTGGGAATCCTAGAAGGTATATCTGTGGCTCAGAAAATGACTATTATTTTAATCGAAGAAGCAGAAAACTGTGCTTAGGCAAAATCCCACTCAGGCCTCTCAGATCTAACCTGCACGAAGTCGGGTCCACTTATGGTCCTTTTTACACGGGGTTACATTCTAAAAGCATTACTCCAATCCAGCTTGGAAAGAATGGAGGTCTTTTGTGACATAAACCGGCTAGCTCTTCACCAAACCTGATTTCTCTTCCTCCTGGCCACACAGCTAGATGATATTTCCCAACCTCCCTTGCAATTAGGAGTGGTCATGTGACTGGGTTCTGACCAGTGAAATGCCAGTGGATACAATGGGTACCACATCTAGGCCTAGGCTCTAAAAACATCCCACATCCATTTCCACTCTCTTTCCCCTTCTCCAGGCTGAATGTAGATAAGCTCTGCAACGTTGGAAGGATGTGTTGAAAATGGGAAGGAGCCCAATTCCCTGAATCACCACTTGTAGGAGAGCTGCCCACCAATTTACAACAAATATTTTGGACTTTATGTAAATAAGAAGTAAACTTCTATCATGTTTGAGCCATAATACATTTATTTATTGTACTGGTTGGCGTCCCCTTAACTAATAGCACATCGCACAAAAAACTCCTTCTTCAAACATCTTCTCACCTCCTCCTTCCCAAACACTTAATCACTGTCACCTTTTGAGAGAAACTGCCCACACCCACAATACTCTGAGAAATAAATCTACCTTCCATTCTGACTTTTATTTTGAAGGGCGGCTTTTAACCTTACCCTGGAATTTTGATAAATTTAAAAACCTTCCTGCTGACACATCAGTTTTGCTTAAATAAGTTAAATATGTTCTCCAAAAATTGTAACCTTCATCTCATTCCAGACTAAACAAGACAGATGATTTTGGAAATTCTAAAATAATCTAATAGGAAATAATTAAAATAATATGGTGTTATTGTACAATGATTATTAGGAAAGCATTATTTCTTGTATTAATCAAGATAGGATAGACTCTGCTTGTAGGAAACAACCAACTCCCCTCAAACCTCAGTGATATTACCCAAGCAAAATGTATCTCTCAAACATACAAAGTCTGCTTCAGATCCAGGAGACTCCAGGGCGGCTGTGCTCCATGGGGTAGCTCAGGGATCCAGGCTGCTTTGATCTTGTGGCACCGTCATCTCAATATATACTTCCACAGCAGGGGAAGAGAATGCTGGAGCCTCTAACAATGGCAGAGCAGTTAAATGCTCTGGCCCACGTATGACACGTCGCCTCCAGACAGAGTGCGTTGGCCAGAACAAGTCACACGGTTCCTCCAAACTTGGAGAGTGTGGGGAAGGAAAAACACCCTTCCGTATGCCCAGAAGGACAGGAGAATTGGATATAGTGAACAGTAGGTACTAGAGAACTCTACCTTTGAAACCTTTAATTTCGGTTTCTTAATATTTCTGCTACGAACTTCTGGTAAGTCCAAATTTTTTTCCAAAAACAATCCTGTAATTTAAACTTTTTTTTTGCTAAGTCATTTGGATTTCCCAACTCCAGTTAGTTAGAATGAGTGCAGTGTAAGGAAATGCATTTCCTTTAATAAAAACAAGAGCAAAGCAAACAAGAATCTCAGGAGGATTGAGCTTTTCTCAGGAGACATGCTGCCGGGGCAGGCCTGGGAGGCCAGTCCGGGGTGGGAGATGGCCAGGGTAGGAGGCATTGCTAGCATCGTGTTCCCCACGTCTCCTCGTCCCAAATCACATAGCTTCCTACTGTGATAAAAATATCCGGAGCCTCTGTCATTTTAGCAAGGTTTAATTAAAGCTGCCCTAAATTAAGAAAATCTAGTCATTGTTTGCATTCCTAGATGCCTATGTTTAGTTGAGTCGCACGTAAGCAAAGAAATGAAAAATTAGTTTAATTTTTTGGCTGCAGGGAAGGGTGTGAATTGGTTTTCTGTCGCTTGTGGGGAACATCTTGTGTCTTCCCTCAGCTGGGTTTCTCTGATGGGATTGCTTCTTCCCACCCTCCTGAAGGTCTCTGAGGACAAGCTGCTGCTTGGTTCTAACCTGAGGCAACCTCAAGAGGCCACAGACAGACCAGCTCAAGTTGGGTAGGGTTGGGGAACTCCTCCTGAGAAAAGCTGTGCCCCTGACCCCAGGCCTCTGAGCAACCGAAAGCTGATGCCAAGTGGGTCCCTTGTGGGCGTTTGTCACCCCTAGGGCTGAGCTGAGCAGTGGAGGGGGCGTTCGGAATCCTACTTCCTGTCTTGAAAAAATGAATCAGGGAAACTTCCAGAATCCTTGGGGTGGGGAGGAATGGCTGTAGAGAGGCCATGAATAAGGTGTCTAAGAACAAACCTCTAGGGTCAGACTGTCTTGCTTTGAATCCCATCTCTGTCACTGGTGGCTCTGTAACTCTGAACAGGTTTACTTCACCATTTTGTGCCTGTTCATCTTCATAAAATCATAATATGTACCCCAAAGGGTCATTTTGAGGATTAACCTAGTTCATAGATGTGGAACCCTTAGAAGAGTGCCTGGCTTATAGTAAGTGACCAGTAAATGTTAGCTTCTGTTATTATTATAAGGGGACTCTACCTACCTCTGGGAACTCCCACTTGGTTGCCTGTGGCAGCCTCCCGGACACTGTACTTCCAGAGCACCTCCCTGTTCAAATACTGGAGAGTTTTTAATTTTTATTTTAAATCCAGGAAGCTGATTGCCTTGGTGGACCAATGTGTAAGGAATGTGTGATCTGCAGGTGGGGAGAACTGTAAGAAGGATGGGACCCCGTTAGGTATCCAGGGTTTGAGTCCAGCAGTAAAGATGTGGGAACAGCCTAGAGTGAAGAATCTTTCAGCAAACCCAGAGCAGACTCAGGCCCTGGGGTAACCATGGAAACAGGAGCCCACAGAGGGATGGGTAAGTGGGTGGAAGGATGGATCCATCAATGGGCAAGGGATGGGTAGTTGGGTGGGTGTCACTTTCACAGAAGAGTGAAGGCCTGTGGGCTACAGCTATGAGTACCTCTGAGCTGTGGGGAGCTATGGGGAGGTGGGAATGTGTCCGACGGAGACGGTTGGCAATGGTAAAGGACAAGCAGGCCAGGGCAGAAAGGGAATCTTTCCCTGAGAGATTTCCCCCAAGTTCCCAGCCTAGGGAAGGAGTAGAGATCAAAGGAGGAGGAAAGGAGTGGGCTTTCAGCCTCTGCAGCTTCCAAGTTGGGTTTCTGGCCTAGAGAGTCTTGACCTACCTAATATCCTTTATTCCCTGCTTCTCCTGCCTAATTCTCTGCTGCTTGTAACCAAGAACTGGGCCTGACCCTTCTTCAGACCTGTGGGGTGGTTCAGGGCTGAAAACGTCATTCTGAGAAAAGGGAAACAAAGTCTGCTCTGACGCTGAGAGATCATCCCTCAGTTCCAGCTCAGGACTCCCCTGGGCCTGTGTCCTGAAGTCCTTCCAGCTGGGGATACCTTCAGCTACCCCATGGTGAGCAGCGAGTGGGGACTCTCCAGGGCTCTCTCCTCCCACCTGGGGAGAAATGGATGCAGAGGTCCACCAGCATCTACTTTCCCACAGGCAACAGGGAATGCTGATGCCCCCAAATTCTCTTCTCCCTGCAACTTCCTCTGCCTCTCCTGGTTACATGGGGCCAATGACTGAGCTCTGGCCAAAGGATTGTGGGCAGGAGAGAAGTCTGCCCCTTCCAGACCTGGCCTTGGAAACGTCTCATGCCATCCTCCACGCTCTCTTCCCTCATCTCTCATCTTGATGGAGAGGATCCCAGGGAAGGATTCCAAGGCTCTTAGAAACTGACAGAGCTCAAGATGGAAGGAGCCTGGTTTCTGGAATCAGCGGGTGGAAACCCCCCATTGAACTGTAATATGAGTGAGAAATGATACTTTTATTAGGTTAAGCTCCTGGGATTGGGGGTTGGTGTTTACAGCAATTCGCCTACCCTAATTAATCTTGCACTGGAGATCGTTAAGAGGCCAGACTCTGGAACCAGAGAGACATGTTTGAGTCTAGGCATCTCACTTCATGGGCATCCGTAAAATACTGTTAATAATGGTACCCAAGTGAGGGCAGGAGGCAAGCAGAGAGCTTAGCACGGGGCCGATCACAACATAAGCACTCAGTAACTGGTACTAGTCACGGTTGACATTTTAAGCACTTGCTTTGTGCCAGGCCTTCCTCTACTGCCACCCTCACCACCATCACTCTCAGCTTCGTTTCACCACTATCTTCATCTTCATCGGCCACAGGTGAGGGCCTTGAGGTAAACCCTCCTGATCCGGTATCCCCCTTGGGCCCAGAGAGTAGGGCCAGTGGGAGGGGCTGGGGGCTTCAGTCCAGGCTGTCAGTCACCCAAAGAAGGGTCAGGAGAGGAGGGACAGTATAAGTGACATGCCGGAGGCAGATGGAGAGGGAGCTCCTGGGCCGCTGGGGTTCAGACTCCACACTGTGTGCTTTGAGGAGGGCCTGGGGTAGAGAGGAGAGACAGCCAGACCCCAGAGGTGGTCAAGAGTGAGACTGGGAGCCAAGCTGTCCTCTTGTTAATTTCCCTTGTGGCGACCTTAATTCTAAATTTAATCAAGTTTATCTTAATTTTTTTCTAGCCTTGCCCCAGGATGTTCTGGGGGATTCAGTGAAGGGCCCCAATGGAGCAATACCCATTGCACCACTTGGGTATACCTTGGGAGAGCCTCCCAAGGAGAGGGGTTTTGGAGGAGAAGGTGCAAGATGTGGGACCTCAAAGTCCCCTATGTAGGTCAGCTCTGGGGCATCTGGTCCCCTTTGTAATAAGGAACTCAGAGAGGAGCCCTTCGGAAACAATGTTCTCTCCCTTATCGACCTCCAGGGGCACCTAGGAATGGGGGGCTGTAGGAGGAGAGGAGGGTGGTCTCTGGGGATAAACCCAAACAGCCTAGGCAAGGACTCACATGTAATAAATTCAGTCTGCATTCAGAAACAATGCAGAAACTATATAAATACTTACTGTGGCCTCTTGAGAAAACCCTTAGTGAGGAGTTGCACTCATAATAGGGCAAAACTTCTTAAAACCCCTACTTTTCTCTCAATCCTGCCCCCCCCCACCCCGGTGCTCCCCTCCCCACACTCTCCTTCCCAAGCCTCAGTCCCACTTCCCCAGCTCAGGTCTCCCTGCCTGCTTCCCTCTTCTCTTCCGCTCTGCCTCTGCTCCCAGCAGCTTCTCTGTGCTCTTTCACCCTAAATCCAAGGCAGGGAAGGAACCAAGGTAAATGATTCTGAGAGGCAGTGTCTCAGGCAGACCTGCAGGAGCCGGGGATTGAAGGGAGGTGGTGAAAAAGGCACCCAGCCTTTATGGTGACCCCGCTTGGGTAGGCACTGGCCCTAGAGGCAGGGCAGGGGTGGGTGTTAACTGAGCTAAGACACAGCCCTTGCCCTTGGCGCTGATCACTGGGCTGTACTTGGGCACAGCTCTGTGCCAAGACCCCTAAAGAAGGGCTGCTCAGCCTCTCAGTCTCGGCTCCAGGCTCGATACTGTGATGGCTTAGGGGGCTTAAAGAAAACACTGATTCCACGGGCCCTGCACCAGAGATTCTGATTTAATTGGTCTGGGTTGAGGTCCAAGGCATCCAGGGGCATCGGTTATTTTAAAATCTCAAGTGATTCTAGGAATGAGATCCCTTAGGCTAATCAATTGCCTGGGAGAGCGCCCTAGAGCCTGGGGGATCCAGGCCGCAGCCCCAGGCACAGCAATTCTTTCCCCTCCAACTGCCTTCTTTTTTTTTTTTTTGCTGTACGCGGGCCTCTCACTGTTGTGGCCTCTCCCGTTGCGGAGCACAGGCTCCGGAGGCGCAGGCTCAGCGGCCATGGCTCACGGGCCCAGCCGCTCCGCGGCATGTGGGATCTTCCCGGACCGGGGCACGAACCCGTGTCCCCTGCATTGGCAGGCAGACCCTCAACCACTGCACCACCAGGGAAGCCCCAACTACCTTCTTGATCCGCCCAGAGGAAGAAGGCGGGGGCCAAGAGTCTAGCTGTCACAGAATAATGTAAGACAGAAGATGAAGTCTCGCTCACTCATCATTCAATCATGTATTCAGTAACCACTTAATATAAGTGTTGTGGGGAAAATGCTAGAAACTGACTGAGGGATCCAGTTTAGATTGGGTAGTCGGGCCTCTCTAAGGAGGTGGCATTTAAATCGAGACCTGAGTGACGAGAAGGAGCCTGCCTGGGAAGCTGCCATGACAAGCAGAGAAAACAGTAGGTGCAAAGGCCCTGCGGAGGGAGCAAAGGGGGTACAGGGCTGGAGCATAATTGCTGGAGAAGAGACCAATGGGCTGAAGTCTGCCAGGCAGAGGTGCATTGTGGGGGATTTTGGAACTATGGGACGGCATGCTTTTCATGCTCAGTTCCACGGGAAGCCCCTGGAAGGTTTTCCGGAGGGAATGGAATGACCTAATTTGTGTTTTTAAGAGACATTCTGGCTGTGATGGGGAGGGTGGCTGGTGGGAAGCCGGATGGATGCCCGTGATCAGTCCATTCCGGCGGGGGTGGCGGGGGCACCCCTGTTCTCCCCCGGGAGAGGATGAACACTCAGCTCCTCCGCGGGGGGGAATGTAGGTCAGGCAGCCCAGCACCCTCAGCGAAGCCGTCAGTGCAGCCCCCTCGCCTGTCAGAGAATAAAGCCGACTGAGATGTGTGGGCTCAACTGAGAGATCAGTGCTGGCAGAGGCAGAGATAATAATCGCCAAGGTGCAGGGATCTGGGCCGCTGCCTGGGGCCCCTTTTTCTCCTTCCCCGGGGTGCCTTCCCCCCACCCCCTCCGCCGCATCAGGATCTCCCTGGCAGGCCAGCCCAGGGGCAGGCCTTGACTGTGCCTGGAACAGGCGGCTGTATTTTAAGATCAGGGCTCAGGCTTCTAAATAAACCAAAAACACAGCCAGCTTCCCAGGCACAGAAGGAGGGAGACGGCTCCATTTCTCTTCAGCGCAGTGACTGGGAAATAAACCAGTGGCTCTGCCTGTCACATGCACTTAACCCTCTGCAAAGGCATCTGTCAGACCCCAGAGCTCCTGCCTCAGCCTTTGTAAGAAATAACTGATGTGCCCCAGACCCAGGCTTCTCCTTGTGGCTCCAAGGGCACATTGTCGTTCAAGGAAAGGTGGGCGTGGGGCCTTGTCCTTGACCCCGGGGGGAAAAGCTGATAAAGGGCAAGTACGGACCCTGGGCCCCTGAGTGGCTGGGGCATGTCTCAGTCAGCTGCTGAAGAGGACCAGGGAGAGAAGGAGAGGGAGGGAGGGAGGGGGAATGGTAAGGAGGGGGGAGAGGGGGCTGGCCAGAGCAGGGGCAGAGCTGAGAGGAGAATGGAGCAGCACCTCTAGACAGTGAGCGCTCCGGGGGCCCGGCAGAGCCCTGGTGTCTGCGGGCAGGTGGGTGGCCGGGGGTGTGGAAGAAACAAAGAGAAACGGAAGGCGGGCGGCGGGGGGGAGGGCGGGGGCTCCCTCCAGGGACGAAATCTCCCACAACCACAAAGGAAGAAGGAACGAGCTAGAACAAAACCGACAGGAACAGAAGGAGGCGGGCAGATAGAGCAGGGGAGGGAGGAAAACCTCATAGTTATCAAACCCAAGTGTTTCTGGGGAAAAGGGACCCTCCAAATGTGGCAGGAAAAGGTGATTTATGCATTAAACTCAACTAGGAGAAGAGTCAGGAGCGAGGTCAAGGTGACGGGAGTGGCTGGGGACGGTCGCCACACAGCAGAAGCCACATAGACATGTGGTGGCAAAGCAGAAGTGGGGCTGTGAGCTTCAGGGTGGCCAGAAACCAGGCAGAGCACAGTGAGAGGATGGGGGCAAAGGGTAGAGAGGGCCCCAGGGAGGGTAGAGAGGGCCCCAGACTTCAATGATAGGTCCAGCGGACCTAGACAGGGGTGAGGGCCGCGTGCTCCAAACACAGACCTCGAAAGAAACAGAGATGGAGACGAAGACAGCAAATACCAGATTCTCCCTCTTCCTCTGTCTCTGTGTGTGTGTGCCTGTCTCTGTCTGCCTCTGCCTCTCTGTCTCTGTTTCCTTCTGTCTCTCTCTCTTCCCCTCTCTCTCACACACACACCCCTCCCTCTCTAAAAGCATCAGACAAAAGAGAAAGGAAGCTCATGTGGCCGTCTCCAGCCTATTCTCCCTCCCACGTGGCCTGCCTCCCTGGACTCCCCGCACTTGCAGGGGGCTGCAGGGACATGGGTGTGGAGCTCCCTCCGCAGGCAGCACGCTGGCACACCGCCCCCCCACCCCCCCACCCAGAGGCAGGTGACTGGCACAGGTCTCCTCTGTGTGAAGCCAGGCTTGGTTCCAGGACACTCCACATGAAGCGAGCTCAAGGGTCCTCACCAGGCCCTCTGAGGAGCCCCAAAGCATGCAAGCTGTGCAGAGCACCCATCTAGTGGGGATGACATTGCCAGGGCATCATAAGTAAAAGACATGCTGCCCACCGTGGCTGCCCTGGGAGTCCAGAGCCACAAGGGCTTTCCCGGGACTTCTGTCCAAAACCTGTAGCCCGTGAGCTCCTTGCTAAGCTCACGTCCTGCTCCGATCTTGGCAAATGGGGACCATGAGAAAGGGCTGAGACCAAGGGGAGGGGGCTTCCCGGGGACTGTGGGTCCATTTCTCAGTTCCAGCCCAGCTGGCAGTGCTTTAAGGAACAATCCTTGGAGACCAAGGGCTCGAATCTGGGCCACAAGTCTCCTGGGGAATGGGGACACTGGTACTGAGCATATCTACGCTGGACCCACACTCCAAGTCCCCACTGTGTCTGCATACACAAAGTTCTCATTTCATTACGCACACAGACCCGTCACAGTCGCACTGAATACTACACTGTACACTGCACACTGTAGACACAGCTCACAGTCTGCCACTGTGTGTACACACCACGCTGACATGCCCTAGGTTCCCCTGTTCTGACATGCTGTACACATCCTCCCACCGCTCAGAGGTCCAATTTTTATCAGCGCTGCACAGACACTGAAAAGTCTTATTTTCCTCAGACCACACACACACACACACACACACACACACACACACACCTCCCTACAATCCTCCAACTCTGGCACACCACACCGGCCTGTACACGCGCAGTGCCCACACAGAGCTCCCAAACAGAACTCCGTGACTCCCTCCTACGCCGGTGGGGCTTGCACTCCCGCCCCCAGCAAGCTAAGCTGAGCTCGACCTTGGGTTTCCCGGCTCCGTCTTCACCCCTCCAGATGCCTTTCCCCACCACCCTCTTTCCCCCGAAGCTTCAGGAAACTTTTCAGCAGGTGCCTAAAAGGGGAAACCTGGAGTTCCTCCCGTCCTGCTCTTCCCCCGACGCAAGCCATCCTTCATTCCCCAGCTCGGCTCCGCCCGAGACCCAAGTGGGGAAAGGTCACCATAGGCAGTCCCCTGCCTGCGCCCTGTGGCAATAACAGCTGTCACCAGGGGATAGGCGAGGGGTTGGGAAAGGTGTTGGCTCTGCGTCGAGCCGGGGGCCCGAAGGGGTCGCCGCGACGCGCGGGAGGAGAGCAGAGAAGCCGAGGCGGCAGCATCTCCGGAGTCCGGGCGGCGGCCTCGCAGGGAGCTGGGAAGCGCGGAGCTGTCCGTTCAGCACCACCGCGCCGTGCCCCAGAGCAGGGCCCGCGCCGAGGCGCACCGGCTCATCTCCCGCTCCGGCCCCCGCTGTGGCGCGCGTTGTTGTCTCTCTTCGGTGCTGAGGGGCGCGCGGAAAGAGAGAGGAGGGCTCTGCGAGCATCGGGGCCACGCAGCCACCTGTGAGCCTCCTGCAACTGCGGACGGCGGCGGCATCCCCGGCCGGAGACAGGAGACGCTCGGCGGACCCCGCCCGCCCTCCCGCCGGGCGCACACCCAGGGGCACACACACTCGCACCCGCGCGCACACGCACAGCCAGCCGGCAGCTGCGGCCACAGCGATGCTCGCCGGCAGGTCGGGGAAGTTTCCCGCCGGCCTCGGCCGCGGGCCCCAGTGCTCGCAGGTAAGCGCTTCCAGAACGCGCAGGGCGAGCCCGGATAGCTCCGCGGGGTAAGGCGCGGCGCGCGCGGCGCACGCGGCTCCAGGGCACGGCGCCAGGCGGGCGGGGAAGCCCGGGGCGGGGGGCGAGGGGGTTCCAGTCGCGGGGGCTGGGCGCAGGGGACGCCAGGCCGGCCCCCTTACCCCACCCGGGGTTAATGACTCGAGAGGTGAATTTCCCCGCCCCCTCCCGAGGCTATGCGCCCCCCATCTCGGCCCAGCCCGGTCGGTGCGCATCCCAGCTCTGGTCCCGCCTGTCTGCGGCGAGCGGGCGGGGGCGTCTCCTCGACCCGCCCACGGGCAAGGTCAGCTCGCAGCTCCCTGGGCTCTCAGAGCCGCTGGGGCGCGACCTCCGCCAGCGTAAAGGGACCGACAGAACCCCCAGGGTGGGCGTGGAAACGCGGCCATGCTAGTGGAAACATAGCCCCCACTCCAAGCCTTTCCTCGGGAGGGGGCCAAAACCCATAGAACCGGCTCCCCATCCCAGTGTCCTTCAGCACCCAGAGACCCGCTGGAGAGGACTGGGTTCGCCAGGGACGGATGGGGAAATAGAAAGAGGTGCCCGAGCCCTGAGCGCCCGGCGCTCACCCGACACGATTCCTTCGGCTTCCAGGTGTAGCGCCCCCGCGCGGCGCGGGCGGCTGGGCGTCTCCAATATGACTGGCCAGAGCCTGTGGGACCTGTCGGAGGCCAACGTCGAGGATGGAGAGATCCGCATCAACGTAGGCGGCTTTAAGAAGCGGCTGCGCTCGCACACGCTGCTGCGCTTCCCCGAGACGCGCCTGGGCCGCCTGCTGCTCTGCCACTCGCGCGAGGCCATTCTGGAGCTCTGCGACGACTATGACGACGTCCAGCGTGAGTTCTACTTTGACCGCAACCCCGAGCTCTTCCCCTACGTGCTACATTTCTACCACACCGGCAAGCTTCACGTCATGGCGGAGCTGTGCGTCTTCTCCTTCAGCCAGGAGATCGAGTACTGGGGCATCAACGAGTTCTTCATCGACTCCTGCTGCAGCTACAGCTACCACGGCCGCAAAGTGGAGCCCGAACAGGAGAAGTGGGACGAGCAGAGCGACCAGGAGAGCACCACGTCCTCCTTCGATGAGATCCTGGCCTTCTACAACGATGCATCCAAGTTCGATGGGCAGCCCCTGGGCAACTTCCGCAGACAGCTGTGGCTGGCGCTGGACAACCCCGGCTACTCGGTCCTGAGCAGGGTCTTCAGCGTCCTGTCCATCCTCGTGGTGTTGGGGTCCATCATCACCATGTGTCTCAATAGCCTGCCGGACTTCCAAATCCCTGACAGCCAGGGCAACCCTGGTGAGGACCCCAGGTTCGAAATCGTGGAGCACTTTGGCATCGCCTGGTTCACATTTGAGTTGATGGCCAGGTTTGCTGTGGCCCCTGACTTCCTCAAGTTTTTCAAGAATGCCCTCAACCTGATCGACCTCATGTCCATCGTCCCCTTTTACATCACTCTGGTGGTAAACCTGGTTGTGGAGAGCACACCTACCTTGGCCAACCTGGGCAGGGTGGCCCAGGTCCTCAGGCTGATGCGGATTTTCCGCATCTTAAAGCTGGCCAGACACTCCACTGGCCTCCGCTCCCTGGGGGCCACACTTAAATACAGCTACAAAGAAGTAGGGCTGCTTTTGCTCTACCTCTCTGTGGGGATTTCCATCTTCTCCGTAGTGGCCTACACTATCGAAAAGGAGGAGAATGAGGGCCTGGCCACCATCCCCGCTTGCTGGTGGTGGGCCACCGTCAGTATGACCACTGTAGGGTATGGGGATGTGGTCCCAGGGACCACGGCAGGGAAGCTGACCGCCTCTGCCTGCATCTTGGCGGGTATCCTAGTGGTGGTACTGCCCATCACCTTGATCTTCAATAAGTTCTCCCACTTTTATCGGCGCCAAAAGCAACTCGAGAGTGCCATGCGCAGCTGTGACTTTGGGGATGGAATGAAGGAGGTCCCTTCCGTCAACTTAAGGGACTACTATGCCCATAAAGTTAAATCCCTCATGGCGAGCCTGACGAGCATGAGCAGGAGCTCGCCAAGCGAACTAAGTTTAAATGATTCCCTGCATTAGCTGCGAGGGCTTGACCTCCTCAAACCCACATTGCTGAGCTGTGTCTCGTGCCTCTGGCACAGTCCAGGCACATTAGGGTTATGGCGTAAGGAGTATGCCCAGCCCCAACGGGGAGAGATGCATGGGATATGCACCCCAGGTTGCTTTTACAGTATTTAGGATCATTTTTAGAGGGTGGTGTGTCTGACACCATGCCTTTGCACCTTTCAGTGAAATGACACTCACTGGTCTTTGCATCGCGGGCATAAAATGTTCACCTTTCTGCCGGATGAGTACCTAATTTCTCTGTTCATTGTGTTCTCTATTGTAGCGCTTGTGGCCCAGTACTGTCTCAGTTGTTTGTGCTCCTGTTTCTGAGGTTGTCGTGTGAGTTCTGTACCAAAAAGCCCCCACAACTATGTCCAGTGGAAACACATCTATGGGGTCAGCAAGGATATGATGAGGTTTTGCTCACAGTCATGTAGAAACAAAATCTCAATTCTTTATCCAGTGCTTTCATTTAGTTTTAATACCAAAACAAAGGGAATGTGAAGTTAAGTACACATGACTGATGCAAGTCTGTGAGTTGTTTTTGTAACTCTGTAGCCCTGTGGCTTGCATGGGTACCCTGCTCACTCTTCGAATGATGTACACTGATGTTCATCTCTTAAATGTTGCTCTTTAGAGAATGTTATTTTGTTAATCACGTAGTGACGATTGAAATCTTTACCAAGAACAGATGCATTAGGGACAGGGGCTTCAGCTAAACATAGGCCAAATCACAGGATGCTTGAAGACCTTTCAAAGTCAGCCCTCCATCTTTTCTAGGGTGGTCGTAGAGACATTTATTTCTTGCTGAGGTTCCTGGTCTAGGTCATTTGAATAAACTTTGCTGTGTCTTAGATATTAGCATGTTTTTGAAATGTTTCCTTTTAAAGATGTTTAGAAATAAGATTGTATTGTCTTTATCAACTAAAAAGTTGACTGTTGTATTGTCTGAGGCAAACATTGTTGGGTTGCTAGCAAGGGCAGTAGCTTAGAAAATTTTGTTGCCTGCTCTGAAAGCTTATAAAATGAGAACCCTTTTATTTCCAAGCAGAATTTACTTAGATAATTTTGCTTCTATGATACAGTATGTTACATATGATGCTCTAACTGCCCCAGAGTTCCTGGTATGACATGGAAACCTGGTGGTGTGGAAGTGTGTACTCAAAATATAGACAAATGGCTTACCCAGGATGGAAATATTATAGTTCTTATTTCCATTTCAGCTGCCTTTTCTTGGGGGAGGGTTGCTGGAGGCCAGGAGAAAGGAAGGAGTTGTAAAACAAAAAAGCACTGTTACTTAATAAAATGTCATAAATAATTGTAAACTTCTTGAAAAGCTTGATGCTACTTAAAAGACCTTTAAACTTCTAAACTTGTGTTAAGGTTGAGAACTCTTTCCTTCTCCAGAATGCCCTCTCTCTTCTTCTTCAGTTAACCAGCACATAGCGTTTTGAAGGGTTAACCTGGACCCCTTAGTAAGATAGTTCTCTGTTATATTCTAGGTAATCAGGTGGTTTTCCAGTTGGCTTCCATTGTTGTTCAGTCTTTGGAAAGGCTGCAGAATCCAGGGGTCTACATGCGGAGTTAGGCAGGCTTTTTATCTATGTCTTGGATCTTCCTTAAAAAGGTCCACTTTGTGTCTTAGTTGGTTGAAGGTAGTACATACTTCTTGGGGATGTGGTGAGGATCTTGTCAGAGGCTTTGTGTACTTGTAGTTGCCCTGGCTACTACAGAGCGGGCCATTTGCACTAGTCACTTATGCCTTTAGGTCCCCAGTTCAAATCTTTCCATCAGACTGGAGCCTTATGGTGGGCAGGGAGGCAGCCACGTCCTAGTGCTACCTGGTCTACCGTCTACATTTGTTTCTCAGAAGCGTCAGGAAAGGTGAGATGACTTCGGGGCAACCACCCACCAAGTCAGAAGGGCAGGGTTATTTCTCAGAATTTGCACATGTAGCACTTGGCTTTGGCTGACGTTTCCAGCACTGGAAGGCAGAGAATTTACGAAATAATCTCCAGCTGCACTGAGGCAGGTGATGGTACAAACTCGTGAAGACTGTTCAGTTTGCCAAGGCTGATGGCATTGGGTCACTGAGTGTGGTATCCACGGTCACTGACCATAAAGCTTGTGAAAAGTGGAAACAAGGAAGGAGGCTGAATAATTCAGTCACTCTCATGAGTATTCTTTTTAAACAGGCAGGTTTTACCACCAAAACAGAGATACCTTTAGTGGTTACTTTTTGCAGATGTGAAAACTGGAAAACCTGACTTTTCATTTTGGTGATGACTTGCGTTTATCTGGTGCCTTTCATTGGGGGAATCCCAAAGTACTTTAGAGACTGTCTTTTTAATATCTTTTGTACATATATATACTCGTATAAAATATTATTTTGCCCATCCTGGAATTTCAGTTACTTCCGAGCATGAGAATGTCCTAATAGCATTAAGTACTCCAAGCAGTGGTTTCAGTTAAGAGGGAGAGAGAACAACCCAGCTGGCTTGAACACTGGAGTTAATTCCCACAGAGGATGGAGACAGAACTGTGATCCGGGGAGGAAGAACACTCCTCTCCCACAAAGTATGACCAAGGTACGCAGTTCACAAGTGCTCTCAGCTGGGCTTTGATTGACCTTGTTAGATAACATCTTATGGAGCAGTTTCTTCTGGTCCCTGAAACTAATCGGTGCGGGGAAGAGGGGTGGGGGTGAATTTTCTGCTCTGTTTCTGGAGTTAAGAACATAATTGTGAGGTGACATCTTTTGCCACCAGGCTGTCAGACTGACCTGTAAACCTCCTTTAGGGGGACCCAGTAAAAGCTTCAAATCGCCTATTTCCAGCGGTGGGCTTGAGATCAGCTTCACTCCCAACATTTGAAGGTTGTTCTTTTCAATGTCTTTGGGACAAATACATGGGCCGGGCTCTTCTGGAAATATATGTGATGAGCATTTTGAAAGCGCTGGCTGGGAAGTGACACCGTGTCTTTTCTGCGCAGATGCACACTGGTTATAGTTTGGTGTTTTCTGCCAACCCTCTGCATTTCCTGGGTTTGCTGCTGAGGAGGGGCATGTTATAATGCCAGGCTGATTCGTAGCTCCTAAGGTAGTAATTGGTATTTAATCCTTGGATGTGTTATTTCTACTTGGCTTAGTATTCAAATAATGGAACTACCTGCTAATTGTTGCCTCATTTCAAAGAAAATGACCTGTTACGCACTTTGGGAATAGCAGTGATCTGTACAGGCTGTGTGCTATCTACTTGAAGGCTTAACCGGTATTTCTTGTATGTTTTAACAGCATGACTTGTTACAGAGCTGTAATTTTAAAAATTGAGAACGCTGTATTTGCGCTGTCCGTTTTAACACTCATTAACACGCTACTGTGCGGGCACTGATGCAGCCCCGCAGAACCGTTCTGTGTGATGGCCGCACGTTACTCTCCGCGCCTTGACTCAGCAATGAGGAAGAACACGGACACACTCAGGACTCCAGCCTCGAGGAGAATGCAGATTAAATAGAACACAATTATTGACACTCCCTTAGGGCACTTCAGTTACACGTGGAGTGGCAAACACAACAAGGGCGTTCGACATTGGGGACCAGATTTCCTGAGAAAGGCTGGGCCTTTTTTTTTCCTTTTTTTTTTTTTGCGGTACGCGGTCCTCTCACTGCTGTGGCCTCTCCCGTTGTGGAGCACAGGCTCTGGATGCGCAGGCTCAGCGGCGTGGCTTCCGGGCCCAGCCGCTCCGCGGCAGGTGGGATCTTCCCGGACCGGGGCACGAACCCGTGTCCCCTGCATCAGCAGGCGGACTCTCAACCACTGCGCCACCAGGGAAGCCCAGAGGTTCTGTTTTTACATCGAGATGAAGAACTGGTCAGGGCTTTAAGGATGATCTAATCTGACCTTCTCATTTTGCAGCAAGGGGATGTGAGGCTCAGAGAAGCCAAGCGAGGCACCTAAGATCACAGAGTTGAAGGCAAAACTGGGAGCAGACCCCAGTTAGCCCAGTGAGCTTCCTAAGATTCATGTGGCCTTCGGAATGGCTCGTAGTCAATGTCGCTACTGGGTTAAGTAGGTGCTAAGGGCCAGTTCCCCCAGCAATAGTCACACCAAACCAGCCAGAACACTCAGGTTACCCAGGACCCAACTTGCTGCCAGGGAGGCACCGTAGCAGCATGGAGCCTGGCAACCAGGCGGGGTGGGGTTGGCACCAGCAGGCGCATGTGGTGCTGAACCAGACTGTGTGGGCGGGGCAAACCCTGACAGGGGTGTCTGTTTCATGGGGGCTCCAAGAATTCATGACCATCCCTTCTACAGAGCAGGCTGGTGGCTCTAGGTCCTGGTGAAAAAAGGGCTCCCAACCCTCTGTGCCTGCAAAGAATAACTAACAGCTCTTCCTTCCCAACAAAGGCTCAAAAAGCCCAGCCTTGGGCTTCCCTGGTGGCTCAGTGGTTGAGAGTCCGCCTGCCGATGCAGGGGACACGGGTTCGTGCCCCGGTCCGGGGGGATCCCACATGCCGTGGAGCAGCTGGGCCCATGAGCCATGGCCGCTGAGCCTGTGCGTCTGGAGCCTGTGCTCCACAACGGGAGAGGCCACAACAGTGAGAGGCCCGCATACCGCAAAAAAAAAAGCAACAGAACCTCTGCATGCCTCCACCCCACCATGCCCCTTGTAGCCCTGAGCAGAACCCAATAGCCTTCACTTATTTTTAAGCAGAGCAGAGGGGCTGCTCACCAACAACCTTCTATTTGCTTTCATCTCTCTCCTCAAAAGCCAAACCATAACAGATGACAGTTTCAGGGACAACGATATCAGAGACATGCTTGGGCTGGTGTCTGTGTCAGGGAAACAGAGGTTTAAAATAATCAATGCGTGTCTCCTTTGGGCTTTAGGCTAGTGACACCTAATCCAAATTCCTGCTATTAAAAAGCATCAGAGAGGAAAATCCCATTGATTCCATTTGGCTCACTCTTCGCCCATTTGTGTTTGCTCCCTCTGTGAAGCCCTGTAGATCCCGCACCCGTTCCCACGAGGGCCCCTAAGTGGACAGGGGCAGGTGGAGCACCCACAGCCCACACTTGGTCCTAACTGAGGGGCAGTGGCATCTGTGGGTTCTCTCTTCCATGTAACCTTCAGAAGCGCGTGGCAACAACCTGCTGCCCGTCTCGTGGCGGCTGAGGAGGGGAATGACGTGCAGCACGGGGAGAGGGCACTCGCGGTCCCCACAGCCCCCGTCGCCCCACCACGCGGGCCACAGCATGTCTTCTCCAGCAGGGCTATAAATGGATGTTCAGGGATATTTTGGGGGCCAGGATCCCTTGCATCTTAAAAGGAAAACACAAACACCTCCTCTTGAAGGAAGGACTTAAATGCTGAGCTCACATGGTTATTACTTTCTCTTATTTTTAGGAGAACTTTTAACCAACGTTTCTACCCAAGGCCCTTATCTGGGTGTTAGATTCAGTTAATACTGTAGATCTGAAAACCGGAAGCGTGTTCCTCCTTCTGTGACCTAGTTTGTCAATATCACCATCCTCCTGGCGAAATTCTCCAAAGCGAATGACTTTGCCTGAAGGTAACAAGCTGATGCTTTCAGAAGAACGTAGGCACAAACAAGGTCTCAAAGATGTGGCCGAGAGGAGGGAGATATAACAGGGGAGGAAAAGAGGGCAGGAGTGCCCAGGAGCTGGTGCATGTCCTGCAGAAGTAAGAAGGGATAGGAAGAAGCCAGGGAAAAGGAAAAACAAATGAAGGTACAGAAGGAGAGAGTGAATAAAAGAAAAGGCAGAGAAGAAAGAAGGGAGAGAGCCATCAGTTAGGGAGACAAGAAGCTATGTTTAACACAGTTCTTTCAGGCCTTCCATTGAATTCATTTTGTTTCCAGTCAACATAACATGCTCTGAGCCCAACGGTGGCCTCCTGGGGGGTAACTATAGCTGGAGTCAACTCCCACCCGCCCCCCGGCACCTCCCCTCCCCTTCCCACTAAAGGGGTTCACGGTCTGGTGGAATAGAGATACCGACAACTACTAAAAGCCTTTTGCATGAAGAGGGCATTGAGGACACAAGGAAAGGAGGCACAAATATTTCCTCTTGAAGATGGGACTTCTGGGTTACAAATAGAAAGAGGACCAGACGTCGGCCAGACAGAGGTGGTGGTAGGGGTCTGGAACAGAGAGATGGAGGGAAGGGAAAGGGAGGAAACTGCCACACACAGGGACCCGCCCCCGGGCCAGCATGTGTGAGACACATGTGAATCAGTGTGGTGCAAAAACAGTCCACAGCAAAGCCACCAAAAGACCCTGGGTGTCATTCTTCTGTCACTGGGTTGGGGCACCCTGACCAGTTAATCCTGTCGGAATGGGACTCTGGCAGCAGCTTGGAGGCTTGGGAGGGGCCAGAAGACCTACTTGAGGTCACTGCCAGCTAAGAAGGGAGGGAGCTGGAGAGGAAGGGGCAGAGTGGATTGCCAAGGAGGTCAACCCCACAGGACTCCGCCAACCACTGGATGTGGGGAAGAGAGATGGAGGGCTGCGGTGGCTTCTGGGCGGACGGGTGGATGACGGTACCACCAAGAGAGGCAGGGAATACGTGGGTCCATCCCGAGGTTGAGTCGTGTTGCCTGGGTGACACACAGATGGAGGTGTGCAGAGGGCAGAGGAAAGCCTGGGACGGGACTCCTTAGCTGAGAGATGGAAGTTGAGGCCATGGGTGAGATTACCCAGGAAGTGCACCGAGAGAAAGAGAAGAAAGAAAAGCTCCCTGCGGAAGACCAGCGTCCGAGGGGCAGCCACAGGGATGATGAGTTCCAAGGCCTTGCCTTTCTCTGCCGGCTCATTATAGCTGGCATCCTCTCTTTCCTTTCGCCTGAGAAAACCCCAGAGGGTAAACGCTACTAATGACCTCAGCTTTCCTCCTCATCCGCTTCCTTATTTTATCTCTGTGCTCGGCTTCTGTGCCTATCACTCTTTCCAAACTGCTCTCTTGAAGACCGCCAGGTGCTTTCCTAATCGCTAAGCCACGGCCCCTCGTCAGCTCCCCCAGAGTCTTTGACTCCATACACCAACCTCTCGGTCCTTTGCCCTCCCTCCTCTCTGATTTTTGGACCCTGCATTGCTGGCTCTCCGGGCTCTGCCTCTCTCTCTCATTTCCCCACTGGATCTTCATCATGCCTGTCCCCCAAATTGCTGTTCTGTAAGCCGTAGCCTCAACTAGTGTGCAGACGACCCACGTGTCAACTTGCCTGACTTCCAGCCCCCATGCACGTTACCTGTGTGTGTTTGGAAGTCACTATGTCTAACCCCATGTAGTCACCCAGAGCTTCCACTTCCTCCTGCCTTCTCCTTCACGTCTGTCAATGGACCCTCCGTGCTCTGGGCCACTCACATTGCGATTTCAGTCATCTGTGAATCCTCTCCATTGATTTAGTTATTCACTCACCACAGCAAAACACTTCTTGACAGCTGACTAATCGCCAAGCACGATGTTAGAGGTGAGGGCGATACTCCTCTGGTATTGCTCCCAGCCCTTCAGCAGTGTAGACTTTACAGCCACTTTATTGTGCATTGGAATCACCCGGGAGCTTTTAATGCTGTAGATACCTGGGCATCGCTCCGTCTACAAAATCAAACCCTTAGGAGTGGGCCCCAGGAATTTGTACTCTTAAGCTCCCAGCTGATTTTGATGCAAGTGGTTTTCAGACCCCACGTGGAGAAACACCAGCTCAGGGTCTCAGGGGTACCCCTTACAGTCCTCTCACTGTCCCTCTGTCATTCCCAGACCCACTAGGACAACAGGTTTTATCAATGCTTTCTTCACAGGATCTCACACATTGGGCCCTTGGTATACGTTCTAAAGGCTCCCACCCCACTTCAGTCCTTGTTAACTCATGTTTTGTTAATTTCCAACAGACTCATGCCCATCCCCCTCCAATCCATCCTTTTCTGCAACCCCCTACCAGGCTCATCTTTCCCCTTCCTGTATCTTAGACCTACTGGGACTTCTTTGGCTACCGCTCGTGCTTATGTTCAAAATAAGCACCAGACATATAAAGGGTCACAGCCGAGGAGGTGAAAAATCTGCACGGGCCCATTAAGGCTCTAGACAGAGAAAAGGGCCCATTGAGGAAGGAGCTGCCTTTCAATGGGGCGACCAGGGGCAGGTGATAGAGACATAAGAGATTTGCAACAAGGGACACAAAAGTTGACAGCACGAGGGGCCTGCGTGTTGGACGACCAGTCTCCCCACCTGTCCAGGGATGGCCAATCCTGAGTCCTAGAATATTGGTCTCCCAAAGACACTGGTGGGTGTGTCCAGCGCAGAGTCGTCCCTGACGTGCAGGGATACGGTGTGAGGTAGGCACGCTGGGGGAATATGGTAGAAACAGAACTGGGGTTCCTGGGCGGTGAGGAGGTCTCCACTCAAAACTCTTTTCGTCATCACCTACATCTCCGGACATTTAAAGGCTTCTGAGCTATTTTCAGACCTACTATGAAAAGAACTGAGGTGTTATCAGTCAGGCACCCGTCTAACCATTTCCTAAGAGGAGAGCTGGCATGAGTCACTTCGGATCTGTCAGCTTTGTATCGATCTTTCTGGCAAATTTTCTGGGTCTGCCAGGGCCAGCTCTGCTGGGCACAGTTGAATTGTAACCCACCGCGTTCAGGGTCAGTTATTACAAAGGTCACCGTCACGGGTTGCAGCCTGCAGGGTTTTTTTTTTTGTGCAACACGTGGGAGGAGAGGAGGGAAACCACAACGCACAAAACCAAGGGTGTCCCCGGGCTTTCCCATTGTTTTCCCATAAGCTTTACTTATGCCTCTCCCAGGTTTGAGATTTGAGGACTGCTTTTGGAATGAGGTGCTGCTGGGAACCAGTGGAAGCCCAGAAGTCATTCTGGGTTCTTTCTCTACAGCAGGTGAAGCTGCTGTCTTCCACTCTGCCCTTCACCCTACCGTGGAACCTAGGAGCCCAGAGTTGAGGCGTTTAAATACATTACTATGTAATTTGCCAATTTTAACACATGAGCTCCCTGATGATTCAGTAGTCTCCCCATCTTTTAAAAAGCACTCTCATGTTAAGAAGATAAAAAGTAAAATTCCAGTCGAACCAAACTATCCCACCGCCCCTCACCTTTACCTGTGCTCCCCCCGCCCATGGGGGACGCTCTGAGTCCTGATGTTCAGGGCCTCATTTGTGCTGAGATTTCAGGGATGGGCTTGACGCCTGGAAACTGCAATGTGCAGATGTCACATGTCCAGAAAGACTGGGGAGCCGGCCTCAGCAAAAATTGCCAGGAGGGGTACCAGGAATCAGAATTAAATCGACTGAGAGCCATCGTTTCGCTGGGAGCCAAGCTCCTTGGCAAGCCCTGTGCTGAGTGGTATGGCTATAACTTCTCCATGTGCCCCCGGTCCCCCATACTGTCACATGTGCCATCAGGTGAAAAGGTACCTCACATGGCCCCTCAGCAGCACAGAGGGGAGCACACGTGTGTGTGTGTGTGTGTGTGTGTGCATGTCTGTCTATGTGCACACGTGGGTCTCTGTGAATTCGTGTGTGTGTCTGTGCGTCCATGTGCCTGTGTGTATGTATGTGGGTGTGTTTGTGCCTCTGTGAATGGGGGGGGGGTGAAATGACAGGGGGCAGTCTTACCCTTTAAGAGAAAAGAGGTGGCAACAGCTGCGCTCCAGGGCTCCCACTAGATGTTACTTCCATAGAGAGCCTTTCTCTGCACCCGCCCCTATTTAAATGAGACCTTTCTACCCCCCGGTGTCTCTGCCTTCTGTCTCACAGCATTCAGTACTTTTCCATCTGAGCTCTTATTGGGATTTGTCACTTTTATTTATTGGGCGATGTCTGTCACCCCACTCCTGGGGAGCTCAGAGGGCGGGGATATTTGTCTGCAGTGCTCAACACAGTGTCTGGCACGGAGTAAGTGCTAACAAATCGTAAATGAAGCCAGGGAAGGGGGCCAGCTGAACTATGGGGTTCAGGACTTCTCCCTGGGAGTGATGCTGGATAAATAGCAGGTCCCCGGGGAGTCTAACTGAGCTGCTGCATAACTGAACTGAGGGCTTGGAGGCCTTCGTAAAGGGGTTTCATTGCGCGGCCATCCTTAGCGAAGCCTCCCAGGCTGGAGACCTGTGACATGCTGGTCAGGCAGTACCACCGTCAAGGTTGGAAGGGACAGCCTCCCTGAGATGTGCGTTTCTAAATGAGCTCCAGAACCCAGGAAGGGCTGCCAAGACATTCCCATCGGAGAATGACTAATGCGTGACGCAGTCTGCAGGGGAATAATGTCCACGTGGACCCACGCACAGGCACCTCATTCCTCTGTGGTAGCACTGACACCACCCGCACTGCCAGGCTTGAGAGCAGAGAGCACCGGATGTGCCAGCGGTGGGGATGGATCGCTTTGTACTTACTGGTCAGAGGAACGGTCTTGACACTGTTTCACTGCTGATCCTCCAGCACAAACCAAAAACTGAACCTGAGCCCTTCGTTTAGCTGTCTCTCCCTTATGGCTAGCTAAGCAAAACGCGCCTGCGCACTGTCTGGGCCCTGCCGCTCACCGGCTGGAATGCTGATGAAGCTGGTGGGGTGTGTCCCGGTACTGGAAGTGGAACTTCCGAGGGGAACTTGTTTGCCCGCACACCGTGAGATGTTGGGTACTGCAAGGCGCCTCTCTGGCTTCAGAAAAGAGATGATGTCTGAGCTAAGACTTACAGCACGAGGAGGGGCGTCAGAGTGAAGAACATGTGCCCAGGTTCCTGGGAGGCAGGACCCAGGAGGTACAGATGCAGCCAGCATCACACCCTCTCCATGGGCCCCGACAGAACTAAGAGGGCTGAGGGGATAGGACAGGAGGCTGCTTCAGCATCCACGCAGAGATGGATGGATGGTGGGGTCCTGCGGAGGAATCCAGATCTGCACGTGGGAGGCCGTGGCCAGGAGGCTCTGAGAGCCCTGAGCAAATGTGGGGCTCTCCGCTTCTGCCAAGATCCTAGGCTGGCAGTCTTAAAGGCAGATTGATTCCATATTCAGTTGAATGAATTAATTAATATTGTGTAAAATATGTGTAACATAAAATTTACCATGTTGAAGCCGCACAACTCAGATTAGATTGGGACTCGAACCCAGTTGCACCTCAGATGCGACTTGAACCCACTGTCTTTTAATTAGAATCTCACACCTGGTCTCAGGATTTAATGAGCTCAGTTTCTTTGTGTCTCAGAGCAGAAGGCATTAAGCAAGAGGCAAAGTGATAGGTAAGAAGTAGATTTATTGAGAGAGATGCACATTCCACAGACAGACTGCGGTCTGTTGCAAAAGGCGAGAAACATGGGGTGGTTAGTTTTTATGGGCTGGGTAATTAAATAGGCTAGTGAGTGGGAGGATTATTCCAACTATTTCGGGAAGGGGCAGGGATTGGGGAAGTTTCTAGGAATTGGGGCACCGCCCACTGTTTGGCCTTTTACTGTTGGCCTCTGAACTCTCTTGGCACCTGTGGGTGTGTCGTTTAGCACATGCTAACGTATTGCAATGAGGCCCAACGTCTGCAGGAAGTCAAACCTTCTGCCATCTTGGGCCTAACTGGTTCTAACCAGTTTTCGTCATATCCAGAATGGCTATGTCATTCTTTTAAACGTTGTGCCCCTTCCCTCCTGGCTCACTTTCAGGCGTACAGCTCAGTGGCATTAAGTACATTCACATTGTTTTGCAACCATCACCACTGTCCATCTCCAGAACTTTTTTCATCTTGCAAAACAAAAACTCTGCATCCACTAAGCAATAACTCCCCATTCCCCCTTCTACCCACACCCCCGCCCCTGGTCCATATTCAGTTTTATCACACATGCACGTGGGGAGGGGAGGAGGAGGGACACGCCCCCCAGGGTTCAGTGGAAAAAACCTACATCAATCTGTGTTAAAATTCTAGGTCAGACATTTCCTAGCTGTGAGAACTTGTTTAAGTAACATCTTTTGATCATTTACTTGTCTTCTCAGCTAAAATATAAGGATCAGGGTGACGTTTATGATGTTAATAGCTAGCACTCACTAAACATTGTTCCGAGAACTTGACATGTATTCATGTATTTAATTTTCCCAACAACCTTATAAAATAGGTTCTAATATTATTTTCATTTTGTAGATTAGGATACTAAAGCAGAGAGGAGTTAAATAACTAAGCAGCCCAAGGCCACATACCTTGTAGAGAGGGTCTATCTTTTTTTTTAATTCTATGCTTATATCTCCCATCCCGCCTTCACCATTGAGATCCACATGCATTTATAGAAGCTCTGCATGTCCATATGCGGAAGCTCCACCTGCATGGCTAATAGGCATCAAATCCTAACAAGGCCAAAACAGGATCCTTGATTCTCCCTGCCTTCCAGTGGGTTTCTTCTCTAACCTCCTGTTTCAGAAAATGGCACGATTATTCCCTTGGTTGCTCAAGCCAAAACCCTTCAGCAAGTCAACCCATCAGTAAGTCTTGTTTATTCCTAAAGATGCCTATATCTACCTTTTTCTGGCCATCTCCTCTGCTGTCATGCCACCAGGATCTCTCACCTGAACCACTGCAACAGAATTTGAACTGACATCTCTACTTTCTTGCTTGCCCCCAGCATGCCTTCCCATTGCCACAGACGAAATTTGTGAACGTCTTTAAGATTGAGGGCTTTGGAGTCAGACAGTTGTGGGATTGCTGGGTCATATGGTAGTTCTATTTTTAGTTTTTAAAGGAACCTCCATACTGTTCTCCATAGTGGCCGTAACAATTTACATTCCCACCAACAGTGTAGAAGGGTTCCCTTTTCACCACACCCTCTCCAGCATTTATTGTTTGTAGACTTTTTGATTATGGCCATTCTGACTGGTGTGAGGTGATACCTCATTGTACTTTTGATTTGCATTTTTCTAATAATTAGTGATGTTGAGCATCTTTTCATGTGTTTTTTGGCCATCTGTATGTCTTCTTTGGAAAAATGTCTATTTAGATCTTCTGCCCATTTTTTTAATTGGGTTGTTTTTTTGTTTTGTTTTTTGATATTGAGCTGCATGAGCTGTTTGTATATTTTGGCAATTAATCCTTTATCAGACACATTGTTTGTAAATATTTTCTCCTATTCTGTGGGTTGTCTTTTCATTTTGTTTATGGCTTCCTTTGCTGTACAAAAGCTTTTAAGTTTAATTAGGTCCCATTTGTTTATTTTTGTTTTTATTTGCATCGCTCTAGGAGGTGGATCCAAAAAGATATTCCTGCGATTTATATCAAAGACTGTCCTGCCTATGTTTTCCTCTAAGAGTTTTATAGTATCTGGTCTTCCATTAATTCTTTAATCCATTTTGAGTTTATTTTGTGTATGGTGTTAGAGAATGTTCTAATTTAATTCTTTTATGTTTAAATGTCCAGTTTTCTCAGCACCACTTATTGAAGACACTATCTTTCCCCCATTTTATATTCTTGCCTCCTTTGTCAGAGATTAATTGACCATAGGTGTGTGGGTTTATTTCTGGGCTTTCTGTTCTGTTCCATTGATCTCTAAGTCTGTCCTTGTGCCAGTACCATACTCTTTTGATTACTGTAGCTTTACAGATAGTCTGAAGTCAGGGAGTCTGATTCCTCCAGCTCCGTTTTTCCTTCTCAAGATTGCTTTGGCTATTAGGGGTCTTTTGTGTTTCAATACAGAGATTAAGATTTTTTGTTCTAGATCTGTGAAAAATGCCATTGGTAATTTGATAGGGATTGCACTGACTCTGTAGATTGCTTTGGGTACTATAGTCAGTTTGATAATATTGATTCTCCTAATCCAAGAGCATGGTATATCTTTCTATCTGTTTGTGTCATCTTCGATTTCTTTCACCAGTGTCTCATAGTTTTTGGAGTACAGGTCTTTTGCCTCCTTAGGTATGTTTATTCCTAGGTATTTTATTCTTTTTGATGTGATGGTAAATGGGATTATTTCCTTAATTTCTCTTTCTGAACTTTCATTGTTAGTGTGTAGAAATACAACAGGTTTCTGTCTATTAATTTTGTATCCTGCACTTTTACCAGATTCATTGATGAGCTCTAGTAGTTTTCTGGTAGCATCTTTAGGATTTTCTATGTATAGTATCATGTCATCTGCAAACAGTAACAGTTTTACTTCTTCTTTTCCAATTTGTATTCCTTTTATTTCTTTTTCTTCTCTAATTGCCATGGCTAGGACTTCCAAAACTATGTTGAATAATAGTGGCAAGAGTGGACAACCTTGTCTTGTTCCTGATCTTACAGGAAATTCTTTCAGTTTTTCACCATCGAGAATGATGTTTGCTGTGGATTTGTGGTGTATGGACTTTATCATGTTGAGGTAGTTTACCTCTATGCCCACTTTCTGGAGAGTTTTTATCATAATTCGGTGTTGAATTTTATCAAAAGCTTTTTCTGCATCTATTGAGATGATCATATGGTTTTTATTCTTCAGTTTGTTAATGTGGTGTGTCACACTAATTGATTTGCAGATATTGAAAAATACTTGCATCCCTGGAATAAATCCCACTTGATCATGGTGTATGATCCTTTTAATGTATTGCAGTCAGTTTTCTAGTAGTTTGTTGAGGACTTTTATGTCTATGTTCATCAGTGATACTGGCCTGCAATTTTCTTTTCTTTGTGTGATATCTTTGTCTGGTTTTGGTATCAGGGTGATGATGGCTTCATAGAACGAGTTTGGGAGTGTTCCTTCCTCTGCAATTTTTTGAAATAGTTTCAGAAGGGTAGGTGTTAACTCGTCTCTAAATGTTTGATAGAATTTGCCTGTGAAGTCATCTCGTCCTAGACTTCTGTTCATTGGGAATTTTTTAATCACAGTTCAATTTCAGTACTTGTGATTGGTCTGTTCATATTTTCTATTTCTTCCTGGTTCAGTCTTGAGAGATTGTACCTTACTAGGAATTTGTCCATTTCTTCTAGGTTGTCCATTTTATTGGCATAGAGTTGCTCGTAGTAATCTCTTATGATCCTTTATATTTCTGCAGTGTCAGTTCTAACTTCTATTTTTTCATTTCTAATTTTATTGATTTGAGCCCTCTTCCTGTTTTCCTTGATGAATCTGGATAAAGGTTTATCAATTTTGTTTATCTTTTCAGAGAACCAGCTTTTAGTTTCATTGATCTTTTCTATTGTTTTCTTCATCTCTATTTCATTTATTTCTGCTCTGATATTTATGATTTCTTTCTTTCTACTAACTTTGGGTTTTATTTGTTCTTCTTTCTCTAGTTGCTTTAGGGGTAAGGTCAGTTTGTTTATTTGAGATCTTTCTTGTTTCCTGAGGTAAGATTGTATTGCTATAAACTTCCCCCTTAAAACTGCTTTTGCTACATCCCATAGGTTTTGGATCATCATGTTTTCATTGTCATTTGTCTCTAGATATTTTTGAATTTTCTCTTTGGTTTCTTCAGTGATCCATTGGTTGTTTAGTAGCATATTGTTTAGCCCCCACGTGTTTGTGTTTTTTACAGTTTTTTTCTTGTAGTTTTTTTCTAATCTCATAGCGTTGTGGTTGGAAAAGATGTTTGATATGATTTGAATTTTCTTAGATTTACTGAGGCTTGCTTTATGGCCCAGCATGTGATCTAGCCTGGAGAATGTTTCATGTTCACTTGAAAAGAATGTGTATTCTGGTGCTTTAGGATGGAATACTCTCTAAATATCAATTAAGCCCATCTGTTCTAATGTGTCATTTAAGACCTGTGTTTCCTTATTGATTTTCTGTCTGGATGATCTATTTGTTGATGGAAGTGGGGTGTTAAACTCCCCTACTATTATTGTGTTACTGTTGATTTCTCTTTTTATTGCTGTTAGCATTTGCCTTATATATTGAGGTGCTCCTATGTTGTGTGCATATATATTTACAATTGTTATATCCTCTTCTTGGGTTGATCCCTTGATTGTTATGTAGTGTTCTTCTTTTTCTCTTGTAACAGTCTTTATTTTAAAGTCTATTTTGTCTGATATGAGTATTGCTACTGAAGCTTTCCTTGGATTTCCATTTGTGTGGAATACCTTTTTCCATCCCCTCACTTTTAGTCTGTATGTGTCCCTAGATCTGAAGTGGGTTTCTTGTAGACAGCATATATATGGGTCCTGTTTTTGTATCCATTCAGCCAGTCTATGTCTTTTGTTTGGAGCATTTAATCCATTTACCGATATGTATGTTCTTATTGCCATTTTGTTAATTGTTTTGGATTTTTTTTGGTAGGTCTTTTTTCTTCTCTTCTTCTTTTGTTCTCTTCTCTTGTGATTTGATGACTGTCTTGAGTGTTGTGTTTGAATTGCTTTCTTTTGTGTGTGTGTGTGTGTCTATTGTAGATTTTTGGTTTGTGGTTCCCATAAGGTTTTGATGTCACAGTTTCTCTCTCTCTCTATATATAAGATTGTTTTAATTTCAAATGCATTTCCAATATCCTGCATTTGTACTGTCCTCTTCTCACAATTGCTGGTTTTGATATCATATTTTTGTGTGGATGGTTTCCTACCTTTGCTGTATGTTTGCCTTTACTGGTGCACTTTCCCAAATGTAAGTTTCTTGTTTCTCGTTGTGGCCTTTTCTTTTCCTCCTAGAGAAGACCCTTTAGCATTTCTTGTAAAGCTGGTTTGGTGGTGCTGAATGCTCTTAGCTTTTGCTTGTCTATGAAGCCTTTGACTTTTCTGTTGAATCTGAGCAAGAGCCTTGCTGGGTAGAGTATTCTTGGTTGTAGGGTTTTCCCTTTCATCACTTCAAATACATCATTCCACTCCTTTCTGGCCTGTAGAGTTTCTGCTGAAAAATCAGCTGATAACCTTATGGGGATTCCCTTGTACGTTATTTGTTGCTTTTCCCTTGTTGCTTTTAATATTTTCTCTGTCTTTAATTTTTGTCAATTTGATTGTGTCTTGGTGTGTTCCTCCTTGGGTTTATCTTTTATGGGACTCCCTGTGCTTCCTGGACTTGGTGACTGTTTCCTTTCCCATGTTAGGAAAGTTTTCAGCTATTATCTCTTCAAATATTTTCTCAGGCCCTTTCTCTCTCCTTCTGGGACCCCTATAATATGAATGTTGGTGTATTTAATGTTGTCCCAGAGGTCTCTGAAACTGTACTCATTTCTTTTCATTCTTCTTTATTCTGTTCTGCAGCAGTGGTTTCCACCACTCTGTCTTCCAGCTCACTTATCCATTCTTCTGCCTCATTTATTCTGCTATTCATTCCTTCTAGTGTAGTTTTCATTTCAGTTATTATATTGTTCACCTCTGTTTGTTTGTTTGTTCTTTATATCTTCTAGCTCTTTATTAAACATTTCTTGTATCTTCTCAGTTTGTGCCTTCATTATTTTTCCGAGATCTTGGATCATCTTTTCTATCATTACTCTGAATTCTTTTCTGGGTATATTGCCTATCTCCACTTCACTTAGTTGTTCTTCTGGAGTTTCATCTTGTTCCTTCGTCTGGAATATATTCCTCTGCTGTCTCATTTTGTCCAACTTTCTCTGTTTGCGATCTCCATTCCACAGTCTGCAGGATTGTAGTTTCTCTTGCTTCTGGTGTCTGCCCCCTGGTGGGTGAGACTGGTCTCAGAGGCTCGTGCAGGCTTCCTGGTGGGAGGGACTGGTGTCTACCCACTGTTGGGTGGAGCTGGGTCTTGTCCCTCTGGTGCGCATAGCTGTGTCAAGTGTTTGTTTAGAGGTGGCTGTGGGCTCAGGGAGACTTTAAGCAGCCTGTCTGCAGAATGTGGGACTGTGTTCCCACCCTGTTCATTGTTTGGCCTGAGGCATCTCACCATTGGAGCCTAAGGGCTGTTGGGTGGGGCCAGGTCTTGGTGACAAAATTGTGGCCGTGAGGAGAGCTCACATGCCAATGAGAACTCCCTGTTACCTCTGCCACCAGTGTCCTTGTCCCCACAGTGAGCCACAGCCACTACCTGACTCCCCAGGAGACCCTCCAAGACCAGCAGGTAGGTCTGACCCAGGCCTCTATGGAGTCACTGCTTTTTCCCTGGGTCTCGGTGCACATGAGAGCTTGTGTGTGCCCTCCAAGAGTGGAGTTTCTGTTTCCCCCAGTCCTGTGAAGTTCCTGTGATCAAGCCCCACTGGCTTCAAAGCCAAATGCTCTGGAGGCTCCCCCTCCCAATGCCAGATGCCCAGACTGGGGAGCCTGATGTGGGGTTCAGAACTCTCACTCCTATGGGAGAACCTATGTGACATAATTATTTTCCAGTTTGGGTTGCCCACCTGGCGAGTATGGGATTTGATTATATCGTGAATTCACGCCTCCTACCATCTCATTGTGACTTCTTATTTGTCTTTGGGTGTAGAGTATCCTTTTTCGTAGGTTCCAGTCTTTTTTGTCAATGGTTGTTGAGCAGTTAGTTGTGATTTTGGCATTTTCATGAGAAGGGGTGCGCTCAAGTCCTTCTACTCTGCCATCTAGTCTCCAACCTCCAAAAAAATAGTGTGTCAAGAGGGTCTTTTAAAGATGGTGCAGGGTGCAGAGTCCGTACTCAGGAATGTTTGTTCCCATTGTCTTTTTTAGGAATCCTTACCAGGTACAGTATAACAAGAGCATCCTTTGTGCCAGGCAATGAGATTTATAGTCATTGTCTCATATTAGTCTTCACTACAACACTATAGGATAGATAATTAAAAAAAATTTTTTAAGTGAATTTATTTGTAACTATACAAGTATTAGTTGAATAAATTTGTCATTAAAACATCAAACCATATAGGGAGAACTCAAAACCCACATGACCCTCCAACCTCAGTCCCCTCCTTAGAGTAACTGCTATTATTGCTTTGGTATATATCCTCCAGAACTTCCTGTTAATTTATATACAGATCTTTGTACCTGGAGAATTGAAGAGTGATTTTGTAAATTGCTCCATTCTGGTAATGCCTCAATATCACTCAGAGAATTTTTTTCATGTCAGTTCATAAAAATCAGTCTCATTCTTGGTAGCTGCTCCTAGTATCCCCCGTATGCTTGTATCTGTTTATTTAGCCATACTCCACTAATGATCAATTAGCAAGGTGAGTCATATTTTCTTCATTTGAGGACTGGGTACCTTGTCCAAGGCCACCCAACTGGAAAGTGGCAGAGCTGGGCTCCAGCCCACTTCTATCTGGCTCCAAAGCCAACTGTTGTAACCACTGTAGTATAAGTGAACACAAACATAAAGGTTTGCTTTAGAGTCAGGTGTAAACTCAGTAGTTACTGACCACATTTATTTGTTCACCACACATTTCTTAAGCATCTACTATGTGCTACAACAAGTGATGGGGAACCTCCTTGAAGTTCCTCCTCTCTAGATGCCCAGTTCCCCCTCATGCCTCCTTGCTTACTATAAAACCTGCTGGATGTTCCTCTTGCCCTGCCTGCCCCAGGGTTTTATCCCTAGTCCTCCCCCTTTGCCTCCTCACTTGGCACAATCTTCAGAGTTCGTTTTGTCCACTCTTCTACCTGACAATAGAAGTCTTCATCTCCAGGCCAACCTCTCTCATGCAGCCCCAGGGTCATGCTTCCAACTGCCTTCAGGATGCCTCCTCCTGGGTATCTCATAGGCTTCAAAAATTCCTCATGTCCAAATCTGATCTCATTTTCCTACCCTTCAAATCCATTCCTAACCAAATGAACTGTATCACTGTTTTGGGGTGACCCAACCTGGGGTCCTCAGTGCTCTCTTTGACCCTCTCACTATTTTTTATCCCCTGGATCAATTTAGTCCACCCCCAATGGTTCAATCTCCCAAATAGTTCTTGGATTTGCCCTCTCCTCTCCACTGCCAATCCTCTGTGAAAATTCAGCCCCTTTCCCTAAACTAGCACAGAACCCCCCACCCCTTGCCAGTTCTCCAAGCTCCTGAAGCCCCTAATACGTTCCTCTGTTAGCTTTCATTTCAGCTCTGAGATTGCAGGTATGTTTCTAGTTGCAGTGTGGACTGTGTTCCAGTCATCTGAATATCATAAGTGTCTAGAACCCAGTTTCCCTGAATGTTTTCTGAGTAAATGTTAGCACTGATGATGTTTCCAGAAATGGTAGATCAAACCACCAAGAAAGGTGCTTTACTTAAGGCCCTCCACTTTTTCATCAGGGTTTGGGTGAAAGAGTGGGAATAAGGACAAAGCAGAATGTCTGGCTCCTATACTTGAATGTGTTGTTAAGCTGATTGAGAATTTCTTACCATTAAACTCACGCTTCAGGTTTGCGTTTTAGGAGCAGTACAGATAATATCTTCTTCACTACCTTTGTGTGGTGGTAGTGGTCTGTCATCAATGCTTGATTTTGCATATTAATCACACATATAGCAAGTTTATACAATAAAAATAAACTGGTAGCAAAATATATAGTATTGCTCGAGCTTTACTGCTTACAAGTACATTTTTATTTTCTCAACACATCGACCGAATGTTTTATTTTCTAAAGCACTTTTTCATACTGTGGTTGGTTCCTCATGATCCAGGAAGCCCTGAGACTCTTCTGAAAAGCACAGACATCCTTTGCTTTCCATACAGATTTTTATACCACTGACAAAAGAATTATTGGGACAAAAAACCAAAAAAAACAGAAAGACTCTGTTCTGTTTTTCATATTTTTGTAAAGCAGATGTGATTTGCTTCAGTCTGTTTGTATGAATCAGAGCATCTAGAACTCCAGAGATGTGACCATTTTCACTACATAAGGACAATAAAGAAGTTCACGTCTCCCCCTTTAGAAACTGGGGTGTATTCTTTCAGGCCTTATAGTATAGTTGAGTGCAGGGAATTCAGCGGTATTTGTCACCTAAATTCTCACATCTGATCAGATAATTATTTGCTCAAGGGAAAAATCAGTGCTTCCCCAGGTTCCGAAATATTGAATACCGAGTACTGACTCAGGTTTGGGAGATGACACAGATATAAATCTGTGAATGTCAGGCCTATTCTCATGAAAGCAGTTTGTTTTCAGTTCATTTCTCTGCCTGTATCTTTGTTCATTCAGTTGCTTATCTTCCCATCCACCTGTCCAGCAAATACTGAATACAAATTGGAGACACTGTGATGAGCAAAACAGACATAACCCATGTTCTCATGGAGACGAGCAAGGATATTTAGCACCTAAAAACTGGGCTTCTACGATTTCTTAGCCATTTGCTTAGATCTCAAATTTAAATCACATTTCTGTTACCTGTGGCTTATCCCTTATTCAACAAGCATATATTAAGCATCACTATGCTGGGGCCTGTGCTGGTGCTACAGAGATGAGGAAAACATGGGCACAGAACTGGCCCTCAGGGAGCTTAGTTGGTGGGAGATACAGAAGAAGCGGCTGCTGCAATACCATCTGGAAAGTGTGGTGATCGCGATATGTATGGGGGCACCCGGAGGTGCTATCCCTGAGCAGAGTTGCCAGGATGAGCAGGAGTTGGCCACTTCAATTTCAGGAGGGTTGGGCAGCAGCCATAGGTCACTTGAAGGAGTATTCAGAGCTGGGAAGGGAGAGGGAGGCAGGTCTCTGGTCTTAGAGGACATGTTTGCTTTAATGAACGCTATCCCATGGGTGATGGAACTCCATTGCATTCTGGATTGATGGTGCCAGCAGATGGGGGGCCGGTGACTTGAGGGGAATAAACCTGGAGCAGAGACCAGTTCAGGGGCCTCTGCAATCGTCTGGGCAGCAAATGACAGAAGACTGAGGGGCAGCCGCGGAGAGAAAATGGAGATGAGGACACAGATTTGAGAACCGTTTGGAAGGCTGAATCGGCAGAGGGTGGTGTGGGGTGGAAGACAGTGGTGATTCAAGGACTCCCAGGCTTCTAGCACCGGCGACTGGACGGCAGATGTAGCACCAACTGGACAGAAAATGCAGGAGCAACAGTGTTTGGGCATGCTGAACTTGAGGTACGCGTGTGGCATTAAGACTTCCTGGGTGTGGGGTTTATAAGGAGAAGTCTGGGCTGAAGGAAGGGATTCGGGAGCCATTAGCATGTAGGTGTTTACTGAATTGAGTGTGTGTGATGCCATTGACAAATATTGAAAACACCGCACAGACCTGCAAAAGTCAACCCTCTGTTTACTCTGAGAATATTGATAATGAATACTGACATCAAATTGAATATTAATGTGTGCTTTCCAATGGTCCCCTTAGAGAGATACTTCTTATCTAGGTACTAAGAATGATTGCGTTTCTTCTGAGCGATAGAGTATGCATTTGTCTTTTTTCTTCCCTGAATTTCAAAAACTTTTATTTTATGATTATAACATAACTAAATATAACACATTCATTTTTAAAAAGCTTATAATTCATTAGTTTTTAATATAGTCACAGAGTTATGCAATCATTACCCCAAATTTTAGAACCTTTACATCACCCCCACGAAAACCCCCTGTGCCCATTATTTCATTCCTTTTTCTTGCTGAACCATAACCAGGTGTATCCCTGGTATGGATACAACACACTTTATCCATTCATCAGTTAATGAAAGCTTTTATCTTACAGACCAGCACTGTCCAATAGATTCATAATGTGAACCACATGTGAGCCACATATGTAATTTTAAATTTTCTAGCAGTTATATATTTTTAAAAAGTGAACAGAAACAGGTAAAATTAATTTAAATAAGATATTTTAACCCAACATATCCAAAATATTATTTCAATATGTAATAAATATTAAAAATTGTTAATGAGATAGTCTACATTTTATTTTGTACTAAGTCTTTGTAATACGTGTATTTTATACTCACAGTTCATCTCAATTTGGCTATCCACATTTCAAGCGCTAGTGGCCACCATTTTGGACAGTGTTGTTAGATAACGTAAACTGTTTCTGGTTTCCTTCTTCACTTTGGCTTCTAGGAAGCTTTGGACCAAATTCACAGTAAGCAGTCTTTCTATTAATATGATTCATGGCTCCAGATTGCTTCCCTACTTTCGTTTTCCCTTTGTTTTATCTTTTCTAACTTGTTTTTAATTTATGCTACCTTGTTATGCTTTATACCCCCTCCTTTGTAAATTGGCTTAAATAAAAGTGGAAAATGACAAAGGTCTTGAGAAGAATGCTGCTGACAAAAAGAAGACAAATGTTTCAGTCAAGGCAAATAGTGAGCTGATTTGAGGAACTGAGTTTAAGACTTTTTTTTTTTAATGTCCAATGATAGATGAATGGATAAAGAAGATGTGGTACATACATACAATGGAATATTACTCAGCCATAAAAAGGAATGAAATTGGGTCATTTACAGGGAAGCCTATTTCTTTAGATGCTGCTGTTAACCCTCTACCCACTTTCTCTGGCCTCTTTGTCCCAACATCCAACCTTAGCAAGGCTCTGCAGAAATCATTTCTTCTAGATACTATCAAATAATAGAAATGAGTATAGCTGAGTGTGACTGGGAGACACAGGTACCAGGAAATAGGTCAGATATTACTTGGAATTAATTAGTCTAGATAAGATACAGTGATTTGGGAAAACAAAACCCAAACCAAAACAGACCACATGACCTCTTAAATTGCAGGACAGAGAGAGCAAGCAAGACAAATGATCCTGGGAGGGAGACGCAAGAGGGAGGAGATATGGGGATATAAGTTTATGTATAGCTGATTCACTTTGTTATACAGCAGAAACACACCATTGTAAAGCAATTATACTCCAATAGAGATGTTAAAAAAAAAAAAAGGGCTTCCCTGGTGGCGCAGTGGTTGAGAGTCCGCCTGCCGATGCAGGGGACGCGGGCTCGTGCCCTGGTCCGTGAGGATCCCACATGCCGCGGAGCGGCTGGTCCCGTGAACCATGGCTGCTGAGCCTGCGCGTCCGGAGCCTGTGCTCCGCAACGGGAGAGGCCACAGCAGTGAGAGGCCCGCGTACCGCAAAAAAAAAAAAAAAAAAAAAAGCGTCACAAACTTTCTTTGACTCTGGAAGGTATACCAAATATTCTTTCTCGTCTCTCTGCCTTTCCATCTGCTCTGCCCTCGCCACAGTGCCCTTTTTTCTCTCCCGCCTTCCCAAGCCTCAAGGCCTAGTTCGAATATCCCTTCAGTGAAGCATTCCTCGTCCTACTCCACAGGGCTTTGTTTTTATATTTCTTATCACACGTACGGCACTCTAGTATCTCTGCCCTGTACCAGGGACAAGCACCAGCTCACGGGCAGGAGCCAGGTCGCCTGTGTTTCCACACCTGGCACGGAAGCTGGCACGGAGCTGGTGTTCAATAGATGTTTGTTGGTGAGTTAAAGAAAGTGCTAGTTGCCTGTGCTCCCTAGGTGTGAGGCAGCGTGCTAAGGGCTTCACATGTGTGTCACATTCATTTTCACAACCCTCTGAGGCTGCCTTCTCTGATAAAGAAGATGAGACTTACGGGGAAGTTAAATGACTCACCCAAGGTCACGCGGCAAGTCAGTGGCATAGCGTCAAAGATACCTTTGAGGAGTTCCAACCTGCAGATGAGATAAGCTTTCATGTCTTTTTACAATAACCTGAAGAACTAAAGAAATGAATTTGCTTCAAATTGGACAGAGTAGGGATAGGTCTTTTCTGCCAGAAAAAGGTGTTGCTTCCTTTCAGCCAAGTTAGATATGGTTACCATAGACTAATATTGTGTATATCTGTATATATTATATATATTTACTATCATTGCTTTGGATAAATGTCAGGGGAACTGGTAAGACATCAGGAGTCATTGAACAAGCATAAAAAACTAGTAACTCATCATATTCGTGTGAAACAATTTTGCCTTATGAACTTTAAAAACGTTGTTTGGACTTCTGTGATTGCCTACCACATTCAAATTCTGAATCATACCCCAAATCACTACTCACTTGTTAAAGCAACTAACATATCCTCAAAACCGAAAAGTCTTGTTGAAACTTAAGGCCCAGGTTCATTAGTCCATTCACATCAGGCATAATTTTCAAAGACCACATTCGAAGCATGGAAACTGATTTATGGTTATCAGCTGGTGTGCTTTTAGAAAAAACTTCTTATAAACTTTATGAAAGTTCAACAGAGAATGAACTCATGAATCTGCACATTGACGCATTAATAATGAAACAGTTCTACATTTCAGATTCCTCAGTACATCTTGTTTTTTAACATCAAAGGCTTTTTGGTTCCAAATGCTATTATGTCTTCTCATTTGAAAATTTTTGCTAAGAATATTTTCTTTTTCAATAGGAAAGAAACGTGTCATGGGTAAATGGAAAGGCTGAAAAAAATGCACAGCTGCAGAACTGCCCCCATCCAGCATGGTCTGTATACACTGGAACATTAGAAAGAGAATATTTTAAAAGCTGAGAGCTTTAGTATCAGGTTTTATTTAGCTTCCACTCAACTAGTTATAGTTCACTCTGGAAAAATTCTGTAAAAATTTAAAAGACAACTAGTTGCTTGGTTTAAACCCAGGCAGGCACTGAATTTTCTACTAGAAACATTGTAGAACTCATTAGCTTTCAGTGCTTTCTCATAAAATGGAATACTTGTTTTTCTATTGTGGAAATGTAGGGCATGACACTATTTTGTAATGTTTGGTTACAACTGTCGTTTCTATCACGCTAAAAAAACCCTATTTCCCTTTGCTCTCTTCTACTTCTTTTTTTCTTCATTGAGACTATGAAGTGGCTTATGGATAGAACCACACAAATGGGAAAATACTGAGAGAGAGATAAGCTTTTTTAGGGATTCTGATCTGCTGCCGACCCAGGGTTTGGAAGGCACGGTGCTTGCCGGGTCAGTCTCAGTTTTTTGTAAATATGATTTGAACAGGTTGCTGAGGACAGGAGGCATGAGGGCCAAGGGCATGTGGTATTCTCTCTCTTGGCTCCCCCCCAGAGGAAGCACAGTGGTTACCTCAGAACCCAGGAACCTCATACCCTAGAGATTCCTTTCTCCTCAGGTGGTGATACTCACATGTGAAAGATTCCATCAGGGTTCTAGGCCAAGGGCCTGACCAGCAAATCCCCTTGACACATATCACCATATTTGACACGCACACAAACCCTATGAGAAGACATAAAAATAACACATGATAGGGAACCAGATCCTTCTAAGTATAGTGGAAGGACTCATACCTCCAGGTATCTCTTTTCTTTTCCTTAAAAAAAAATCTTTTTAGTTTTTATAAGATCAGGGAAATGTAAGCATGTAGATTGTAGAATCCTATACAATTATTAACTCTAAATTTGATTTTGAACTTCCTGGGACCAAAGCAAATTGGGAAACCGAGTCAATTACATGATTCATATTTTTAAGGACCAGAATGCTAAAACGTTACTGAAGCAAAACTTTAGAAGCATAAATTTGAAATTTTCCTGATGGTTCTTCACAAATGGGGCCATAGATGTTGGCCTTAGTATCCCTAAAATAGAAAGGATAGTCTTAAGGGGTGGGGGTGTGAGGAGTTTAGCTTAACCTACTTACTTTGCTCTAGGTAGAAAGGAAATACTTAAAAGACTGAATATGATTTTTCTCAGTGCAAATCACTACCTGAGAGCAGGCCAGACCCTTGATGGAAGACGCATCTGGGTACTAGAAGACTCTAATGCACTTTAGAAGTTACAATAAACTTGTTTATCAATGAAGAACAGAGCCCTTTTCTTTATTCTTTTAAAAACAATGTATGAACTGGAAAGGGTTAAAAGTTTATTTTTTAAGCTAATATCTACATGCCATATGCTAGGAACTTTGTTAAATATTTTACATGTACTAGAACATTTGATTTTCACAGTTGCTGCATTATTACAGATGAAGAAATTGAAACACAGATTGGTTGAATGGTTATTCTTGCCCAGGGCAACAAAAGTATAAAGGAGGAGCTGGGACTTGAACCCAGATAATTTAGCTTCTGAGGCCTTCCACCTTCCACTATGCTGATTAATGTTTCTCTAAAGTTCTCATTACCAGAGACAGACTTTGGTAAGGGAGAGAATATGATATGTTTTAGTTTACAAAACAGCTTTTAAGGCGCACAAACTCCAGATATATTCCAATGAAGGAAAAAAATCTTTTTGTATAAGTCATCTTGGAAACTTAAGTATACGCACCCTGCTTTTTTCCCCTACACGTAGAAAGGGTGCCGTTTCGGAAAATGTAGTTTCCAATGAAATGGAGAAAAGGTTCAACTCAGCTAACAAGGTCCTGTCCTTACAAGATAGATCAGCAGGCAGGCTTAGCAACCCTCTCCAGCAATTCTAAAGCCAGACCTGCTGTGTTTATTAGGCAATGTGGTCTAGTGGGAAAAGCAAAGATTTTGGAGACAGACGGGAGTTTAAAACTCATGCTGGCACTGACTAGCGTTATGACCTCATTTAATCTCTCCAATCCTGTCTTTTCTGAGAAAAAGACTATGTACCTTCTTGTGAAGGTTTGAGATAATATATCAAGTTCATGGCTTAATAGATGCTCAAAAACGGGTTGATATTATTGTTCTCTTTACTATGATTACCTGGATGTAAGGAAAGGAAGTAGCCTATATGATTAATGATGACAATTTTGTTATTTGAGCTAATTGCAGTCAATGAAACTTTATTTACTACCAAGCACATCTAATATCCTGGGAAGTACTGTGGGGAAACAAGATGGATAAACACTAAGTTTCTTGGTTTCAGGTACCTTACAATCCAGTAATAAGGGAGATCAAATAATTATAATAGTTTGGAAGCAGTTTGGTGGAAGAAAGGCCTCAAAGAAATCAGTAAGGCAAGATGAGGTCGTGTAGGTTGGGACATGTTGTAGGTGAATGGCAGGAGGCAGAGTTCATTCTTAACTTGGTAGGCAAAATTCTGTGAACTTAAGAGTGACCCAGCAAATCAGAATTTTAATTTAGGGAGCTTAATCAAGTGAAAAAAAAAATAGTGGTAGGGAGTCTGGCTAATGCTACGGTCCGGCGTGAGAAGAAAATGGACTTGGAGCTGTTTTTCCAAGATTGGTGGAAGAATTGAGTTGGTCATTTTTTTTTCTCTCTTGGGGTCCTTTTATGACTCAGGGAAGTGGTTGGCTGAGGTTGAAGGTGTTTTTTATGGATGTGGAACAGGGCGAAGCTGATTGACTCCTTGGAGGATAAGCCACTATTCAGTGCATGGGACTATCAAAACGTCCCTGGGTATAGATCCTATCAGACTGCTCAGACAGCAAAGACAAGTAGCTCTCTTGTTAGGCTCCAGATTCCTGGGCTTTGGGACCACAAAAAAGAAAAAAAAAAAAATCTAGTATTCCAAGATAGCATTTTGATGCAATATCTAATTAAATGTCTGTACTTAATAAATTTAGTAATGTAATGCAATTCCAATTATTTTTTAAAAAGTTTTATTTAGGGTTTCCCTGGTGGCGCAGTGGTTGAGAGTCCGCCTGCCAATGCAGGGGACACGGGTTCGTGCCCCGGTCTGGGATGATCCCACGTATCGCAGAGCGGCTGGGCCCGTGAGCCACGGCCGCTGAGCCTGCGCGTCCGGAGACTGTGCTCCGCAACGGGTGAGGCCACAACAGGGAGAGGCCACAACAGTGAGAGTCCCGTGTACCGCAAAAAAAAAAAGTTTTATTTAGAATGTTTTATAATTAGTACTTTCAGAATTTACTTTAATCATTAATCTTTAAAATACAGGATATGAAACAAAAATAGCATTCCTATTGAATGCTAATGTGTCAGTAATTTGAAGAGATTTCCTGTGACTAAGTTAAAAACATCTTATTAATATATTATATAATTTCCACTAGACAAGCTACATATTCTTTAGTGAGTAGAGAGTGATTTTAAACCTTGGGGATGTGATTCAATAAATAAGCAGAAGAAAGAAATTCAAAAGCATGTAAGTAATACATGTAAGGTTGTTTAGCATAGTATCTGACACACATAATAAGTGTCCCAAGTAATAGGTGTTATTATTTTGAAAACCATTTAAATAAATACATTTTCTTGTCCAATTTATATTGGCCAAATTAGCTCATATTTTGAACATAAAACTATTTATGCTAAAATAAGCTAAGTCTGTAGAAATGAGTCATCTAAGTTCATTAAATCAAAGAAAAAGTTTTCTCATCCACAGGCCAACATATACAATGATGCTGGCTTTTCAGCAAGATGAAATCCTTACTCATTAGCTTCAATTACATTTACAATACCGTATCTATTAAAGGACGGGGGTGGGGGGTGGGGGTGGTGGTGTGTGTGCAGAAAGTACACTTACCTACTTTTGGAATGTTCTCAGCAACCAAGGTTAAAATAATAAGAGGCTTCTTCTTAAACTCATTAAAATAACTAGAAAACTCTTTCCTAAGAATAATGATTAATCAAGGCTGACCTAGACTTGAAAGTTTCTTTAATGGCTTTTGGTTCTTCTAAATTTTAAATTCCCTTTTTTGATTGGTGGTGGGCAGAGAGTGAGAAGATAGGAAAATTTTAAGGCAGGTTATCCTGAAATGTTCTGGAGCTTCCTAAGGCTCTAAAGTAAAACAACGCCCATTGTTTGCAACTCTCTTAAATATACATATTAAGAGAGTTACATAAACATATACATACGTTAGTATACATATATTTAAAAAGACAAATATAACAACAGTATATAAAGTCTATTCACATAAAAGTTACAATACGATTGGAACATGGGATACTTATTATTAAAAGGAGGACTCTTGTTGAGACTTTATTAGTAAGAGTAGTTAACAGGCCCCATTGAATTAATTTGCATAAATTTTCTAGCTTAGCAAACTAGAGAGAAATCACCTTCATAGATTTCTTGTCATTTCATGTAGGTGGCTTTACTTGGCTAATAACAAGTCAGTCATTTGTTTCCATCAAATTAGGCGAGGTATTAGGCAGTTTACTGAAAAGAAAAACAATTAAGAAAAGAAAAAAAAGGATGGGGTGTTTGAGTTGATTGACTCATCTGATTTTCCCAAACAGATGTGGCTGAAGCATATACTGTAAATTCAGTTTTCATTTTTAATAGTCCTTATAAAATCTTCACTATTTACCACTATTTTATAACTATCTTATAATTTGTATCCAATTACACAATTTACTATTTGTAAGGACTTAACACGGCAAGGACAAATGTTACTCCAGGCATTACCTGGGGCACAAATGCCATTTTAAAAAGGAATAGAAGTTTCCAGAGATGACACACCTTCTGTCACTGGCTGGCTGGAGCTAATGTGAGACTCATCAGGGCTCCTTCCCTTGCTGTGGTGACCACCAACGTTGCAGATGGTGGAGGCTCTGTCAGCAGGGTCCCTGGGTGTGAAGGACAGGAGCAGGGCACATGAGTGACAAATAACCTGGGTTATGTTAAGTCACTGAAGGTTCAGAGTTTTTACCACTGTATAATCTAGCCTGTCCTGACTAATATACCTTCCTTGCCTGGAAAAGACAGAATCCAGGTCATCAGTTTTAAAAAAAGATAGAGATGAAATGTGTTGGGTGGCACAGTAACATTTATTTGTCTTTATGATTTAAACATAGTAATTAAACACACAAAAGAACAAATGCTGTCAAGATGGCCATATGTAGTTTAGGAAATGACTGGTCCCAGTTCAATCCTGCAAATGATCATTCAGCTTAGAAATGAGTTTCTTTTTAATGGTTTTAATCTTTTTTTTTCAGTCCCCAAGGCTTGCACAGTTCAGTACAAATGTTTTTGCTAATTTGTTATCGTCAGGCACATGACGTTTACCAATTCCCAGGAAATAAGTGAAATCAACAAGAGTCTGTAACAGTTGAGCACATACTCACAGAAATAAATCTGATTAGCTTATTACAATCTGATACAGTTTAGCTATCAGACCTACACATGAAACAATATTAACAATTACATTTGTCTTAAGGATTTATTTCTTTAAAAATATTTACCATACTTTTTTGTGCAAGGGTTCCGCTGATTTCTTTGGTTTTAAACATTATAGCTCTGTATGACCTAAATATATATAGTCCTATTTGTACCAAACATCAAAAATAAAAAAATTAAAATTTCAGAAGGTAAAAATGGAATTATTGCTTCAGTATAAAAAATGTCTGGCCCATTTGTGTACTATTGCTATTATTGCTTTGCTTCTATTGGAAAACTATCCTGGAAATCAAGGAATGTAAGTAACCCCATAGCTCCCTGCTTACGGTATAATTTGGTTGTACATTATCATCTATTAATATGTCCCTACCTTCACGAAAGCTATCCTGATCTTGTCCTTAAAAAACAAAACAAAGTGAAATAGCATAAATAAATAAATTTACCTAAAGGGATACAATAAATAGGCTACTAAAAGAGAATAAAGAATATTGTAACATAAAGCCCTTCGGTGCTGTACAATTAAACAATAGCTTTGGATTTTCAAGGTTTCTAAACACAGCCTTCATTTTACAACACAGTTTTAGTGCCAGTATGCAGCTGACAGATGCAGAGAAGAATGCATTTCTGCTGTGTCCATCATTTAAGAATGAAAACACAGTGGAAAGAGTATTAAGTTCTGTCTTTTGGGGATTTACCTGGGTTTGTACCATCATCAGTTTTTGACTGTTGCCTGGTCATAGAGCACAGATCTTAGAGATTAAAAAAAAAATCATAATATTCCTTCAATTCTTAGTGGTTTCTTGGTCTCCAGAATAGTCATAGAAACAAACAGAAAAGAAATTAGACTCAAAAGTTTTGCTGCCTTCTTTTCTTCGCATCCATTGCATCCAGAATGGGTTGTCTTTTCGCAGTGTATCTTTGACGAAGCTCTTCTATTTCTCGTTCCATCATGGGGTCCAGCGCTTTTAACCGCATCTGTAGTTCTTCTAAACTTAGATTTTTTAACTGGATATAGAAAATAAAAAGAAGATATTAAAATAGTAAAATTATCTACAATAGGTTAAAGTCTAATGAGTTTTAGCATGAATATTTCAACTCTTTACGTCATCTTTGAAATATGGCTCAACAATTAAAACAGGAATTCCTTCCCTCAAGAACCAAGAAGCCACATCTTGCAAGAACCTCAAGTAATCTGCAACGAAACAATAAAAAACTCTGCTTTTAGGAAAAAACAAATGAGAAAAATAAGCTAATAAAATGTATCTGTTTTAAAAAAGGCAGAAAGACAAATCCACCATCGTCAACAAACAGACTTTAAGGATATGTTCCGGATATATTCACTCTACTCTCTCACACTCTTGTCATCTATGGAGAGCTGTGATAATCAAAAACACTTGCAGAGATCACCCAAGAATGTGACAAGATTGAATACAGGTTAAATTAACCATTCTATTCTGCATTTTACCAAATGCTTAAATTTTAAGCACTTGGTTAACCAGAAAACTAAATTATCTAGAATACTTTTACCCCAAGCATTTTGGTAAGACAGCGTTTTTAAATTTCTGATTCAAAATATCCCGAGTCTGATACAAACAGTGCTGTGTAAGTTCTGACATGGGCTTGGCCAATTTGAAACTGAAATATCTGTCACATGTTCACTGTATATGTTATAGTTTGACAGTAATGATATGATTTGACTAAATGATACAGTTTGACTATAATGATTTAGTTTGATTATGCTAGCTTCTGGGGGCAACACTGGCACATCCTTTACTGGTTTTCTGTGTAACAACAGAAGAGGGGCCTCATGTCCTGTGTGAATGGGGGATAAAATCTGTTCTACATAACAGGATCTGTGGCATCCTGAGCTTTACTGTATTTATTTACATGTCAAAACAGCAAGATATGGATAATCTCCTGAGAAACATTTTAGGGATATTGCCTCAGGGCCTATAGGATGCCCTGAAATATATAACCTAATACTTGGGCTTTTTATCTTATTAACATTTAAAAAAATCAAACACTCTGTCTCCTTCAGAAACTATTAAAGCAATGGTGGCAGACAGGTGATTTTTAAAAATTCTGTTAAAGAGAAATGATCTACTATTTGCTCTTACTCAGCATCTTGGTAGGTATTGTAAGGGAAGCATAGAAGTACTAAACAATTTCCTTGCCTTAGAAACTTACAAATTAGCTTGAAGGGTAAGATTAGCAACTATAAATATTTAGGGACTTATGCCAGACCCTATACAATTAAGCCCTATTGTATGTGGTACAGATTATAGTGACAGGTTCTTAACTCAAATCTGGGACCAAGCTTCTCATGTGAAAAATTCTGCATGTTCATGTGTACATTTTCCTGGGAAAAGCATCCATTGTTTTTTGTTTTTTTTAAAAGCAGATTCCCAACAAAAAAGAGAGGAGGCTTGCTATAAATGTAATGGAGACATGATTCCCTTTAGGGAGCAGGGACTGCGCTGGTCCTTGGAAAAGGGGATACCTCAGGGAAGTGAGCAGGGCCCTGGGAGGAGGCCCTGCTGTGCTGAGGAGGAAGAACTAATAAGGACCAAAAACAAGACAGAAAACTAGGAGCTGGTGGGGTCCTGCAAGCCAGCCAAAGCCAGGTTTGGACTTCAGGGAGCCATGATCAACTTTGGAGCAGGAAATTACATGAGAGTAATCCAGACTCGGTTTTAATATGATAAAACTTGCAGCTTGTATTTTGTTTTCAGAAGAGAACTGTCTTTGGTTACTTTATAAGCCAAGCCAGAAAACACTCTCATGACTTTACAGTCACATGTCAATCTTAACCAAAAATAGCATTTTTCAGCTTGATCCTCCACCTTACTCATCATACCTGGCCCTAAGTGACCCTTGGTTCCCAAAATCAAATCCATTCTCAACTGCAAAAGGTTTCTCACCACTGAGGATACTGAAAAGAATGAGTCAGAGACTGAAGAAATGCAAAAGAAGAGTTCCAAGAATATAAGAATGACAGTGTTATGGGAGAGAATGCACTGGCTCCCGGGATGATGACTCTGAAGGTGACTACCACTTGCTTTGGTGTATAAGAAGTTCTGGTATATATCTAAAATATGTCCTGTTATTTTTTAGTCAAACATCATTAAAAAAAAAGAAAACCCTAGCTTATTATATTATATACTATTATATACATGTATATAGAAAGCATAGTATTATATTATTACATACTTCATTAATTTTGTTTGTTTGTTTGTTTGCTGTATGCGGGCCTCTCACTGCTGTGGCCTCTCCCGTTGCGGAGCACAGGCTCTGGATGCGCAGGCTCAGCGGCCATGGCTCACGGGCCCAGCTGCTCCACGGCATGTGGGATCTTCCCGGACCGGGGCACAAACCCGTGTCCCCTGCATCGGCAGGCGGACTCTCAACCACTGCACCACCAGGGAAGCCCCCATTATTTTTTTTAACATCTCTATTGGAGTATAATTGCTTTACAATGGTGTGCTAGTTTCTGCTGTAATTAATTGTTTTTTAAAATAAATTTATTTATTTTTGGGTGTGTTGGGTCTTCGTTGCTGCACATGGGCCTTCTCTAGTTTGTGGCGAGCGGGGGCTACTCTTCGTTGTGGTGTGCGGGCTTCTCATTGCAGTGGCTTCTCTTGTTGCAGAGCACGGGCTCTAGGCGCAGGGGCTTCAGTAGTTGTGGCACTTGGGCTCACTAGTTGTGGCACACGGGCTTAGCTGCTCCGCGGCATGTGGGATCTTCCTGGACCAGGGCTCGAACCCGTGTCCCCTGCATTAGCAGGCGGATTCTTAACCACTGAGCCACCAGGGAAATCCTGTAATTAATTTTTAATGTAAGTATTAATCTGTTACTTGATCACTACTGTTCAAATCACTGTGGGGATAAAGAATAAGCTAACAGGGAATCTTGAAACTTCTGTGATAGTGAGATGAAGGGCCAATAGAGACCACACACAGCCACGCTTCCCTGAGAAAGACAAGGCTGAGTGCTATCTACATAAGATCCAATTCCACTTTGTCTCTATTTTAGCCTATGTTATCTTTCTTATCTCTGAATTTCTATATAACATTCAAAATTTAAAGACCACCATTTAGTATTTGATTCTAGACTCATGGACTATTTTATAATTGATTTTTTATGCATGGGTTTCATGTCTACCCGAGGTATTCCAAAAATATTTAAACTTTAGACCTTGTACACATACCTAGAAACTATTAAACTATACTGTTAAATATGAAGACACAAAGGTGGGTAGATAAACAGGAATACAGAATAAATGACTCAAAGGAATGGGTTACACTATAATTAGGAGCTATAACATCATACAAAGCAAACAATTTTTGTATTAAATATCTTATAAATATCTTATACTATCTTACTGGGGCAAATTGCCAATAGTTTATAAATATTATACTAAAGGAATGGACCGAATTCAGAGAAAGAAGCTACTTAGAAGAAAAAAATTTTCTTCTCTAATAGACTTTTATATTAGCAATATGTAGAATTTGTGAAAAACAGATCTGTGATACTAGAGAACAATTAGCTGGCATTGCTAGGGAATTAGGTGTTCCATATAAGTAAATTCATGAAGTATCTAAATCTTAGTTCTTTAAGTGATAAAACTGTTTCAACCATTTTTAACAGAAAATCTTTATAAAGTATTTTACAGATTATGCTGCCTTCTAAAGCAGAGGATACAGGACCTAAAACAACCTTTCCTTATGATGAATCATCATTATTAATATCTATGACTAATCTATACCATGTATTAATTTCCTCTCTTCTTTTTGGCTTTTTATCTTCATTTGAGGTAAAGCTATGAGCTCCTTTCTTTGCCATCATTGAGTGGATATCCTTCTCTCTCTACTCCAAGTCTGTTCACTTATTGCAAACCAGGAGGGCAATTCAACAATCCTATAAGGCATTATACTAAATAAGAATAAACAGCTTCTGAGTGAAAGCTTGAGGCTGTTTTAGGAAAGACAGAGCATGGCTTTAGTGCTGAAGCTTGTTATATCTGTTTTGTGTGTGTGTGCGCGCGCGCATGTGTGTGTTTAAAATTTAACTTCATATTTGTGGCTGTATAAGGTCGAGGTTACAGGAAATCTGACTTCTACATGAGATACATATATAGTTATGTTTTCTGGTGGGCCATCCGAGAACTTCAGAGGATTCATTTATTAAAAAATTTGTTGATATTTTCTACGGACCAAGCACTGTAGATGCAGAGATGAATAGAACACTACCCCACAAAGAGCTTGCAATCTAGCTGGCAAGACAGGTCCATGCACAGCTAACTCACTAGTGGAGGAGAAAGCTGAGAAGTCGGGAAACGGGACAGGGGAGAAGGGTAACAGCATGAGCAGAGACGTATAAGGCACACAAATGCCTGGCATCTTTCGAGATGTCAGCTGACTGCTGGGATGTAGGAAGGATCCAGTGGGGAGGGGATTAGGAGAGGAAAGAGAGGAGAGGCCAGATGACTTAAGGGCCTTAAGTGTGTTGCTACAAACTTTCTGTAGACAAGAAAGAAATGCTTGATAATTTTGAGCATAATTGGTGCTCAAAACATGATCATATATGAGCGAGCTTTACAAAAATATCTCCAATAGCAGGTAGAGAAAATGCATTGCCATGGGGGAAAAATGGAGGCAGGAAGACCTGTTAGCAGGTTCAACAGTCTACTGAGAGGATGACTCTTGAACCAGGAAAATGGAAGTGGAGACTGAGAAGAAGAGAGGGATTGGAGAGTCTTGAAAATATCAATACAATTGATAGGGCTTTCTTTGTTCACTGACTGATTATGAAGGGCCAGAAAGAAGGAAGGGTTAAGGATGATTCCGGCTTCAAGCTGGGGTCATGGGGTAGAGACTGAAACCATTAATAAGGTAGGGGAGTTAATGGCATCAAGGTGGAGATATCAGATATGGATTATAATTTGGGGTTTTGGACCTCAGGAGAAAGATTCAAGCTGAAGACACAGACTTAGGGAATCATCAGCATTTAGTTTATAACTGAAGCTCTTGATGAGGATAAGATTATCCAGGAAAAGAAGATTTTCTCCCTGATTTTACAATCTGCCTATGATATCCAACAGAAAATAATCCCTAAACCTTAACATCTGTGGTCAGAGGCTTTTCTTATTTTGTTAACAGAACAGAAATATCCATATAGTCCTAAATAACTCTAGATTATGGTGTCATCTAGACTAAAAAAAAGTGAGGTTAACTGGTAAAAATTTTCACTTCTTATAAAAATGGGTATGATTTATAGATATGAACTTCCGGTTGAGTTTTGACTTCTAGTTAAGCCCTAATAACATATTTAGCACTCTGTGTTTCTGTAGCTATCAAGGCTCCCACAGGCATAAAAATGGTTTGGGGTGGGAAACGTGGCAGAAGCAGCTTTTGCAATCTCTTGGAAAACAGTATGCTCAATGCCTTGGCAGTAAAATGATGTGCAAACCAGATAACAATTTATATAGACTCATAATGATAAAAATGACCCTACAGTACCATACAATCCACTATCACCCTTTTAAAATAATAATCAAATTAAAACAATTCTGAGGGCTAATAAGGATAATATCAGAAGAAAAAGCTGAGCTTCCTGAACTAATATCAGTATTACTGTGATGAAAATTTCCTTCACTAAAATCAAGTTTCTTGAAACTATAAAGAGGAAGATGGAAATTCCTTCAGAATTACATTTATGGATTAACAGAGCTTGTGGTAAATCAACTTGAATTTACATTTTTTTATATATAGGAAAGAAATGTTACTTATGAACCATCTTTCTACGCGCAATACAAAGTAGCTGTATTACCATAACTATATGCCAGTTGACAAATTCCAAAATAAATGCAGAGTAAAATAGTGTTGGAGTATCAAGTCTCTGTTCTACATTTGTCAGAGTTTAGAATTTGGTAAGTCAAGTCAAATAAATAAAAGAATTTTAGAACATGCATACATTGTGGTTTTTACTGTATACGAAAAATGTACAAGAATGAATCACTCATCTGGAAGTGACTTTTATATGTTATAGGCTAATTCTATTTAACAAAATTTAGTTTTGAACTTAATGACAAAAGATAACTTGCACAACTAACAATGATTCTTAAATCTTCAGGCCTTAACACAGTTAAAGAATATTGTAGTTTGACAACCTTTACAAACATTGAGGACACATGACTTGGCTAAGTGACCAAATAAGCTGCCATGCACTAAGAGGAAAAACTCGAATGCAGAGACAGAGCCCACAGCTGCTTCAAAAGCAGAGTCACAGAAAAAGTGATGAGTTTTAGAACAATATTGTTTCATTACTTGAGAAACTTTTTTTTCTATTCATAGTTTGCTCTTCTTGGCCATTTGAAATGACAGATAATCAGGGGGCAAGACATATTAATAAAAGCAGAGAATAAAATCAATTTCCATAAAAGGGTTTAAACGGAGATTGCGTATATTGAATCATATGGGCCTGAGAGAAACACATTTTGAGATCTGGGATTATTAAAAGTCATTGCACATGACTAAGTCATTTGTTTAGCAGAAACATGAACGATAAAGGTGGGTTGAGTTAAGCCTCACAGAATCTCGCTGCAAAAGAGAACCTTAGACATGATCTAGTCTAACTTCCTTATTTTAGGTGAGGAAATGAGAGCTAGCGTGCTCAAAGTTACACTCCTGGTTAATGGCAGAGACATGACCCGACCCTTATTAGGTCAACGCTGTTTTTTATTTTACCAAGTCTGCTATTCTTAATCTAGCACGGCCAGAGAGTTCAGCAAGTTAAGTCACCACAGATTTGGGGGTGTGCTGCTGAGAAACTTCTTCGGTCTTCAACCTGAACTGAAAGGGAAAATGGTTTTTAGGTGTACAGCTATGAAGTCCACAGTGAATAGAAAATACTGCATTTGACATTTCTATACAGCAGTCTTTTTTTTTTTTTTTTTTTTTTTTTTGCGGTACGCGGGCCCCCCACAGCCGCGGCCTCTCCCGTTGCGGAGCACAGGCACCGGACGCACAGGCTCAGCGGCCATGGCCCACGGGCCCAGCCGCTCCGCGGCATGTGGGATCCTCCTGGACCGGGGCACGAACCCGCGTCCCCCTCATCGGCAGAAGGACCCTCAACCACTGCGCCACCAGGAAAGCACTACAGCAGTCTTTTAAAATGAAATAAACTGCAGAAGTTCAGCAAAAGATAGGAAGGCTATCTTCTTTAAGCTTCAGGCCAGTAAACTAGGATCTCCCAGCTTTTATAAAAAGTTTAAAATAAGTTAAAGAATCTAAGAAAAACCCAAAATTTTTAAAGAATAATAATTAGATGAGTGGATGGATACTTGTTTATAAGTTAAATGAAAAAGTCAAAACTACTTTTTAATGGGAGTCAACATTTTGTTTGAAAATTAGTACAGTTTGGTGTATGAGTGACAGCTTTGAATAAGCAGCTCATTTTGTTAATAACAGTCCTAGATTATCACATTTTAATCCAGGAGGTAAGAAGATTACAGATCAAGATCCAAAAATATTATATTTTTCAGTATCCCTTAAAAAAAGAAAACCCAAGATAGGTATTCAGATTAAAAACTCACTTACTAGCTCTTACATAAAACAGCAGCATAAGTAACTCTGTAATGTGAGAAGATAGAAAACAAGACTAAATCAACCCATAGATAATTCTGACAGTTCAAACTTTTAATAATTAGAATTATTTCTGAACTCTATGAGAAGTATTGAAAAGCTGCTAATTATTATTAGCAACACACCTCCAAATCTGTGGTGACTTAACTTGTTGAACTCTCTGGCCGTGCTAGATTAAGAATAGCAGACTTGGTATAATAAAAAACAGCGTTGACCTAATAAGGGTCGGGTCATGTCTCGCCATTAACCAGGAGTGTAACTTTGAGCACGCTAGCTCTCATTTCCTCACCTAAAATAAGGAAGTTAGACTAGATCATGTCTAAGGTTCTCTTTTGCAGCGAGATTCTGTGAGGCTTAACTCAACCCACCTTTATCGTTCATGTTTCTGCTAAACAAATGACTTAGTCATGTGCAATGACTTTTAATAATCCCAGATCTCAAAATGTGTTTCTCTCAGGCCCCTATGATTCAGTATACGCAATCTCCGTTTAAACCCTTTTATGGAAATTGATTTTATTCTCTGCTTTTATTAATATGTCTTGCCCCCTGATTATCTGTCATTTCAAATGGCCAAGAAGAGCAAACATTCTTATGACTACATCAGGAAGAGCCGACAGTAAAATTAAGTCAGAAGGAATTATTTTCCCAAACAATTTCATCTTAAAAGCTATAGGGGGAGAACATTCAGATTTCTACATTATTTTGTTTTGTCAAAAATAGTCCTAATTACATGAAGGCTTTTTAAAAAGTCTTAATTTCAAAAAATAGAGGAAACAGGATCATGAAGTTTTAAAATGCTTAAATGTGATAACATTTCAAGACTTAATGGGTCTACGAGTTGCTGGTATAATCAGTCTGTCAAATGAGATAACCATCACAATGAAGCAAATGGTCTTACATGTTAATGTTAACACATTTAGTCAAAGAGTCAATCAAAAAACCCTTGTATAAGGTTTGCTGTGTTTACTGGGAAAACAAACTCTTCCTAGCAACTGTTTAAATAAATCTCACAGATGCTACAGACCCTATTAGTGGCCAGTGATTAAAACAATATGGATTGCTAATACTGTATCCTGACTCATCCATTTTCCCATCTGCTAGCAATTCTAACAATACGAACTATCAACAGAATGGCTAACAACAATAATTTTCTATGGCAATTTTGATGCTGAATTGCCTATAGCATTTTGTAAGATTTACCAGTGCATGCCTCAAACTGTTTTGAGTTGTTTGTGGCCTGGAGCGACATACTCCTTTCCCCCCTAACACTCCACTTTAGCTCAAATTTTTACTGTGTTGAACAGAATCTGGTTTGGTTTTACAGAACACTATTCATGGAGGCTGCCACAGTCATTTTACTAACAATGAGACGGGAGACGCAAAAGTCCAGTGAAGTCCACTGATTAGTTTAGATATCTATGAACAGGTAAGGGGCCTTCTGCTAAGCAACAGGGATAATAGGTAGCACTTAAAGTTAAAAAAAAAAAATTAAAACGTCAATATATTATGGAATTTCCTGATTTAATTTCTGGCACTGAGAAGAATACAATAAAAGAGTTCTCAAGTCAATGAACTTTGAAGCTTTCTTAAAGAAAACCTACATATACATTTAAAACTAATGAAGAGAGTGATAATTTCAGACTCTTGACACATTATAGAAGGAAGGCTGAATTCCTCACCGTACACGTTCTTAAAATCTACGTTAACATTAAATCTACTGGCAGAGCCTTCTTCCTCAAATAGACACTATTTACCTACCTGGATGGAAGATTGTACATGTAACTCTGTTCGGAGCTGAGTGCCCCTTGTCTATGGCCGAATGACTGAACGACCACAAATATTCTGGGATTGTAACTGGAAACTGCATTAAGCGTCTGTTTAACCTCAGAGCATCTATGGTAAATTTAAGACATTTAGATTTTTTCATTCCCAAAGAAAAGGGAGAACATCATTTCTTGCGGCTATCAATGGAGGAGAAGGGAAAAGTGCCAATTATTGATCATTTACAAGGGGTCAGACACTATCCTAGGTCCTGTGCATTAAGGCATTTAATCCTAACAAGCACTTTATGTGGTAGATATTACCAACTCCATTTTATAGGTGAGGACACTCAGAGACCAAGTGACCCACCCTAGGTCCGATAGCTGGCGGTGCTTACGCAGGCACTCAAAGACAACAGCAAATCCACCCACATGAGTTTGGATTGGAGCCTAGTGAGAACAACTTCTTAGGTCTCCCAAGAACTGCAAAAGCACTTCAAAGGCCAATTATCAAATAAAACAGTTTTTTTTAACAGATTGTTTATATATTAAAAATAGGGAAACATTAAAAAAATCCCACCTTTCCTCCCAGATTGTACCTTGTGGAGTATTTTACTTAAAATATATTAATGTATTTTAGCTATAATTAGCCTTATGAAATAAGTATGTGTATGTTTATTAAGCATTTTTGTATTTAATCGGCTCTCTAGAAATATAAACGCATTTCTGCATAGCCCTTTGGGACAGATGCCATAATTTTATCAATAAAAAGAGATATGCAGTGACAAAACTAACATGACGTCCACTTGACACAGAAGCAAGACTGCCTGTGTCCATTCAGACTGTCCCATAGTTGGTTTGATGTGTTATTTTGCTTGGATCCAGCAATGAGCTACAAGCTGATGGGCATCACTATAGTTATCTTGTCCTACAGAAATCTGAGCCACCCGTATAAAAAAAAAGAACGATGAAATTTCAGTCGCATTCCTCAACGGCAATTGAACCCCCATTCCTTTTATGTTTTTCAGTTTCTAGTAAGTAGTTTTGCCTGCTAAAAATATCAGGAAAAACTTAATTCATGCATAGCTCTGCTATACTGTAAGCAGCTAAAAAATTCTAGGCCCAGAGCAACAAAATCTGAGTAACGCGAAACCAACTACTAATTAAATTTTTCCAGATCAATTAAGGGGCAGATGGAAAAGCTCTATTAGCTTTGATTCCTTATCTCGGTGATTCTGATTAACACTTTGAATAATTTTTTTTTTTTTACTAAATTGCTCTTAGTTTATTTATTTATTTATTTTCAAATTTATTTTATTTATTTATTTTTGGCTGTGTTGGGTCTTCGTTGCTGCGCACGGGCTTTCTCCAGTTGCGGCGAGCGGGGGCTACTCTTTGCTGTGGTGCGCAGGCTGCTCATTGCGGTGGCTTCTCTTGTTGCGGAGCACAGGCTCTAGGTGCGTGGGCTTCAGTAGCTGTGGCTTTGCAGGCTCAGTAGTTGTGGCACAAGGGCTCAGTAGTTGTGGCTTGAAGGCTCTAGAGCGCAAGCTCAGTAGTTGTGACACACGGGCTTAGTTGCTCCATGGCATGTGGGATCTTCCCGGACCAGGGCTTGAACCCGTGTCCCCTGCATTGGCGGGCGGATTCTTAACCACTGCGCCACCAGGGAAGTCCCCAGGTCACTTTTCATTATTGAAAGTCCAGACCAATTACAAACTTCAATCTCATATTAAATATAAATCTCATCCCTCCCCTCAGTACGGGCTTGCACAGAAAGACCAAGAGACTGGCAGGAAGGGATGTTATCTGCACCCAGAACTTTCTCCCCGCCCGCCCTTTCAACCTCAAGGTCTACTTCTTCTCTGGTGTTAGGAGCTGGGAAAGAAGGAAGGATCTTCTGACATAAATGGTTGTTTGTCAGCTGGGGAGATGTTTCCCTGGTCCTGCTCTGGCTTGATTCCTAGTGTTGGAGGGCAGAGGGGTGTGTATGGATTTCTGATGTGGTGGTCGGTGTTACCCTGGTGCTCACCCCTCTTGAGGAGGGGCAGCTCCCTGGGTGGGGTATTGTCTCCTCTGGCCTGGAAACCCCCTCAGTAGCATTCTGACTTCTGATCACCTTTTTTAGAGCCACAGAGATTGTAGAGGTTCTTTTCTACACCCTCCAGGGGCCACCAGGACCTAAGGAAGGGGAGAGGTCTCCTAGTCTCTTCTTTCCTAGAACACTACACCGTGGTCCCTAGTAATTCTGCAGGCCTTGGCTCCGCCAACAGAAGTCTTTGGGAGAGATGCAGACATCTATGTTAATAGACCCTCCAGACTCCCAGGAACTTGCTCACTGAACTCGGCTCTAGTGGCAGGTACATCAGTGGGTCTGCAGGTTCAACCAGCTTAGCAAGCAACTGGCTGGGACACCAGAGGCCAGTCTGTTTTCCTGTAGGGACACCGATTACTACGAATGGCTCTCTGGAAGTGCCCCCACCTCCACCTTTAATCTAAGCAAGAAGAGAGCTACCTTCTTCCCCTTCCACTAGAGCGCCAGATTGTGAATTACAGTAGGATAGGAACTTCTGCAAACAGCTGCATCCCCAGTGCCTAGAACACTGCCTGGAACATAGAAGGTGCCTAATAAATATATACTGAATGAATGAAAAATGGTGGGGCTCTTAGCAAACCCTGCAGGGAGGTGCCTGGTCTCAATCGTTGGTGGCCCTCTTTAGAATATGGGATACTTAGCGCCTGCTGTTTTCAGTTGTGGACAACAGCGCTCGTGTGTGGCAGTAGGAAAAGTCCCTTTCAACGTTGTGGTACATATCCGTTAACTCTAAAAAAAGAAAAAAAGTGTGTGTGGGATCAAGTAGGCGCACTTGCCACTGAAGAAAAGCAAAAAGAGTATCTTGGAAAACCAGAGATATTACCCAGCAGATTTCATTTATTTCACTATAGGATAGGCCCATGCTCCACTACATGTTTATTCTGTGTGTCTGGTAAGATATTTAATTTTGATCGCAACTCATTCTTCTCTTAGAAAAATGGCTTCTGTCAAAAAACTCTTCAAAATGATAATAAATACCATAGTTTACTCCTTTGGCAAACATGCATGGAATGAAGTGCTCTGGGAGGACATAATTCTTACTAATATCCCTGAGTGCACACAGCCATTTATACAATTTTCTGCTGCAGTGATACCACAATACTTATCCTGCCAATTTAAATTATGTCTATCTTCATACCATAAAGATGCAAAATCTACTTTGCCCACCTATAGGAAGGGTTTTAAAATAAAATAGAGGTCAGCCGAAAACCACAAACCATGAAACTCAGACTGTATTACATGATTTTTTAAAACAATGAAGCAACACCTACCAATGAACAGGATTCCTAATACTTTAGTGTTGAGGCATCTAAATCCATAGTTCTTCTAAGACCCCGGAGAATAAGAATCATGGTCTGATGGCTACTCATGAAACAACAGGAACTCAAAACATGGTAAAAAGTTTTTTAAAAACTTAAAGAGCAACAATAAATTCTGATCATAGTGCTTCATCCTTAGTTGCCACATGAGCTTTAGAAAATAAAATTTACCAAAAAGGAAACATTTTAACATAATCATCAATTTTAGAATGGCATGATTTGTGACTGAAACAGTATTTTTAATTTCCCAAACAAAGGTACAAATTCAATTAAAAACCCATGAAGAAACTCAGGAATTTAAAAGGATAGGGGGGAAAAAAAGGATAGGAAGGCTCCTATGAAAATGTTAAAAAATAAAACCCCTGCCTACTTTAATAACAATCAGTCTTGTGCAAACTTAAAAGCAAAACCACCAAGTGAATAAAACAGAATCTGACAGCTTTTGCCCTTATCCTTTCATTAATAGTTGTTTTAAAATATGTTCGTAAGTGCTATTAATTTAAAGTAAAAGAAAATATAAAATGAGACTAAGTGAAAATAAAATTGGCTAATCGTTATTATCTTTTAAATGTTTATTTATTTATGGCTGCGTTGGGTCTTCATTGCTGCACGCGGGCTTTCTCTAGTTGCAGCGGGCGGGGGCTACTCTTCGTTGCGGTTCGCGGGCTTCTCATTGCAGTGGCTTCTCTTGTTGCAGAGCATGGGGTCTAGGCAAGCGGGCTTCAGGAGCTGCGGCACTTGGCCTCGGTAGTTGTGGCTCACGGGCTCTAGAGCGCAGGCTCAGTAGTTGTGGCGCATGGACTTAGCTGCTCCGTGGCATGTGGGATCTTCCCGGACCAGGGCTCGAACCCATGTCCCCTGCCTGGGCAAGTGGCTTCTTAACCACTGCGCCACCAGGGAAGTCCCAAAATTGGCTAATTATTAGCTTAAATTTATCTTAGGAAGGAGGCATCAACTTTCAAATGTAAATGTAAATGTTTCAAACTTTCAACTTTCTGGTGTGGGGAGAGGAGACAGTAGTGTTTGTGAGTTATGTCATCATCTTAGACTGGACAACTAATATGTATAAATCACTGAAAATAAAGATGAGAGAGTAATATGCCAGTGTCATTTACAAACAAAACAGCTTAGAGTAAAAGTTTACTGCAAACTAAAAATTTCACACTTAGATGCCTACAGTAAATGAATTTTCCACGAAGTCTTTTTTAAAAAAATGAGAATGACACCAAGTCAAATTTTTAAAAATTGTTTTTGTTATCAACTAATTTAACAGAGAACATGGCATCAAAATTAAATCTGTAATACCACCTTGTAAAATGAGCGTGCTCCCAAATGTTCCCGGAACTTTTCAGCACTGAGCCGAACCAAGCTGCCACCTGTCTCAGATGCAACAAGACTTCTGGCTAGATCTTCCCTTGAGCCAAACACCTCCTTCTGAGCAGACTCACTACTAGCGTGGACACAGAAGCAGAGGCAGAGAACTGTGACTGAGGGGACTTCATGACGATTGGATAGTCTCACTTTGCATCTACTGGGAAGCCAGGAGACTGTGGTCACTAGTGGAAACTTGGGGATCAGAATTTGAGCTTTGGTTCCAGTAATATACATTAATATAATGTAGTTATGCTAGTAAATCTTTACATTTTATTTTTCAGTATGAAATTTCAGCTCAGTCTTAAAAAGTCCAATTTTAATAAGGATAAAAGGAAAAATGCACCTTTAATTACTGACCAAATAAAAGACACACTGTTGGTTTACCTCCTGTGGAAAAGTAACAAAAAAGCTACGTGGCTGTTAAATTCAATGAGGAACTTTTTATAAGATGTTGTTAGCAAGTGACTGACATATGCTGTTATTCAGAGTAGCTAATCCACTTGCATCATTATTCTGAAATTATGTGGTATTAACATACAGTATCATGTAGCTCCCAATCCTGAATAAATGACCTAACAGACTGAGTGACTAGTGCCTGGTACCAACAGATGCCAGAATCCTCCATAGCATTCTTATACAGAAATATCACGAGTGAAATTTCCTTCGCCTTATTAGACTCAGAGTGGACATGCAATACCAGAAAGCATGAAGTAGTTTTGAAAAACGCTGCGCACAAAGGAATTACTTTCAAATGAACTCAAAAACTGCAATCTATTCTACACTACACTGTCCATTTCCGGATTCCCACAATATCCAGCCTATTTTCAGTTACGAACATCCGCTTGAACAAACTTCTTCCTGCCATAGTTCTTTCAGCTAAAGCGCACGGTCCTATCACTGTTAGGCCCATCCCCAGGCCTGCTGCCACCAGCCCCCGCATTTCTTCTGCTCACTGGCAGCTGTGAGAAACACGCATGGCCCCGAGCCTGGCTATCCCCTCACAGGTGTGTCCACTGCCTCATTTCACCCAGACTCGCTGCCAGCCTTTTAAGCAGACCACTCTCACTGCCAGCCCGCCTGATACTCAGAACAGACAGCTGTGCTGAACCACGGTGGCCAAGGAGAGAGGACTCATATTGAGGCAGCTGCAGATTTTGCTAGCTATCTCCTCATTTTTCAATCACCAGAAATTTTGTCTTTCATTAGCTTTTAATGAGTATCATCCTGAATTATGCCACCTAGTAATAGAGAGGGCAGATTTCCCACTAGTCTGTTTTGCTAGACTGACAGTAGTAGAAGTTTCCCCATCCCCTGCCAAATCTCTGCTCTGACTTAAAAAAAAAAAAAAAAAAAGGAAGACGCTCTTTATTGATTCTTAAGCAGTAGTGGGGTTTTAACCTCACAGAGTGACCACATATTGAATAATTGATAACTATTTTGTAAAACCTGTTAAATCCCATTAAGAAATTAACATATAGAATGAGGGAAAGTAGCAAAAGCGGAAGCAGTAGGATGGAATAAAATTACATCCTCCTAAATCAACTGAATTGTAACCAAAGTGACTTCTGAATGGGTGGGCCTCTTCTGGAAAGGGCAGCGGGTGAAGTGAAAAGCTTGAGTATAAAAGTTTCAAGAGTATAAAAGTTTATGGAAGATGGGAACAGGCTTTCAGCTCGATCCCTGGTCCACGAGAAGTAAGGAAGATGAACCACTATCAGATCAATGGTATTTGGAACTGAGAAAACATGATGCCACTGAGCTCCACATAGATGATTAGTGGTAGGTCCTGAACTCTCATAAGGGCAAGATCAGATCTCAGACTCTAAGAGAGGGCTAGGTCACTGGCTATCCGGCACCCTCTAGTGGCCAGATTTGGCACCACAGATTTCTGCCTTTTAAGAGCAGAAACCTCTTTCCCTCCTTTCCCTCCATTTCCTCCCTCCCTCCCTCCCTCCCTTTCTCCCTCCCTTCCTTCCTTCCTTCCTTCCTTCCTTCCCTTCCTTCCTTCCCTTCCTTCCCTTCCTTCCTTCCTCTCTCTTTCTTCTCTCCCTCTCTCCCCCCCCTTCCTTTCCTTTTCCTTTTCCTTTTCCTTTCCTTTCCTTCCTTCTTTCGAAGCACAATATATTTCAAAACCTTTTTTGGTTATGGAAGGAATCATCAGTACCACTGCTGGTCTACAGGTAGGTGGAAAACCACTTATTAGGTATAAATTTGACATCCAAAAAAGCAAGCTATTAGAATGATTCAAAAAGTGTTCCTTTGAATGTATTTAAAATCCCATGGGTAAAGCTACTTAAATGGAAAGATGTGGTGAGTACTTAGCGATTTAAAATTTAATTCTCTACAGGTACTTACTTTACGAGAAATATTCTTTTATATATGGATTCATATTGCTGTAAATTTCATGTACACAACAGCTAACAAGTTTTTTGAGCACGTAGCACTGGCAGACACTATTCTAAGTGTTATCTCATTTAATAGATAATAACCCTGTGACAAAGTACCATTAATACCACCATTTTTCAGAGTTTAAATTTTCAGAGGCACCAACAGTTTAAACGTATGCAAGACATTTAGCCACTGAAAGGTGTGACCAGGGTTTGAATCCAAGGCAACCTGATTATGGAGCTGGCACTTTTAAACATTACACTGCACAGAGATACACAGTTTATCAGCCATAATAAAAACTTCCCTCCTTCCTTAAGAAAGGAAGAGTTTCTTAAAGATTTTAAATTAGACTTAGATTAGCACAGAGACTTGCAGGTCAATGATGCTTATGCATCATTATGCCAGCCAAGAGTTCATTCCCTACAATGTTTATTCGTGTACATTTTACAGCTGAAGGGGAGTTTATAATTGGCCATGAGAGCCTGAGATCTAATATTTTTCAAATCATAATATATTTAAAAATACTTTATGATTTACAATGCATGTTTACATAAATTATTATCAGATGAACCTCACAATAACTGTGAAATGGGACAGATAATTCTGTAAATAGGCATTATTCTTACTTTACAGATACGATTAATAAGGTTTAGAATGATTAGGTAACTTCCTTAAGTAACACAATTTCCTCAATATCTAAGATATCCCAAATGATTCAATGTACAGTGAATTAGCCTAACTCTATAATCTTTATCTTCTGTTACACAGAAAATAAAAATGACAATTTTCAATGATAAACCAAAAGAAAATTTTACTTATGCTAGACAATTTGGTTTCACTTTATTTCTGCTTTATCTACAATAAATAATTCAACAGTAATTACTATTGCTGAACTGGCAAAAATCCACGGAAGGAGGAAATAAAAATCAGAAAGTAAAAAACCGTAGGAAAGAAAAAATACCAGATATGAGTCATAAAATCCCCACTGAGTTGGGAGCAAAATGATCCCAAAATTATGAGGTTAAGGTGAATGATTACATAAAGTACTTAGCACTTTAAAATTCTTTAACTTTGTAAAGTGCCTTCAAAAATTTGATACTTTTTTTCATAACCCCTAAGAGATCACTGGGAAGCAAAATAGCCTCTACATGGCAGATCAAGAACATTTCACAGTACAAAAGTACTATGAAAGCTGTTACTTTTGCTTAAAAGAAAATAGCCTGTGATTCTAATCATAATACAAAGCCCCAAATTCTTTTTGACTATAAAGCAATGCAGTTTAGAAACATTCCTGCTCACCCATCTTCCACAACCCCTGTTCTAATGGAAGACACATGCCTCCCTCAGATCTAAGGTCAGATAGCCCTGGAGTGGTCTCAGAAACCTAACTACATGGTTAGCTTCCTTCTCTTGTGCTCCTTCAAACTCTCTTAGTCTTTAGCATCAAAACTGAATACTTTATAAATATATCCTATTTTAAACAAACCAAGAAAAACAGACCTGCCTTCAATTCCACCCACCCCTCCCGCTGTCACAATTTCATCGCTCTTCTCTGAAAAGTCAAACTTCTCAGAAGTGTGGAGAAAGTCTCTACTTTCTAAACTGGGAATCACGCTTCAACTCACTCCATACTGCTCCCACCCCCATCACATTCTCCAAACTGCTCTTGTTAGGTCACCAAAGTCAAATGAATTCTTTTCATTTCTATCTTATTTGACCCCTCAAGCTGCACTTGACACTTTGTTCACTCCTTCCTTCTTGTTCTTCAGATCCTAGCATTTAGCAGGTGCTTAACAAATGCTTGTTAAATAAACTAAGAGCCAGAAATAAGCATAGGCATATTCCCATAGTCAAAAAGCTATAAAACCATCATGGAACATTCTATTTATCAATTTATCAGTGTTTATCATCACTATGACATATTTAAAGATAAATATGAAAACAATTCAATATTAATCATTAAAGATGTTACTGTGATAAAATTTCCTGAAATCAGAGTCCATCTGTTTATCCACATTCAACAAGCTAATAAAATGTCTTAATCAATGTAACAGCACAATTCTCAAGTCTTATTAGGAACATCAATTCAAATGGTTAACATCTTAATGCTGGGTAGAGGCCAGAAGGTTGGTGGAGTCTCAGATTCACATACCCGAAAGGCCTGTGCTCAGGTGTGAGTACAACCTTGATCAAAAGCACCAAGAACAAGAGCCAGATGAAGAGGCAGAATGCAGAACACCCATTTGTATAGAAAAATAATGGGGGAAGAAGACTGTGACAGCAGAGATGGCCCCTCTTAGCTTCCCTCAAAGGCCTGATGTAGCATGATGTTCTAGTTCAGTTTAAAGTGAACTATCTAGGACTACAAGGGCTGTCTACATCTTAGATACATTTCAAGGCAAAAGTAGATATCCTGGGCAGAGAAAACATCAAGGCTTAATATTTAATTCAACGTGTACTTAATGTAAGTTAAAAGTTTTTATTCAAAACAGTGGGAGAGAAAAGTTTCATGTTCCATATGTATTCAACATAATAATGCCTTCTGTTTTTTCCAGATAATTTGTTAAAAGCAGAAGTATGGGGGTAAGGTGAAAATCATGCAGTGATTTTCTTACAGACATGAAGACTTGGGAACACCTTAGTCCAATGCAGAGAACTTCAATGTCCCATAAACTCTAATACTGGGCAGATTTGGGATTATACTGGTTAGGTGATGAAAGGTCCAAGGTAATTATGGGGACTAATCAGAATTACAAAGGACATTGACATGAGGTCACTGTAATAAAGTTATACTATATTTATCAGCAGTCTTAAATGGCTATGGGTAAATGTTCTGGTTGTGTGGCCCCCTTGTAACTAGGATTCTCATTCCAACAGAAAAGGGGAGAAAAAAATCGATTCCAGGTAGGAACAATATTGCCTCTTTCTCTCCTTAATTTGAGAACTGACAACCATGTCACTGGCAAATGAACAAGGCAAATATAAATGCAGGAACAGATTTCAGTGTTGCAATAAAACAAAGCTTCCCCAAAAATATCAACGTGACATTCTTAACGACATGATACTGCGCAAGTGATAATTATTCATAATTGATTTCATTTCAAAAATAACCATAGCCAAAATTACTTTTATAGTCTCCCTCTGAATTTTCCAAGTTCCCTAACATCTATAAATCACTACATATTGCTACCGCCCCATATCCTTTAAACTGCAGCTCCCAAGGTGCACCTCGATGCCCATGACTGAGAAGTGAGGGCTCGCATACTCCTCCTCTCCACAAATCCCACTCATGGGTTCCTCCCCAAGAGTCCACTAGCAGTTCATTCAGTACTTCCCGTCCCCACTCTTCACCAGAAGGGACCACCCCGGCAGCTCTGGCTGCGGGACAGGCTTGAAAAAGGCTGGCCTGGCACAATCATTACACCAGTGGGAGTAGCCCTAATGAAGGAAAGGAAGGGATAGGGAAGAGAAAGGACACAGGAAAAAGGCTCTAGGAGTCAGTTCCAGGGTTTCTCGCCTTGGCAATATTGATGTGTTGGGTTGGACAGTTCATTGTTATGCAGGGCTGTCCTGTGCATTGTAGGAGGTTTAGCAGCATCCCTGGCTTCCACTCACTAGATGCCAGTAGCAGTTCCCCAGTTGCGAGAATCAGAAATGCCCAGACATTAACAAGTGGTCCCTGGAGGCAAAATCATCCCCGGTTGAGAATTAATGATCTACTCTGAGGGTATTGGACATAAAAAGGTGTAGGAAGAAAATTAGAAGGACCTGAAGGACTCCTGGGCTATGTGTGGAAGAAGTTAGTGCCTCTTGGTAACATGCTTCTCTCTCTTTGCATGTTATTCAATGGAATGGAAATTTTAGAATGGGCACAAGGATAAGGACACTAGAGGTCAGAGAAGCGAGAGCAATCTGTAGGGAAGAATTCCAACCTCGAACCATCTGCCCCTCACTGACAAGCTGATCTCCATGCTGTCTTCTGAAGAGCACTCAGAGTCTTTTTCTTAAGCCTCTGGCTTATAAAGCCCATCAGGAAGCAGAATAAGATTGAGACTTGGGGGTGAGGTAGGGGAAGGGATGGGGAGTTAAGAGGTGGAGAAGGGCTTACCATAGCTAACCTAAGCTTAAGGCAGGTCAAGTTTGCATTCTCAGCAGACAGTAAAGAACTGACACACTTAAGAGCGTTGCAGTGCAGCTTCTTAGCCAACTTGTTGTTATTCTGTTCAGGTTGTTCTGAAGATTATATGAGACCACAGACACAAAGGTGGGCACAGCTGGCCCCCTGCCCTCTGCCTCCCCACCCTCTTGTCTCCCCTTCTTTTTAAACTCTATTTCCCTTTCAGTTCATGTTCATATGCCCACATCTGTGCCCAACTCCATCAACAGAGCTTTCCTCCAACTGCTCTTCCTAGCTTCTGTCATCATCTGAGATTTTCCTCTCTCCTTGTGTTCCTGATGAGGTGGCAGTGGTACTTGTTGCTAAGTCCATCTAAATTCATTCCATTCATCTCTGGTGACAAAAGAGTACATGGGTGGCAATGGGCAGGATGCAGAAAAAAGGATGCCAGTTGTGAGGATGACAAACTTCATCTTTATCACTGTTTCACCCTTGGCAGCTCTGATTGACTTGATCTGGGTGAAGACATGAAGGACTTTCTTTCTGTGTGACAGTGTAGGCATGTAGTTTAACAGGAAACTTGAGAGGCAGTTAAAGGGTTAAAAAGCATATCCGGAGTTCAGCTTTGGCATGTCAGAGTAAGCCCCTAATAGACCAACTCTTTCACAAAGAACAACCTTAAACTGTGGGGAGAAAAAAACCTCAAAACAACGACAACAATAAAATGAACTGCTGAAGGCTATGGAGAGTAAACAAAACACATTTTTCCCCTCGACAGTAAAACATTTACAATGTCTGGGATATGATCTAAAATTACTTGACATATCAAGAATCGGGAAAATGTGATCCACTCTCAAAGGAAAAGAAAATCAACAGAGACCAGCCTTTATTAGACCCAGATATAGAAACTGACAGGACTTTAAAGCAGCTATAATTATACTCAGTGAGGTAAGGGAGAAAATGCTCACAATGAATGAAAAAAATGGGAAATCTCAGCAGAGAAAAAGGAAATATAACAAAAAAAAAATGGAAATTTAGAATGGAAAAAATTCAATATCTGAAATAAAAGTTTGCTGGATATGCTTAATAGCAGAAGAGAGATGACAAAAGTAGATGGAGATGACAAAAGATCTACTGGAAAAAGATCAATAGAAGTTATCCAATCCGAAGAAGAGAGAAAAGATTGAGGAAAAAAGTGAATAGAGTTTTGAGGACCTTTGGGATAATATCAAAGGTCTAACAGGTTATTTGGAGTCCTAGAAGGTAGGGACTGAGAGAATGAGGGAAAAAAAAAAATCTGAAGAAATAATAACTGAATACATTCCCAAATTTGGTAAAAAGATATAACTTTACAGATTCAAGAAGCTCATGAACTGTAAAGAAAATTAAAAACATCAATCACAAAAATCAATGCCTAGGTTTGCTGAAAACCAAAAATAAAGAAAAAAGTCTTGAAAGTAGACAGGAAAAAAAAAGTACACATTATATACAGGGGATACATACGAATCCCCTGTATATAACATCATAGACTTCTCCTTAGAAAATACGGAGACCAGAAGACAAGTAGAACAACATTTTAAATGTTCTCAGGGAAAAAGTATACTTCACTTTAAATATAAAGGCAGAGACAGGTTAAAGTAAATGAACATAAAAAGATATAGCATACAAACAGTAAACACAAAAAGGCTGGAGTGACTATATTAATAACAAGAGGAAATAAAGGCTATCACTTGCCTAGCTGACAAAATATAATTTCAAAAATAAAAACAACAACAAAGAAGGAACACTTACCAAGAACAAACAAAAAAGCTTCTTCAAATGCACGGTGGCACTGAATTCAAACTGCATCAGATAATCTAGAAGACAGGGTCTCTTTACAACAACCTTGACTGGCATACATCACAATTATTGCAGAGATCACTAAGAGAGAAATCCAACCTTTGTATGCTCTCCACTACTGTCTCCTCACCCACACAATGAAACCCATCAGAAATAACAATAACCTACTAAGTCAGAGATTCTCTATTTGGGGGAAGGATTCAGGCTATGCTCTTACATCACAATTGGCAGGGGGAAAAATACACACACAAGCACACACAAAAAAAGCAAATATGGCAAAATGTTTATACTTGTTGAATCTAGGTGGTCAATGTGTGTTTACTGTACTATTTTCAGCTTTTAAAAAATTTCCATGATGAAAAAAATTTGGAGGAAAATGAGCCGGAAGAGCTTTATTCAAAATACCCTTCCCACTCTTTTCTTTTTACTTCAATATTTTCTAGTTGGCAGGAGGGGGATGTCAGAGCACCAGCTACATATTTTGAAAAAGAACCTCACATGATTTTGATATACATCAGCCACTGCAAGAAAACCCACATGGATAAACACTGTCAGAATTATGATTAAAATTTTCTATCGAGATTATAAAGTCTAGGAATGTTACCAAGTTCTTAAAATTCCAAGACAGCCGCTTTTCATTCATTCAACAAATATTCCCTGAAAACCTATCATGTGACTGAGGCAGTAGTGGACACACTGGGAGGAGTCCTAGCCTCCATTCTAGTGATGAAGAGACAAGAAGCAAAAATATATGTTGTTGGGTGGTGGTAAGTGCTCGTTAAGAAAGAAAACCAAGTAGGGTAAGGGAATAGAGTGACTAGAAAGTGACCTGAACGAAGTGAGGGAATCCGTGAGAAGGGCAGTTCTGGCCATGTCAGCCAAAGCACAGGCCTCAGGGAAGGAGTAAACTTGACTTGAAGAACAACAAGACCAGCAGAGCTGAAGCAAAGTGAGCAAAAAACAGTATAGAAAATGAGGTCAGAGATATGGCCGGGTACCAGAACATTCACGGCATCAACAGACCATAGTAAAGCCCTCAGATTTTATTCTGTGATGGAAAGGTCCTGGTGTGTTTGAGCAGGGGAGTGACAGAATTTGATCTACATTTAAAATGAATCAACCTGGCTCCAGAGTGGAGGACAGAATTTAGGGAGGCAAGAATGGAACCAGAGAGAATAGTCAGGAGGTCAACTGGTTGTTGCCAAAAATAACCCACCATGAGTGGAAAATAAATAAAGAATTTTTAAAAACCATCCTGCCCCCTCAAAGGCAGGAAAATATATAAGGGTAGGGAGTACATACTGTATACTTATCAAATGCTAAGGTTCAACTACCAGTTTCTGTCGGCTGTGTAAGAAAGAAAACATCGTCTGTTGGTTAGAATACATTTGGTACTTTTAAAATAATGGAATGAAGTTCTGATAATCAGGTTTCTCCTGTACTTGTCACCTAGTCCTTCCATTCTAAAAAAAAAATTAAAGTCATTGAAGTGTAACATTTATTCAACTGAAGCCGTTTCCACCCATTTCTCACACTTCCCTTGAGTTAGTTAGCATCCAAGATTAACTTAAAAGGTCATGAAGAATTCAATTTCAAGGTTCTTCCTGCCTGCCTCATCTCAGACACTTTAAAATAAATGTAAACATATACTAATGTCAGTTCATCTACAGAATTCACCTTTCCAAGGAGCTTTAAAAGAAAATACCCTGCAGGTGGATTTTTGACACACAAATCTTGCAGATAAAATAACACAGCATTCTTATAGATCAGTTATATACTTTAAAAACATTACTTCTCCCTCAATAAAAATAAATCAGCGAGTTTGAATCCTAAGAGTAATTAAGGTCAAAACTCAATGTTCTCAAAACAGTTTTACATAGCTCTTTTAAATTATTCAATTTTAAGTACGAATGACATATGAGACATGTTTATGGGTCCTTTTGAAGAAATTATATAAAATCAAAATGAAATATACTCATAAAATATAATAATTTGTAAATGAAGGCAGGAACTGGCAATGCCTAGAATGGTGGGGACTTGTTTCTGGCATTTAGGGCACCACATCCCCTATAAGATGGGCCTCAGGAGTTCACGCTAACGCTTGCTCAGCAGCGATTCAATGACCAAGATTCAAGTGGCACCCCCTGAGAGACTCTGCATCACCTCTCGCTGCTTGGCACCTCGCTCTCCACATACGTCAAACAGAGAGAAGAATAATCGCTAGCCACTTCTCAGCAATTCTAGAAGATTTAATGAGACAAGGGAGACAGACCTCCATGGTGAGTCAATTCTTCCCTGGGCGGAAGCCACGTTATTTGCGAGGTGCTGTAACTCTGAGGATAATAGAGTACTGTACAAGCACTATGAATAGCTATTTCTTGACTCCCCAAAGTGCTTACATTAAAGCTTCCAGAATAATGTACACTCACCAAGTAACAAATAATCCAATGTTTTATAAAAACAGTTTGAGTTTGATGGAATGAAATCATCATACAGATTTTATAAAGTTGTTTCTCTTCTGACTATTAATAAGAGAGAGAACACCAATCTTTTAGGACAAATGGTTTTAAAGGAAAAGATAGATTAGGAGGAAGCTTTCTAACTGAATCCAGACCTATTAAAATGGCCTGGTACCATGAACTATGTATTTCATTGAGCCAAGTCCAGAGTCCACTAATCTCAGCTTGCCCATGGCAAGGTTAGGACATTACCCTGGAAAGAAAAGATACGGATCTGTCGATGAAATATAATTCAATTCCTAAAAAGAAAAGTGGCCCAATATTAATTGAAATGATTAATGTAACACATATAAAGGCAGTAACAAACACTTAAATTTGGATTAGTGAAGTCATAGGCTCCTTAAATAGTTCACACAGGATGGTCATGCTCTCATAAGTTAAAATGGATAAAACTGATTTTTCACACCAGATTAGCTACACAATATTAATCACATAAAATATTTCCCTGAAAGTCTTGGCACAAAAATGGGCCAGTGTTTTCTGTTGTGGATATTTTTTTCCAAAGTAAATTTAGATGGGGAAAAAAAATTTAGAAAGTAATCACGAATTTCAAAATCAATAAATTCAAATTGTTTTTAAGTCAGTGAATATGTAGGCCTGCCAAACACTGCAGGAAATTGACGTACAGTCTGTCTGGCAGCCGGACCATGTGAAAAAATTTTAGGAATGATCTTAAAATAACCAAGATTCTGAAGTCTCAAAAAACCTTGTTTTACTAAGACCATTTTCCTGGTTCATAAAAAAGATAAGGAAGTAAGGGGTGGTGAACTATCTTGGGTATCTTTCAGTGGTATTTTCATTCCGGCCTGGACTCAGAAGAAATGGTTTACCATCATCATTAAGACCAGCTGCTCAGTGGCACGAGATTAAGTTAACCAAAAGAACCCAGGGATGTGTTTGAAAAGAGGGGGAAAGACAGTCCAAAAAAACTAAGATTGCTACCTCCATTCAGTGAAAATTGGTCAGTTCCTTACTACCTTTAAAAAGCTGTCTCTACTAATCTGGCCATGAACATTAACAGACTGAATGAGAAGATTCAGTTTCCCAATACAAGTGCCACCATGGTTTAAAGACTTAAAATAGTCCACTTTATTCTAAGTCCTACAATTTTTCAAAAGGAACAGGAAACATTTAAACAAAGAAAATAATTTCCTTCCTAGAAAAATTGGGGGGAAATGCCAGACTTTGTCTTTAAAAATAGTTTTCGTTTGATACTAAAGTATCATTAACACTTTGAGCAGAAGCATGAACATATTTTATTGGTCACTTAAAAATTACAAAAGCAGTGCACATTGAATAGTAAAGTTCAAATAATACCAATACAAAAATGTACTAAATAGTGAAAGTCTATTCTGACTCTCCACTCCCAACCACCCAACTCACCGAGGAAAACTCTGACTTGTTGCATAGCTTCCAGACCTTTTCCCAACACACACACAAATATTTTTTACAAAAATGGAATTATTTTTCTTACAACTTGTTTTTATTTCTCTAAAGAGTGTATCACGGATAGCCTTCCGTATCTGTACATACAAATCTGCCGCTGTACTTTGAATGAAGGCGTATACACTCAGGCACACCCCCCCCACCCCAAGTCGCTAAGTTCTTTCATTTGTTTGTTCATTCATTCATGCTACAAACTTTTACTGAACGTCTACTATATTTCAGGTATGGTGCCACGCTGGGTGTGGCAATTGCCTGAGGGAGAAAAGCAACTGTCGGTGCTGCTAATACAGAATGGCAGGCCCTTAAAGGAAGCTTTCCTAGAGGAGATACACCTCAGATTAGTCTTGAAAAGTAGGTAAGAGTCAGCAAGGTAAAGGACTGAACAGTCCACATTAAAGTCTTGCAAGTTTGTGAACTTATTATACTAATATATGTACTATGTGAATGAACTATTTCACCATATTTTACTGTTTGCCTTTTTTTTCAAAGCAAATAGAAAGAAAACACTGGAACTAGATTTTTCAGTAGTGCAATTAATAATGATTAATCTAAAAATACTCTACATAATGGAAAATATAAGATTTAAAAATTTAAGACCCTCTTTCTTATATGGGCATGTTTATTACACATAATATGTACATGTGAATATATATATATATATATATATATATATATATATATACACACTCACATAAACAAACTACATACTATAGCATACTAAATACTGCAGAATAAAATAAGTCTGATCTTTTTTGGCATTCTTGACAAAGCAAACTTAATCATCTGATTTATCCAGAAGATTTTATTTATAAATCCAATGCTTTAGAGGCAGGCCAGGAGACAACTCATATTCAACTAGTCAAATTAAATTGTATGTAGAACTTTTTTTGTTGCCTTAAAAGCCAGATTCATTTCAGTCATACAAAATCTTACAGAGTATGTTTTATGGACAAATTGTTGTATGAACCTCTGGAATACAGTCAGCTGAAGACACAGTCCTTACTCTCAAAGGGCTTCCAATTAGTATATCAGGGGCATATAGAGTCATGAGTAATTATAATACAAAAGCAGCACACAGAGAAAGAATTAATTCCGACCAGGGAAATTGATGTTAAACGGAAGGGATAGGGTTAAGCTGGGTGGAATTTCAACTAGCAAAACAGGGATGAAGGGTCCGCCAAAATAACACAGAAAGGCACAAGTAAAGACCAAGAAGTTGGAGGCTGCCACGTACGTGTAGACGATAGTGAAGTGGCAGAGTAAGACTAGAGTTGAGAGGGCACAGAGGAAGTAGGAGTGGGAAATAAGGCTGGAGAGGTAACGGGGGCAGATTATGGGGCAGCGTAGTTATCGATACATTCCAAGAAGTTCAGCCTTTATCCTACAAGTAATGAGCCATCAAAGATTCCTCTAAGGAGATATGATCAGAATAATGATGCATGAGTAGGAATGGAAAAGAAGACAGGACTAGGTAGACAGAGTAGGGGACTATGACAAAGCTCTAAGGAAGAGGTAATGAGAGATGATTAAGGACTGTAGCAGTGTAAATCAGAAGACGGGAATAGACTGAAAGACATACATTGGCAGCAGAATGAAAAAGAACTTGGGCTCCAGAAAGCGCTGGATTTGAATCCTGGCTCCTCCAAATACTTGTTTTCTGGCGTTGGGCAAGTTTAACTCCTTTAAGCTATAGGTTCCTCATCTATAAAACAGAAATTTCGCAATCTGCCTGTGTAGGGAAAAACCTACAAGAAAAACAGGAAGTTGTCTGGATAAATCATGTCCACACACTTATTTATTCAACACCATATAATGACACAAAGAAGAATAAAATGTAGCCCCTATCTGGCTGGGAAAACAGATACATAAACAGAGAGGAGAGAGAGTGCAGAAAGGCATTAATGATTGTGTAAAAAAATGGTGAAGGGATTCAAGGAAGTTTTCATAGAGGTGTTGGAATCAGGCTACTCACAACTTTGAGGTGTTTTGGTTTCACCTTGACTCACCAGGTCCTCCGCTTCACCATATATATTATAGTACACAACCCCTAGGACATTGTGCCATCTGAATTTTAGAGGTGAAAGGCAAGTCAAGAGAAAGTGGTAGAAAAAAAGGTGGGGCAAGGGGAGGAAGGGAAAAGGAAGAAAGATTAGAGGAATATGAATGAATTTTAGGCAAATACCTTCTCAGGAAACAATACTTGAAAGAAAGCCAGATAATATTTAGATTCCCAGTGTGATACAATGTCAAGGCAGCAAAACTCAAATGAAAGAATCTAACGAGTTCCAGGTGGTGGTTTAGTAGATGTTTTTCATTAGGTGAAGCTGAGTTGAGGTGGCTACTGTCGGTGTCAATGCCCTGTCTGAAAAAGTTTTAATTTAACTTCAAGCCACAAATATAGAGACTTTCGTTTAGACTGTATGCATGCATCGGTCTACCACTGATAAGTGTCAGAGTAACCTGTTTCTCCAGAAAGTGAGAGAAAAACCTGGTTGCAAAGATGTTGTCTTCAATTCTCTCATGCATCAGGTAATTTTATCTAAGTTATTCAACAAATATTTATTGAGTGCCTACTTTGTGTAAGGCACAATGGCAGATACAAGATATTATATAGATCTTGCCATCATGAGTCTCATAAATATGTTTACTGTAAAGTAGAAAGTGATCGATTCAATGAGACGTGAAGATAAAGTACTACACAGCATAAAAGGGAGGTAGATTACTTTGAGTTGGGAACATTAAGGATGTGCCACTGGCATTAGGTCAGAGAGGACTATGCTGTGATATTCATTTGACAAACATTTAATAAGTAAGCCATTTACCTAAAAGACAATGAGACTCTGAGGTGTTTTAGTCCAACTCCTTCATTTAATTCACTAGGAAACAAATGCCCAGAGACTCAAACAGCTAATTCAAACATATAAGAAGAGGTCAAAACAGAATTGATACCTCCAGGCTACAAGTCCAGTACTTTCTAATACTTTATTCTGTCTCCTTCAAAACCCTCAGTCTCAGGGCTTCCCTGGTGGCGCAGTGGTTGGGAGTCCACCTGCTGATGCCGGGGACACGGGTTCGTGCCCCGGTCTGGGAAGATCCCACATGCCGCGGAGCGGCTGGGCCCGTGAGCCATGGCCGCTGGGCCTGCACGTCTGGAGCCTGTGCTCCGCAGCGGGAGAGGCCACAACAGTGAGAGGCCCGCGTACCGCAAAAAAAACCCCACAAAAACCCTCAGTCTGACTATTTTGTGATGAACAATCACTATCTAAAAATACAACCCATTTCATTTCTGAATTCAGTCTAATTGTTGAAAAATGCCTCCTATAACATTTAGTTAAAAACTGCCTTCATTTCTAACCAGTGGCCCCCTCTGGAGACACACAGAACATATACAATCCTATAGCCATACGGTCATCATTCACATATATGAAGACAATCCTCATGTTTCCATTCCATTATTAGGGATTCAGTGTATCACCATGGTTGGGGAACAGGCACTGGAATTAGGAAGAGCTGGATTTGAATCCCAGCTTCAACATTCACTAAGTATATGGTCACGAGCAAAGTTACTTTATATAATCTGTGTGCTCTCTTAGAAGATGGGATGTCTATGTCCTTCCTGCCTCCCATTGAAGGCAATAGCTAATAGCTATGATGGAGAGTTGGTATAACTTTTGGTATAACTGTCAGAATACTAGAGTTTCCTTATATACATTAATCTAGCACTGAATCATGTGAAGGGAAAAGTTACAAAACCGAAAAAGATGGCAGTGTTTTTTTCCCCTCCTCTTGCCTTCCCCTCCCCTCTCCCTCTCTCTCTCTTCTCTCTCTTTCTCTGGTACCAACCAGTCAATGAGTGATGGCTGTGAAATATTGAGGAAAAGCTAGATAACTGTCATGGCTTCACCAGATAGCAAACAGAGCTCTGGCAGCAGTTTTACTGACATACAATGTTGAAAAATACTTCCCTATCATATAGGGCACAAATATGCTGCTTTTTGATTAGAAAGAAAGATCCTCAAGGGTGGGATTCAGATAGTTTCATAACTTGTACCGTCTCAAACGTATTAAAAGACAGTAAAAGGTAGGACTGCTCCCTCTAGGTTCATGAGTTCTCCTAAACAATGCAGTACAAAGCTGACAGTGTTTCCTAGTTACTTGGGGAGGATGGGGACGAGTAGAAAGGAAGAACAGAAGATTTAGAATTGATTCTGTTCCTACTTCCAAATGTTACAAACCAGCTGGTAATGTTTAGTAGCAATAACCTCATCTGCTAGGCACTGCAACTAATTTCCCATATTTGGATAGGAAAAATGCCTCATGTCTGAAAGAATGACATACTGACAGGGAATACAGTGACTGACGATAAAGGTAGATACGTAGCTCCTGGGTATGAGAAAGTCAAGAACTCACCTAGATGGTCTACAGATTGGACACACAGTTTGCAGAAGAAGAGACAGAATGAGTCAGCGTTCTCAAAGTAAGGGCTAAACTAAGAAATGGAAGACGAAAATGCAGAGAAGGGGTAGTGTCGCAGACTGGTAGCTGCCCCCCAATATCTGTTCTCTTTCTTCCATAGAAATAACATTTTTAGCTGGCCACATGGCATTCAGAATAAAGACATTTACCAGTCTCTCTTGCAGCTAGGTGTAGCCATGAGACTAAGTACTGGCCAGTATTATATGGCAGTTTTGGGGCACCTTCCTCAAAAGATGGCTGGGGCATGCCCTTTTTCATCCTTTTTTCCAACCTGCTGTGTGAAATGGAGATGCCTCTCCCTTCTATCATGAAAATGAAAGTACCAGCCTAGGAATGGTGAGTGGTGAATTTCAAGAAGTGGGTCTCTAGACATATAAAATGTTTTCAATTTTTATTAAACAATGCTGTCAAAAATATCCTTAAAGCTCTTTTGCACATATCTATTTCCTTAGATTACATTCCCATTAGGAGGTAAAAGGATAAAAAAATTTTAAAGATTCTGATACATATGGCCAATTTGCTCTTCTCAAAGTTTAAATTTACATGTGCACCCCTCCTTCCCAGTCCAACATTAGGAGTTAATCTTTTTTCATTAATTGGTAAGAGCTCTTTTTATATTAAGAGTGTGGGCACCATATTATAAATACTTCTTCCCAATTTATTTGCCTTTCAATTTAGCTGATTATTTTATTGTCCAGAAACCTAAAATCTTTATGCAGTCAAATCAAACCCTTTTAAAAAGTAATTCCTGCCTTTACTACCATACCTTTAAAAAGGCTTCCCCTACATCAAGATTATGTACACATTTTTCCTATTACTTTTTAACTTTCATTTAATCTTTAATCCACAGGAATTTTTCCTACATATTTAGCTGATTGTACCAACACCAGATTCAACACTTTCAATAATACCTATTTATTGAGTATGTAATTAAAAATCCACTTTTATTATATTCTGATTTTTAAAAGTTAGTAGTAGGCTGTTTTAATTACTGTGGCGTTGGAAATGTTTTAAAACATGCTCATGCAAATTATTCACATTATATCTTTTTTCTTTTCTTTTCTTTTTTTTTTTTGGCAAGTCTGTTTGGTTTATTCCTTCAAGTGAACTTTAGAAATACACTGTCAGGTTTGGCAAAAAGAAAAAAAAAACTGGAATTGCATTACATGATGGAAAGAAAAAAAATTTCTTTGGTGGGGGGAGAATGTATAATTTTAAAACATTAACTCTTCCCATCCAGAAGTATGGAATGTTTCTCTAAATTGTTTTTATGTCCCTTAGTTACGTTCCATAGTTTATTTCATATGGTTGGTTCTATAGTTTACTTAAGTCCTAAAGTTTACTTCGTTAGGCAAATTTCTTAAGTATGGTTGTCGATTTTTTTCATGTATTTGTGTTATTATAAGTAGGATCTTTAAAAACATTTTTGTTTGTGCTGGTACAGAGGAAACATTAATTTTTGAATTTATTTTGTAACTGACCATCTTACTGGTGTGTTTTTAATTAAAATTTTCATAAATGTTAGTTGATTAATCTTGGGTTTTCTAGTTAGACAATAATATTTTCAGTTTTAAATGATTATGGTATTTCTCACTTCCTTTGCAATATTTATACTTCATTTCATTTTCTTATCTTACTGCATTAGGCAGAACTTTCAAAACAATATTAAATAATAGAGTTTAACACAGGTAATGGCTGACACCTTATTTTCACTGACTTTACAACTTAAGGCATATTTTTCTTTTGTCCTGTGAAAACAGCTGTTACGTATCAGTCTTTTCCACCTTTTTATACCGCCCCCAACCCCCAACTATTCTGTAAATTTGAAGGCAAAAACTGTGTTTTAGTACTCTTTAAAATAACTATAGCACCCAGAACAGTGTCTTCCACAGAGCAAATAAATCATTAAACCGGTAGTTCTCAAACCTGGTGGATCATTGGAATCACATGGGAGCTTTTTAAAAAATGAGGTGCAAGTTCCATAAACCATTTAAAAACTTCAAATTCTCTATTCACGAGGGAGGGAATCTAGATGTTCTGAAAGCTTCTTAGGCAATTCTGATGATCCACCAGGTTTGAGAACCACTAGTCTAATATTTTTAACACTCCTGGAGATTCCGTTTCAGACCCAGGGATCTGATTTTTAACAAATCTTTCTAAATGACTCAGAGGCAGGTTTGGAAATTACTGATAATTCAGAGAAGAGATCAGAGGGTTTTTTTTTCTCCTTTATGTTTTCTGTATTTTATGTTCTTCATATGTAAAAGTGAAAAAAATGGCAAGGTATATAAAGAAAAAGTTAATCTCCCAGCTGTACCTCCTTGAAATAACCGTTGATAACCAACTAGTGGTAACCTTCCATACCTTTTCCTTGCTTACACAAAACAAACATGAGGGGGTGTGTGTGTGTGTGTGTGTGTGTGTGTGTGTGTGTGTTATGTGTAGTTTTGTTTTTATCAAAACAAAATAATAGCAAAGCAATTATTTTATAATCTGGCATTATATTTAAATCTATTATTGCAAATAAATGATAATGAATGCTCTCAGGACCATTTAGCATACTTATTAATAAATGAAAACCAATTTCTACTTTCTTATCTATTACAGACTTAAACATAGCAGTGAATATAAAAATATTTTCATTTTATTCTTAATTCTTTAGCAAGTGTAGGAACAATTCTGGGAAACTCAGCTATGAAGTTCAAAAACTAGCAGTTAATATACCAAAAGATATGGGTTCATAAATCAAAACAGCATCTTAAGAACCATGAGGACAGTACTAATATAGGAAGGCTAAAAATGGCATATAAAACTTTCTTGTCTACACAAATAATAAAGTAATTAAAAACTACAAAAAGAAATCCTATTATACATGTTACTTATGCTTAGCTCTCACTCATCTTTTAGATAAAGGCTATTTTTAATACACAAGCAAAATTAAGGCTTAACTGACCTCCATTTAACATGCTTTAACAAAACATAAAAGGTAGCACTCAAATATACGCCAGAAATAAAATTTTTTAAAATAGAACTGCTAATAAAGGGGAAGAATGTAAATTACTAGCTAAGAAAAAAGAACACATTCTAAAAAACTAAGTCATGACTTTGGTGAAATCACTACATTATTCATTTGTTATTACTAAATTTTCATAAAGTTTCTTTTCCATAAAGCTCAATGAAAAACACTGATTATTGTATCAATTATTAAATAGTGCAAACAAATATTTCTAAATTCCCAACACTGAAAATGAGAAGACAGTGTGGGAGCTGCAGAGAAGAATGAGAGAGAAAAGTAAAAATAAAAGCAAGAAACAAAATAAGAAAGATATCTTCCTCTACAAAAAATGAATTAAACTTCAATTTCTGATTCATTCTGCAAGGATCTTTCTGTACAAACAGGATTTAAGAGAGTTTTAAGAAAATGACATCTTTCTTGGCTGTCAGGAGTTTGTTAGAAGGATATCTGATTCTGTAAAGTTGGAATGGGAGAGAGAATGTAGTGGGGGATTAAACTAATCTAAAGAAGTGTGAAATTGGAGAAAGGTCTAAAAATCAAGAGAAATGTGTTGAAAATAATAATAATTTACAATGGAAATAGTTTTGAGAAAGGGAAAAACAATCAGTGTTGTGGATAATGGAAGCAATCCTAATAATAAGTTGTTTTGCTGTGTTCTTAGAGGGAATAGGAAAATCAGAGAGACCGACAATGGTAGTTCAGGTTTGAAATTGCTAGATATTTGGCAGAATTGAGAAATGGAAAGGGGAGTAATTATTACTAATTATTAATATCTCCAAACTGCCACTCCTCTCCACATCCCCAAGCCAGCACCCACCCTTATTCCCTAACTGCTCTGACCCAGAATAACACTTCTCCCTCCTTCCATCTTCACCTGGTTTCTCTATCAATGCTCCCATTGAGCATGAGGGTCCCATCCACCCTCTTTCCTCAGGGACACTTCATTCCATTGATTATCTTTATTCAACCCTCAAACTCCTACCTTAGCTCTTTCTTTTCAGCATGTAAAAATCCTCGAGTTTTTCATATCTAAGACCAAACCAAAAAATAAAAAAGTTTCCCTTTATCACCTCATATCTCCTCTTTCACAAGCTACTCCTGGAAAGAAGTCTATTTCTTCCCCTTGATTCACTGCTCATTCTGAAGCAGTCTGGCTTTAGGCCTCACCATCTCACGGAGGCTGCTTCACTTAAAAGCAACATTGACCTTCTACGTGTCAAATCCAATCTCCAGCTTTTAGCCCTCATATTGATTTAATCTTTCTGAAGCTTTTTACACATTTACGTCCTCTTTCTCGAAAAGCTCTCCTCCCTCAGTATCTAAGACATCACATTCCTTCTTCTGTCGGTGCTCCATAGGGAGCCACCTCAGTCCGTCTATTAGTCTCCCTCTGTTTTCATGACTTCAATTACACCAGCTCAAAAATAACCCACAATTCTGAATCTCTAGCCCCAGATAGGCATTTCTGTAGAGCTCTAATTCTGGATATGTCTCAAAAACCACTTCTTTCTGAATTCTGACAGTATTAATACATCTAAAACTAATTCATCATGTTACCCCTTAAAAAGTCATTATTCCTTAACGTAGTGAATGGAGCCATCACTCACCCAGTGGTTCAAGTAAAACATCTGGGAATCATCTGAGATCCTTTGCTCTCCCTTACTTCCTAGATCTAATCACTAGAGATTCTCTCAAAACCGTCCCTTTCCATTCATTCATTGCCTTCATGCATTTCTCATTTAGACCATGTCATATTGCAACATTCTCCTCAATGATTTCACTACCTCTAACCTCAAGCTCTTGCAATCTAATTTCTGAACATCAGTTCACTGTAATTTTTCAGTGGCTCTCATTTTTATATAAGCTAAAATCTAAACTTCTTTATATGGCATAAATGTACCTGCCCACTTTCTTTCCTCATTCCCACCACTTCCCAACTCAACTTCAGGTTTTAGTAACACTGACTATGTCTTCCTGTGCCCACTTCTTCAGTACATGTTATAACACAATTTTCCCACTTGCCTGCCTAGTACATTCTTACTCATTCTTAGGTATCTGTTTAAATGCTAACTTCTTAAACAGCATCCCCTTTCTCTATTAGGCAGATTTTGGTGTTCTTTGTATATTCTCAATTGTAGTTTTAAAGACTCTTCCATTAAACAATGACCTTACTGCATTATAACTGTTTGTATGGGAAGCTTAACTAAATAATTGGTTTAGGTTAGGAAACTAAAATAGATCTTGTATTTCAGGTCAACAGTTATCAAACTATTCCCCAACTTAAAGAGTTTTATAATACCATATGCCCAGAAAGAAAGGTCTTTTAATTAATTTTAGGTGATTTGAGAGTAAAGAATAAGAGACCACTTATTTTTGTTTTACCATAGCAAAACATAGATTTTTGATACGTGTATTGCTCTTGATTTAAATATAATTTAAATTAAAGATCTGTAGCATTTACCCAACAAGTATTTCACTGAACAAATATTGTTTGAGCCACTATTATTAGCCAGAAGCTACCCTTGGTGCTGGAATACAGTTCTGACAGTCACAATCTCTACCCTAGAGGAATTTAAAATGTGGAGAGGAGAGATGGTGAAAAAGTAATTCCTAGAGTGTATAATGACAGCTTGATAAACGACTAGAGAAACATTTATTGAGAGACCTAACCTATCTTTTCGCCTGAGGATATCAACCTTAAACAGTGCCTAGAAAGACAGGCAAAAGACAGGTGGATAAAGAGAGGGTTTGTGACGCCAGAGAAGTCCAGACAAACCGAAGCACAGATACTGCAGAAAGGAGAACTGTGAGGAAAGAGCTGGAGAGGCACCAGGAACTAAACTGTGAAGGGATTTCTAAGAGAAGTTTAAGCTTTGCACTTGCAGTGACCAATTCAAATTTCCTCCAGTAGTCAAACCACTAAATTAAACACCTGTTTTCTAAAAGCACCACATTCCTCAACCATAGAGAAAAAATATTCTAAACAAAACTCTTCCCAGACTTCCCATCCCATGGTACCCACACTAAGCATTGAGGAAATAGATTAAACTAGAGATGTTTTACTTGCACATCTCCAGGGTGTGTGAAAATGAAAACAATTGAGACTCAGAACTCTCAAAAGTTATCAGAGTTCTAACCATGAACTTGGTGTGCCAAGCAACATATTAAATGTTCACTTTTGAAAGAGGAGGAGTATACTTTACCTTTTTATTTGGGATAGAAGTTTGATTCTCATCTTTTTTGTTTTCCCATTCAGATGAGCACAGTAAATGGGATCATGCTTCTATATTACAGGTACATTTTTTTGAAAGTCTGTGAATACTTTAATTTAAAAGCCATGGACAGCAAACTAGAGGAGATCGGACCATGCAAAATGTTTTATAAATAGTTCCATGTGCACTCTTCATCTGGAGTCTCACTAGAGATGGATACTGACCTTGTATTTTGTACTCATTTACTCTGAATTAGCCAAACCTTCTGCTTTTAATTACACACTTAATTCACCTAGCATGGTCTAATTACAGAAAACAAAACATCATTTAAACAAAAGGTGGCCTTGAACTTAATCTATCAAAACCCCAGTTAGTTTTAAAAGTTTTCAGTTCTTAATAAACTGCCAAGACATGCAACAGCAATTTTCCAAATGTGATCATATGCTTTTATAGCAACAGCTTTACTACATAATCAAACATCTGTATATACTTTGAAAACTTGAGGTATTGTCTCACTATTAATGCAAATCTGCTTAAATTTTGATAGACCTAAAAAATCTTAAAGCCAAAGTACTACATAATACTTTTAAAATATCCAAGATCATTTTGGCCTTGAAATGACAAGTTATCATAACCACGGCTACTTATTAACAAAATGGTCCAGGACTCTGTATAAGCTCATCTGTGGAATTTTTCCTAACTCTCCCCAGTATAGTAGCCCTTCCCCTCTGTGCTACCACTGTACTTTATATATCTCTCAATCACAGTATTTACAACACTGAATTGTGATTACTGGTTTAAAGATCTGTCCCCTACCTAGATTGCAAACTTTATGATAGTGGAGTTTATGCCTTTTATCTCTATACTCCCAACATGCAGCACGGTGCCTGACACAGAACAAGTCCTCAATACGTGTTTGTTGAATTACTATATTTAAATATAATACTGTAAAACTATCTCAATTTGGAGATGACATGATCATGTACATAGAAAATTCTAAGGAATCCACCAGAATACTACTAGAACTAATAAATGAGTTCTGCAAGGTTGCAGGATACAAGATCAATATATAAAAATCAACTGTTTTTCTATACAGTAGCAATTACCAAACCAAAAAATGAAAATAAGAAAAACAATTCTATTTACAATGACACAAAAATAAAATATTTAGGAATAAATTTAACAAGTACAAAACTTAAACTATGAAAACTACAAAACATTTCTGAAAGAAATTAAAGAAGACCCAAATAAATGTAAAGACATCCCATGTTCATGGGTTGGGAGACAATATTGTTACGGTTGAGATACTCCTCAACTTGATCTGCAGAATCTAGAGCTTTGATGCAATCCCTACCAAATCTCAGCTGACTTCCTTGCAGAAAATGATAAGCTAATCCTAAAATTCATATGAAAATTCACAGAATTAAAAATAGCCAAAACATACAATGGGATATTATTCAGCCTTAGAAAGGAAGGAAATCCTGTCACAAGCTTGAGGACATTATGCAAAGTGCAATAAGCCCATTATAAAAAGTTGAATACTGTATGACTGAGCAACTGTCAGACTGTTTTCCAAATAAGTGCAGACTGTTTTCCAGGCTGCATTTATATGAGGTATCTAAAGTAGTCAAATTCATAGAAATATAACAAGGTAGAATAGTGGTTACCAGGGGCTGGGAAGAGGGGAAAATGTGAGTTGTTTAATGGATAGAGAATTTTAGTTATGCAAGCTGAAAAGGGTTCTGGAGAATGGTTGCACAGCAATGCAAATGTAAACATTACAGAACTGTACAGTTAGAAATGGTTAAGAGAGTGAATTTTACGTTATGTTTTTCATCAAAAAAAAATTTTTTCTAAATAGCCAAATCAATCTTGAAAAAGAACAACAAAGTTGGAGGACACACTTCCTGAATTCAAAACTTGCTGCAGAGCTACAGTAATCAAAATAGTGTGGTACTGTTAGGAGGATAGGCATATATATCAGTGGAATAGAATTGAGAGTCTAAAAATAAGTCCTCACATTTACGGTCAACTGATTTTCAAGAAGAGTGGCAAGTCCATTTAATGAGGGAAAGAATAGTCTTTTCAACAAATGATGCTGGGACAACTGCATACTGATGAGGAACAGAACGAAGGTGGATGCCTATCTCACACTATATACAAAAATTAACTCAAAAGGGATCAAAGACCTAATCGTAAGAGCCAAAAGTATAAGGCTCTTAGAAGAAAACATAAGTGCAAATCTTCATAACCTTAGTTTAGGCAATAGTTTCTTAGATATAACACCAAAAGCACAAGCAAGCAAACAAACAAACAAATAGGACTTCATCAAAATTAAAAATTTTTGTGCTTCAAAGGACCCCATAAGACAGTGAAAAGACAACCCACAGATTGGGAGAAAATCCTGAAAATCATATATCTAATAAGCAACTTGATATAGAATATATAAAAATACTCTTACAACTCAAAAAAAATACTAATCACCCAATAAAAAAATTGGCAAAGGATCAGAATAGACATTTCTCCAAATAATATATGCAAACAGGAAATAAGCATATGAAAAAATACTAAGATCATTAGCTGTTAGGGAAATACCAATCAAAAACACAATGAAAACAAACAAACAAAAAAAACCCACAATGAGATTCCAACTTATACCCACTAAGATGGCCATAATCAAAAATATAGATAATAGCAAGTGTTGGTGAGGATGTAGAGAAACTGGAACCCTTATATACTGCTGGTGGGAATGTAAAATAGTGTAGCCACTTTGGAAAATAGTCTGACAATTCCTCAAAAGCTTAAACCTAGCACTATCACATGATTCAGCAATTCCATTCCCAAGAGAAATGAAAACATACGTCTACACAAAAACTTACACAAACTTGTTCACAGCAGCATTATTTATAATAACTAAAGTACATAAAAGATGGGGGGGGGGAGGAACAGTAATTAGAACTAAGGCTCAGAAAGTCATAGCAGTTAGGGAGAGCTACAGCTTAGAGTGGCAACAAACCATCAGTTGATAAATGGAAAACCAAACGTGGTATATTCAAACAATGGAATATTATTTGGCTATAAACAGGAATGAGGTGCTGATATATACAGTAACATGGATGAACCTTGAAAACATTAAGTACAAGAAACCAGACAGAAAAAGCCTCATATTACATGATTCCATTTAGATGAAGTGTCCAGAATAGGCAAACCTATAGATTTAAAAGATAGAAAGTAGGCAGTCTGTATATCTTCTTTGGAAAAATGTCTATTTAGGTCTTCTGCCCATTTTTGGACTGGGTTGTTTGTTTTTTTGATATTGAGCTGTATGAGCTGCTTGTAAATTTTGGAGATTAATCCCTTGTCAGTTGCTTCACTTGCAAATATTTTCTCCCATTCTGATGGTTGTCTTGTTTATGGTTTCCTTTGCTGTGCAAAAGCTTTTAAGTTTCATTAGGTCCCATTTGTTTATTTTTGTTTTTATTTCCATTTCTCTAGGAGCCAGGTCAAAAAGGATCTTGCTGTGATTTATGTCAGAGTGTTCTGCCTATGTTTTCCTCTAAGAGTTTGATAGTGTCTGGCCTTACATTTAGGTCTTTAATACATTTTGAGTTTATTTTTGTGTATGGTGTTAGACAGTGTTCTAATTTCATTCTTTTACATGTAGCTGTCCAGTTTTCCCAACACCACTTATTGAAGAGGCTGTCTTTTCTCCACTGTATATTCTTGCCTCCTTTTTCAAAGATAAGGTGACCATATGTGCGTGAAAGAATGCTCAACATCATTAATCATTAGAGAAATGCAAATCAAAACTACAATGAGATATCATCTCACACCAGTCAGAATGGCCATCATCAAAAAATCTACAAACAATAAATGCTGGAGAGGGTGTGGAGAAAAGGGAACCCTCTTGCACTGTTGGTGGGAATGTAAATTGACACAGCCACTATGGAGAACAGTATGGAGGTTCCTTAAAAAACTAAAAATAGAACTACCATACGACCCAGCAATCCCACTACTGGGCATATACCCTGAGAATACCATAATTCAAAGAGTCATGTACCAAAATGTTCATTGCAGCTCTATTTACAACAGCCAGGACACGGAAGCAACCTAAGTGTCCATCAATAGATGAATGGATAAAGACGATGTGGCGCATATATGCAATGGAATATTACTCAGCCATAGAAAGAAACGAAATTGAGTTATTTGTAGTGAGGTGGATGGGCCTAGAGTCTGTCATACACAGTGAAGTAAGTCAGAAAGAGAAAAACAAATACTGTATGCTAACACATATATATGGAATCTAAAAAAAAAAGTCATGAAGAACCTAGGTGCAAGACGGGAATAAAGACACAGACCTCCTACTAGAGAATGGACTTGAGGATATGGGGAGGGGGAAGGGTAAGCTGGGACGAAGTCAGAGAGTGGCATGGACATATACACACTACCAAACGTAGAACAGATAGCTAGTGGGAAGCAGCCGTGTAGCACAGAGAGATCAGCTCGGTGCTTTGTGACCACCTAGTGGGGTGGGATAGGGAGGGTGGGAGGGAGGGAGACATGAGAGAAGAGATATGGGGACATATGTATATGTATAACTGATTCACTTTGTTATAAAGCAGAAACTAACACACCATTGTAAAGCAATTATACTCCAAAAAAGATGTTAAAAATACATCCAGGAAAAAATGAATAAATAAATAAAAGATAGAAAGTAAATTAGTTATTGCCTAGGGGTGGGGGACAGGGTAGTGATGGCTGGCGGTGCTAGTTTGGTTTTTCAGTTAATGAAAATGTTCTAAAATTGATTATGATGATGGATCCCCAACTCTGTGAATATACTAAACAAATATACTAAAAATGAACTGTACACTTTAAATGAGTGAATTGTGAATTACAGCTCAATAAAGCTGTTATACAAACACACATATACATACACAGACAATTTAGAATATTAAATGACCAAAATCTGTTTCTGGGGAAGAAGCAAATGATGATGCGAAAGTACATTTGACCCTTAAACAACACAGGGGTTAGTGGTGCCAAGCCTCCATGCAGTGGAAACTTGTATATAACTTAGAGTCGGCCCTCTGCATCCAAGGTTCCTCCGTAAGTGCTGCTCCACATCTGTGAATTCAACCAACTGCAACTGTGTAGTACTGTAGCATTTGCTGTTGAAAAAAATCTGCATATAATGGATCCGTGCAGTTCAAACCCATGTTGTTCAAGGGTCAATTGTACCAGGCTTCAAATGACTGAAGCAATGTCTTCACACCTAAATTGTTTCCCTGATTCTTAACGGAAAAATTACTAAAAATATAAGGAACTTGTTTGCACTTTAGATACATTATAACACATTATAACTCCAAAATGCTCTCCTTTTCAGACAACAATGTGTGGCTAGTAGTACAGTGATAATAAATAACCTACCTAAGGAAGTAATAGTTAAAATTTCAGAGTAAATTTTTCTTAAAAAAGCATTTAGGCAAAATTAGAAGGGAAATGTTATAACAACTGAATATCAGAAATGCTCACATAGAAAATGGTGGCAGCAAACACAGAAAAATAGTTATTGAATAAGAGAAGACCACAAGACTGTCATAAGGGTGCAGCTCTATTTACAGTAGCCAGGACATGGAAGCAACCTAAGTGTCCATCGACAGATGAGTGGATAAAGAAGATGTGGCACATATATACAGTGGAATATTACTCAGCCATAAAAAGAAACGAAATTGAGTTATTTGTAGTGAGGTGGATGGACCTAGAGACTGTCATACAGAGTGAAGTAAGTCAGAAAGAGAAAAACAAATACCATATGCTAACACATATATATGGAATCTAGAAAAAAAAAAGGTTCTGAAGAACCTAGGGGCAGGACAGGAATAGAGACGCAGACGTAGAGAATGGATTTGAGAACACGAGGAGGGGGAAGGGTAAGCTGGGACGAAGTGAGAGAGTGGCATGGACATATATACACTACCAAATGTAAAACAGATAGCTAGTGGGAAGCAGCTGCGTAGCACAGGGAGATCAGCTCGGTGCTTTGTGTCCACCTAGAGGGATGGGATAGGGAGGGTGGGAGGGAGATGCAAGAGGGAGGGGATATGGGGATATATGTATACATATAGCGGATTCACTTTGTTATACAGCAGAAACTAACACACCACTGTAAAGCAATTATACTCCATTAAAGACGTTAAAAAAAAAAGACTGTCATAAGGGTCATTTCGGCCTAGTAAATGAAAAACTAGATGTGGGTTCTGTAAAGTGAGAGCTGGGGAACTAAAACAATTCAAAAGAAGAATAAGCCTAGAAGTATGTAAAAGATGGGAAGGAACAGTAATGAGAACTAAGGCTCAGAAAATCATAGCAGTTAGGGAGACCTACAGCTTAGAATGGAATTTTTAAAAATATATGGAAAAAGAAGAACCCTCCCAAATCTTTTAGCTTTCAAATCTCCATGTGAAAATCTGGACAGAGGCAGGAGTAGAGAAAATCCCCATTATCACGTTCTTCTAGTATGAATGGGGCAGGAGGAGGAGGGGGGACCTCTTAAGTAAGCTGCTAATGAGGAGAGATCCCAGAAACTGGTTCCTGTGTTCCATTCTGTAGTCACATGTTATCTCTACTGAGTGATAAAACCAGGAGTAGAGGTGAACTCTGGTAGGTACTATACAAAGCGTGACATGGCCTTGCCCTTCAAGAGATTTTCTTCATAAAATAAATCATTATTTCATGTTACTATAATAATTTTTCATTATCATGTTTGGGGGGGATTAGGGAGGATCTTTTGCACTGAAAGGGTTTATGAAGCTAAACTGCTTGTCAAGATCACCAAGGACCTCCTTTGTTGCTAACTATTCGATAGTGAGTGATCAGTCCTCGTCTTGAGCTTTAGCAGAATCTGAACCAGTTGATCACTCCCTCCTTTTAGAACATTTTCCTCACTTAACTTCCAGGATACCACACTCTCCTGGCTATCTTCCTACCTCCTTGATTGTTCCTTTTCAGTCTCTTTTGCTGGTTCCTCCTCTTCTCCTCCATCTTTTAACATTGCTATGCTCTGGGGACCGATCCTCAAACCTTGTGGTAGGCTGAATAATAATACCCTCAAGATACCATGTCCTAATTCCTGGAACCTGTGAATGTTACCTTATATGGCAAAGACTCTGAAATGTGATTAAGTTGAGGGTCTTAATTTAAAATCCTAAAGATGGGGAAATCATTCTGAATTATCTGGATGAGCCCTGAATGCAATCACAAGTGTTCCTACATGAGGAAGGGAGAAGGAGATTTCACACAGAAGAAGGGACTACAAGACAAGAAATGCAAGGAATACAGCTCTAATTAGATGTTGAAAAAGGCAAGGAAACAAATTCTCTCCTAGAGTCTCTGGGGAAAGTGTGGCCCTGCTGAAATCTTGATTTAGTCTCATTAGACATTTTGGATTTCTGACCTCCAGAACCATAAAAAAATAAATTTCTATGCTTTAAACCACTAAGCTTGTGGTAGTTTGTTATAGCAACCATAGGAAACAAGTAATAGTAAACTAATTTAATTGGTAAGGGCTCAGAATGATGCTGCTGTTGAGGGTTCAGAAAGAGATGAGAAACATCTTATTAGAAACTGAAGAAAAGGTGATTTTTGTTATATTGTGGCAGAAAGCTTAACTGAATTGTGTCTTGCAGTTATGTGGAGAGCAGAAACTGTAAATGATGGACTTGGACATTTAGCTGAGGAGACTTCCAAGCAAAGCACTTAAGTTGCAGTCTGGATTCTTTTTACAGCTTATAATAAAATGCAAGAGGAATGAGATAGATTGAGGGAAGAAATGAACAAAAATCTAAGCAAAAAGAAACCAGCACTTGATGATTTGAAAATTCTCAGCCTATCTGTATTTCAAAAGATGTTCAAATTAGGAGATACATTGTTAGAAAAACATGTTCTGGAGAGAAGGTCAAGGATGTGGCTGGACAACCTTTTGCTAATGTTGAAGAGATTAGGTGTGTGATTCATGCATCCCCTCAACCATCTCAACAGAAGCCAGGAACAGTGATGGGATTATCCAGGAAAGATCTGTGGAGAAACTTCTTGTTTAATGGTGTGAAACAATGTGTCATACACAGGGAACTCACAAGATTTTTGAGAATGTTATACCAGCAGAAACACTACCTGCTTGCCTTGAAAAGGATCAAGGATAGGATGAAATGAAGGAAGACTGTCGAACTTCCAAAATTCTGCAAGCAGGAAACAGGTTGATAAAATACTTAGCTACAAATGTGATACCTTTCAAGAAAAACGAAGGGTGACTCAGAGGGTGGAACATATGGCCCAGAGGGCAGAGCCTCAAGTCACAGAAGATTACTCTCAGGCCTTGAAACCTAGTAAGATTTTCAATACTGGATTTTAAAATTTCTTGGGACCAGTGAGTCCTTTCTTCCTTCCATTGACTCTCTTTTGAAATAACTGTAACTGTTATCTTATGCCTGTCCCACCACTGTATTCTGGGGGCATATAATTTGTTTCCTAGTTCAACAGGTCCATGATGGAGAGGAATTTTGTTCCAGAATGGATCATAACTAGAGTATACCCATACCTGATTTAGATGATGAGATTTGGGACTTCTAAGCTAATAATATTTAGATGAGATTTTGGACTTTGAGTGAATGCTACAATGGGTCGAGACTTTGGAGATGTTGGGTTGGGGTGAATGTATTTTGCATGTGGATACACATGAATCCTTGGGGGCCACAGGGAAGACCGCAGTAAGCTGTATAAAGGCCCCCCAAGATGTCCATGTCCTAATACCTGGAACCTATGAATATTACTTTACATGGCAAAGACTTTGCAGAAGTGATTAACTTAATAATCTTGAGATGGAAGATTATCCTTGAATACCTAGGTGGGCCTTAAATGCAATCATAAGTGTCCTTTTAAAAAGGAGGCATAAGAAGAATCCACACAGATGGAAAAGGTCATGTGACAGAAGCAGAAGGAAGCAGTTAAGATAGAAAAGATGCTAGTGTACTCCAGTGGCTTTAAAGATGGAGAAAGGGGCTATGAACCAAGGCTTCAAGGAATGCTGCTCTAGGTGCTCAAAAATGAAACAGTTTCTCTGCGAAAGCCTCTAGAAGGAGCACAGTCCTGCTGATAGCACAATTTAGCCCTGTAAGACTTAGTTTAGACTTCTGACTTCCAGAACAATAAAAAAACAAACTTCTATTGTTTTAAGCCACTAAGTTTGTGGTAATTGATTACCACATTTTTTCCAACAGCCATAGGAAACTAATACAGATTCCTTCTCTTTTCCATATAAACTCACTCATTTGAAGAGTCCCTTGAAGATGCCATTCAACCTCATGGCTTTGAATACCATCCATATACTGATGACTCTCCAAATCCAGCCTACATGTCTCTCCCAAACTCCCAACTTGTATATACAAACAAAGGCCCTGGTATTTCATAGTGAATTAAACAAACAGACCAATGGGATAGGACAGAGCCTCCAAATACAATCTTTCATATACAGACACTTGATCTATGAGAGAGATGGAATTTCACAAAGTGGAGAAAGAATGGACTTTCCAGTATAGGATGCCAGTCAACTAGTTATAAAATTAGACCCCTATCTGACTCAGAAACCAAAGGGATTGATTTACGTACACACAAAAGCACGCACACGAATGTTCACAGCAGCTTTATTCATAACCACTAAAAACTGAAAGCAACCTAGATGCCCTTCAAAAGGTGAATAGATAAACAAACCGTGGCACATCCATACAATGGAATATTATCCAGCAATTAAAAAAAAAAGAGCTATCAAGCCATGAAAAGACATGGAGAAAACTTACATGCATATTGCTAAGTGAAAGATGCCAGTCTGAAAAGGCTACATACTATATGATTCCAATCATATAATACTTTGGAAAAGAAAAACTACAGAGACAGTAAAAAGATCAGTGATTGCCAGGTGTTTGAGGAAAAAGAGGGAGGGATGAATAGGTGGAGCACAGGGGATTTTAGAGCAGTTAAGCTATTCTGCATGAAACTATAAAGGTGGTTACACAACATTATGCATTTGCCAAAATCTATAGAACCGTACAACACAAAGAGTAAATCCTAATGTAAACTATGGACTTTAGTTAATAATAATGTATCACTATTTGTTTATCAATTGTAACAAATATACCACACTAACAGAAGATGTTAATAATTGGGGGAAACTGCAGGGTGGAGGGGAGAGAGAGAGAAAACATGGAAACTCTGTACTTTCTGCTCAACTTTTCTGTAAACCTAAAACTTCTCTAAAATATGAAGTCTACTAACTAAAACAAAACAGTGTGGAAGGTAAAACTGTAAAATTTTAGAATTCAACATATAAGATACATTTATGTCGTTTTAAATATGACCCAGAAAGAGTGTACCTTAACAGAGAATACTGAATCCAATTATATTAAAATTAAGAACTTCTATCATAAAAAAAATTACACAGTGAAATAAGCCACAAAATGGTAGAAAATATTTGTACCAATATAACTGAAACAAAACAAAACAAACAACATCCAGAATATATAAACAGCTCCTATAAAGCAATAAGAAAAGACAAATAACTCTAACAGAAAACTAAAAGACTTGAACAAGCACTTCACTGAAGAGGAAATTAGAATGGCCAAAATCTATGGGAACCACATGAAATTATATTCAATCCCATTAGTGGTGAGGGAAATATGATAATGAAATATCATTTGACAGCCACCAGATTGGTGAAAATTCAAAACCTGGCAATAGCAAATTAATGAAGAGTACTGAGCAACGGGAACTCTTAATGTAAACTGGTACACCCACCTTGGAAAATAATTGTGCATAATTGAGTAAAGTTGAAGATGCAAATATTCTACTATTCAGCAATTTCTAAACACCTATTGGAAAATACTATAATGAAATTCTTGCACTTGTTCTCTGGGAAACATGTATAAAAATGTTCATAGCAGCATTGTCTGTAATAGCTAAAGATGAGAAATGATTCAAATATTAGTCAACAGAGAATGGATGTATAAAACAGAAAAAAAAAATCACTTAGTGGAATACTATATAGCACTGAAAATGCATAAACTACAGTTTCATAAATCAAAATGGGATCATGATCCTCAAAAGTATACCCTAGAGCAAATCACAGAAGCATACACAAAATATTATTCCATTTATATAAAGTTCAAATCCAGCAAGACCAAATAATATATTGTCAAATCCAGCAAGACTACATAATATATTGTTTAAGAATATATACCTTTTTATGGCTAAGTAATATTTCATTGTGTGTGTGTATATATATCATATATATATTGTGTGTATATATATATCATATATATATCATGTGTGTGTCTGGCTGTCTATAATCTATCTATCCATCTATCTATCACATCTTCTTTATCCATTTATCTCTTGATGACCACTTAGGCTTCCTATCTTGGCCATTGTAAATAATGCTGTTATAAATACTAGGGTGTATGTATCTTTTCAAACTAATGTCTTCATTTTATTCAGACATATACCCAGCAGTGAAATTGCTGGATCATATGTTAGTTCTATTTTTACTTTTTTGAGGAACCTCCATACTGTTTTCCACAGTGGCAACTTACATTCCTACCAACAGTGCATACAAAGTGGATGGACCTAGAGGGTATTATACTTAGTGAAATAAGTCAGACAGAGAAAGACATATACTCTATGTTATCAATTATAAGTAGAATCTAAAAATAAAACAAATAAATGTATATAACAAAACAGAAACAGATTCACAGATATAGAGAATAAACTAGTGATTACCAGTGGGGAGAGGGAAGGAGGAAGGGGCAAGATAGAGTATGGGATTAAGAGATACAAACTACTATGTATAAAATAAATAAGCAACAAGGATATATTGAGAGCACAGGGAAATACATTATTTTGTAATAACTTTAAATGGAGTATAATCTATAAAAACATCAAATCACTATGTTGTACATCTGAAACTAATATAATATTGTAAATCAACTATACTTCCAAACAAAAGTTTTTTTAAAAAAGTCAACAGATATATATAAATGAAAAAAAAAAAGAATATACACCTGGTTGGTAAAACTACAAAGAAGAGAACAGTAATAATTACCACAAAAGCAAGAATACTGGATTCTGCTATAGGGATAGGAGGGGAAACAGGGGGCTTCTAAGAAACTGTAATTTATATTGCCTAACCTAGGTGGTGGGTATTTGGGCATGTGTATAACTATTCTTAAAACTATACATATAATGCTTGATGCAAAAAATTTAAGACTATAAATACAAATATAACAATTATAAAAGGTAAAGGTAGAAACAAATATAAATAAAAGCAACTCTAGAAATATAAATATAATTTATATATGTTGCCTTGGGTCAAATATTTTAAAATGCTACATACCTTGACAAAAAGGAGCATAATTTACAGAAAGGGAGTGTATATATTTTCCCTCTTTATGATAAAAAATTCCAAATATCCATAGAAAAGTTAAAGTAGTAGTATAATGAACACACCCATATAACTTCTGCTTTGCTTCAACTGTTAACATTTTACTGTATCTCCTCACTTGCTTTCTACACACACACTAACATTTTACTGTATCTCCTCACTTGCTTTCTACACACACACTAACATTTTACTGTATCTTCTCACTTGCTTTCTACACACACACACACACACACACACACATTTTTATTTTGAGCCACTGGAAAGTATATGCAGAACATCACGGCACATTACATCTAAATACTTCAGCATGCATCTTCTGAGAATAAGGTTGTTTTCCTACATTACCACATGCTACTATTGTGCCCAAGAAAATGAACACTAAGTTTCTAAAATCACCTAATATAGGGACTATATATTTTGTGAAGAACAGAAAACCTGGGAAACACACAACAATATGCTTAAATGAAAGGTTACCCATAATAAATTCACTAAATATTCTGAGAAAATAAATATTCACTTACTTCAACAACTCACCAGTATTACTTATGGACTAAGTTTAACTAGGCCAAGATGGGTGGAGCCAAATTCCCAACAACATATACCGTTATGAAATTTTTATTTTTAAATAAAAAATCACAACATATGGTTTGACACTAGAATAGAATATTTGAAATTAGAACTGTCCAGGAAAACTCACGCTGTGTGATCACTGTAAACAGACTACAATGAGATCAGGGCGGTTCCATTACAAAGTCGGTTTAAAAGAGACAAGGTAACAAAGTTGTCATCCTGAGCCAGGTCCAGGAAAAATAAGTGTGGATTGAGACCCCCTGCCATGTAAGATGAACTAGGCTCTTGCGGCATAACCATACATGTATCACAACCAATTTCCTATATATATAGTGAATAGACTTCATTACCCCAGTATGTAAAGTCCTGAAAAATCCAATTAAAAATATTTCATTTCAGACTTAAAATTATATCTATGTTTTTAAAGAAATACTCTATATTATCTATTATTATAGTTGGCAAATTCCTAAGTCAAAGGACATAGTCCGTTTAAAATAAAGACTGTCGTAAGAGACAAGGATACTACATAACGATCAAAGGATCAAACCAAGAAGATATAACAATTGTAAATATTTGTGCACCCAACCATAGGAGCACCTCAATATATAAGACAAATGTTAAGAGACATAAAAAGAGAAATTGACAGTAACACAATAACAGTGGGGGACTTTAACACCCCACTGACATCAATGGACAGATCATCAGACAGAAAATCAACAAAGAAACACAGGCCTTAAAAGACACATTAGACCAGATGGACTTAACTGATACTTATAGAGCATTTCATCCAGAAGCAACAGAATACACATTCTTTTCAAGTGCACGTGGAACATTCTCCAGGATAGATCACATGCTGGGCCACAAAGTAAGCCTTTTTGTAAATATAAGAAAACTGAAATCACATCAAGCATCTTTTCTGCCCACAATGCTATAAGGCTAGAAATCAACTACAGGGAAAAAACTGCAAAAAACACAAACACATGGAGGCTGAACAATATGCTACTGAACAACCAATAGATCATTGAAGAAATCAAAGAGGAAATCAAAAATACCTAGAGATAAATGAAAAGGAAAACACAACAATCCAAAAACTATGGGACACAACAAAAGCAGTTCTAAAAGGGAAGTTTATAGTGATATAAGCTTACCTCAGGAAACAAGAAAAATCTCAAATAAACAACCTAACCTTATGCCTAAAGCAACTAGAGAAAGAACAAACAAACCCCAAAGTTAGTAGAAGGAAAGAAATCATAAAGCTTTCAGAGCAGAAAGAAATGAAAGAGACTGAAAAATTAGAAAAGATCAATAAACTAAACTGGTTCTTTGAAAAGATAAACAAAATTCATAAACCTTTGGCCAGACTCACGAAGAAAAAAAGGGAGAGGGTCCAATCAATAAAATCAGAAATGATAAAGGAGAAGTTACGAACAATACCACAAAAATACAAAGGACCATAAGAGACTACTATGAACAACTATGTGCCAATGAATTGGACAACCTAGAAGAAATGGATAAATTCTTAGAAAGGTATGATCTCCCAAGACTGAACCAGGAAGAAACAGAAAATAAGAACAGACCCATTACCAGCACTAAAATTGAATCAGTAATTTAAAAACTCCCAACAAACCAAAGTCCGGACCAGATGGCTTCACAGGTGAATTCTAGCAAACATTTAGAGAGGAGTTACCACCTATCCTTCTGAAACTCTTCCAAAAGAACTGGCAAGGAAGGACACTTCTGAACTCATTCTATGAGGCCACTGTCACCCTGATACCAAAACCAGACAAAGATATCACATGAAGAAAAGAAAATTACAGGCCAATATCACTGATGCACACAGATGCAAAAATCCTCAACAAAATGTTAGCAAACCAAATCCAACAATACATTAAAAGGATCATACACCATGATCAAGTGGGATTTATTCCAGGGATGCAAGGATTTTTCAAGATTTGCATATCAATCAATGTGATACACCACATTAACAAATTGAAGAATAAAAACCATATGATCATCTCAACAGATGCAGAAAAAGCTTTTAATAAAATTCAACATCCATTTATGATTAAAAAAAACTCTTCAGAAACTGGGCATAGAGGGAAACTGGGCATACCTCAACATAATAAAGGCCATATATGACATATCCACAGCTAATATCATACTCAATGGTGAAAAGCTGAAAGCATTTTCTTCTCTAAGATCAGGAAAAAGACAAGGATGTCCACTCTTGTCACTTTTATTCAACATAGTTTCGGAAGTCCTAGCCACGGCAATCAGAGAAGAAAAAGAAATAAAAGGAATCCAAATGGGAAAAGAAGTAAAACGGTTTGCAGATGACATGATGCTATACAGAGAAAATCCTGAAGATGTTACCAGAAAAGTACTAGAGCACATCAAAGAATTCAGTAAAGTTGCTGGATACAAAAAAAATTTTTTAAATATATTTATTTATTTATTTATTTTGGCTGTGTTAGGTCTTCGTTGCTGTGTGCAGGCTTTCTCTAGTTGCAGCGAGTGGGGGTTACTCTTCATTGCAGTGCGTGGGCTTCTCATTTCAGTGGCTTCTCTTGTTGTGGAGCGTGGGCTCTAGGCACACGGGCTTCTGTAGTTTCAGCATGCGGGCTCTAGAGCGCAGGCTCAGTAGTTGTGGCGCACGGGCTTAGATGCTCCACGGCATGTGGGATCTTCCCAGATCAGGGATCAAACCCATGTCCCCTGCAATGGCAAGTGGATTCTCAACCACTGTGCCACCTGGGAAGTCCCTGGATACAAAATTAACCACAGAAATCTGTTGCATTTCTACACACTAACAGCAAAACATCAGAAAGAGAAATTAAGGAAACAACCCCATTTATCATCACATAAAAAAGAATAAAATACCTAGGAATAAATCTACCTAAGGAGGCAGAAGACATGTACTCAGAAAACTTAAGACTCTGATGAAAGAAACTGAAGACAACACAAACAGATGGAAAGATATACTGTGTTCTTGGATTGGAAGAATCAATACTGTTAAAATGACCATACTACTCAAGGTGATCTACAGATTCAGTGCAATCCCTAACAAATTACCAATGGCATTTTTCACAGAAATAGAGCAAAAAATTTTTAAATTTGTATGGAAACACAAAGGACCCTGGACAACCAAAACAATCTTGAGAATAAAGAACGAAGCTGGAAGAATCATGCTCTCTGACTTCGAACTATATAACAAAGCTACAGTAATCAAAACAGTATGGTACTGGCACAAAAACAGACATATAGATCAATGGAACAGAATAGAGAGCCCAGAAATAAACCCACACTCCTATGGCCAATTAATCTATGACAAAGGAGGCAGGAATATACAATGGAGAAAAGACAGTCTCTTCAATAAGTGGTGCTAGGAAAACTGGACAGTTACCTATAAAAGAATGAAATTAGAACATTCTCTAACACCATGTACAAAAGCAAATCCAAAATGTATTAAAGACCTAAATGTAAGACTGGATACTATAAAACTCCTAGAGGAAAACATAGGCAGAACACTCTTTGACATAAATCCAGCGAGATATTTTTTGACCCACCTCCTAGAGAAATGGAAATAAAAACAAAAATAAACAAATGGGACCTAATTAAACTTAAAAGCTTTTGAACACCAAAGGAAACTATAAACAAAACGAAAAGACAACCTACAGACTGGGAGAAAGTATTTGCAGATGAGGCTACCGACAAGGAATTAATTTCTGAAATATACAAACAGCTCATACAGCTTAATATATAAAAGAAAAAAACAACCCAATCAAAAAATGGGCAGAATACCTAAACAGACATTTCTCCAAAGAAAACATACAGATGGCCAACAGGCACATGAAAAGATGCTCAATATTGCTGTTATTAGAGAAATGCAAATCAAAACTACAATGAGGTATCACCTCACACCAGTCTGAATGGCCATCACTAAAAAGTCTACAAACAGTAAATGCTGGAGAGGATGTGGAGAAGAAGGAACCCTCCTACACTGCTGGTGGGAATGTAAATTGGTGCAGCCACTATGGAAAACAATAAACAGGTTCCTTAGAAAACTAAAAATAGTTACCATATGATACTGCAATCCCACTCCTGGGTATATGTCCAGAGAAAACTCTAATTTGAAAAGATACATGCACCCCAATGTTCATAGCAGCACTATCTACAATAGCCAAAACATGGAAACAACCTAAATGTCCACTGACAGATGAATGGGTTAAGATGTGGTATATATATACAGTGTAATATTACTCAGCCATAAAAAAGAATAAAATAATGCCATTTGCAGCAACATGGATGGACCTAAAGATCATCATACCAAGTGAAGTAAGTCAAAGACAAATATCAAATAATATCACTTATATGTGGAATCTAAAAAAATGATACAAATGAACTTCTTTATAAAACAGAAATAGACTCACAGACACAGAAAACAAACTTATGGTTACCAAAGGGGATAGTAGTGTGGGGAGAGATAAATTAGGAGGTTGGGATTAACATATACACACTACTATACATAAACTAGATAATCAACAATGATCTACTGTATAGCACAGGGAACTATATTCAGTATCTTGTAATAACCTGTAATCGAAAAGAATCTGAAAAAGCATACATACATATACATATGTATGTGTAACTGAATCACTTTGATGTACCCCTGAAACTAATACAACATTGTAAATTAACTATACTTCACTACAAAATATATATATGTGTATAGTCATCCTCCTACTGTAATCATCTACCTAGTAGAAAGGTAGAAAAAATAGTTGTGGCTCATATTGTGTGATGCCATTTGTATAAAATATCAAGATAGGCAAACCTGTAGAGACAGAAAGTAGATTAACGGCTGCCAGGGACAGAGGAGAGGGGGACACTGTGGCAAAATGAGGAGTGACTGCTAATGAGTACAGGGTTTCTTTTTGGGGTGATGAAAATATTCTAAAATTGATTGTGGTGATAGTTGCACAACTGTCTATATACTACAGAAAAAAAAGAATCCAATCTGTTGTATAGTTCAAATGGGTGAACTGTATGGTATGTAAATTACATCTCAGTAATATTGCTATAAAATTAAAAAAAAAATACTTGTGGCTGATTACATTTTAAATTAGTTAAAAACAAGACATAATTTAAGGAAAAGATTTTAAGAAAATAAATTTAAAATAAAATTCTAACAATTTAGGACTAAAAATTACTATCAAAATCTGACAGAAAAAAAAAATCTGACAGAAAATAATTAAAGCAAAATTATTGATAGACATACTCTAAAAAGCGTTCCCAATAAATATTTGAACTGTATGGTCTTGATCTCTTTTAAGATGAAAAAAAAATAGTAAAGGTCCAGTTAAAAACTAAGGATGTAGGGCTTCCCTGGTGGCGCAGTGGTTGAGAGTCTGCCTGCCGATGCAGGGGACACGGGTTCGTGCCCTGGTCCGGGAAGATCCCATATGCCACGGAGCGGCTGGGCCTGTGAGCCATGGCTGCTGAGCCTGCGCGTCCGGAGCCTGTGCTCCGCAACGAGAGAGGCCACAGCAGTGAGAGGCCCGCGTATCGCAAAAAAAACAAAAAAAAAAAACAAAAAAACAATAAGGATGTAAACGAAGCAATTGACAAAGGATTAATCTCCAAAATATACACAGCTCATGCAGTTCAATATCAAAAAAACAAACTACCCAATCCAAAAACGGGCAGAAGACATAAATAGACATTTCTCCAAAGTAGACATACAGATGGCCAACAAACACATGAAAAGATGCTCAACATCACTAGTCATGAGAGAAATGCAAATCAAAACTACAATGAGGTATCACCTCACACCGGTCAGAATGGCCATCATCAAAAAATCTACAAACAATAAATGCTGGAGAGGGTGTGGAGAAAAGGGAACCCTCCTGCACTGTTGGTGGGAATGTAAATTGATACAGCCACGATGAAGAACAGTATGGAGGTTCCTTAAAAAACTAAAAATAGAACTACCATATGACCCAGCAATCCCACTACTGGGCATATACCCTGAGAAAACCGTAATTCAAAAACAGACGTGTATTGCAATGTTCACTGCAGCGCTATTTACAATAATAGCCAAGACATGGAAGTGACCTAAATGTCCATCAACGATGAATGGATAAAGAAGATGTGGCACATATATACAATGGAATATTACTCAGCCATAAAAAGAAATGAAATTGAGTTATTTGTAGTGAGGTGGATGGACCTAGAGTCTGTCACACAGAGTGAAGTAAGTCAGAAAGAGTAAAACAAATACCGGATGCTAACGCACATATATGGAATCTAGAAAAAACGGTACTGATAAACCTAGTGGCAGGGCAGGAACAAAGACTCAGATGTAGAGAACGGACTTGAGGACACAGGGTGGGAAGGGGAATCTGGGACGAAGTGAGAGAGTAGTATTGACATATATACACTACCAAATGTAAAATGGATGGCTAGTGGGAAGCAGCTGCATAGCACAAGGAGATCAGCTCGATGCTTTGTGATGACCTAGAGGGGTGGGATAGGGAGGGTGGGAGGGAGGGGATATGGGGATATATGTATACATATAGCTGATTCACTTTGTTGTACAGCAGAAACTAACACAACATTGTAAAGCAATTATACTACAATAAAGATATTAAAAAAAAAACTAATGATGTATTCTTACATGCCTTAGAAAATAAGTAAACAAAAGCTCAGGGAAATTGATCTAAAAAATTAAAAAGCTTTCCAAAACTCATCCCATATTTGTCCAATCAAGTCTTTTCCTAATCATCTGCCTTTTTTTTGGTCTAAGAAGTTTGCTTAACGATCTAACCTGTTAGAGATTCAGCATATGATAAAAAGGAACTTCCAGAAAGTAAAATAGTCAATAATTATAGGAACAAAATACCTTTCCTTCTCTTCACTTGGACAAAATATGTTTAGACAGGTTAAATGGCAATTTCTTAGGTTGTTCTCTAACATTTTCCTAAGCAGTCTTAAGGTTGGCAAATCAATGTAAATTTTATTTTACTTTTAAACCTGTAAAAATAACACATGTAATTCATGCTCATAATAATTTCAAATAAAGGTGTGTATGTGTGTGTGTGTAAAATGTATATTCATTTAAAAATCGAGATTAGATTCACAGCACTAAAATACTTAGGCTGTTTTATATAAGCTATGTACCCTGTGTTCACTTTGATGACTATTATGCAGATTATTAATAGGTTATCAATAGTATTTCCAGAACATAGGAAAATATGAATAAGATTAACATTGAGGTTAGAACAAGTTATTCTTCATATTTTTGAGACTTAACTTGAGATCACATGGCTTAAAGATAAATTAATATTTAATGTCTAATTTAAAAAGTTTTTCTAGAGTAACATACTAACAATTAAACCTCCTTTTTAGTTTTTTAACATTTCATTTATTCAGCAAAAGTATTTTATGTACCCTCTGTGGGCCTTTTCATCTTCCTTTAGAAACTAACTCAGTCAAGGGATCCACTTGTTCAACATCCCTGTATTGTGGTCTGCTCTTCCCCTCTCCCTCAGAATAAAGAGCATCCTATTTTATCTATTATGTAGCTGTTATGCTTTAGAGTCTAATGTAGTCAGCTGGTTTGCCACCCAGTCAAATCAGATACTTGCAAAATTGGAGCAAACAGCATTTCATCCATCCCCAACTGCCAGCAACTTTCTTCAAGAATTAATTACTTACAAGATGAATTATAAATTTGATATATTTACTCTCATACTGCTGTTTTCTTATTTGTTCAAATGTGAATTCTGGCTGTGAAAAACTGGATTTAAATATTTTGTATAAATGATTAGCAGTTCAAAGTATCATAGAGAGCATGTATGAATAAGTCTTACAACTAGTTAGAATTTATTAACAGTTTTTTTAAAATCCTGACGTTACAGTGGCTAAAAAAAGAAGGAAAGTCTGTGGGTGCGGGTAGGGAACATGGGGCCCCTTGGCCTGGTAAAGTTTTTCTAATTATTTGAGAAACTGATTAAGAAATTGGAAAGAAAAAAAATAGCACACATAGCTGTCTTCTGACACACACAAAAATAGGACTTGTGTATTTGTGGTGTGCCTCTGGATTAGGCATTAAGTTGAATTTGACTACTAAATAATACTTAATAGCAGCATAAGAAAATGGTACCTTGTGTCCCCAGTAATCCTTTCTTCATTATAGAAATTATGTATTAGAATGATGACTATTGAGAATTCTTTCATTTTGCCAGTTTCTTCTCTGATTTTTTAAATATTTGTGTATAACCTGGACACCAATAATGACAGAATTCATTTTAAAGCCTAGCATTTTTCTTTTTTAAACCTTTCTTTTGAAATTATTCTAGGTTACCATTTAATAAAATACTTTAATATTGAGCCCTATAAAATTTCAAAGTAGGGGTCTTTAAAGTAGAGGACTAGAAATAGTAATTAATAGTAATTAAATACTAATTAAAACACAAATAAATGAATAAAGTCTACTGACACAACTGCTTATTCACATGTTGCATTTGAATCACTTAAAATGCAATATCTAATAATTTAATATTTATATATCTCACAACTTTTAAAATATGATAGTTAATTTTAAAAATACAAAGTAGCTATTGCATATTTTATACACCTGTGATTATTTTTATTTATTAGAGATGCAAAAAATTAAATGAAATTTCTCTTTATTCTAAAAATAAAAAGAACATAAATATGTACACAATCACGCTTAAGTATTTTAAAATATTTTCCCTTAAAGGAGTGCTGATTGATGCTACTGTAAATACAAGAGGCCAAATATATGGTTAAGTACATCAATATGAAATTCAGTAAGAGTATGAACTGGTATGTTTCTTGAATGCCTTCTCTTATATTGTTACTGTTTCTTTTCAGAATTCATTATGAATTAAAATAATAGCTTCCTAAAAATGATTCAGGGAAATATATGGATGTATAAATACAATCCACTTTCCCCTGGAAATGTATTATCAATCTGAACACAGAACGTAGAACCTAGAATAGAAAAGTCCAATTGTTTTCAAAGTACTTGCTCTGCTGTTAGAAGCTGGTTTTATTTGATACTTATTTTAAATATTAATATAAAACAGGTTTTCCCTAAATTACAAAATAAAGGTGACTAAAGAGAGGTATTTATTTAACTTGGAGAGTATGCATTAAATTGCTACCAACATCTAAACTGATATAGATGATACTGTTTTTAATATTTTAGCTATGAAACAGAAACTGGGATGAAAAATCCTGTAAGTATATTTTAAAATAGCCTTTAGCTGTTTAAATGCATGTGATTTTTTTTTTAACCTTTCAGAATAATAACCATAAATGGAGATGATGGTGTTTGGCCTGAATTTTCCTAAGCTCTTTTGCATGAATTCTGTTTATTTTCACAGTTAAAAATGTTCCCTCATATGGAGTCATGGAAATCAGTGATTCCCCATTACTAGAAAAGGGGCTTGAACTGGAGAAACAGCTGCCCATTTCTAAAAAAGAGTTCAGTGATAAAGGGAGGCAAGGTAGAACTATCACCCCAAGAAAACCACACATACTGTCCACATGAGAACTGCGACATTAGTAGAGACATTCTACAGCAGTTAGAACCAGATTAAGCCAGAATAGGAGCCACCATCTTCAGATGACCCGGTTCAGATGATGAGCTCCGCCTCTTCTGTCCTTCCTCTAGCCTGCTCCTCACCCCTCCCTCTCACTGCCAATCTCTCCAAGAGCCAGACCGAGGAGAGGAGAAAGCAGTCAACTGTCCTAAACCACTAATGTCAGCGGTCCTTAACCTTTTTGGCACCAGGGGCCGGTTTCGTGGAAGACAATTTTTCCACGGACTTGGGGGTGGTGGTGGTTTGGGGATGATTCAAGCGCATTACATTTACTGTGCACTTTATTTCTATTATTATTACATTGTAGTATATAATGAAATAATTATACAACTCACCATAATGCAGGAATCAGCAGGGGCCCTGAGCTTGTTTTCACTTGCCACTCACTGATAGGGTTTTGATATGAGTCTGCAAGCAATTGACTTATTATGGTCTCTGTGCAGTCAAACCTCTCTGCTAATGATAATCTGTATTTGCAGCCGCTCCCCAGTGCTAGCTTCACCTCCTCAGCTCCACCTCAGATCATCAGGCATTAGATTCTCACAAGGAGCGCACAGCCTAGATCCCTCGCATGCGCAGTTCACAGTAGGGTTCACGCTCCTATGAGAATCTAATGTCGCCACTGATCTGACAGGAGGTGGTAATGCGAGTGATGGGGAGTGGCTGTAAATACAGATGAAGGTTTGCTTGCTCACCTGCCACTCCTGCTGTGTGGCGCGGTTCCTACAGGCCACAGACCGGTACCGGTTGTGGACCCCTGACTTAGGTAGCCTGCCCTGAGACATAGAGTAGGGAACGATCAGGTGAGATTTAAATCATATTTAAGCTTGAAATTTTAAACTAGTCAGACTTTTACTAATCAAAAGTGACCAGAAACTTGTAGCATCTGTCCAAAGGCATAGTTAAGGAGCAGAAAAGGGAGATTAGAGAGTGTATCCATTGTTCAAAGTAGGTTTGGAGAAAAAGCCATTTTAGGTTTATACCCAATGAGTTGTAATTGTTTAAAAAGTGCTTACATTTTAAACTGTAGCAGCATGAATCATGGTACCAGGATGAATCCTCAAAGAGCTGATAACAAAATACTTGGTAGCTGAAACTATTCTTTAAGTTCAAGTTTAGGGTGACCTACTCCCCAATTAAACAAGTAAAATTTCAGCCATGGTAAATTCTCAAGGGACAGCTGTTATCTGCCTGCTTAAGCTTGACTCAACTTATATCCAAAGCTAGATAAAGCCGGTCTCCTCTGCTCACTGCTCATTCTCTGCCCATCTTATACTTGGGATTCCCTAGAAACCCACTTTTGGTAACTTTCCCTCCTTACTGCAAGGCTCTCTCTGAAGATCTCACGTACTCTAAGCCAAATATTCCCAAATCCATAGCTTCATCCTGTATTTTCAACTACCTAGTGTACTTATATGTCCTCCAGACACTAAAAACTTAATACATCCACAACAGAATTAGCTCAACCTCTGCGCCCAACCTCCGAAACCCCTTCTGTCCTCCTTTCCTGTTCTGTATCTCAAACAATGGCAACATCATCAATCTAATTCTCTAAATCAGAAAACTTTTTCTTCATTCAGCTCCCCTATATACAACTGGTTATCATATCCAGATGATTCTTAAATCTAGGATATTTCTTAAATAGTCTAATCTCTCTTCTCTAATTCCACTATCTTTGTCTGAATCACAAAGGACGGGGAAAATGCTGAGCAGTAAAATTACACATGTAGACAAAACTGCACTTACCACTTTGAACTTAAAGAACTGGTTAGTTAGAAAAACCATCTCAGATGCTGAGATTTTAAGCTTAATGAAGCATCCTATCATGAGTCACAGCAAAATGTGGAATAGAACCCAAACGAATGGAAGCCTCAGAGTTTCAGTGTGGAGTCAAGAGAAAAAAAAAGTATAAATGATTTTAGACAAGGAGGAAATTCTTACAGGTGAGGGCAACTGATATAAAAAAACAGAAAGAAGCTCAAAGGTTGACTAAGTTATGGAAAATGCTTTAAAAATGACAACAAAAAGGTGACTTTTTAGCATATCTAAAGAGCTGCTGTTAAATGATGACTACTACACTGGTCAGGGTTGGATAATTTACTAATTTCAGTTATTTAAAGAATATTTTTCTGGAAGACTATACCTATAATTCGGTAATAAAGGAAAAATGGAAGAGTAGAATTTGCAGATATTAGTTGTAATTCACTGATTTCTGCAAATCAAAGGGGAACTTAATTGTATCTTTCTTCTATTATGCCTTATAAGATATGCTAAGGGAAAGTCTTCCAATGTTCACAGTCAGGGTAAGAATGATTAAATGTTTAAAATCAAAGTAAGGCAATTTTCAGGAGTTTTGTACCATCATTAAAGTTCTAATGCGTTAAAGACAGTACATTTTTTTCATCAAAGATTATAATCATGGGCTTCCCTGGTGGCTCAGTGGTTAAGAATCCGCCTGCCAATGCAGGGGACACGGGTTTGTGCCCTGGTCCGGGAAGATCCCACATGCCGCGGAGCAACTAAGCCCATGCGCCACAACTACTGAGCTTGCGCTCTAGAGCCCGCGAGCCACAACTACTGAAGCCTGTGCACCTAGAGCCCAAGCACCACAACGAAGAGTAGCCCCCACTCACCGCAACTAGAGAAAGCCCCCACGCAGCAACGAAGACCCAACACAGCCAAAAAAATAAAATAAGTTAAATAAATTTTAAAAAAAGATTATAATCATGAAAATGACTATCTGCTTTAGAACTTTCTTCCATAGCAACGATAATCCACAACTGACCACTCATTTCATTTGACTAGTTAGTAATGGCTGGTTATTAGCTTTTTGCATATTTACATATTTGTAGCCTTGACTATTATATAGCTTAATTAGCATTCTCATATTAAGAGAAAGCTAAAAACTAAATTGAAGGCTTGTGGAATTACAACTTGATACTCTAACTCAGGTTGCTGAGACTTTTATAAGGCGCTTTAATAAATAACAGCTTTAATTACATCAGTATACTGCATATCAAATTTAACATGCACCATTACTTAAATCACGAAGGAAAAAAAGTTCCTTTGTTAAAAGCCATGTAAATGTTTCTTAAAAGTAAATCAATATAATTAAGATCTCTGTACCAAAATTCTTTTATCTGCTACTGTACGTTAGTTTGATAACCTCTTTTGCTTATCTCTGTAAGATCTGTCTATATTTCTGGGAAGATGTTTCTGCTATTGATGGACAAAATTATAAAACAAAACTAGTTTGGTTTTGAATCAAGACAGCTAAGGTTTTGATTTTTAAAAAGCTGTTATTTACTGGAATGTCTTCTAATCCGAAGGATCCAACCTAATGGAAGTTTTCTACTTTTAATAAATGAGAGGTAGAATGGAAAAAGGTCCCAACCTAATATCAGGACAAGAGAGAAAGGTGTATTAGTTTAACCAGGACGACAAATCTAATAGACCCCAAAAGAACTATGTACTTGTAACTGTGAAAGATCTATATCAGGAAGTTATGATGGGATCAGTTACGGAAAGGGCTCTAACACTAAACTACTATGTATAGTCTGAAAACCTGAATTAAGTATGAAAGTACAAACACACTTTCAGACTTAAAGAAATTTCATTTATGACAGTTAAAGTGAAAAAGAACTCTTCTATTGTCAATACAAACTGATAACTAGTTCAATCAATCCTAACAACTTATTTGAAATCTAATGGTTTATTTAAGAGGTAAATACTGTGGGGCATCAGTCTTAAATTAAAAGGCAGTAAGTTATACTGTCCACTCTATAATCCTAAATTCCACTATTGGTTCTTAACATCTCTTTTCACATAATCATCCAACAGCCTCCACTGCTTACTGACTAAACATTCAAAATGAGGCTATGAACAAACAGTGCACACAGTCAAAATAACTTCCTCAGACATCAACATTAGCCATAACATATGCTTGGAGTATTAACATCTTTGTTTTAAAATGTAAAGTAGCCAATTTCTCAACACAATCTTCTAGATAAACGACATTTTTAAAAGAATAAATTACTATGAGGAAAGTTTATGCTTTTCAGAACTCTTTTTGGAAGGCCATTTTTCTCTTTGCCATGTGTTTTAAACATCTTAATAAATTCCAACACGGTGACCAGAACCCACACACTGCACCTGTGCTTTCTATCTTAATTAATCCAGTAAGTACAGGCCTGCTCACTTTAATTTGTAAAGGAAATGATGATAGAGTGAGTTTTAACTTAAGGCATTAATTACCTAAATAAGCAGAATTAGCTTAATGTTTCAGAAGATCTTGCCTAAACACAACCACCAAATAAAATTTCCTGAAATTTCTGAAGCTTTTAACAGCATATTTAGGAATAAGAAAGCAGAATGCTCACTCTACCTTAGGTGGCCAAATGGATTAAATTATACTGAGAAAAAAACAGTGTGGTAGTTTAGAGACACTAAAGTTTTTGTTGCCTTTAACTACTATAGAATCAAATTCAGTGTAGTTGACCGGTGACTATTAACATTTTTTTCCTACTCGTATATAAACACTTATCTTTGAGGAAGGCCACTCTCCTTTCAAAGCAAAGGTTATGATGGTCTTAAATGCCTAAGGAGATTGATGGTCAAAATCTTATAAAAATTCTACGTGGACCTAGACAATCACATGCTACAACTGTGCACATGCCACACCATCTGCTGGATACAAGTGCCAGCACAGATTTCGTGAGCTGGCGAAGGACTGCACGAGTCCAGAATTCTGCAAGTATTTCAAAGTGCAGGGTTCGCATTAATTTTAATTTCCTGTTGGCTCTGTAAGGAAAGAGTAGTGAAAGCACAATGGGCCACATACGCTCAAGTTCACGCCACATGTACACCTGTAATCATAGACTCTTATCCAGGGCTACCCACTAAAGCATTTGAGATTTTGTGTTTATTTCTCCTTTACCCCAGAAGAAATAAACCTGAAATATCTCCAGTTATCTTTTCATACTTTGTTAATACTCTTCCAAACATCTGGAAATACTTGACAATAATCATTTAATTAACGCAAAACTAATCGATGACAATATGCTTAAGTACTTCACTCAGCTGAAGTGGTTTCCTCAGTCCATACAAGTAGGGCCTGAAGAGAACAAGAAGTTCTTTGACTAAGGAGCGCACCACAAAAGAAACCTGGAGCCAGCATCTCTTCAAAGAGCAAAAGCACTCTCGGTATTTAAGTAGAGAGAGCAGGTGGTAGCCTACTGCTACACTGGTGAAAACTGGCAGATGCTCTTGGCTTAAGCTTTTACCTCCAGGCTTCCTACAGGGCCTGTGTTCCTCAGGGCTTTCCAAAGCCTTGGCTTCACTGCAAGCCTTTGCGGGGGCTCCTGTATTCCACCACTTGTTATGCTCCACAGCTGCTGGCTGCTCTAGCAGGGTGAAAAGATCCTAAGAAAGATTCCTAAAATGCCCCTAAGGCTCCAGCAGCAGGTTTGCTACCTTCTGCAGGTTCACTGCTTTCTGCATTTTGCAGCAGTGAGGTTTTTTGGGTTTTGTGGGGTTTTCCCTATCACCATACTGATTTTCCAATCCAGAGTCAGAGGCAGAGTTGTAAAAAAAACTCAGGAAAGTTCAAGGCACATGTGTACTTGAAGGAGAGGACTTTTTTTCCCCTTCTGCCACAATTATTGAGACTGTTTCTCCAAGTGCTGCCCTGGAGGATTTTTGGGTCCCTTAGCTCAAAGGAACAACACAAACTGAATATGTAAGAATCACAGAAATCCAAAAACATTACCTTACAATTCAGTTTGAGTCAAAGACAAAAAAATAACTGATTTACCTAATTCCTCTTATACTAGCAACTATTGTCAATCCAATTTCTTTTTTTAAAATTTGGAACCAATATAGTGGGTTAACAGATGGCTTTTAAAGTTTTTGTTCTTATTCCAAAATCTTTACATTACCCAAAATGTATCTATTTATGTATGAATGATAGTGTAATTTCTGCAAAACATGATCTACATGCTCCCCATTTAACACTAAACAATCTGGATGCTAAGGCTGTTTGGAAATAATTCTAACAAAAACTGAAACATTTGACTAGTGCTATAATAAACAGATTTGCCTTTTACATTTGTTTTAGAAATCTTCACAGCCACGCCCTAAACAGAACTTTTTTAGTAGAGTTAAAATAATTGGTTCAGTTAGCCTAAATATATTTTATCCTATCTTTATGCTACCCTCAAGTTGGTGAAATCACAAATTATTTCTCTTATCAGCTCCTTACATCCAAGAACATAACAGGAAACAACCGATTCACAGAAAATCTAAAAGACAAATGCTAAAGAAAATACACCAATTAAGTTGCATACAGGCTTTAAGATAAAGAATGCTTCCTACTCCACACATCTGCCTAGCAGGTGTCTCTCTGAATAAGTTTTGTCCTTTAGGAATCCGCTCTGAATACTGCAAAAGACAACGAAGTATTCACTTTCATTTTTCTTTTTTGAAACCTCTTTTTCTCATGGCAGAAAGAGAAGTCTTCTATGTCCTAGAAACATGGTTAAAATGACTTTGGGTAGTTTTAAGCAACTTCTATTGAATAGACATAGGAATGACATAAAATCTAGTTCTCTTGGAAGGTATCCTTGAGATACATCATAAAGAGGGGAGATAAACACATAAACCTTAGCACGCTTTTACACTTTGATGAGTCACATTTTTAACATTCTATATCTAATGTATGATGGAATGAGTAAGACCAGATTTCCCTTATCAATACCAGCTGGTGTCTTAAGTAGAAATCTCTTTGCTTTTAGTCCATTTCCTTACTTTGTAAGCAAAGTATTCCATCAAACCCTTTACACTTTGTCCTACCTCTGCTTCCTCTTTTCCTACTCTCTTCTAGCCTCTCTTACACACTTTTCTTTTCCTTTCTTTTCTTTTTTTTTTTTTTTTAAACACACTCACTACTACTCTTAGCAAATTCTTTGTTCATCTCCTGGCAATCCTTCCTTTATTCATGTCTTATTTTTTCCCATTTGCATTCCCTCAGTAGCTATTGCAAACATTTTTCACTTTCCTCAAGGTGATGAAGAGGGCTGAGCAGTTGACAGGTGTAGTAAATGTCGGGGAAGAAAGAACTCCTGCTCTAGTCATTCCTCCCCCTCTGCCTTCCCTTTTTAAGGCTACATGCCCTGTATAAGTCAGAAAAGAAATAAGTCTGCAAAAATTAAATCCGGTCCTATGATCTCTTGGAGCCTCTTTCCAGCTGTGAGGACACTTTCCTTCTTTATTTTTTTTTTCTTAAATTTCACCTTCTATTATTTAACTCCTCATCTTAACCAATATAGTACTCTTTAATCCAATAAGTCGGCTATTTCTGTTGATTAACGACCTTTCTAGTGTCTCCTACATCTATCCCTGTTTTTGTTGTTTGGTTCTTTTCCATTTTATTACCCTATTATTTCAAGTCTGTTTCACATACCTGATTTTCCCCTACCTCTAGTCTTTTTCTGTCAATCAATCCTGCATGCTACCATCAAAATTAATATACTTAAAACACTTTTCATCACGTCATTTTCCAACCTAAAAACCTTCAGTGGCTTTCCACTGTCTAGGAAATAAAATTTCAGACTTTGCAGTCTTACATTCAAGGCTTCCACCATCTGACCCAAACCCAGCTTTCATTTTATCTCCCATATTATTTTAAATGAACTTGACGGTCTCCACTTCATTGTCACCCAATATATCTTGTATATATATATATCTTCCTACCTCTAAGCTTTTTATTATGCACATCGTTCTCTGTACTGCCTACCTTCTCTTCTACTATCCATCTTCCAATTTTAGACAAAGTCCTCCTCTACTATATAATTTCATAAACTACTCCAACCTTTACTGAGTCCTCCTCTTATGCATGATATCTGAATTATTGCTCTGGATTATAATTTAACACTTTACTAACATATTTTCTCAGCTTAATAAATGTACATACATATGTGTATATAAATATATATATATTTTTAACCCATAGTGCCTAGCACAATCCAACAGAAAACAGAACATTTGTTAAACTAGTTTAAGGTTTTCTAACAAATTTTGGAATTTCCAGATAGAAGGACTCCAGAAACTACAACGGGCTGAAAATATTACCAGAAGTTTACTTATAAGAGCTGGCCGCTAGAAAAACTGATGCTCTCATTCACAAAACTAGAATGAGCTTAAAAGGGACAGTAGAAGGCTGCATGTCAAAAGTTGCTGTGTATGAATATTCTAAAAGTAGGGTACTGAAATGGCCCTCATCAAAATCACTAATGACCTCCAATTCCCTAAATTCATTCTTTTAAATTCTGTTGAATTTTAATACGGACAACTTCTAGTAGATTATTTGCAAAGATGACCACAATAATTCCATTCATTCCACACGACCCTCTGCAATATGACTTTGCTAGTCTTTTCATCATGAGGTGAAATCTGTTTCCATATGCTTTGAATCTGGATTGGCCTTGTGAATATATTTTGACTAAGAATATGGCAGAAGTGACACTATGTGAATCCTTTTTTTCCCCCTCTTACTTTTTTTTTATACATAACTTAAAATCCACCATTTTAACCATTTTTAAGTGTAGAGTTCAGTGGCATTAAGTACATCCACAATCCATCCCCAGGACTCTTTTCATCTTCCAAAACTCAAGTCCTGTACGCAAAAACCAGTAACTCCCTATTTCCCCCTCCTCCAGCACTTGGCAATTACCATTCTATTTTCTGTTTCTATGAATTTGACTACTCTAGGTACCGCATATTAAGTGGAATCATACAGTATTTGTTCTTTTGTGACTGGCTATGTTACTTAGCTTATTATCTTCAAAGTTCACCATATTACGGCTTGTGTCAAAATTTCCTTCCTTTTTTTTTTTTGGCTGTACGCGGGCCTCTCACTGTTGTGGCCTCTCCCGTTGCGGAGCACAGGCTCCGGATGCGCAGGCTCAGCGGCCATGGCTCACGGGCCTAGCTGCTCCGCGGCATGTGGGATCTTCCCGGACCGGGGCACGAACCTGTGTCCCCTAGCATCGGCAGACGGACTCTCAACCACTGCGCCACCAGGGAAGCCCAATTTCCTTCCTTTTTAGGCTGAAAAATATTTCACTGTATGCGTATATCACATTTTGTTTATTCACCCGTCAATGGACACCTGGGTTGCTTCCGCCTTTTGGCAATTGTGAATAACGTTGCTATGAACATGGATGTACAAATATCTGTTCAAGTCTCTGCTTTCACTCATTTCTTTTGGGTATATATCCAGAAATGGAATTGCTGGATCACATGGTAATCTATGTTCAGTTTTTTTTGAGGAAAGCCATACTGTTTTCCACAGAGGTACCATTTTACATTTGCAGCGCCCAAGGAAGGAAGGTTCCAATTTCTCCACATCCTCACCAACACTTGTTATTTTCTGTGTGTGTGTACGTGTGTGTGTATATAATGGGTGTGAAATAGTATCTCATGGTTTTGATCTGGGTTTCTCTAATGATTAGTGACATTAAACATCTTTTCATTTGTTTATTGGCCATTTATATATCTTCTTTGGAGAAATATTTATTGGAGTACTTTGACCATTTTTAAATTGGGTTGCTTAGTTTTTTGTTGTTGAGTTCTTTATATATCCTAGATACTAACCCCTTATCGGATACATGATTTACATGTTTTCTTCCATTCTGTGGGTTGACTTTTCTTTGCTGACAGTGTACTTTCTTTGATGCATAAAATTTTAATTTTTATATAGTCCAATTTATCTATTTTTTCTTTTGTTGCCTGTGCTTTTGGTGTCATATCTAAGAAATCACTGCCAAATCCAATGTCACACAGCTTTTCCCCTATGTTTTTTCGACAAGTTTTATAGTTACAGTTCGTATGTTTATTTAGATCCTTGATTCATTTTGAGTTAATTTTTGTATTTTTGTATATGGTGTAAGGTATAGGCCCAACTTCGTGCATGTGGCTATCCAGTTTTCCCAGCATCATTTGTTGACAAGACTATCCTTTCCTCATTGAATGGTCTTAATACCCTTGCTGAAAATCTCTGACAATATATGTGATGGTTTATCTCTGGGTTTTCTATTCTACTCCATCTATCTACATGTCTGTCTGTTTTGATTACTGTAGCTTTGTAGCAGTTTGGAAATCAGGAAGTATGAGACCTCCAACTTTGTTTCTCTTCTTCAAGGTTGTTTTGACTATTCAAGTCCCTTGAAATTCCAAATGAATTTTAGATGGATTTTTCTATTTCTACAAAAAATGTCATTGGGATTTTAATAGAAATTACACTGAATCTGTAGGTTGCTTTGGACAATATTGACATCTTAACCATATTGTCTTCCAATCCATGAACATGAGATGTCATTCCATGTATTGGTGTCTTCTATAGTTACTTTCAGCAGTGTTTTGTAGTTTTCAATGTACAAGTCTTTCATCTCCTTGGTTAAGATTATTCCTAAGTACTCATTCTTTTTGATGGTATTGTAAATGGATTCTAAACTTAGGACTCAAGAGGCCTTACAATTTCTTCTATCACCTTCTTGGAAGGCTGCTACCACAACATAAAACCTCCAGGCTTGCCTGACAGGGTCATATGGCCTAGCCAACTGTCAGCACAACTGCCTGACACATGAGTGATTTTAGAGACATTATTCAGCTCCATTCAAGCTGCTAGATGATTTCAGCCACTTGAGAGACTCCAGGTGAGACGAGCAGAAGAACCACTCAGCTGAACCTAGTCAAACTGCTTACTCACAAAACTGTAAGCAAATGAAATAGTTATTTTAAGTTCTAAATTTTGGGGGTGGTAGCAAAGACTAACTGAAACAGAAATAAATCATTTTATTTGCTATTTATTAACTATGATAATTTATTCATTACTTTGTAGCTCATTTCAAACTGTTTTCCAGAGACTCTTAAGATTTATTCCAACTGAGTTAAGACAGAGTTCTTTGATTCATCAAAGATTCATCATGTTTACGAATGATTTTAAGCTAAAAGTCAGCATTCTAAATAATTTATATATTTTTTAAAAGGAGGTAGCATAAAATGAAATCTTACTAGAACTATAGAAATACAGATTTTATTTTTCTAATTTATAAACTCAAAACTGAAAAAACAGTAAGGAGATACTACGATTAATGTTTTCAGACTAACCTGTGCCATGGCTAATATTTGCTAGCACTTAGTACTAAATTTATTGAGGACAGATTTTGAAACTTTATTATCTGATTATTTAAAAACTTAATCACAATATTTAGGAGAAAAGTATTTAACATTAGAAGTATTTATAATCACAAAGCATTTAGAGGCATGGTGTCTAGGCAAAACTGCTTGATAGTATTTAAAAATTTAGACGATATAGATATATCTAAAATTTTATTTACTTATAAATATACTTATTAACAAATATAGCTGTAGTTATTTTACATGAAAATCTTACAGAACAATATGCAAAAGTAAATGCTATTTATAATACACGCTAAAGCAAAAATTTACCTCAAAAATTTCTAGATTAAAGAACTCATTTTAAAAAGTTACTCTCTCAAGTTGTGGTAAGAGTTGTTTTAGAATTATTTATCTGTATTACATACATTCTTTAAAAGAAATAAATAATAAGGAGCAGGACAGAAGAAATAAGGAGAAAATGTAATAAGAGGCAAGAAGGCACAGTTTTAGGGACTTCTCTGATGGTCCAGTGGTTAAGAATCCGCCTTCCAATGCAGGGGACGAGGGTTCAATCCCTGGTCAGGGAACTAAGATCCCACACGCCACCGCGCAACTAAGCCTGCGCACAGCAACTACTGAGCCCACATGCTCTGGAGCCCATGCACCACAACTAGAGAGACCACATGCTGCAACTACTGAGCCCGTGAGCTCTGGAGTCCACGTGCCACAACTAGAGAGAAGCCCACACGCCACAACAAAGAGCCTACGTGCCACAACGAAAGATCCTGCATGCCACAACTAAGACCCAATGCGGCCAAATAATAAAATTAAATTAAAAACAAAAAAGTTGATTAAAAAAAAAAAAAGAAGGCACAGTTTTATACTGAAGTTTATATTCCTAACTAGACATAGGACTATTATTTCTGACAAACCAAGTGGAGTTAACACTATGTGACTTAACTTTCATAGTTGAGGCAAATTTCTCAAAGTTGATGTCATAAATACCTTTGCATCATTTGCTTAGGAAACTGAATTTACTGTCAGAAATATCTCATATTTGCATTATTAAAAACATCTTTTAACACAGTTGTCATTTTAGTTTTAAAGAGTCCTAAATATTTCTCTAAATTTGGGCTATAATTTATTTAACCATAAGCAATTATTTACATTTCTCTGCAACTACATTTCTACAAGCAAACTACAATTTCACCATTCCCCTACCCATATATAGCAATATACTGAATATTAATATACAGTCTATAATTTTAATCATACACACACACACACACACACACAACCTATGTTTCTCAATGTGGTGACAAAACAGAGTAGGAGAAAACATATATGGAAGAATTAAAATGTACTTACAAAGTCAAAGTCTCCGTCTTGAGGAACTTTCCAGTTATCAGGAAAAACATTTTTAGACATAGGGAAGGGTTCATGCATATTCTGATTACAGTTTTCATGACTCTTATTCTTGAAGTCCTGTTTATCAAAGTAATCCATGAAAGATGGTCTTTGTACTTGTGGTGAAGTCGCATTTCCTTAGGTAAATAAAGAACATAAGGAGGGTATAAGTTCTTACATTTACTTAAAGAACTATGATTTTTACTGAAGTATGATTTTTTAATTAATCAATATAATAAGTTTTCACTGGTCAGATTCAAGACCAACATAGTCAATTTAATGACGAACAAAGTAAAATAAAATAAGAATGAAATAACAAAAATATCCCGGTTCTAAAGCTAAATTCAAGATCTTTCCCTTAAAACCTGCTGCTTCTCCACATGCTCTTTGTCTGCTAAAGTCAACATTCTTTACATAATCCCCAAAGTGATCAAGTTGAGAATTAACCCAGACTCGTTTCTCACCAAACCAAACTGATCATTAGGTCTTTTTTAATGCTACTGCTCTATCCACCACTGCTACTGTCTTAGTTTAGCTTCTAATCATTTCCTACCTAGGCCATTGTAACACCCTCCAAACTGGTCTCCTTCCCTCATCTCAGTTTTGATTTTAGTCACACTGACAACATAGTGACCTTCTAAATGCAAATCAAACCATGTCTTTCTTCCGTTTAGAATCTTTCAATGGCTCCTCATTTTCTACACTGAATGATTAAAGTAGAAAACAAACATTTAGAACAACTAGATTTTCCCAGTGATTTTCAAACTGGATTCCTTAAGCCCTAGAGTTCCAAAAAAAAGATCCTAAGTGACCACCACAAAGACACCTCCCTATACAGTTCTCCAGACAGTAAGTTACCTACCTTCTTAAAAATTTCCTGTGATAGGACGTACATTTCCCCACAAGGAAGCCTGCTGGGCAACTCTAAGTTACAAAAAGTGTTGTTTTTTTTTAATGTGAACTTGAAATATGTCTTTCTGTAATTTACACTCATGTTCCAAATAAATTTCTCTTTCATATACCAGTCCCTCAAATATCTGAAGACAGATAATGACTCCTGTCTTGGTTATCATTTTAAGGTGAAACATCCTCAGTTCCTTTCATATGACATGTTTTTGAGACTCATCATCATCTAGTTTACTTGCCTGTGGAGACATTCCAGTCTCTACATGATCCTCTAAAATCAGACATGACATTGCTAATAGTAATCTGGCCAATTTAGAATGTATTTGTAATAGTGCTAACGCAGCTTAAAACTACAGTAAGTATTATGAAAACTAGGTAACATTACTGGCTCGGGATGAGCTATAAGGTAATTTTGTAAAAATTCCTGCAGTTGGAGAAGTAGAAGTCCAATCAGAAATGAGTGGTGACAATATAAAGGAAAGAGGAAGACTAATACTTGGGGCTGACTAAAGAAAACAAGAAAACCACTGGGAAATTTCATTCCAGGAATCTCCTCTTCCATTTGCAATAGTCCTGTGCCTACTTCTAACGCTATCCTAATCAGAAGCTTCTATCCCAAGTTATAGGAGCCACCACTAATGCCCTAGTGGCTCAAGGTGAAAAAGTTGTAACCTTATTTCTAGAGGCTCTCCGTTCCTGAAGACGACAAGGGGTCTCTCTTGTGGGGAGGAGTGGCCATATAACACAATTTTGACCGATGATACATAAGAAGAAGGTTCCTAGGAAAGCTCTGTTTTCTTGATACAGGCATCACCTCTCTGTTTCTGCCTGCTCCTTTCTCCTTCCTGGAATGCAGACTTAATGGCAGAAGATCTAACAGTTATTCTGCAAACAGGAGGATGAGAGTACTACCCTAAAGATGGTGTCACGGAAAGAATCTCTAATGACATAATGAAATCACTCTACCAATGCAGCACACTCTGCTTCTGGATTTCTTGTTAAATGAGAAGACATTAATACTATTCTATTTAAACAATCGTTACCTGGTTTTTCTGGTACCTATAACCAAATTCAGTCCCTAACTATTACGTTTCTATTCCCAAGTGGAGGATGTAAAAAGATATAGGGGCAGCAACCTTCAATTTGACTACAGAACACCCCAATTTGAAACTTGAAATCCACTACTACATAGTGGTTTAATTATCAGTACATTTCAGATATATTAGTTTCAAGGGTCTTTTACAAGCTGATCTCAAAACCTATGGTGAAATGCCTGTTGGATTCCACACTCAAAATTTAAGAAAATAACCCATTCCTATATTTAGAAATAAACATTCTCACAGAGAGTTAACAAAAGTCTAAAAATCAACTGAAATAAAAGAAGGTAGTCTGTTCCATTAGATTTTTCTGTTTGGATGACTTTATAACAGTATATTATTAACCAAGATATGCTTATACACAATTTTTTATTCATATGTATGTGCTTATACTTCTAAATATTTTCCATTGTTTAGTTTAAAACTTACTATCAACATTTTGAGTATATCTTTTTTATATACAAAGAAAATTTTAAAAACAATTTTTAAAAATTTCTAAGGAAGAAAATAGGCTAGGTATGTTTTAAAAGTTAATGGGAGGGAGCAGCTGTAATTGGCCAGTCATATTTAACCACACGATATGAAACACATGCCCACAGTGTGCAGCTGAGTCTCCAGGGAGATGCATGTTCACAGAAGGGACAAAGACGATGATGCGTCTGACTTACAATTTATTTTTAAAAGAAGAAATAGTAGGCCCTTCGACAGGAGAGTAAAGCAGGAAATCTCAAGATAGTAACCACTGTCATATGTGATTGTGGTTGCTATGGCGAATACTTTTTTTAAATACACAGAAAATAATCACATAAAATTGACATCAATTTCTCCAGTTGTAGTTGAATTCTGACCCTAGCTTATAAGAATATTTTTAATTTTTTTTGTGCTTTACGCGGGCCTCTCACTGCTGTAGCCCCTCCCGTCGCAGAGCACAGGCTCTGGACATGCAGGCCCAGCGGCCGTGGCCCACGGGCCCAGCCGCTCCGCGGCATGCGGGATCCCCCCGGACCGGGGCACGAACCCGTGTCCCCTGCATTGGCAGGTGGACCCCCAACCACTGCGCCACCAGGGAAGCCCATATTTTTAATTTTAATAATAAATTTGATGTTCAAAATTACCTTGTCCCTCACTTTTGGTCCCAATTCCTTCAACTACTTGCTGTGGCACTAAAAACCCATTAGCAATAAAGAATAAAATAACCGTCACTCTATCCTTTTGTGCATGTGAAATTTTAAAGAAAAAAATTCTTTCTTCTCCTTCAAACATTCCCTAAAACATATATAAGAAAACTAAATTGTACAGTATTTAATACCTTTTACAAAATATGCCAGTCTACTCACAATTATTCACTAACTTTTCTAATTTACACGTCTTCTAAACAGGTGAAAAGTTGTCATGAAAATTTAAATATATAAAGGAATTTTTATAATACTTTAACAAAATGTAATTTAATTTTTAATTTCTTAGCATGATTGTAACAAAGATAGCCAGATGCAAAAATGAAATAATCATAACTTTAGCATAATATATTTCAACATCAAAGGATTTATGAATATTACCTAATTTGTTCTTCTAAAACAATTTAAGATGTGGGTGTTCCACCTGATTAATGATCTTGGAAATCTGTCCTTTAATTTGTTGCCAAGAGTACAGTGAATACATATAAAAACCAGAATGTTAATACAGAAGCTACTGACATCAGCTTTTTCTTAACTTCATCAGACAGTACTTTGAAACAAAGGAGGATACAGACAACATGGAGAAGATCCAGAGGCTATTCATAAAAAAAGATTAAATGCTTAGAAAGTAATACCTGCACAAAGGTTAAAGGGAATGAAATTGTTCAGCCAGGAAAAGTCTGAGGATACAATTTAATAAGTATCCAAGTATATATGAAGGGGTCTTGCACAGAAAACAGCTGTTTTCCATCTCCACTGAGGGCAAAATAAAAGGAAACAGACCAATTGAAGCCCAAGGATTTTAGTTAAATAGAAGGAATGATTTCCTGTGTGAGTCATGAACACTGCAACAGCCACTGTGTGTCTATGGAAGCCCTTTCTCCAGAGGCCTTTATAAGAAAGACTGATTTCCATTTGTACAAGACTAATCTTTACATGCTTGTCCGTGCTCTGTGCTGGTAAAAGAGGTATCCTACGACCAAAATCCCTACACTAATTGGCTCGAGCTGGGTCACATATCACTGAACATTCCACAGAGCAAAAGCACACAGAAGAACAGACCATATGCAATACCCACAGGTAACTCCAAACCATTGTAGCCACACCTTACCTGGACACCTAGTAACTCTGCAGAGGAAAATGAAGGGTTCCTAATTGCCCAGTAATATGCTGGGCATTTGCACCCAGCTGCAAGTGGGACCTGTAGTTTACTATTGTCACCTTGATTGCTATGTCACTGGCAAAATTAATCTTAAAGAGGCACGTAACAATTTTTCATGAAAGAAGAGTAAGACCTCTGGAGAAGTAGGAAAGTGATCTACCTACACACTCCCCTAACCTGGCTAATTGCTTCTTGGCACTTGAAATTCCATCCTTAGTTACTTACTCCTTTGGCTCAAAGCTTTGTAGTTTTGGGGAAAAAATGTAAATATTTCAAGAAGATAAAACATCATTAAGCATTTTCACACCTGCATATTTGATACTTTGCTGAAATAGGTTTTGGGAGGAAGAAGGAAGGAAAAGATCTGAACCAGAGCTGGAAGAGAAGATGTTACGAAGCAAAGAACAGGACGTGGAAGCTGTTGCTCAGAGCAAATGGTGTCATACTTAAAACTGTGCCCAGAAGCAACAGATGAACTAGAGAGTAGGAATACCTAATGGTCAGTCTTCCTTTCTTGATACTTCTCCTGAACACTTTCTAACTCAATCTAGTATCTATTTCTAGGATAAATCCTAAAAACTTAAAGCAGAACCTAATTTGCTTTCTCTTACTAATTAAGTGAACCTACATACATGTGCTGTCCAAAATAAAACAATAAATGTGATATTTTTTAAAAATCACCATGTATTATAGGCATATACAAAGAAAAATCTAAAAACTACATATTCAATTAAAATTAATCTAATATTTGATAATTGATGAATAGTTATGATAAGTTAATGTAAGTAAACAAAATAAAATCAAAATATTTAGATATGCGTTATTCTTCTACTCATTCATTTTTTTTAACATCTTTATTGGAGTATAATTACTTTACAATGTTGTGTTAGTTGCTGCTGTATCACAAAGGGAATCAGCTATATGTATACATATATCCCCATAACCCCTCCCTCCCACCCTCCCTATCCCACTCCTCTATGTGGTCACAAAGCACAGAGCTGATCTCCCTGTGCTACGTAGCTGCTTCCCACTAGCTAGCTATTTTACATTTGGTAGTGTATATATGTCAATGCTATCTCTCACTTTGTCCCAGCTTACCCTTCCCTGTCCGCGTGTCTGAAAGTCCATTCTCTACATGTGCGTTTTTATTCCTGCCTTGCTCCTAGGTTCATAAGAACCATTTTTTCTTTTCTTTTTTTAGATAACATACATATGTGTTAGCATACAGTATTTCTTGTTCTCTTTCTGACTTACTTCACTCTGTATGACAGATTCTAGGTCCATCCACTTCACTACAAATAACTCAATTTCGCTACTTTTTATGGCTGAGTAATATTCCTTCATCTCTCGATGGACACCTAGGTTACTTCCATGTCCTGGCTATGGTAAATAGTGCTGCAGTGAACACTGTGGTACACGACTCTTTTTGACTTACGGTTTTCTCAGGGTATATGCCCAGTAGTGGGAGTGCTGGGTCATATGGTACTTCTATTTTTAGTTTTTTAAGGAAGCTCCATACTGTTCTGCACAGTGGCTGTATCAATTTACATTCCCACCAACAGGGCAAGAAGGTTCTCTTTTCTCCACACCCTTTCCAGCATTTATTGTTTGTAGATTTTTTGATGATGGCCATTCTGACTGGTGTGCGGTGATACCTCATTGTAGTTTTGATTTGTGTTTCTCTAATGATTAGTGACGTTGAGCATCCTTTTATGTGTTTGTTGGCCATCTGTATAACTTCTTTGGAAAAATGTCTATTTAGACCTTCCGCCCATTTTCGGATTGGGTTGTTTGTTTTTTTGATATTGAGCTGCATGACCTGCTTGTATGTTTTGGAGATTAATCCTTTGTCAGTTGCTTTCTTTGCAAATACTTTCTATCATTCTGAGGGTTGTAGTTCGTTCTTGTTTATGGTTTCCTTTGCTATGCAAAACCTTTTAAGTTTCATTAGGTCCCATTTGTTTATTTTTATTTCCATTTCTCTAGGAGGTAGGTCAAAAAGGATCTTGCTGTGATTTATGTCATAGAGTGTTCTGCCTATGCATTCCTCTAAGAGTTTGATAGTGTCTGGCCTTACATTTAGGTCTTTAATCCATTTGGAGTTTACTTTTGTGTATGGTGTTAGGGAGTGTTCTAATTTCATTTTTTTACATGTAGCTGTCCAGTTTCTGAGCACCACTTATTGAAGAGGCTGTCTTTTCTCCATTGTATATTCTTGCCTCCTTTATAAAAAAATAAAGTGACCATATGTGTGTGGGTTTATCTCTGGGCTTTCTATCCTGTTCCATTGAACTATATTTCTCTTTTTGTGCCAGTACCATACTGTCTTGATTACTGCAGCTTTGTACTATAGTCTGAAGTCAGGGAGCCTGATTCCTCCAGCTGCATTTTTCTTTCTCAAGATTGCTTTGGCTATTCGGGGTCTTTTGTGTTTCCACACAAATTGTGAAATTTTTTTGTTCTAGATCTGTGAGAAATCCCATTAGTAGTTTGATAGGGATTGCACTGAAACCGTAGATTGCTTTGGGTACTATAGTCATTTTCACAATGTTGATTCTTCCAATCCAAGAACACGGTATATGTCTTCATCGGTTTGTATCATCTTTAATTTCTTTCATCAGTGTCTTATGGTTTTCTGCATACAGGCCTTTTGTCTCCTTAGGTAGGTTTATTCCTAGGTATTTTATTCTTTTTCTTGCAATGGTGAATGGGAGTGTTTCCTTAATTACTCTTTCAGATTTTTCATCATTAGTGTATAGGAATGCAAGAGATTTCTGTGCATTAATTTTGTATCCTGCTACTTTACCAAATTCATTGATTAGCTCTAGCAGTTTTCTGGTAGCGTCTTTAGGATTCTCTATGTATAATATCACGTCATCTGCAAACAGTGACAGTTTTACTTCTTCTTTTCCAATCTGGATTCCTTTTATTTCATTATCTTCTCTGATTGCTGTGGCTAGAACTTCCAAAACTATGTTGAATAATAGTGGTGAGAGTGGGTAACCTTGTCCCGTTCCTGATCTTAGCGGAAATGGTTTCAGTTTTTCACCATTGAGGACGATGTTGGCTGTGGGTTTGTCATATACGGCCTTTATTATGTTGAGGAAAGTTCCCTCTAAGCCTGCTTTCTGGAGGGTTTTTATCATAAATTGGTGTTGAATTTTGTCGAAAGCTTTCTCTGCATCGATTGAGATGATCATATGGTTTTTCTCCCTCAATTTGTTAATATGGTGTATCACGTTGATTGATTTGCGTATATTGAAGAATCCTTGCATTTCTGGGATAAACCCCACTTGATCATGGTGTATGATCCTTTTAATGTGCTGTTGGATTCTGTTTGCTAGTATTTTGTGGTGGATTTTTGCATCTATGTTCTTCAGTGATATTGGCCTGTAGTTTTCTTTTTCTGTGACATCTGTGCCTGATTTTGGTATCAGGGTGATGGTGGCCTCATAGAATGGGTTTGGGAGTGTTCCTCCCTCTGCTATATTTTGGAAGAGTTTGAGAAGGATAGGTGTTAGCTCTTCTTTAAATGTTTGCTAGAATTCGCCCGTCAAGCCATCTGGTCCTGGGCTTTTATTCGTTGGAAGCTTTTAAATCACAGTTTCAATTTCACAATTTTTTTTGTAATTGGTCTGTTCATATTTTCTATTTCTTCCTGGTTCAGTCTCAGAAGGCTGTGCTTTTCTAAGAATTTGTCCATTTCTTCCAGGTTGTCCATTTAATTGGCATATAGTTGCTTGCAGTAATATCTCATGATGCTTTGTATTTCTGCAGTGTCAGTTGTTACTTCTCCGTCTTCATTTCTAATTCTATTGATTTGAGTCTTCTCCCTTTTTTCTTGATGAGTCTAGCTAATGGTTTACCAATTTTATCTTCTTGAAGAACCAGCTTTTAGTTTTATTGATCTTTGCTATTGTTTCCTTTGTTTCTGTTTCATTTATTTCTGCTCGGATCTTTATGATTTCTTTCCTTCTGCTAACTTTGGGGTTTTTTTTTTTTGTTCTTCTTTCTATAATTGCTTTAGGTGTAAGGTTAGGTTGTTCATTTGAGATGTTTCGTGTTTCTTGAGGTAGGACTGTATTGCTATAAACTTCCCTCTTAGAACTGCTTTTGCTGCATCCCATAGGTTTTGGGTTCTTGTGTTTTCATTGTCTTTTGTTTCTAGGTATTTTTGGATTTTCTCTTTAATTTCTTCAGTGATCTCTTGGTTATTTAGTAGTGTATTGTTTAGCCTCCATGTGTTTGTATATTTTACAGATTTTTTCCTGTAATTGATATCTAGTCTCATAGTGCTGTGGTTGGAAAAGACACTTGAAACGATTTCAATTTTCTTAAATTTACCAAGGCTTGATTTGTGACCCAAAGTATGATCTATCCTGGAGGATGTTCCATGAGCACTTGAGAGGAAAAAGTATTCTGTTGTTTTTGGATGGAATGTCCCATAAATATCAATTAAGTCCATCTTGCTTAATGTGTCATTTAAAGCTTGCTTTTCCTTATTTTCATTTTGCATGATCTGTCCATTGGTGAAAATGGGGTGCTAAAGTCCCCTACTATTATTGTGTTACTGTCAATTTCCCCTTTATAGCTGTTAGCATTTGCCTTATGTATTGAGGTGCTCCTATGTTGGGTGCATAAATATTTGCAACTTTTATATCTTCTTCTTGGATGGAGCCCTTGATCATTATGTAGTGTCCTTCTTTGTCTTGTAATAGTCTTTATTTTAAAGTCGATTTTGTTTGATATGAGAATTGTTACTCCAGCTTTCTTTTGATTTCCATTTGCATGTGATATCTTTTTCCAGCCCCTCACTTTCAGTATGTATGTGTCCCTAGGTCTGAAGTGGGTCTGTTGTAGACAGCATATACATGGGTCTTTTTTTGTATCCATTCATCCAGTCCGTGTCTTTTAGTTGGAGCATTTAAACCATTTACATTTAAGGTAGTTATCGATATGTATGTTCCTAATACCGTTTTCTTAATTGTTTTGGGTTTGTTATTGTAGGTCTTTTCCTTCTCCTGTGTTTCCTGCCTAGAGCAGTTAATTTAGCACTTGTTGTAATGCTGGTTTGGTGGGGCTGAATTCTCTTAGCTTTTGCTTGTCTGTAAAGGTTTTAATTTCTCCATCGAGTCTGAATGAGATCGTTACTGGGTAATCTTGGTTGTAGGTTTTTCCCTTTCATCACTTTAAATATGTCCTGCCACTCCCTTCTGGCTTGCAGAGTTTCTGCTGAAAGAACAGCTGTTAACCTTATGGGGATTCCCTTGTATGTTATTTGTTGCTTTTCCCTTGCTGCTTTTAATGTTTTTTCTTTTTATTTAATTTGTTATAGTTTGATTAGTATGTGCCTTGGCGTGTTTCTCCTTGGATTTATCTTGTATGGGACTCTCTGCGCTTCCTGGACTTGATTCACTATTTCCTTTCCCATGTTAGGGAAGTTTTCAACTGTAATCTCTTCAAATATTTCCTCAGATCCTTTCTTTTTCTCTTCTTCTTCTGGGACCCTTATAATTCGAATGTTGGTGTGTTCAATGTTGTCCCAGAGGTCTCTGAGAGTGTCCTCAATTCTTTTCATTCTTTTTTCTTTATTCTGCTCTGTGATAGTTATTTCCACTATTTTATCTTTCAGGTCACGTATCCGATCTTCTGCCTCTGTTTCTCTGCTATTGATTCCTTCTAGAGAATTTTTAATTTCATTTATTGTGTTGTTCATCATTGTTTGTTTGCTCTTTGGTTCTTCTAGGTCCTTGTTAAACGTGTCTTGTATTTTCTACATTCTATTTCCAAGATTTTGGATCAACTGTACTATCATTACTCTGAATTCTTTTTCAGGTAGACTGTGTATTTCCTCTTCATTTGTTTGGTCTGGTGGGTTTTTATCTTGCTCCTTCATCTGTTGTGTATTTCTCTGTCTTCCCATTTTGCTTACTTACTGTGTTTGGGGTCTCTCTTTCACAGGCTACAGGTTCATAGTTCCCTTTGTTTTTGGTGTCTGCCCCCAGTGGGTAAGGTTGGTTCAGTGGGTTGTAAAGGCTTCCTGGTGGAGGGGGCTGGTTCCTGTGCTCTGGTGGGTGGGGCTGGATCCTGTCTTTCTGGCGGGCAGGGCTGCGTCTGGTGGTGTGTTTTGGGGTGTCTGTGAACTTAGTGTGATTTTAGGCTGCCTCTCTGCTAATGGGTGGGGGTTGTGTTCCAGTCTTGCTAGCTGTTTGGCATGGGGCATCCAGCACTGGAGCTTGCTGGCCATTGGGTGGAGCTGCGTCTTAGCATTGAGACGGATATCTGGGAGAGCTCGTGCCGAATGATATTACATGGAGCCGGGAGGTCTCTGGTGGTCCAATGTCCTGAACTCAGCTCTCGCACCTCAGAGGCTCAGGCCTGACACCCAGCCAGAGCACCAAGACCCTGTCAGCCACACAGCTCAGAAGAGAAGAGAGAAAAAAAGAAAGAAAAAAAATTTAAAGAAAAATTAAATAAAATAGAATAATTAAAATAAAAAAATATTAAAATAAAAAAAATTAAAACGTTACCAAAGAAAAAAAAAGGAGAGCAACCAAACCAATAAACAAATCAACCAATGATAACAAGCGCTAAAAACTATACTAAGATAAACATAAAAATCAGAAACCAGTCAGTCGCAGACAGCAAACCCCAAGTCTACAGTTGCTCCCAAAGTCTACCGCCTCAATTCTGGATTGATTCGTTGTCTATTCAGGTATTCCACAGATGCAGGGTACCTCAAGTTGACTGTGGCAATTTAATCCGCTGCTCCTGAGGCTGCATGGAGAGATTTCCCTTTCTCTTCTTTGTTTGCACAGCTCCTGGGGTTCAGCTTTGGTTTTGGCCCTGCCTCTGCATGTAGGTTGCCCTCAGGCTTCTGTTCCCACCCAGACAGGCTGGGGTTAAAGCAGCAGCTGATTAGGGGGCTCTGGCTCACTTAGGCTGTGGGGAGGGAGGGGTACGGTAGTTATAATTGGAATGCAGGGCGAGCCTGCCGCAGCAGAGGCCAGTGTGACACTGCAACAGCCTGAGGCGCGCTATGTGTTCTCCCGGGGAAGTTGTCCCTGGATCATGGGACCCTGGCAGTGGTGGGCTGCTCAGGCTCCCGGGGGCGGGGGCGTGTGGATAGTGACCTGTGCTTTTACACAGGATTCTTGGTGGCTGCAGCAGCAGTGTTAGCGTTTCATGCCCTCTCTTTTGTCCGAGCTGATAGCCATGGCTCACACCCGTCTCTGGAGCTCATTTAGGGGGCGCTCTGCTTTCTGTGGGAAGACAGGGAAGGAATACCCTCTCCTCATGCACCCTGAAACAATGGTCTCTTGCCTCTTAGGCAGGTCCAGAGCTTTTCCCAGACTCCCTCCCGGCTAGCTGTGGTGCGCTAGCCCCCTTCAGGCTGTGTTCATGCAGCCAACCCCAGTCCTCTCCCCGGGATCTGACCTCCAAAGCCCGAGCCTCAGCTCCCAGCCCCCGCCCGCCCCGGCGGGTGAGCAGACAAGCCTCTCAGGCTGGTGAGTGCAGGTCAGCACCGATCCTCTGTGCGGGAATCTCTCCGCTTTGCCCTCTGCACCCCTGTTGCTGTGCTCTCCTCCGTGGCTCCGAAGCTTTCCCCCACTCCCGCCCAAGCTCCCATCTCCACCAGTGAAGGGGCTTCCTAGTATGTGGAAACTTTTCCTCCTTCACAGATCCCTCCCAGAAGTGCAGGTCCCGTCCCTATTCCTTTGTCTCTGTTTTTTCTTTTGCCCTACCCAGGTACGTGGGGGAGTTTCTTACCTTTTGGGAGGTCTGAGGTCTTCTGCCAGTATCCAGGAGTGTTCTGTAGGAGTTGTTCCACGTGTAGATGTATTTCTCATGTATTTGTGGGGAGGAAGGTAATCTCCACATCTTACTCCTCCGCCATCTTGAAGGTCCCCCCTCCCTCTACCCATTCTTAATACAACATGGTCTCCATCTACTTTACCATCTGGCTTACTGTCTGCTGAATGTGCTCTACTGTGTCTCCATCCTTCCGAAATACAACAGGTGAGTTCTAGGTACTGACAGTACAGTAAAGCTGCTTATTTCCTCGTTCTAAAAAGTGGTTATCAGTCCTAGCTGCACCTCAGAAGTACTTGTAGCGTTTTATTGTTTTGATATTTTAGTTTTTTTGTTAAATAGAGATGCACAGGCCCTGCTCTGGTCTGCAGAGCCAGCATCTCTACGGGGCTACTGCTATGAGGTACACTTGTGAGGTGAGTTAGCTTGAGCCAAGAGCAGGGTTTATCTCTTAAATCAAGCCTACTGCTCCAACCTGAGGAGACCTCTTAAGCTCCTGATTCTGCCTTAGAATGTACTTTTCTTTTCCTCCACTTCATGTCATTTGTAATTCTAATGGACTTTCATTCTACAGCTTCATCCAAATTTCTGTAAAACAATGTTGAGCTAGCTAGGGCTGAGACCTAGGCCCTATGCCACACAAGGAGAAATCTTTTCATTGACAGCAATCTGTTATTAAACACCACAGCTGACTGAAATTTAGCAACCACTGCCATTGCCTCTGGTGAGCCTTCTGATTGTACAGGCTAGAAAGCTAAATGCTGCATTTCCTAGAACACCCTGCACCTAGAGTCCTAGGTAAGTGTACTTTCTCACAACTGGGAAGGCAAGAAGTGAGGAGGATACCATGAGCCTGCTACCTCAGCTATTTCCTCTGGGCAGCACAGCTATGCAGACAAGGGTTTTTTTTACAGCAGCCTTCCAGCATCCAGTCACCAGACTCACAGGTGCTAACAGGTGGCTGCAGTCTCAGTGGTGGCTTTCTAATCCCTGAAGAGCAACAGGGATTGATCTCAATCTGTATTACTGAACTCAGTAGTGCCAATGGCAGCCTCTGGATTCACTACCTTCCTGTCTGTAGTAGTAGTAGCTCTATAAGGCTCACTCTTGTGGTAGTGTGGGAGGCGTTCCTAGGAGGCCTAGCCTACACAGCCCTCTCCTCCAAACTTTCCACTGGTTTTGTTAATAGCCACACCTCTGACTTAAATCTTTTTATGTTTAAAACGCCTAGAGTAGTTTCTGTCCTCCAATAAACCCCAAATGATATAAGCCTATAAGTGTGTAACTGTTCAACCCTCGTAACAGAACCATCAGCTAGGTCATACTACATAGTGCCTACAAGGATATCATCAAAGACCTTGTCAAATACTTTCCCCAAATCATAAAACACAATATCCAAACCTAGCAGTTTCGCAATGCTATCAAAAAAGGAAATCACATTATTCTGATATGATTTGTTCCCAGTAACCTATGCTAACTTATAATTCAGGTCTCCTTCCTTGAAGGACTCACAAATGTTCTAGACTTCTGCCCAAGGGGATGTCAAGCTCACCGGCCCACAGTAATGATGTGATCTGGGGGTCAAACCTGGGTCTGTATATTGGGTCCACCACTTACTTGCTATGAAATCTTTGACAAGTCACTTCACATTCCCAAGTCTCAGTTTCCTTAGTGGCAAATGATAGTGACAATGTTACTTTACAGAGTCCTTGTGAGAAGTTAGTGAGATAATGTATGCAAAGTCCCAAGCACAATGTTTGGCCCATACTAGACACACAATTAATGAGAGCTATAACCTGAGAAATTTACCTTTTAGTCTCTTTTCTAAAAATAATAAATAAATAAATAAAAATTAACTCTTTCATGCTTACATGGCACTTTCCTCATTTTCTCAAAAACACATCAAACTTCACAAACAGTGGAATACAGTTCTCTCACCTGCAAGTTATCTCAACACATTACTGATCATACTCCTAGCCAGGAGATATCAAATCAGCTGAGTGCTCCCTTACCATTTCCTCACCTTGCCATTCAAATGTCTTGTATTCATGTTTGTGGTATTCTCTTCATTTTGGAGATCATTATTCTCTATAGAACCTCTCTGCCTATCGTACTGGATAAAGAGAGATGGAGCAAGGTCTTGGAGGAGGCAGAGAAAGGTACGAGCAAGAGTCTGCCCTGTGAAGGAAGAGACCAGAGCTGCTGGATGGCTCAGTATCTCCACTCCCAGTCCCAGGAAGATCAGGTCTCCTTCACTGCACGAGGGAAGCAGGGCTGGGCTCTCCAGATGCTCCAGCTTCCCAAGTTGTTGGAAGGACAAACTGACATAGCGGGCACATGGAGATTAGCTGAAACCATGAAACAGAGCTGCTAACCTGACTGGAGAGTGTGGTTCTTCCTTAAATACTAACAGAGATAGTTTCCCCTTAGGGTAACTACAGGTACCAATCCAGCTCCAGCTCTGAAAGGCTAGAAAGTTCCACCACAGAAACAGCAGATCTGAACAAGATAAAAGGCCCCAGTTTTTTCTTTGCTGAAACAATTGCTCTTCCAGAGTTACCCACAAAGAAATAATCTCTACTAACTCATCAATTTAATGACAATGGATTCCTGACCTGGTCCTAATCTATTCCTTCAGGATAAAAAATCCTAAATGTTGATTTGCTTAATGACAACCAACCTGCTTATACCTCATAATTCCAACTGGCCTAGACTAGTCTGGATAAAGTATAACATATAAGGAACTAGAGTTCCATGTGTAAATATTGGCTGATGCCAGATTGTGAAAGACCTGGGTTACCAAGCTGAAACCTGGATGTTACATGGGTAATGAGATCCCAGGGAAATGGGAATGGGAAGAGGGGGAGTGGGAGAGAGATGGTAAAAATAATGCCATCATCGCTGAAAATAAGTTTGGAGAGTTCTTTGGACATGCTCTCCAGGTCTATGCCCATTTTGTAAAAAGTAGATCAAATTTTAAATATTTCTTGTCATTTTACTCCAGTTCCCTTCAAAAGCTCTTTTAATAATTTTGCTTCCTAGGCACTTCCCTGGTGGTGCAGTGGTTAAGAATCCACTTGCCAATGCAGGGGACACGGGTTCGAGCCCTGGCCCGGGAAGATCCCACATGCCACAGAGCGACTAAGCCCGTGCACCACAACTACTGAGCCTGCGCTCTAGAGCCCACGAGCCACAACTACTGCAGCCTGCGTGCCTAGAGCCTGTGCCCCGCAACAAAGAGAAGCCCGCACACAGCCACAAAGAGCAGCCCCCGCTCGCCGCAACTAGAGAAAGCCTGTGCACAGCAACGAAGACCCAATGCAGCCAAAAAGTAAATTAATTAATAAATTAATTTTTTTTAAAAATAATAACTTTGCTTCCTAGAGTCAAATCACCACACTTTTCAGAGGTAAGGAAAACAGGTCTGTAATTTCCAGCTTCACAGATAAAGGTATAAAAAATTATGGAAACATAATTTAAACTGACAAGGATATTAAATCAGGCAACTCTTTTGAAACTCCAAAGGAAAAGGTGATGGAAATCAGTATATTCAGCACACAGTATAACATTCTAGACATTTTAGAAAATTAAAAATAATATAATGCTATAATCTTTTAGGGAATAAAAAATATATATATAAAATCATTTTAGGGAAGAAAAATGCTAAAGACACATTAGCAAATGGGGCTTCCACTAATGTAACATAACCTAAGAGCTCATACCAACGCATCTAAGACGTTTTAAAGAAGATTTACATCATGAGGAAACACAAAACTAAAAGTAATTATGTGGTTTCACAGAAAGTAAGTTCTGCCTCAATAACTTCTTTACACTCTATACTATTGCTATACTACAGTATGACGTAACCTGGGGGGTTACACTAACATCATTTGGTTCGATTTTTGGAAACATGGAAGTCCCACATTATAACAGAATGATGTCTAAATGGTGGAAACTTAAAATACAAGGGAAGTTGTCTCATGGGATTTAAAACTTGCTAAAGCATATAAAACAATCACAGGGGGCTTCCCTGGTGGCGCAGTGGTTGAGAGTCCACCTGCCGATGCAGGGGACACGGGTTCGTGCCCCGGTCCGGGAAGATCCCACATGCCGCGGAGCAGCTGGGCCCGTGAGCCATGGCCGCTGAGCCTGCGCGTCCGGAGCCTGTGCTCCACAACGGAAGAGGCCACAGCAGTGAGAGGCCCGCGTACCGCAAAAGAAAAACAAACAAAAAAAACAATTACAGGGAACTCTACTTAATGCACTGTAGGGTCCTAAATGGAGAGGATATATCTGTATGTATGGCTGATTCATTTTGCTGTGCAGCAGAAGCTAACACAACATTGTAAAGCAACTATAGTCCAATAAAAAATAATTAGAAAAATAAAAATAAAATAAATAAAGCATATAAAACAACTACACAAACCACTATCTGCTCATTTTAAAAATGAGCTTTTAATAAAATCTCTGTGACCAAAAAAATCATACTTAGGACATAAAATTAGGACATAAATTGAATGATTTCTGTGGCTGTCAAAGCTGCAAGTCATTACATGAAATATGTGGAAATCTGTGCTATAATTTTAAAGCATGAGGTCTGATAAATCATTATCACATATCTCTTCCTTGAAATATAACAATCTAACATGAATTCGATTCCATAAATACTCATTTTTAAACCACTGTTTAAATGCTGATGTTCAACTATATTGACTACATGGAAAAAGTTGTTTATGTAGTTTCATAGGAAACGCAGTAGCTCTCTAAAGATAGAACAAAGCACCCAGTGATCTTCTAACTGGTCTGTTAAGAATCATAAAACTTGACTAAAAGAATTTTATCAGCTGAGGAAAAGTGATGCTACATGCTGATGGGAAATGTGTTGTAAATGATCTTATCTGTCTTTCTGATCTGCAAGGCATATGACTCGTACCCTAACACTAGCTAGCTCTGGAGGCCACAAGACCATTCAATGTAGCTGGGTGAGCATGTTACGGATGCAGAAGCGCTATTCTAGTAATATGCCCAGCTAGGAATCCAAGTCTTAGACTGCTTTTCAGGGCAAAGGCTCAAGAAACCTATCAACGTGGGAGATAAAAAAAATTCACTCCCCTCTCCTCCTTCCCACCCAGGATTAACTATGTGGCAATCTGTTTTCATCTTGTGCTTCTCGGCCCTCTCTTTCAAAGTATACAACCAGGATGGGCTATGTATACTAAGAAATGTGAAGAAAGCAACGGCAGTGAGCCAAATGACTTGAAGCTATGAGGTAAGACTTATCAAGCAGACTCACAGGGAGAGTAGCAAAAAGAAAGGGGTAGGCAAAAAGAAAACAAAAATGTCAGAGAGGAAATTCCTACCTATATCCATTTTACCCTATCAGCAAATCGCTTGACTCTTTATAACTTTCTAGGCTCTACAATGCAAGAAGTCATGTATTACAGCTTTTGTGCCGTGGAGAAGTAGTTCTGTGTGGTGAAAAACAGCTTTGTGCTTAGACTTTGACATTGACCATACAGGACTAGAGTGGTAGGGGGAAGAAAAAGGCCAGTAGGTATCAGGAGGTAATTAATCTGCTTTTGCCTATAACTGAAAAATCACAATGTCCTTCATTGTTAACTGCAATCTTAAAGGGCCATATTTATACAAAAAGAAATGCTAGCCTGTGAAAGTATCTCTGTCTTCATCACTCTGTAAGCAACGGAGATCAGAGAGAACGCCTTAATCGTCATTTCAGCCCTGCAGCGCCCCTGGCACTGTGCCTAGCACACGACAAGCAGTAGTAAACATGCACTGAACTGAATTTTCTGCATGAGTATCCCTGTCTCTTGATTCTTCTTTCTAGTGTTTCTTCTTTTCCCACCTTATAGCCCTTATTTCTTCCCTTGGCTTGCTTCCCTCTGTCACTGCAGCTTAACTGATGACTTAGACAACATGAAATAATATTATGTTGTATTATTTGGAACAGAATTTTAGGTTCACGTTTTTAATTGGAAAAGTAAATGTTAGGAACGCTATCTTTTTATCTCAAAAAATACTTTACAAATTAAATTATGGGTTAGCATCCTTCAACAGAAAAAAGTTCCTTAACACTAAGTTAAAGATGTGCTACTTTCTGCTATATTAAAAGAATTTTTGAAAATTCACTTGTGCCATATTCCTTTCACTGTTAAACAAAGCCAAGAAACAAAATTTTCCACAACTGGCTATAACAAGCAACACAGAACTATCCTGCTTTCTATAGAAGTATACTCTCAAAACAGAAAATTAATATTCAATGGGAAAAAAAAGCCACATACTTTTCATAGTTCCATCTTCTTCTTCCTCATCCTCACTGTTTATAACCATGGTCCCCAAGTCAGATTCTAACATTGTGCTATTATGTTCAATCATGGTCTGGGCCCCTTCACTCATCGTGCTTGTGGCCCGCATGGTGCCCACGCTTTCCGAGCTAGTCTTCACCATGGTGTGGGAGTCCAGCTCATCTTCATCCTGCAAACAAAACACTGCAGTGAAGGAAGACTTTTCTAACACAGATGGATATCTTACGATACTATGAACATATTATATTTTAATAATGAAAAATACTACTATCACTACTAATTTTAATGTAAGGACATAAATACAGTGTTATCATAAGACCCAAAAGTTATCCAAAATAACCTAGAGCTTTAGGTAATTGAAGCTCAAGCAACAGAAATTGTTTGATGAAATAGCAGGCTGCTAGTTGTTCTTAAAATAAGGATTAAGACAGGAAGATTATTAACAAAGGATATATAACAAAATAAAAGAGAGCAGATTAAAGACAACATGTTGGCACTATTATAACAGCTTTAACAATGTTTATAACTTTGTACAAAAGCCATTAGCTTTTTAAAAATTATGATAAATATACATAACATAAAATTTACCATTTTAAGCATTTTTCAGTGCACAGTTCTGTGGCATTAAGTACATTCACAGTGTTGTCCAAGTTGTCCAATCATCATCAATATCCTTTTCGAGAAATTTTTCATTATCTCAAACAGAAATTCTGTACCCATCAAAAACTAACTCCTTATTACTTCCTTCACTCAATCCCTGGTAACCTCTATTCTACTTTCTGTTACTATGAACTCACCTATTCTAGGTACCTCATAAAAGTAGAAGCATGTCTTTTGTGTCTTTTGTGTCTGGCTTATTTCACTTAGCATGTTTTCAAGGTTCATCCGTGTTATACCAGATGTCAGAATCTCATTCCTTTTTAAGACTGAATGATATTCCATTGCATGTACACACACACACACACACACACACACACACACACACACACACACACACACCCTTTTGTTTACCCATTCATTTGTTAATGGACATTAAGGTGTTTACACCTTTTGGTTATTATGAATAATGTTCTGAACACTGGTATATAAGTATCTACAGACAGATGGTCCCCGACTTATGATGGTCCGACTTAGGATTTTTCAACGTTACAACTGTACAAACGAGATACACATTGAGCAGAAACCGTAGTTCGAATTTTGAACTTTTCCTGGGCTAGCGATATGCAGTACGATACTCTCGCGATGCTGGGCAACAGCAGCAAGCCGCAGCTCCGTCAGCCACGTGATCAGGGATGTAAACAACCCATACATTTACAACAACTCTGTACCCACACAACCATTCTGTGTTTCACTTTCAGTATAGTATTCAATGAATTACGTGAGATTCCACACTTATAAAATAGGCTTTGTGTTCGATGATTTTGTCAAACTGTAGGTTAATTTAAGTGTTCTGAGCACATTTAAGGCAGGCTAGACTAAGCTATGTTTTTCGGTAGGTTAGGTGTATTAAATACATTTTCAACTTAACGATATTTTCAACTAAAGATGAGCTTATCGGGACGTAACCACAACATAATTTAAGGAAGGTCTGTATTTGAGTCCCTGCTTTCAATTCTTTTGGGTGTATGCCTAGAAGTGCAATTTATATCAAATGGTAATTCTCAATTTTGGGGGGAACTGTCAAAACGTTTTCCACATTGGCCACACCATTTTACATTCCAACAGTGTACAGGGTTCCAGCTTATCCACATCCTCACCAACACTTGTTATTTTCCCTTTTTTTTTTTTTCTTTTTGAGAACAGACATCCTAATGGATGTGTGGTATCTCATTGTGGCTTGATTTGCATTTCCCTAATAACTAGTGATATTGCACATCTTTTCATGTGCTTATTGGCCACTTGTGTATTTCTTTGGCGAAATGTCTATTCAAGTCCTTTGCCCATTGTTGTTATAGATTGTTTTTTGTTGTTGTTGAGCTGAAGAAGTTCACTTTATGTTCTGGATATTAATCTCTTATCAGATATATGATTTGCAAATATTTCTCTCCATTCTGTAGGTTGTCTTTTCACTCTCTTGATAGTTTCTTTGATACACAAAAGCTTTTCATTTTGATGAACTCCAATTTATCTATTTTTTCTCTTTTGTTGCCTGTGCTTTTGTTGTCATATCCTAGCCATTGGCTTTTAAATGTAAATTCACAGAAGAATCAAGTCAGTAATATAAGTATGAACCAAAAAATACTCTTTAGAATGTTCACCAGAAGATAAACTGGAATAGGGCCATAAAACTAAACTAACAAATTATGTTTGAGAAACCAAGCAATGTGCTATTTAAAAAAACTTGATCGTGTACTGAAGTTAATTTATATCTATTCCACTTGAAGTAGAAACAAACAAACAAAACCTAAGTTCTGACAGAGGTCAAAATGCAAATACTGGAAAACAGGAACATCCATGTTGTTCTCAGCTGTTTGATAGCCCTCCTCATCCTCAACCTACAGGATAAATTCAGCATTATATCTCAAAGTCTTCTGCTCTTCTTTCATGAGCTTCTCTTCTTTTAGAAGACTTCTTCATTCTTATGCATTCAACTCTCTAATATATTGAGGACTCCCAAATCCTGACATCTTTCTGACTTTACTTACTACTTAAATGCTTAATGATGTTTAAAACTCAACATTCTAAAAAATAAATAAATAAAAAATAAAATAAAACTCAACATTCTCAAATGAGATCATTTCATCCATCTCCTTGGCCCCCTCCAGTCTGCCTCCATCCCCGACAATAACCACTACAAAGCACAGTCATCTTCATTAGCTAACTGAGAGTAAAACTGCAATGTCTTTTGGGGGTTATTTTCTTTCATACCCTATATACTATCAGTCAACAAGTTCTTCTTCAAAAAATTCTCTCTCAGCTCCATCTCTTCTTTTCCATTCCCACTGCTACTGAGTATATTCCTCCTTACCTCATGCCTGAGTTACTGCAGGAAGAGCACCCTGACCTCCTAGAATCAGACAGATGTTAGTTCAAATCCTGGCTCAACTCACTTAGTAGCCTTAAGACCTTTAGGGAACCTATTTAAACTCTCTGAACTTTAGTTTCTTTCATTGGTGTTATGATGATTAAATAAGAAAAGGTATGTAAAATGCTTGCATGCTACTAGGAATAAGGTAGTTTCACCCCTTCTTCAAAGTATACATACTATACCAATCTTTCTTGAATACTACTTGTATTATAATATTCTTCTACTGAAGAATCTATAATGGCTCCCAGTTCTTGCCTGCACTGAAAGCTAAACAAAGCTGCCTAGATTTTAATGTCCTCTATGTTATCTTATTTTACATGGCCAGTCCTATTTTCCCATTGTTCACATATCATTCAATAGAGTCAGGCTGACCTCAACTGAGTCTCCAGCTGCCATAAACCCATATGCTCATTAAAGACTTCATCTTTGCTCACATCACATCTTCTTTTCTACCAGGATGCTCTTTCCTCTCTAATTCATTTTAATTAAATCCTATCTAGTTCCAGATCAAGTATCTATTACCTTTATGGCAAATTCAGTCTTTATTAATTATCCTCTTTTCCAAACTTCTAGAATTTATAAAACCTGCATTACACACTTTTGCATTTAAATTATGATCTCATATTGTAACTGTTTCATAAAATCTTTTATAAATGTAAGTACCCATGGATAAGAGTGCCTTACAGTACTTCTGAATCTACTAAAGTGTTTCACTCAGTAGTCCACACACAGTAAGCGTTCATTTATATACTTACTTTATCACAGAATTATAAAACCATGAACCTTTAATAATTCAACCCCTCATTTTATACATAAAAAACCGAGGCCCACAGAAAGTAAGAGACTTCCCAAGGTCACACACCTACTTAAAAGTGGAGCTGGGACTAAGAAACTAGTTCCTTTATTTCTTAACCCATTATCCCAGCAAGTACATATACCTTACTTACATTTAAATTTTGATCTACTTGATTGCTTAAGTCAGAGGTGCAGGTTTACAGTTTTAAAAGCTTATGTCACCAGCTCCTACGCCCAAAGAGTCCCATACAAATTACTTGGTCCATCCTAGTCACAGCCACTGTCTTTTCTTGAACTATTAGAACAGCCTCCTGGCAGTTTTCACTGTTTCCCCTCTTGCCCCCGTTAGTCTCCCACATAACAGGCAGATGGATCCTTTCAAAAGACAAATCACATCATGTTACGCTCCTGCTCAAAACCCTGCATTTGGCTTCCCATCACACTTACATTAAAGCCCAAAATCTTTATCATGGCCAAATGTGATCTGGCCCAGTAATATCTGCCAATCCTATCTCCTATCACATTCCTTCTCACTCACCAAGTTCCAGCCAGGCTGGCCTCCTTTGCTATTTCTTGTGCATTCTAAGCATGTTCCTCCTTGGGCTTTTAAATTGGCTGTTCTCTCAGCCTAGAATGCTCTTCTTTAAGACAGTTTTATTTTTTGCTTAACTCAGGTCTCCACTTAGATGTTAACCTCCTTAGTGATGCTTTTTCTGACCACCATTCCAAAATCGAAGTCCCCATCAATCTTTTATCCTTCTATATTCTTCATAGCCTGTACCTGGTTTTTCTACCAGTATGAGTTTGATAAAGGCAAAGAAACCTTCTTTTTCACAGATGAACCCTCAGTGCTTAGAACATCTGGCATATATTAGGTACTTGATAAAAATTTATTTAATAAATGAAGCAATTCATATTTGTACCTAATTCATTCAACAAGCATTTATTGTAAACTTATAATATGTCAAGGAGTGAACCAGGCATTGGAAATACAAAGATGAATATGAAACGGTTTTGCTCCATTTTTGTTTTTTTAACAAGTCTAAAGTCTAAGAGAAACTGACATGTGAACAATAAATTACAAGGCAATTTGTTAAACGCTGTAAGGAAAGTGTTGCCAAAGTACAATGGGAGTACCAAAAGCACAGCCTCTGCCTCCACCTCTGTCAAATGAAGAAAGCCTCACAGAGGACACTGCCCTTAAATTAGGTCTTAAAGGATGGGAAGACTGTAACATTTAATATATATACACAAGTGGGGGTGCTTTATATTACAACTTCTTTTTACAACAGAACTACACTTAGACATCCCTTCTCAGCTTAGACACCCCGAGACTGAATTAGGTGTCATACTTTTGTATTGCTATAGCACCTTGTGCTTATGCCTATCATACACTTATTACACAATTGTCTGTACCCGACTTGTCCAAATCTATTAAATAGACTCTAAAAGCTATTATAAGGGCAGTAACCAGATATTGTTAACAGTTATATACCTGGTATCCAATACAAAGCCTTGTTCTCATTACATAATCTATTATATTAATGTTAAAGCCCTCATTATGAGTTAGTGCTAGAGCATAGAATGTTATGCAAGGTTCTATTGTAGAACTTTATTTAAACCGACTAATTATTTAAAACATAGAATGGCTATTAAAGAAACATCGGGAGGGAAAATAATACCGTTAATTAGAATTATTCAATTGATCACTTATCGAATAATGATAAAACAGTTATCATCAATGACTTAGAAGCACTATACTAAGGACTTTTTGTAGGTCACTCCTATTTAATCCTTTTATTAATTCTGTGAGATATTATTGTCCCCGTTGTGTAAATGATGAACCTGCAGTTCAAATGGGTTTAATAATTTGTCCAAGGTCATATAACAGATAAGTCAAAGGGCAAGGATTCTAACCAGGTTGTTTGATTCTAAAGCCCAACATCTAACTTCCAATTGTATAAGGTCTTCTAAATTTTAAATTATTTCTCAACTCTAGTTTAATTTATATTACAGGTTAGCTAGAGCATGCTTCATTTTGCTAAGTTAAGAGATGAAGAAACTGACATACACATAAGTAAACTAATTTGCACTTGGTCAAAAAAGCTAATAAAAAAGGTTTTACTCTTTTTAGTAGACTCCACTAAGGAGGGAGGAAAAAAGTTGATTTTCTATCAGTTCTTTTTAAAACTCTACTGCTAAGTTAATACCTTATTTTATCGTGGTTGCAAACCAGTTAATTCTCCAAACATTAAATCTGTTTTTATATGTGTGAGTCATTTATCTCTTATCCTTATAAGATTCAGTGCTGTGACCGTTAAATTTAACAAGAAACACAACATCTGGTTGGTGTGAAATAATACTTTAAAATTTTCTTGTATTCTAGATTAGACTTGAATCTATGCTGGAATAATGAAGCTTGCACCTCCGGATGCACATAACTGGCTTAATCTATAAAATTATAAAAGCACTAAATCAAGTTTGGAAGGGATCGTTTTCACTGTATATTATTTTCACTTACATAGTCACTTTGCTAAAGGATGCTAAACCAATTTACAAATTGACAGTAAAAAAAAAAACCAGTAATGAAAAAAATAATGAGCACTCAATTCACTAATGAGAGGGTGGCATCCAAACAGTAATTACTAAAGTATGGAAGGAATGAGAAGTTCTTTTTTATGAAATTAGCAAATCAAACACTAAAAATTTGGTGATGGGTTTGAAAACTTTTCAGTAACACTTTTTACTTCTTTAAATCATTAACTCAAATTATTCTTAATATTTGAGATGATTGCTAAAATTTCCATTTGATACTTTAACATTTTCATAATAAAACAGTTATTTATAATGTTTTTCCAAAGTTATACTTCATTTATATATACTCTGTTACTCCTTACAAGAGAAAAGCAGAAGAAAAACATGTTGATACTTTATAGAAAAAGGTCTGCAGAGCAGATGCTTCCCCACTGTAGAAAGCGGCCAATTCCAGTAAGGAATACAATAGCATTTTCAATCAGTGGTCATCATGTGCCAGGAATGCAAAACAGAGTACTGACGATAATCCAGGTTATGAATCATAAAATCCACATGGAATACAAATATTTGAAAACATCATTAGGAAATCCTACTCCACTGCTAAGACAGATTTATGCTATAACAGTCTGAGAAATAATCAGAGCCTTTGCACTAGGTATCTTTACATTTGCAATATCTACCACCTTAAAGGATTTTCTAAATATTCAGCTACTATCTGATTGATTTAAAGGATATTAACACAAACATTTTAGAAAGCATTTGTCATTTCTAACATTAATGAGATAGACTATGCTTAGATAAATAGGTGTCTTTTTAATTTGACATATTCTAATTATTTTCTCTTCCTGAAATGATATTAAATACTTCTTTATTACCTATACAATTACATAACAGTACATTATCAATACAGAACAGTGATCTTAGTGACACTGATTCAATTAGACACTCCTATTGGGTATGCATTCTACTACAGCATGAAAAAATTTATTTTTCAGGAAAAAAATGAATGTTTAAGACACATAAGTGAACCAATTATACAAAAAGTTGCATTATAGTGGTCTAGATATCTGTAAAACGTTTTAGAGGCGCTAATCAGGGATGGCACTGACAGCAAAGAATAATGTAACAAAACATACTACAAATACAAAACTGAGCTTTCAAGATAGTAAAGGAAATCTCCAAGAGCCCCAAACAACTAGGAACTAGAGTGAGAATGAGCTAAATCTGACCTTAGGGCTGCCATAGGGGCATGTGATGATGGGGGTGCGATGGTGATGGGTTATCCATTTTAATGGATAAAGGAAGGCAAGAGTCTTTGGGTTCTCTCCAAAGTAGAACTGAAACTCTTACATAAAATTGGGAATCTTGAAAGTCTACATCCTCAGTGAAAGGACAGACAAGAAAAAACGTACTCACAGATAAGGGAGATGACATATAACCTTGTCTGCCTCACCTGGGCTATAGGTAAAGATGAGGATGGATATGGTGGGGGGTTTTCCCTTTAGGATGTACAGACATGGGTTTGGGTTTTCTAACATTACCCACATGGTCTGGGGAACCCCATGCTGAGAAATTAGTCGAATGCAGTCTCAGTATGGAAGCACCCGGGTGCCTGATGAAAACAAATTAAAATCCACCCTAAAGGGACTCCTACTCAACCTTCAACCCAGAACTCACATCATTCTCAGAGATAAAATTCAACTAAACTTGAGCTTACAAAAAGACAATGAATAAACAAACTGCCAAGATGGATGGAAAAAAACACAGAATTAAGACCCACTTGCTCCTTAGAATTAAATTACTCCCCTTAGACAGCTGGATCTTTCTAAGATAAAAATTTCTAGGACCAAAATTAGGAAAGAGTAGACAGTGGCACCCTAGGTTGTGGAAAACAAGCACAAAGGTAGAAATATTATGGCTGGAAGGCAAAGCGTTAAGTGAGTTGGGCTGCATTAAGGAATGGCCTACAGGTTACAGAGTGCTTTAAACACTGGGAGCCAGCATGCACTGCTTGGCAGAGTGATGGGAACCTTGCAAACTAAGGGGTGAATTGGAGAAGGAGCCTGAAGAGAGCCTGGAATCAGAAGGTTATTACTGAAATCTAGATTTGAGGTGATTAGAATCTGCGCTGACGTCTGGAGCCTGTGCTCCTCAACGGGAGGGGCCGCAGCGGTAAGAGGCCTGCGCACCGCAAAAAAAAAAAAAAAAAAAAAAAAAAAGAATCTGCGCTGAAAAGGTCCTATACAAACCGGTTTAAGTGACAAGTCCAATCTGAAAGAAATCATGAAAGAAGAAACAACATATTCTAGAAACTTTCTGGACATCAAATACAATGAATCAAAAATAACTACAATATTCTGGACCTAAAGAGGCCAAACTGACCTTAAAGAGAAAACTGTAAAAGATTCTAATCTGAGTAGATGAAGACAGAAAATAAAATAGATAATGCCAGTTATTGATAACCAAAAAATGACTTAATGGAATTTGCCACTTTAGCACATGATAAAGGCACTGAATTCTAATAATTAATTTGTGAGGAAAGAGTCAAATAAGAAGTCAACACAGTCCAGCAGTTAAGAATCCGCCTTCCAACGCAGGGGACGCGGGTTTGATCCCTGATCCGGAAACTAAGATCCCACATGCCCATGCGCCCTAGAGCCCACATGCTGCAACAACTGAGCCTGTGTGCTCTGTGCGCCACAACTAGAGAGAAGCCCACGCCCCGCAAGGAAGGATCCCACATGCCACAACAGACACCATGTGCCGCAACTAAGACTCAATGCAGCCAAATAAATAAATAAAGTGAAATATATATTTAAAAATTATTTTTTTAAAAAAAGAAATCAACATGGCATGTGCAGTGCAACTTCAAGGAGATGAGCATAAAATTGGGGAAACCTGTGGCAGGTTTTACTTTTCTCCCCATGCAGAACTAAATCAGGTCTTGGTGGTTGTGCTCACATGCTAACCTGTGTCAGTAAATAAATTTTAATCATTCTTGAGTTAGAAAAGGCAAAAGTCAAAGGGAACTATTGTACATTTGCTTGTATGCCTCACATCATGGATGAGCCCTGTGTACCATTAAACTAAAGGCACTCTCTACTATAGCAAGGTGAAATTACTGATGTGACCCAACACAGCATTCATTATCTTTAAATTCCACTTCCAAATCTGGTAAAGGATAGCACTTATCCATCGTCTCCGTTCTCAATACATCTGCAGTGTCTACTATTTCTGTGTTACAAGTGAAAGAGCCCACAGCAGAATCAACTGGTTAACTCGGTCGCATTCAGTACCACATTCAACCCAACTGAGCTAAGAACTACTGAGAAAACATCAGAAATATTCCCCTTCAAACTGCCATCCTTAAGCACTGTGGCAATGTCTGACAGGTTTAAAAAAGTAATATATTGATATTCACCAATTAAATATTACTAAGACTTACAGTATGTGGAAACCTGTACAAAGAATGAACTTCCTTCCCACCGATATAAGTAGGTGTTCCTTCTACTTCACTGCAAAAGCAGCAGAAGAGATTATACAGCTGCTGTCTTTGACATACCTATCTTTAACTAACAGAAACGTCTGCCTTCATGCATCCTAACTTTCTGCACGCTCATGGGCATGTTTTAAAGTTACATCAAAGCTTTCACGATCTCCGAAAGTCATTAACGACTTGTTCATCAGTACAACAAACCTAAATGGTGAGAAGGGTGTGGGCAGGACTTCAGAGGCTCCATGATGCAAGACTGTACAAGTTCCTGGCATTATATTAAAAGCTTCCAAACAAAAGATTATCTTACATCCCCTGTGCACAATACTGATATACAATAGAGTAAATTTAAAAAGTAAAAGCAACCTTAACCATGACTTCTCTTTTTTCTCTCACAGCCAAAAGCATGTCAAAGGATTAACAAAATATAAAGATTATAAAATCAAATATTTTAAAATAAAAATAACACCTTTAAAAACTGTTGTGTTGTTACAAGCAGTTTATAAAAAATCCACAAGAGGGCACCAAAGACAAAAGGCTAGAACAAATTCCATTAATTTGTGATTTACACAGATAAAACAGGTTCATAAAATATTATTTTGTTTACTAACATACTATCAATACCTTTCAGAAACAGACTATTGGCCACTGATTTTTTTAAAAAACTGATATATTTTAAAATACTATAGCCACTGCCATGTTATATTTTTATATAAGTAACATTTATGTTTCTTAAGGGACAGACTACATTCAGTAATCTCCCCAATGACTTGCATATAATAGCAGGAGCTCAGTGAACACTTGTTGATTCCACAAAATTGACAGAAACATACAACAGGAAATATCAAGTATTCATATCACTGTGTCACTTCTAAATTGCTTTCATATAAACAGATTTAGGATTGTATTATCTTATGTTCTTAGGACAAATAGAACTAACAGCTAATTTGTCTTTGAAAATAATTTCTTTTTATTATCCTTTCTTTCTCTTACTCCTTTTCTGCTCCATTATGGTCATGTTTAACAACAAACAGAAACTTTAATATATACTTAACAAAAGAAATCACTTGTACAAACTCAGAAATGATAACATTATAAAATGACTTTAAAAAATCAGCTTTCAAAACATACAATTTAGAAGGAGACTGCCTGAATCACAATAAAATAACAATATTAATTTTAGCATGCAGTTACATTACTGAAACTCCTGATAACAAAAGACATTCTGGGGCAGAGAAATGCTAAGCCAGGGCAGCAAAAAACAAGCAGTTACCCCCAAAACAAAATATTTATCACATCTTTGACTTAAGCATTGCTCCAGGAATACTTCATGTACTAGTATGTACCTTATTATTTTTAAATGCAGATACTTTCTGTGTTGATGATAATCTTGTGGCACTATGCTAAATAATAAGGGGTTAAGTCAGTTAAACCCCATTATAAAGCAATTTTATACACATATTTATTGATTTCATAAATATTGATTAAATATTTATAAGTACCTACTGTGTGCAAGGCAGTGTGCTGAGATACAGTCTTTGTCTTTGAGAAATGTACAGGTTAGTGGAGAAAGTTAGAAAGTAGACATAAATACAGTGAGATAAGCATTCTCACAGAGCTAAACACAGATACCACGGGAGCACAGAGGAGCACTTGCCTGACCAAAGCCTTGGAGGAGTATCATGAAAAGTTCTCCCTTTCCAGAGGAATCAATGGCTGAGATGACTCCTGAAGGATAAGGAGTTACTCAGGCAAATGAGGGTGACCTAAGAAGGGGTCTAGCAGAAGCAGCAACTGATGCTTTTCTTTAGACACTTTTTGAGCAATCTCGCTTTTGCTTAAGGTTTAACCACCAAATGCAGAAAGCCTGCTGATTCTCCAACTGCTTGAGCGCTCTCCCTTGGGGTTCAAAACTGCATATCCAGCTGGCTGCCACAAAATGACTTTGATGACCCATGGACACGTCAAATTAAATAAGTTCTAAAATGATCTCATCTTACCCAGAAAGTCGCCCTGTAAAGGGTACTGCTGGAGAATACTTCAGCCACAATATGATAAGAGGTGGAGAGAGAGTATGATGAAGTGAAGACACAAAGGCTCTGACTATTTTATCAAGAAGTCTGGTTATGAATAATTTGTTGTTGATTTCTTCTTTAGTTTTTTAATGGTCAAAATATAACTACATTTTAACACTGAGGAAAAAGGCCCTAGAAGAAAGGGATAATGTGACTGACTGAAAAGGCCTATATAGACACGATTGTCTAGAAAATTTCAAAGAATCGACAAAAACCTCCTGGAACTATATAATAAGTGAATATAGCGAAGTCACAGGATACAAGGGTAATATAAAATATTCACCTGCTTTCTCTATACCAGGAAATAATAACTGGAATTTGGAATTTAAAAAAAAATCTTTAAGGCGCATGCACACACGCACACACACACACACACACACACACACACAGAAAAACACGTTAAGTCTTAAAAAATACGTATAGAATCTGTGTGCACTGATGAGAAAAAGCAAAGATCTAAATAAACTGAGAGACATTCATGTTCACAGATTAAAAGACTCAAAATATGGTTAAGATATCATTTCTTCTCAACTTAATGTATAGCTTCAATTCAACTACAATAAAAATTCTAGCAAGCTAACATGTAATTGTCAACAAAATGATTCTAAAGATTACATGGAAAGGAAAAAGGCCTAAAACAGCCAACACAATAATGAATAAGAAAAATAGTTTGAAGACTCCAATTTTTAGACTTCTATAAAATTACAGTAATCAAGACAGTGTAGTATTGGAAAAAGAATAGATACATATATCAGTGGTAAATCAATGGAACAGAACAGAGAGCTCAGAAACAAACCCACACAAATACAGTCAACTAATCTTTGAAAAGGGCACAAAGGCAACTCAATGGAGAAAGGATAATCTTTTAAACAAAGGGTGCTGGAACAACCGGATGGCCATATGAAAAAAAATACAACCTAGACTTAGACCTCATGGTTTTCACAAAAATTAACTCGAAATAGATCATAGAACTTAATATAACATGCAAAACCAGAAAACTTCTGGAAGAAATCATAGGAGAAAATCTATGTTACCTTTAGTTTGGTGATGAGTTAAAGCATCAAAAGCAAGATCCATTGGAAAAAAACAAAACCAAAAACCGATTGCTGATATTAAAACAAAAACTACTGCTCTGTGAAAGACACCATTAGGAAAATGAAGAGACAAGCCACAGACTGAGAAAATATTTGCAAAACACTACCTTACTTTAAAGGACTTGTGTCCAAAACACATGAACAATTCCTTAAAAATAAACAGTAAGAAAACTAAAAATGGGGAAAAGTACGGAACAGACATCTTGTCAAAGAAGATAAATGGCAAGTGAGCATATAAAAAGACGCCCAACACCTTTTGTCATTATGAATTACAAGTTACACCAACAACGAGATACCACTAAATACTTGTTAGAATGTCTAAAATGCACAAAAAAACAAAAAACAAAACAAAACAAAAACTTGACAATATTAAGCGCTGGTGAACATGCTTAGCAACAGAAATTCTCATTCATTGGTGGAAATGCAAAAATGGTGTAACACTGGAATAGAGTTTGGTATTTTCTTACAAAGCAAAACATATCATCAGATCTACCAATTACTGTCCTAGGTATTTACCCAACTGATCTGAAAATTTACATCCACACAAAAGCTGGCATGAAAATGCTTACAGCCACTTTATTCATAATTGCCAAAAGCTAGAAATGACCAAGATGTCCTTCAGTAGGTGAATGGATAAACAAATTGTGGTACATCTATCCAAAGGAATACTATTTAGTGAAAAAATGAGCTATTAAGCCACAAAAAGACATAGATGAATCTTAAATGCATATTGTTAAGTGAAAGAAGCCAGTTCTGTTTGATTCAATTACATGATATGGAAAAGGCAGAACTACAGATGGTAAACAGATGAGCAATTGCAGAGGGCTTGGGGGTAGAGGGAGAGTTTAATAGGTGTAGCATAGGGATTTTTTCGGGTGGTGAAAATATTCTGCAGGATACTGCAGTGCTGAATATGTGACACCATGCATTTGTCGAAACTCACAGAAGTTTATACTATAAGGAGTGAACCTTACTTAATGTATGCAAATTTAAAAACATATTTCAGGTGGTCAGGAGATCCCAGGATGGAATGCAGAATGTGACACACACAACCTTGGAAGTGAGTGGAATCTGTAAGACTTAAAACAAAAAGCACTGTACATAAGCACCGTGCTCTACTTGATAAAGTTGTTCCCATGGGGATATGGGTTCATTCTGAAACCACTATACATGCACACAGGAACTGAAATATTTAGCAAACGGGTGGTAGATGGAGGGAGCCAGGTTTTTCACCATTGCAGGGGGGAGTTATAAACAAGCAAGCGGAGGCAGATAGAAGGATCCATGTGGTAATGGATCAGAGTCAGAGACATCAGTATGAATTCATGTTTAGCTTAATATAGGTAAAGATGGAGATATATATATACATATAATTATGTATATATACACAAGTTAGCACACACACACATATACCTCCTTGCTTTGTCTACTGAGAGGGATCAATAACATGACAATATGCCACAGCAGCAACAAGTATATCTACAGTCCATATCTTGGTTTCTAATACCATTCTCTAATAAAGGAACTAGCTCCTAGGATTCTAGAAACTGTGGCAGGAAATATACAAACTGAATCTAGAGTATCTTACAGTGTCAGAGAGTAAGGAAGTAAGTAAAGTAAAAGCAAACCCACAATGATGGGGTTATGTCAAAGGGACGAAAGTGCCAACCATAAGAGGTTCCAATGGCCAAAGCTGGAACAATCTGAACAAGAAAATACATAAGGTAGGATTGGATTATAACCCAAAGTGTAAACTAAATAACCATGAGTCAGTGAGATATATATGACTGAATAAATAAGTGGAGAAAATAGACAAATCTCCTGTGTAGAAGAATTCCTACATAACTTCCCACTCCTCAAGTGTGGGCTGTGTATTATGATTTCCTTCCAAAGAATACAGTATGGAAAGGAGAAAAGAGTAATTTTGTTGTGAAGAAACCTGACAAACACGACATCAGCCAGGTGATCATGGGTAACACTGACAATGATAAGTCATGTTAACAAAATGTATCTGTGATATTGTGATATAAGAAGAAATATAGATTTGATCTGTCCCCAGTTCCTGGCACAGTACTTCTAAAACCCTTACAATTTCCTGAGTGATATGTGTGGGAGGAGCACGTTTTCTTATTCATAATAAGCCCCTTTCAGCCTTGTCTGGCTTTATGATAATAAGGTGACTCCTGGAGGATGAGGGCTGGTTGCCAGAGGAACCAACCGTGTGATCAGAGGGTTGGAACTTTTAGGCCTACCCTCCTGACCTCCAGGAAGGGGAAAAGAGTTAGGGATTGAGTTAATCACCAATGGCCAATGATTTAATCAATCATATCTCTGTAAAGGAACCTCCATAAAACCCCTAAAATAAGGGTTTTGGAGAGCTCCCAGGTTGGTGTATAGATCAAGGTGCTAGGAGACTGGCATGCCTGGAGAGGGCATGGAAGCTCCACACGTCCTCCTCATCCTATGCATCTCTTCCGTTGGTCTGTTCCTGAGTTGTATCCCATATTGGAAACAGTAAAGTGTTCTCCTGAGTTCTGTGAGCTATTCTAGAGAATTAATGAAACTGAGGAGGGAACTGTGGAACCCCTGATTTATAGCCAGTTGATCAAAGTATGGGAGACCCAGACTTGTGACGAGCATCTGAAGTGAGGGAGGGGACAGGTTTGTGAGACTGAGTCCTTAACCTGCAGGGTCTGTGCTAACTCCAGATGGTCAGTGTCAGAATGAATTAAACTGTAAGACACCCAATTGGTAAACTGGAGAATCGCTTGGTGTGGAAAATCCACACATTTGGTGTCAGAAGTGTTATAAGTAGAGGAAATGAGTTTTTCCTTTAATACTCTTGATATAAATGTGATGAGACTAGCCTTTACTTCTGTAGTCTCTCTCCCAAAACCCAATAACCTCAGTGTCATCATAAGAAAAAATATCAAATAAATCCCAGCTGAGGGACATTCTACAAAACACCTAACCAGCATTTCTCAAAGTTCTCAAGAACATCAAAAACAAGGATAATCTGCGAAACTGTGACATCAAGAGGAGCCTAAGGAGACATGGTGACTAAATGTAAATGTGGTATCCTAGATGGGTCCTGAAACAGAAAAAGGACACTAGGTAAAAACTAAGTAAATCTGGATAAAGTATAGACCTTAGCTGAAAACACTTATTAATACTGATTCATTAATTGTAACAAATGTACCATACTAACATAAAATTTTAATAGGGGAAATTGGATGTGGGTATATGGAAACTCTCTGTACTATTTTCACAATTCTTCTGTAAATATAAACGTATTCAAAAATTAAAAGTTACTTCAGAAAAAGAAAATGGAAGAAATTCATTTATTTGAATTTATATTTACTAAATAAATATTTATGTCACAAAGTCCAACACGAGAATCTACAGGTCAATGGTCCTCATCTACATTAGAATCAGCTAGGGAGCTCTGAAAAAATTCTGATGCCTGGGCTTCAGCGTATATCAATTAAATCAGAAATTTCTCAGAGTAAAAACCAAGCATTATTGGCTTTTCTTTTCCCCTCCAGAAGTAGATAGGTTGTTCAAATGTATAAAGAGAGAGATCAAGTGACATAGCCATTTGCTGAATATTCTACACATTATATTAAACATTACAAATCCCAAGGAATCATTTTTCCATTAGAGATAACTAAAATATCAGACTTTTAGTGATTCATGTATATAATATTTTGTATTGACAAGAACAGTGCTCTGTACTCTATCACTTAACCAAAAAATCTGTTGGAATCTCTTTTCAGAAAAAGATATTTTAAAAATATTTAGCAAATTTCAGTACATACATGCTTAAAAAAAAGAGAGAATGCCCTGAAGCGCATCTTATTTTTAAAAAGGCATGCTTTATTGGATAAGATTTTTTAAACTCTTACATGGCAGAAAAAATACACATAGATTTGCTTTATATCCTACTATGAATGCTCCTTGGTAAAACAAAATGTCGTATTTGTAGAAAGTTGTTTTGAATAGAAAGAGCAATACCATTAGTAGATACTCTTTAAAAAATAGTCTTTCTATAGATAATTTAGGTATTTACAGTAAATATGAACAAATATATTTATGCTTTTTAATCAACTCACACTAAGGATTTGGGAATATCTTCCACTGACATCCGGAAAACAAATTCTTTCTTACTATGTAATACAGTTGACCCAACTCAGCACCAAATTTATATCACATGCTCAGAAGTGCCCCAAAAAGAAGATCTTTGCCATGTTTAGCAATGCTTAAACTAGCACAAAAACCTTGATATTGGGATTAACCTGCTGCAGAAATCTCTGTTTACAATTTGTTTAATTTTAAAAATCTGTACAATTACCTCAGCACCGATCAAAACATGTCAATTTGTCAAGATGTATTCTCATCAGACAAGCTTTTTCTATAATAGGTATAAAATCAAATTCATAAGGCACTAGTTCCAATCATGTCCCATACCTTTCTTGAATAAAAAATATTTAAAGAAGTTTGTTTATAATAGTTACTTACCCAGGGCACAGGTGTATAGCACCAAAAATTTTAAAACAACGTACCCTGAAATAGTTATCATATAGTGTTTCCTTTTCAAAAGTCACACTGAGAGTTGATGGAAATGTCAACATAATTTTAGGTCTCAAGTTTTTCTCCAACTGTAGTAAGTTGAATTATGTAGAAGTAAATTAAGTTTGGAAAAATTATAAGTTGATATTGGTATTACCCATAAATTCTCTGAAAACTGCACTCACTCAAAATGAAAAAAAGCAGGATCTACAATGGGTTCAAGTATTAATACTGAATATCAAATATAAGTATCTTCAACAATGCAGCAACTCAATATGGTGAATTTACAGCTCTAGAATTTCAAAATCAGGGAAAGAATTTGATCTATATTATTTCAAAATCTAGCACTATTAAATTTTCAATGGTCCAGTGCCAAACTGGCTCTGTGTCATATTAGGCCAGTCATCGGAAAAGGACCAATCAAGGATGGAGACTAAAGACAGCTAACAAAAAGGCCATCAAAGAATACAAGCTCTCTGTATTCTTAAACTAAAAATAAATGTAGAAGTAAAACTTGGCAATGCAGACCTCCCATGATGCTGAAAAGACCATTTATCTTTGAAACAATCAAAAAAAGGAAAAAAGGAATGGGGAAAAAGTCTCAAATAAAAACGACTACTATATCAAAATAGCCATTCAAAATCTTCTGCCATATCCTAAAAAAGGTGGCCAGTCCCCAGTACCATAAATAGCAGGTATTGTCCAAGTGAATCCACCAAATTGGAGCAAATTCCAAAAGAAGGATCAGCCAAGTTTCATGGGCCAAAGGTAACCAAGATGAGTTACAAATGAATATAAAGGGAGGTTACAAAGCAACAACCTTAACTACACAGAGGTAGGTGTAAGGCAAGCACAGAATCAATCAAATAATGGCTCAATAGTCTACAATTGTTCTCATATGGCTGGAAGGCTCAAGATTGTACCTTTGTTATAAAATTATTTTATAAAACAGTGGTTGAGAAAAACAGAAATGTCCATTTCCTTTTTTTTAAATTGAAGTATAGCTGACTTACAATATATTGTGCTAGTTTCAGGTGTACATTTACTTTTATTCTCATCAACTACTAATTTGGTATGACTTGCCTTAAATTCCTAGATTTCTTGTAATGTTATCTTTTAGAAGTTTTCCCTTCCCTTCTTGGATCATTTTCATTTACAAAATGTCCAGAATAAACTATAATTGAACAGATCCAAATTTTCCTTTTAATTGTAAAACTTTATGAGTGCTCAAGGAGTTTTTAATCATTCTAACATATGAGGTTTTATAGATTTATTTGACTATCATCACATTAACAACTCAATATTTAAAATGACAATTTCAGAACACCCAAGAAAAGACAAATGGCAAAAGTTTCCATTAAAATGGAGGATTGAACACATGGGTTTATGCTGATTCCAGCAAAAACCCTCAAAAAATACAATTTTTATTGTACAAAATTACAATAAAGGTACAGAAAAAAAATAAACTCATAAAGACAAAGAGCATGGAGGAGGAGACAACAGCAAACAGGAGATGTCAAAAAATTTGGAAGCTAGAAGAAAAAACTGGAAGCTAGAAATCACATAAATATATGTAAGTAGTAGCTATCTCAGCACACCAAAGAAACCCAAAACTTAAGCTTGTAAGGAGAGAACTCACAAGAGGCAAGCAAATTCAGGCCCCAGAGCAGTGGGTCATAACGTCTTTTACAGTAAGGTTCACAAGTCAACTAATTCTACTCTTACACAGAGAGTTTCCAATAGGCAATTTTAGTGTTTCTCTCAAATACAATCATTAGATTCTTCAAGAAAACCCATAAAGTGAAAAGTTAGAGATCAAAATAAACACGAAGGAAACAGAGACAAGGAAGAGAGAAAAAGAAAACTCAAAGTAATAATGATAATATAACAACAATGAGGAAGAGAAGGATATTTGGGAAATTAAATATTAGCTATGGAAAAAAATACCAGGGTTAGAAGATAAACTTAGAGAGACCTCCAAGAAAGAACAAAAAAAAGGAAGAGAAAAATAAAAAAACAGAGAAGATAAGATCATTGAAAGATAAATCTAAGAGGTTTAACAAGGAAATAAAAGGAGAGTAAGAGAGAAAGATGGGGGGCAGGTGAGAGAGAAAGGGGGAGACAGAAAGTGAGGGAGAGAGAGAAAAGAGAAGAAGTTATTAAGAAATAGCAAATATAAAATTACACAGAATTGATCTTACCTCAGGAAACAAGAAAACTCTTAAATAAACAACCTAACCTTACACCTAAAGCAACCAGAGAAAGAAGAACAAACAAAACCCAAAGTCAGTAGAAAGAAAGAAATCATAAAGATAAGAGCAAAAATACATGAAATAGTGATGAAGAAAACAACAGAAAAGGTCAAAACTAAAAGCTGGTTCTCTGAAAAGATAAACAAAATTGATAAACCTTTAGCCAGACTCATCAGGAAAAAAAAGGGAGAGGGCTCAAATCAATAAAATTAGAAATGAAAAAGGAAAAGTTAAAACTGACACCAAAGAAATACAAAGGCTTACAGGAAACTACTACAAGCAACAATAGGCCACAAACAACCTAGAAAAAATGGACTAATTCTTAGAAAGGTTCAACCCTCCAAGACTGAACCAGGAAGAAACAGAAAATAAGAACAAACCAATCACAAGTAATGAAATTGAAACTGTGATTTAAAAACTCCCAACTAACAAAAGTCCATGACCAGATAGCTTCACAGGCGAATTCTATCAAACATTTAGAGAAGAGCTAACACCTATGCTTCTCAAACTCTTCCAAAATACTGCAGAGGAAGGAACACTCCCAAGCTTGTTCTGAGGCCACCATCACCCTGATACCAAAACCAGACAAAGATACCACACACAAAAAAAGAAAACTAAAAACTAAATATCACTGATGAACACAGATGCAAAAATCCTCAACAAAATACTAGCAAAGCTAACCCAACAACACATTAAAAGGATCATACACCATGATCAAGTGGGATTTATCCCATGGATGCAAGGATTCTTCAATATACGCAAAGCAATCAACGTGATAAACCACATTAACAAACTTAAGAATAAAAACCATATGATCATCTCAATAAATGCAGAAAAAGCTTTTGATAAAATTCAACTCCCACTTAGGATTAAAAACTCTGCAGAAAATGGGCACAGAGGGAAACTACCTCAACATAATAAGGGCCATATATGACAAACCCACAACTAACATCATTCTTAATGGTGAAAAACTGAATGCATTCGCTCTAAGATCAGGAACAAGGCAAGGTTATCCACTGTTGCTACTTTTATTCAAAACAGTTTTGGAAGTTCTAGCCACATGAATCAGACAAGAAAAAGAAATAAAAGGAATCCAAATTAGAAAAGAAGTAGTAAAACTGTCACTGTTTGCAGATGACATGATACTATACATAGAGAATCCTAAAGATGCTACCAGAAAACTACTAGAGCTCATCAATGAATTTGGTAAAGTAGCAGGATACAAAATTAATGCACAGAAATCTCTTGTGTTCCTATACACTAAAGATGAAAATCTGAAAGAGAAATTAAGGAAACACTCCCACTTACCACTGCAACAAAAAGAATAAAATACCTAGGAATAAACCTACCTAAGGAGGCAAAAAACCTGTACTCAGAAAATTATAAGATACTGATGAAAGAAATCAGATGACACAAAAGGATGGAGAGATATACCATGTTCTTAGATTGGAAGAATCTTATACTACCTAAAGCAATCTACAGATTCAATGCAATACCTATCAAATTACCAATGGCATTTTTCACAGAATCAGAACAAAAAATTTTACAATTTGTATGGAGACACAAAAGACCCCAAATAGCCAAAGCAATCTTGAGAAAGAAAAACAGAGCTGGAGGAATCAGGCTCCCTGGCTTCAGACTATTCTACAAAGCTACGGTAATCAAAACAGTTTGGTACTGGCACAAAAACAGAAATATATATCAGTGGAACAGTACAGAAAGTCCAGAGATAAACCCACGCACCTATGGTCACCTAATCTTTGACAAAGGAGGTAAGAATATACAATGGAGAAAAGACAGCCTCTTCAATAAGTGTGCTGGGAAAACTGGACAGCTACATGTAAAAAAAATGAAGTTAGAACACTTCCTAACACCATACACAAAAATAAACTCAGAATGGATTAAAGACCTAAATGTAAGAACGGATACTATAAAACTCTTAGAGGAAAACATAGGCAGAATACTCTCTGACATAAATCGCAGCAATATCTTTTTTGATCCACCTCCTAGAGTAATGAAAATAAAAACAAAAATAAACAAATGGGACCTAATGAAACTTAAAACTTTTGCACAGCAAAGGAAACCATAAACAAAACAAAAAGACAACCCACAGAATGGGAGAAAATATTTGCAAATGAAGTGACTGACAAGGGATTAATCTCCAAAATATACACACAGCTCATGCAGCTCAATATATTAAAAAAAAAAAAATCAAAAAATAGGCAGAAGATCTAAATAGACATTTCTCCAAAGAAGACATACAGATGGCTAAAAAGCACATGAAAAGTTGCTCAACATCACTAATTATTAGAGAAATGTAAATCAAAATGACAATGAGGTATCACCTCACACATTAAAAAATCTATGAACAGGGCTTCCTTGGTGGCGCAGTGGTTGAGAGTCTGCCTGCCGATGCAGGGGACATGGGTTCATGCCCCAGTCCGGGAAATCCCACGTGCCATGGAGCGGCTGGGCCCGTGAGCCATGGCCGCTGAGCCTGCGCGTCCAGAGCCTGTGCTCTGCAACGGGAGAGGCCACAACAGTGAGAGGCCCGTGTACCACAAAAATAAATAAATAAATAAAAATAAAAGGCCAGCTCGTTCACGCCACTCCCCTGTTTAAATTTCTTTCTGGGGCACAGAAATTCCACCTTGAGGAGCATCTCCCGTAAGTAATACTTGCATGTTTTCAAAGACAAGAATATTCAAATCAGCACTGTGTATTGACTGGCAACATATTTAATATCTATCATTAGTGGACGGGTTAAATAAACCATGGTTCAACCACATAATTGTAAAACACAGAGCTGTGGAAAAGAATGAGATAGATCTAAATGTGCCAAATATGGAACAATCTCAAGATACAAAGCAAGGTCTGTATGGTATGCTCCTGTGTGTGCAAAAAAGGGTGAAGAAAGGAGATGTTTATACATAAACGATTTCCACAAAGATACATAAGAAGTTAATGATCATGGTTGCTTCCCAGGAGGGAGGCTGTGGAAATGAAGATCTAGGGTGCCAAAGATTCTTTTTATTATGCGCTCTCTGTAGATTTTAAAATCACATGTAGATATCACATTTGTAATTAGAAACACTGATTTAAAAAGCAAAAACAAAACCCTCCATGTAGTGAAAGCACTTCATCAGCATCTAACAAAGGCACTTCATCGTGCTCTGCAACAGGAGAGGCCACAACAGTGAGAGGCCAGCATACCACCAAAAAAAAAAAAAAAAAAAATCTACGAACAATAAGTGCTGGAGAGGGTGTGAAGAAAACGAAACCCTCCTACTCTGTTGGTGGAAATGTAAATTGGTACAGCCACTATGGAGAACAGTATGGAAGTTCATTAAAAAACTAAATACAGAACTACCATATGATCCAGCAATCCCACTCCTGGGCATATATCTGGAGAAAACCATAATTTGAAAAGATACATGCACCCCTATGTTCACTGCAGCATTATTTACAATAGTCAAGACAATGGAAGCAACCTTAATGTCCAAGACATGGAAGCAACCTTAATATCCACAAAGGAGTGACTAAAGAAGATGTGGTACATATATACACTGGAATATTACTTAGCCATAAAAAAGAAGGAAATTATGCCATTTGCAGCAACATGGATGGACCTAAAGATTCTCATACTGAGTGAAGTCAGATAAAGACAAATATCATATGATATTGCTTATATGTGGAATCTTAAAAAAAATGGTACAAATGAACTTATTTACACAACAGAAATGGAGTCACAGATGTAGAAAACAAACTTATGGTTACCAGGGGGGAAAGGGGAGGGAGGGATAAATTAGGAGATTGGGATGACATATACACACTGTTATATACAAAACATAACTAATAAGGACCTACTGTATAGCACAGGTAATTCTACTCAATACTCTGTAATGACCTATGGGAAAAGAATCTAAAAAGGAGTGGATATATGTATACGTATAACTGATTCATTTTGCTGTACAGCTGAAACTAATACAACCTTGTAAATCAACTATACTCCAATAAAAAATTTTAAAACTAAAATAACACAGAATTAAGGGACATTTCCAAATTGAAAGAGCCAAAAGGCACTCCACACAATGAATGGAAAAAGATCTACACCGGGCTTCCCTGGTGGCTCAGTGGTTGAGAGTCCACCTGACGATGCAGGGGACACGGGTTTGTGCCCCAGTCTGGGAGGATCCCACATGCCGTGGAGCGGCTGGGCCCGTGAGCCATGGCCACTGGGCCTGCGCATCCGAAGCCTGTGCTCCGCAGCGGGAGGGGCCACAACAGTGAGAGTCCTGTGTACCGCAAAAAAAAAAAAAAAAAAAAGATCTACACCAAGGCACATTCCATGAAAGTTTTAAATAACAGAAAGTGAAGATCTATAAAACTTCTATAAAACATTCAAAGGATTAGGTATCTGAATGTCATCTGGCTTCTCATCATCCTTACTACTAAGTTAAGAAATAGAGCAAGGCCTTCAAATTTTTAAGGGAACATTATTTTCAATCCAGAATTTTATACTCAATCAATCAACAGTAAAGATAGAATAAAGACATGGTCAGATATACAAGTTGTGAAAAAACCTGCTAATGGCTGGAAGCTCCTGGGAGATAAAGTGCATCAAAGTAAGGAAGCAAAACAAGAAAGACAAGATCCAGAAACCATAGGATCCATTAGAGAAGAGAGAAAAGGAAATTTGCAGGATGATGCTGAAGGGGCTGGGGGGTGATGTCTTAGGAGAAGAGCTGTTCAAGACTCCAGAAAGTCAGCATTCAGATTACAGGAAGATAGAGGGAGAGAAAGAATAAGTCAAGAATAAAGTATGACACTAAACAATTATTTGTGTTTGACCATACACAGAGGCCTTTACAGCCTCTGCAGAGAGTCCGGGAATGTGGCGTTTCAGAACAAATTCGTGATAGGTACACAGAAAAATTAACAGCAACAAACAACAGTAACAAAAACCGTGACAACTACTCGTTCCAGAAATCACAAACATAAAAAATATGTAATCATAATATATTATGATGTTTACATACTCACAGCTATCTAAACACTGAGAGGGATTTTTTTAGAATTGTGTTTTAATTATATGGGGAGAATGAGAAATAACAAGTAGTTCTTTTAAAGAATTTCAGTTTGTGATCAATAACGTTATCTCAAATATAAATGTTCCTTACTAAATCTAATTTACTTTTTAAGAAGGACTGAGAATAAATTTTAAAATTATCTTTATTGGTTTTAAGCTTAAAGTAGTTTATAAAAATCTCTACCAGTTCTTCCAAGCACATTTGACCATTTAAAATTTGTTTTAAAACAGTTAAAAAGACATTTTCAAAATACTGGTTCAAGTCTGGTAAGTGATGTTATTTTGGTGGCCCTTAGAGTAGCAAAACCAGCAGCAGGAACAATTATCATCAAAGAAACCAAAAACTAAACAAACAAAATAATAACAAAAACAAAACACCCAGACAAAATGTTAAAATAATAGCAGCAGTGGTGATATAAGTAGTAGCACTAATAAAACTGAAGCTAAACTTTATCGAGCATATTATGTGTGTTAAACTGTTCTAAGTGTGAAGATATACATATTTTTTATTACATCCCCATAACAACTCTATGAAGTATGATCTATCACTAGCCCCTTTTTACAGATAGTGAAATTGAAGCAGAGAGGTTAAGTAACTTGGCCAATGACAGTTATTTGGGAACAGAATCAGGATTTTAGTCCAAGTAGTCTGTCCTGCTCTTAGATAAATTCTACCCTCCCCACCCCCCAAATTTAACGTTAGAAGCTTCTGGACTGACTTGGGCAGATTCTGATGCTGTTCTATTATTTATCAGTTTAAAAGATTCTCAAGAGAGAGATTGATTTGAAGTTCCTTTATTAAACAGGGGTAGGGGGAAGATGGAAGATTCTGAGACTATTCACCCGGAGGCTATCTCACCACCTGTAGGGATGTGGATTTTCCCAAGCACCCTGGCATTTCTCCCGACACCCATGCTAAGAATTACTGTTTCAGTGAATCACAACTGGAGGGGATACGCCATCCCTCAGACATTAAGGACAGCAGCCTGACAAGTTTAGAGTTCAGACCAGGAAAGTTCAGAAAAGAAATCACCAGAAAGTCCTCATTTCTTTTCCAAAGACAGAAGCTCTAAAACATGGTCTAAAGCCAGTTAGTAGACAAAATCTTTTTCTTTGAATCATTACTAAATTAATATGAAATAAAATGACACCTTTGAAAGTGAAAATAAAAGGCCTATTACATGCATAAAAGTGAAAAGCTCTCAAAAAAAAAGTGAAAAGCTCTCAAGCAAGCCTAACATCAAGAAGTATCCCACTTTTTGCTCAACATTTTACTTACTTTAACATTCTCCCACGTCTTTCAGTTCCTTGTATTTTACTTAAAGTAACATTGTTATTGACATGGGAAACACCTGAGCTCCAGTACAAAGCAATTCTTGCAAACTCCTTATCAATCTTCTAATCTACTTTAAAAATGACCACTTGTCAATAGTGCATTCTATGCCTTATAAATTCAATTTATTAACATCATCCATTACACTTTTAAATAATCATTCAGTGTACCACGTATGGAGTGTTTGCCTTGTTATTTTATTTAAAATCAGCAAGCAGTAACTTGTACTGTGTAAATATTTAAACATAAGTGCCTATATAATATTTTAATAAGCCATACCAGATAACTTAAAACTAATCTTTTAAAAATCAATGATGAATTAGCGTTTAAGAGCTACATAGGGGGGATTTCCCTGGTGGCACAGTGGTTCAGAATCCAATGCAGGGGACACGGGTTTGATTCCTGGTCCAGGAAGATCCCACATACCGTGGAGCAACTAAGCCCGTGCACCACAACTACCGAGCCTGTGCTCTAGAGCCTGTGTGCCACAACTACTGAGCCCACGTGCCACAACTACTGAAGCCCGTGTGCCTAGAGCTTGTGCTCTGCAACTAGAGAAAGCCCGTGCACAGCAACAAAGACCCAACGCAGCCAAAAAAAAATAAAAAATAAATTAAAGAAGAACTACATAGGGATGTATTGTTTATTGTATAATTAATAAATTACCAGAATGCATGCTCACACCTTGAATGCTACAGATATATTAGTATAATCTGAATGAGAACAAGAAAAAGTCCTGTATGCCTACAGTTTATATAGACAAACTATGTCCAACTTTGTACTGACTTGGTCAGAAATAAATGCAAATTTTATGAAAATGTTTGACTCTTATGAAAAATAGAGTATCACTTTAATGACAATTTGGCCATGAACATTAAGAGACATGTAGCTATGAGAATTTGACTGTTTTACTTTAAAACTGTATATGTAATTCAATTTTAAGTCAATTTGCAAGAGAATACCAAAGGAATGAACAGTATGAAGACAAACTCTATGTAAGATTTTCAGCCTTCAGTGTGAATAAAAGTTTGAGAGAACATGACTACTGATTTAAAAATTTGATAAAAACAAATGGCAATGTAGAAACATACTCTTACTGTAGGAGGGCTTCAGATCCACTCTGCATATCTCATTGTTCTTATAAATTGCATGTGTCTGTGCATATGCATATTTATTTATATTCAGAGCACAAATGACAAAATGACCTCAAGATAGAAACTACTGCCTGAGAACATAATCTAAAGCAAAGAGTGTGAACACTGCTCAAAGTGTGTGACTCTGTCAAGACTTAATTTTTTCTTACAATTTCAATTAAAACAACAAAAAACAACATATAATAGTTTCATCCAGAAACACTAGCTTGGTTCCAGACAGTATAAATGCTTATTTGAAAACTAAGAAATCATAAAAACCTGATGCGATTTTTAAATCTGTCCACAATATTTTGACAGTCTTCCCTTCAAAAGGTAGAACCTAATTCCCCACACCTTGAATGTGCGCTAGACTATGTAACACATACCTAAAACAATGGGATGGCTTTGGAACGGGGCAGTGGGCAGAAGCTAGAAGCACTCAAGAGAGTGTTAGTAACAGCATGAAAAGTGATAAACTTTCAGCTCTTATATTTTGGTCACTGATTCATCCAATTAGACCTTATATTAAAAGGTCATTGTATATGATAAGATGTAAGGGTCCAACCTCACGCTTTTAACATGTGGCTATCCAGCTGTCTCAGCGCCATCCGTTAAAAAGACCTCTCTTTTTCCATTGAATGGTCTCCACACTTTCATTGAAAATTAATTGGTCATAGATGTATGGGTGTACTTCTGGACTCTCAATTCTATTCCATTGATTTATATGTCAGTCCTCATGCCAGAACCACATTGATTTAATTACTGTAGCTTTGTATTACATTCCGAAATTGGAAAGTGAATCCTCCAACTTTGTTCTTTTCCAATATTGTTTTAGCTACTTGGGGCCCCTTCCTCCATACAAATTTGAAGATTGGCTTTTCCTTTTTGCAAAAAAAGACCATAGGGATTAGATGAATATGTGAGTCACTTTGGGGAGTACTGCCATTTAAACAATATTAAGTCTTCTAATCAATGAACATGGGATGTTTTTCCACTGATTTAGGTATTCTTTCAGCAATGTGTCGTATTTTTCACTGTACAATTCTTTCACCTCCTTGGCTAAATTTATTCTTAGGTATTCCATTCTCTTGGATGCTATTGTAAATGGAACTGTTTTCTTAAATTCCTTTTTGCGTCGTTCATTGCTGGTGTATAAAAACATAATGGATTTTTGTATGCTGATCTTGTACCCTGCAACTTTGCTAAACTTGTTTACTAACTCTAGAAGATTTAGATGTTTTGGACAGACACCATCTAGGAAGTTGCTCCACCTTAAGGGGATCAAAACAAAGGCAAGCCTCTGTGCCAGCCCCACAGGGAACTGCCAGATAGCTCAAAATGCAAAAGCACAATTTTTTTGAAAGTAAGGTTCTTACTCCTCTCCCCTGCCCCCAACCTCCACCTCTGTTCCCATGGCGGCCACTGAGCTAAAATATTGGGGATGGCAGGCATGTAAAGCAAAAATGCCACAACACTTTCTTACCAAAACTTAACATTCTTAAGCTTCTTCATTAAGCACTCCCCTGGTTGCTGTAAGTTTTTTATTAGATTCCAGTGTTCTGAAAAGCTTGACTTGTCAGTTTCTGCCAACTTAATGGTTGCTTCTGTGGAGCCACTGATTCTTAGATTTCCCTACTCCACCATTTTCTATGACCAGTAGCTTCTTTTAACAAATAGAATGTGGCAGAATTTACAGTGTGCAACTCCTGATGTCATAAAAGGCACTGAGATGTCCTCTTTGTTCTCGCTCTTGGCTCACTCACTCCAAGAAAAGCCAGTTGCCAGACTGTGAAGACTCTCAAATAGTCCTATGGAGTGTCCCAGATGGCCAGGAGCTGAGACAGCCTGCCAACAGCCATATGAGTGAGCTACCTGGGAACTGCAGTCCTTGTCAAGCCTTCAGATGATTGCAGCTCTGACCAACACTTAAACCTCAACCTCAGAAGAGACTCTGAGCCAAAATCATACAACTAAGCCACTCCTGAAATACTGATCTACAGATACCATGAAATAATAAATGTATGTTGTTTTAAACTGCTAATTTTTAGCAGTATATAATAGTTAAAGCTGAGGCCTGAAAGACGAGAACCTACTCATTCAAACAGTTCTAAGGAAGAAGAATGTTTCAAGCAGTGGGAATGGCACATGCAAAGGCCCTGCATAAGGAAAGGTCATTGGCATGTTAAAATAATAAAAAATGTGAAAGAAGATCAGTGTGACTGGAGCTCAGTGAAGGAGAGGAAAATAGTGAAGAAAGAGATCACCAAAGTGGCAGAAAGTAACTGAGATGACTATAGCAAGGTCTTTAAAACTTAGTAAAGGGCTTCCCTGGTGGCGCAGTGGTTGAGAGTCCGCTTGCCGATGCAGGGGACACGGGTTCGTGCCCCGGTCCGGGAAGATCCCACATGCCGCGGAGCAGCTGGGCCCATGAGCCATGGCCGCTGAGCCTGCGCGTCCGGAGCCTGTGCCCCGCAACGGGAGAGGCCACAACACTGAGAGGCCCGCGTACCGCAAAAAAAAAAAAAAAACTTAGTAAAAACTGGTAAGTTCTGGGGTAAGCAATAGTTCCTTATCCATAAAAAATGGAAACCAACCTATAATTAAGTATAGGAAAATAAGAGCAAAGCAAAAATAGTCACTACTCCAATGACAGCTAATTAAAGGCAGTTAATTAGTCCAGCACTCATGAGAAGCTTACATAAGGTGAAAGAAAACCACTGGGTACCACCCCAGAGGGGCAAAGACTAGACTTCTTGAGAACATAATCTTATTAAAGTATGTAATTCTGATAATCCAGTGATGTTTATTTTTATAAATACTAATAAATATTTGATTGAAAAGTGAGCATAAAGTCTTAATGAAGGAGGATGGAAGCTTAAAAGTAAAATACCTAGTTTTATTCTTGTTTCCTCACCAGTTTTTTTGTGTTTTGTTTTTTAATATTAATTAATTAATTTTGGCTGCATTGGGTCTTTGTTGCTGTGCACTGGCTTTCTCTAGTTGTGGAGCATGGGCTCTAGGCACACGGGCTTCAGTAGTTGTGGCACGTGGGCTCAGCAGTTGTGGCACACGGGCTCTAGAGCACAGGCTCAGTAGTTGTGGCGCACAGGCTTAGCTGCTCTGTGGCATGTGGGATCTTCCCGGACCAGGGCTTAAACCCGTGTTCCCTGCATTTGCAGGTGGATTCTTAACCACTGCGCCACCAGGGAAGCCCTCCTCACCAGTTCTGTGAATTTTGGTAAATGACTTCACTCCTAATTTAATTTCAGTCAACTGCAAAATGAGATAATAATATACACATCTTCAATCTTACTTCTTTAAAGATCAAATAATACGATAAAAGTGCTTCTGAAAGTGCTTTTGAAACTACAAAAAAATAACTGACATTTACAAATTTGATCATTTGTAGAGAGAGACCGAAAACTATTATCACACAGGGTGGGAACTATAAGACCGTTTGAGAACAAGGACCAAGATCTTTACATCATCCCATATTACTTATGGAAAAACCACCTTTATGAGGATGCTGTTTAAAATTCTGAATGGTGAATTCACTGGCAAAAAAATTATATCTAGAATATAAGCTTAAAGCATCTGTCTCACCAGGCAATCCACAGTCACTGCCAAATGAGTAACTGATTTAGCCAAATAGCTACAGAAAATGATTATAAATCAGCTCTGAAAAGAAGCGCACTTCTCCTTGTCCTGGGCTACCATATGACACAAGGTTTAATAACTGGTGAGGGACTTCCCTGGTGGTCCAGTGGCCACGCTCTCAATGCAGGGGCCCCGGGTTCAATCCCTGGTCAGGGAACTAGATCCCACATGCCACAACTAAGAGTTCGCATGCCGCAACTAAAGATCCTGCATGCCGCAACGAAGATCCTGCACACGGCAACAAAGATCCTGTGTGCCGCAACTAAGACCCAGCGCAGCCAAATAAATAAATAAATATTTTAAAAAATACTTGGTGAAAAGGGTAAAAGAATTTCAAAAGAAATACCAATTAGATAACTAGTCTCTGAAATTGAAAGTAAATTTGAATTAGCAAAATAATAGGATTTGTATACAAAAACTGTTAAGATTAAAAAAAAAACTTCTATGGGAAAATATAGATGATGTTATCAAAGACATTTCCAATCAGTATAAAAATAAAATATCTGTGTTTTCAGATTTAATGACTAACTGAATACCAAGATGTATTCATCTCTATATCCTTAACCAGAAAAAATATTATAATTTAAAACAAGGAAAAAATCGTCAATGAAGCATAAAAACATTAGACACTATAAAATGCGATATATAGATATAATTTTTTACTTTATTAAAATGCACTGATGCACTAATAGAACGTAAATGTAATAAGCTGGTCCTTTTATGTCCCTCCTGCTTTCTCTAGTAACTCATCTTCTACTGTGGTACTCTATCTACAGCATAACTGATGACCAGTTAAAAGTAAGTTCCAGAAGATATAACATAAAATTGACCAAATCCAAGACAATATTTATTCAACAAACACACCTCAGTGTCAACTAGATACCAGGTGCTGTATAAGCCTATTATATTAACCTTACATTCCCCATTAATCACTAATTCTTAAGACATCAGAAAAGACATCATTTAATAAAACGAAATATATTTTGAGATTTAATGAACAAACATACTTCACTTGTACAATAAAACAGAAAGTGCTAATGATATATTTAAAGAAAAAACCCAAAATTATAGGATATTCTCGACTCAGAAGAAAAAGATCAACTTTTTTAGGGTAATTACGAACCGAATTTTCTTCTTCCTCTTCCAATTCTCGCTGCTGTTCTTCATGTCTTTTAGCTTTGATCTCCATGGCTTCTGTGATCAGGTCTCTTAAAATTGATACAGGTTTTGCATTCTTGATAAAAGGGTGCTAGAAAAGTAAAATTCAATGGTATAAATTCAAATGGTTTCTCTGAATTACATCTTTAAAACATTAAAACAACACGTAAATGTGAACCAGGAGCATAGGCTTCAATGATTGGTCCTTTATCCAGAATTAAATGTATAGGTTAAGAACAGAGAATATTTCAACGGCTTTAGAAATAAAGATTTTACTTCAGGTTTACAAGTTTTTAAAAAACCATTAAAGCATACACACAAAAATGTAATCCTGTTAATAAAACTACATTCCCCTTACAGATATAATTGTCCAAAGGAAGTACAGATTAGGTAGATTAGGTAGTAAAAAAGACAAAAAAAAATTTTTTTAAAGATTGGTGATTAAATTACATATAATAATAAAATGATTTTGGTATTGTTACAAATTTTAATTAATCTTAACAAGCTGACAGCCAGAATCAGTAGTCAAAAGGAGGGTAACTATTTATTTTACTTCTTTTACATATTTCTATTTATTATGTCTTTAATAATGTAATCATTTCCAAGGGAGAAGTAGAAAATAGCAATAAGAGAAAAATATTTTTCAGAAAATAAGTACTGCTTCACTTCTATACCACCCTGATCTAGCTAAAACATCTGAGTTTGTTACAATTCTGATAAACAGAAGTGAAACCACCAGAAAATACCTGGGTGTTTGATGACTTTTTAATTCAGAGGAGTAACATGAGAGAAAGTAGAGGGAATGGTTAAAAGTATAATTTGGAATAGATAACCATATTTTGAAGCAGCAACACAGCTTCAAAATGTAATTTTCACAATTATATGTCAGTAGAAAGCCATCTGAGTTATTTTCATAAAGATCAATACAACACAAAAATATTCTTAAAGATAAAAAAAATTCTAGTGCTAAGAAGAAATTATAGACATTTGTAAGAGGCTTTAAAATGGTGAACATACCATTTGGGAAAACTATGAGTAAGAATTTTACCTGATTACAGAAATTCTAGCATCGATGACAAAGAACTAATAAATTCTTTTATAGCAGTTATAAACTGATCACCAGATAAATTAAGTTCTATCAACATACCTGTGGTGGAGAGTCCTAGTCACCCACCAAAATACAGTTGTGGCTGGACCTATGGCTACCCAGCTACATCCTACATTTCTCAGTCTCCCTTTCAGTTGGTTGTGATTAAGTTCTCACCAATGAAGTGTGAGTGCCTGCGTTGTGTTCCACTCCCTGATCTGGACCTTAAAACACTGAGACTATGCACTCTTCTGTGATTTCTTCTCTTTCTGCTACGCTGGGAAACAGACAAAGACAGTGCCCTAGAGGATGGTGGAGAGCAAGAAGGAAGAAATCCCAGTCCTACTGTTAAAAATTCTGAGAAACAATGGTAAAAAGGTCACAAAAATTAATACTAATTGAAGATATGATCTTTGCCTTTAAGGAACTTATTATCTGGAATAAGAAACAAAAGACAAACATAAAAAAAATTACAATGTGACATACAAGTTACATTAATGATGATTTAGCACAGTCTATATGATTAAGAGATGTAAAAGTAAAAGAAGAGGTGACATAATCTCAGATGCCTCACAGAGAAGAATCAGACCATTTTAGGGAGAAGGAAAACTATGCACAATATGAAAAAACACAGATAGGGGATGTATGTTAGAACACCATAGGAAGAGCTGTCTAGCCAAAACAGAAACACTGCTTAGAGAAACGCTGTCCTGTGAGTTTAGATACAGGTAAGAGTGGGACAAGAGGGATAAACACTCAGAATGAGATACTTGAATTTTGCTTGACAATCCCTTTAAGTACATAAACAAGAGAGTGGTGTAAGGAAAAGAATGTCTGTGACAGTGTAATCTTGCAGTAGAGTTTAGAAATGAAATAAGATGGGGTGAAACTGCAACACAGGTGCAAATTATTAAGAACCTGGATTAAAAAAATAGCTGCCACAGTCGAGAGGAAATACTGAATCTGATGGAAGAACTCTTAAGAAGGATTTAGTGACTATATATTAACAGGAGTGAAGGAAGACCAACACAGCAAAAACTGGGAACCAGTAGAATTGCACCTCTTCACTAAGGAACAGAAATCTCAAATTGTATTATACTTTATCTTCTCAGGAAAAATTATGAGCCATTCCTCCAAGCCACAGTTTTTTTTTTTTTAATATATCTTTAACTGCTTTACATTGTTGTGTTAGTTGCTGCTGTATAACAAAGTCAATCAGCTGTATATATACATATATCCCCATATCCCCTCCCTCTTGAGGCCCTCTCCCACCCTCCCTATCCCACCCCTCTAGGTCATCACAAAGCACTGAGCTGATCGCCCTGTGCTATGCAGCAGCTAAATGCCAAAGTACACATCCAGTCTACTGCAAACTTACTTTCATGCAGCTCACTGTGAACTCACTAAACAGTGTTATGCTATCATTAGTCTATAGAGCTTAACATTCCTAATCTCAAAATCTCAGTATGTCTTACTTCATTTGTACTCATGTTTTCCCTACATAACTGCTACAGGCATGGTTCTGACCAACAAAGAGGAACTGGCTAATAAAGTTAAAAGGGTACTTTGAGAACAAGGCCATTCTATTAGAGCATTCTTGATAATAAGAAGAGAAGTTTTATCAGACACATTGGCAGATTTTTAAAGAATATTTTTAAAGGCTTTTTAAAAGTAGTTGGTAGTAAAATTTTAAAATGCAAAGCAACATAAAAAAGAACAGAACAACAACAACAAAAAACAGAGAAAATGAGGTGGCAAAAAAACCATGGCAACTGTGACTGGAATATTATTACTATAAACCAATGTAAATAAATGGGTTGAATTTCCATTTATTAAGCAGTATTTTAGTTAAGTACTAAAAGACACTTAGTTCATAAGATAAATTCAGCTACGTGCTTTCTATGTGAGATATACTTAATAAAATAAACCCAAATTATATTTCTGCAGGGGCATACTAAAAAGAACTTGGGTTAAAAGTCAAGGACAGGCAATGAAATATTAGTCAAACATAAAATAATATCAAGACTAACATCAAAAAAAGCAGAATTGAAGGGAAAAAATAGTGAATGAAGGAAGAGTCATATAATATTAATAAGGGACATAATACAAAGAAAGATATTATAGTTATAAACTCAATATATTAGTACAGCATTATGTGTAACAAAAATAGAGACATAAGAAGTTGATCTAAATAAGAATAGGAGGTATTAATATTCCTTTTCAGTCACTGAGAAATAAAACAGGTAAAAAGTAAATAAAGTGATCTGCATAATATAACCAGACTGAGTTAGCAGAAAAATCAATAAACAGAAGTTACATCTTTTTGTTAAATGCCTAGAGAAGCATGTGGTACCAGCATAAGAATGGAAAGAACAACAAAACAGAATATAATGACTGGAAATAGAATATAACATACGAAATAAGCTGGCATATTACGAAGGCAGCAATTCCAATCAGTGAGGAAAGAATACTTATTGCCTGCTGTTTCTTTTTTCTTTTGGGGGGGTGGGGTAGGTAGAATTAGACTAGATCTTTACCACAGAAATATCAAAATAAATGCCAGATAGATCAAGAAGTTAAAAGTCAAAAGAAAATGGAAATATAAAAGAACTAGAGGGTAATATAGGAGAATATTTATTCAATCCAGTGCCATAAAATGAAGGGAAAAAAACATAAATGAACCAAAAATTTAACATCTATGTCAGACAAGAAGGTAATTATATGAAGAGTTTTAAAAAGAATATCAATTTAAAAAAAAAGGTAAACACACCAAATTCCAAAAGACAATATAGTTTCACTATTTCTAAATGTACCTAGGATTTCCCTGGTGGTCCAGTGGTTAGGACTTGGCGCTTTCACTGCAGGGGCTCAGGCTCGATCCCTGGTTGGGGAACTAAGACCCCACAAGCCGAGTGGCGTGGACAAAAAAAAAAAAAGAGTAAGCTAAAATATAAACTAAAAAAGGGCAAGAATTCTTAAACCACCTGAACTAATGCTAAGACAAAGAATACCCAAAATCAACCTATCACATTCTTGGTCATGTATTTTAAAAAGTAGGGCTGTTTGAAGATTTATTCTTTTAAAATTTGAACCATTTCCTCTTAAATTTTGTTCATGTTCTGAATGATCAATTTCTGAACTGAAAGAATTCGAATAAATTATTTCTTCATAAAAGGTGAGAGAACAAGAGTTTAAAGTGAACTGAAGACAGACTTCTGCTTGTGGACAGATTGAGCAGTCATACTTTCCCCTATACCTCTCCATTAAAGTATAGCTAAAACCCTGGACGATAAAACAAACACAGGAAGACACTGAAAGGTGGCAGATTAACTAGGGACCAGAGGACTAAAGGAAAGACACAGCTGTGAGTCCATGGGCTTTTTTTTTACCTCATTTATCCCAGACTGGTTATTGGAGAAGCCAGCAACCTAGAAACACCAATGGATACAAACTAAAAAAGCTCCTACAAAGGCCTGCTCTCTTGAGCCAAAGGATCAGGAAAGGGACAGCTAGCCAGTGTGCCACCTTCTCTTTTAGACAATCACCATTCTACTCCACCCAAACACCAGAGAGAAAGCACATGCCCCACCCCAACCAGCAAAGGCTGGGTGGGGAACCTAGACTTCTACCTTCTGGAGGCTGTCCAATCCTTTCACTGCAGGGGTATCAGAGAAAACCAGATGTTAAGCTAGGGCATTCATCTATACCAGGCAGTATAAAAATCACTCCCCACCCCCAGTGGGGAGTGTCGGTGGAGATCACAAGAAAGCCTGGACTTATACTGCTACCAGGCAGTAGTAAAGAAACCCCACCTCCCTCTCTGCTAGAGTGGGACCAGAGGAGGCCTAGTGGAGAATCAGAACTTTCATCACCACCCAGCTATACTGAGGCCCTGCAGTGCCAGAAGAGGCCACTGAGGGAACCTGAGTTCCCACCCCTGTACAGTGGTAATAAGGAACCCCTCCCCCACCCTACATGTCAAAGGAGACCAAGCTGGGGACCTGGACTTCTAATGCTACCTGCCAGAAATGAGGTGGTGCCCCTCTACCCCACTGAAGCCGTGTTAGAGGACTCCACTTATTACAGAAAATTTAAGTAAGATCTAGAGTCTCATAATACCCAAAATGCCCAGGTTTCAAATGAAAATCACTCATCATGACGAGAAGCAGGAGAATCTCAACTTAAATGGGAAAATACAATCAATAGATACCAACATCAAGATGACATGGATATCAGAATTATCCAGCAAGGATTTTAAAGCAGTCATCATAAAAATCCTCAATTAGCAATTACAAACATGCTTGTAAACACATGAAAAATTAGAAAGTCTCAGCAAAGAATTAGAAGATATAAAAAAGAAACAAATGAAAATTTTAGAACTAAAATATATAATAACAAAAATGAAAACCTGATGGATGGGCTAGCTCAACAGCAGAATGAGGACAGAGGGAAGATTCAGTGAATCAAAATATGCAACAGTAGAAATTACACAATATGAACAACAGAGAGAAACTAAACTGGAAGATAAATGAACAGAACCTCAGGAATCTGTGGGACTAAAACAATCTAACATTTGTGTCAGTGGAGTCCTAGAAAGACAGAAGAGGGTAGGGCTGAAAAGTGTTTGAAAAAATAATGACTGGAAACTTCCCAAAATTGGCAAGAGATATAAACCCACAGATTCAAGAAGCTGAACAAATTCTAAACTAAAGTATAAACGCAAAGAAAGCCATACCAAGGCACATCATAATTAAACTTCTGAAAATAAAGACAAAGATCATTTCATCTTGAAATGATCAAGGGGTAAAACAATTCAAATGGCTGTAGATTTCGCATAAGAAACCAGGGATGTCACAAGACAGTGGCACAACAGTTTCCAAGTACTGAAAGAACTGTCAATGAATAATTCTATAGCCGGTGAAAATATCCTTCAGGAATGAAGAGGAAATAAGACATTCTCAGATGAAGGAAAACTAAGAGAATTTGTTACCACAGACCTACCCTAAATGAATGGCTAAAACAAAAAGAAAGTAACAAAAGAAGGAACTTTGGAACATTAGGAGAAAGAACACTGGAAAGAGCAAAAATGGGTTAAACACAATATAATAGATTTCCCTTATTCTCTTGAGTTTTCTCGATCGTTTAAAGCAGCAGTCCCCAACCTTTTTGGCACCAGGGACCGGTTTCATGGAAGACAATTTTTCCATGGGTGGCGGGGATGGCTCAGGCGGTAATGTGAGCGATGGGGAGCGATGGGGAGTGATGGGGAGCGATGGGGAGCAGCAGATGAAGCTTCGCTCACTCGCCCGCCACTCACCTCCTGCTTTGCAGCCTGGTTCCTAACAGGCCACGGACCAGTACTGGTCTGCAGCCTGGGGGTTGGGGACCCCTGGTTTAAAGGTTAAAACAAATACTATAACACTTTGATATGGATCTCAATTATGAAGAGGAAGTATTAAAGATAATTATATTATAAATGGGAAGGACAGTGAGATAGATAAAGTTTCTACTCCTCACTTGATCTGGTAAAATGAAGAATAAGTCACATGCCATGGGAGTTCACAGAGTGACCCATGACACCAGCTGTTCCAGCAAAGCCCATGGGTTAATTCGAATAATGGCAGATCTCATTCTTCTAGAAGGCCAGACTAGGGCAAGAGCTGACTCTCAGGTTTTAGGCTACCCACCAGAAGGTACAAGGAACATTTCCAGATCAGGAGCTCTAGTGGCACTAAGCTGAACTTGAACCTTGTCCCTGGGGATTCAATATCCTCATCTTTCACAAACTACTAAGAGTTCAACTCAATAATCTCAAAGGATCCTTTCAGTCTCAGCCTACAATTCTTTTAAACTTACACAATTATCTATCTTATGTCAGAAAATAAACCACTATAAAAAATTCAGCACAAATTCCTCTTTAGAAACTGTTTGTCAAAGTCTAGAAATCAATATAGTAAAATCTATACATGTAGATTATAGCCAAATGTCCATTAAAACTTGGTAATAAGACTGTATTCTTAAAGTTAAAATATAATTTAACTTATATAAGACACATGTGAAAGTCCTTTAAGAGCCAGAATGGCTTCCAGACATCCAGCAAAATAAAACTCTAAGGCATCTAATGAGACACTAATGAGACAACAGATAATAATCCTATCTAAAAAGCTTTTAAAATCAGAAGTTTGTTATCTCAAATAAACACATATTGAATTCAATACACATGTATTAAGCACTAGGTACCAGGAGTGCAAAAGTAATCCCCTTCCAAAAGGCATATAGCCCCTGACCCTGAATTAGTTACAATCTAGGACAAAGACACAGAAACAAGTTATTTGATTCTAACATGGTAAATGATATGCACAGGGTGCTTATGGGAACACAGAGGAACAACTAGCCTGAACAAAGATGAAGGCAAGGCTTTCTGGAGGAGTACCTAATTTGAATTAGAAACAGTGAGACAATGAGTAAAAAGAAGCCTGTTGGTAAAGGCAGTCTTTAAACTAGCAAGTGGGGGGTGGGAGAAACACCATGAAAAAAGGTATAGAGGATTGAAAAAGCATGATTTGTATAAGGAACTACAAGTCTATTATTTCAGTATTTATAAAGGGAAAAAAGGGGAGGTCAAGAAAGAGGTCAATTAAGAGGCCAGACGAGGATACCACATTATAACAGAGGGCCTCCATTGTCAACAACAGCACAACAGAAAAAGTTTTTAAAAATCAAGAAAACAATTATTCGCTCATAAGCACTATACAAAACCAGTTGCATTGTTTGCCCTTATTATAAAGAAAAATACTTGGGCCAAACCCAACTAGAAGCCAGAGGGTAACAGAGCTTGCTAATGTAGTTCACACAGGTCAACTTCCTGGGTAAAAAGCAGAATGGAGAAACGGTGACAAGTGGGGCTGGAGGACAAGTGGGATAAACCTAGAAGAATCCCTTAATCACTGTGTGACCTTCAGTGAATTATTGAACCTTTCTGGGCTTCGGTACTCTCATAAACAAAATTAGGAAATTTTACTAGAATAGTTCTTAAATGCTTTTCCACCCTAAAAACTCTAGGCTAAACACAGAATTTCTTTAAAAAGATTAGAAAAGATTATGGAAGAAAGACTAGAAAGAAATATTGGTTAAATTATCCAAAAACCAGAAATCAGATACATTTGGATTTACTTCATCATCATCAGATTTTGTACTATTTGTCCCACTTTTTCTGTTATTTCCCCTCCCTGCTTCTTTCTTGACTTCTTTAGGGCTGAATAATTTAGACAGTCAATACAATAACAAAAGCAATACATCCTTGATTTATGTGTTTAAAATTCCTTTGAAGTGCGGACAATATTTCAAAATAAATGTTTCAACTAAGTAACTTTTGTAAAGTAATATGTGCACATAACACAAAACCCAAAAGGCTCAAAGAGAGCCTTCAGCAAAAAGTAAGTCTCCATCCCACTCCTGTCAGCCATATAGTTACCTTCTCTGGAGGCAGTTTCTTGCTTATTTTTCTAGAGCTACTCCACGATAAGCATTGACATATGTATATATACATATATGTGTGTGTAGACGTGTGTATTTTGCCAATCACTCCCCTCGATGGACCTCAAATTGCTTGTTTATATTTATGTTGTTTCCAATCTTTTGCCGTTACATTGTTTTATGAAGACTTTTACACATATGTTATTTCATACATGGTTAAATTTCTCTGTAAAGTTCTAGAAAAGTAATTGTTGGGTCAAAGAATATACGGTGTTTTATTCTAGACAGATATTGCTAAATCGCCTTCCATGGAAATTAAGTTAAATTTTCGTAACAATAAACCTTACATTTAAGAGCCTGCTTCTTATATCCCTCAACAATACCTTTTTTAAAAACGGTACCTTGGAAAAATCACTTTTTATAACTATGTTTTTAATCCTTTTGTCACTTAACAAAAAGAATTATTTTCCAAATATCAAGTTTTGTTAACGTGTACACTTATCATAGCTTAGAGGTCTAAGCCAGTTCTGCTGGGAAAGTAAAGACTCACAAATACTTATTAGAAGTATTAAATTATTTCTATTTGCATTTAATGTCAAAGCAGATTAAAAAAAAAACCTCCTGACACTCTGGATACAAAGTCAAGTTGTAGAGGGACACTGACACTCTTCATTTAAGTCATCTTGTAACCAGTATTTATAACATGTGATCTTCACAAGGAGTTCAGGAATCTTGCATTTATGTATCTTATAGAGCAAAAAGTCAAAGAAGAAATGCTGGGTCAAGGAATAATACATCAGGAAGAAAAACATAAGAAACAGTAATAATGGAAACGAGAACTCATATCTGAAATGAGAACCCTATGGAAGTTTAGTTTTAACACAACTTTAGGAGGAAAGAATTGACAACAAAAATTAAAAAGGGGGGCGGAGAGAAGATTGAACTTGGAAAACAAAAAAAAAAAAATGAGAGAAAAAGAACATACAGGAGAAGAATGGTGTGTGTGTCTGTAGGTCTCTCTCTAAATCAATCCATATTTCTTGGGAGGTTTTCATCTTTAGAAATCAGTTAATGAAAAAAAAAAATAAATCAGTTAATGAAACTCAATTCTGGTCAATGTCAGAAAGCTAAAAGGTGTAAAGAAAATATCCTCCCCTTAGAGACACAAGCACTGACCTGTAAAAGTTGTGTTGCAGTAGCTCTCTGCTCAGGATTCTTCACTAGGCACTTTTTAACAAAATCGGTGAAATCATCAGACCAAAGTTCTGGCTTCCTGAATGTTGGTGGTGGGTTTGTGGGAATCATAAAAATAGCCTGGTAAAAATGAAGTATCCAAAAGACACGGTAAGAATCACAATAACACACCAAATAAACAAATCTCTTTATCTATCTTTTTATCAGACTCTAAATGTGAAAAACAAATTTAAGCTGTTCTAGCATTTCCAGTAAAATTGCAATTCAGGAAGCAAGCCCATCTGCTACTAATGTAATCACTTCCCATTAAATTTCCTCTATTTGAGTTGCAGCTCATTGAGCACATCATTCTTTATTTTATCATTTTTAATCAGTCTCCAAAGTAGACCGCATTTCTAACCCTTTTACCAAACTAAGGACATTCTCTGGTTAAACAGATATATCCCCCAATTTTGCTATTGCATGCCAGATTTGCTTCCCATTTCAGGTTTTTAGTACTGCTGTTCAGAATGCCTAGCAGCAGTCTAGCTTGCTTCTGCAATCCAGAATACTTAAGTATAAATATAATTACTGCTGTGATTTGAAATAATACTTGACAGAGGCAAGACTTTTATTTCTCTTTCTAAATATATGAGTCAGGATTCCGAATGAGAAGTTTTAAAGGTAATATATCACTTTATCACTAATGATTTAATTTGGTATTAATAACAGTACTAATGATAATACATTCAGAGAGTTCAAAATTCAAAAACTTTACAAAGTTTCTGTGTCATCTTGTCTTCATAGCTACCCAGTCACCTTTTTTTGACCGAGAGAATTAATCCCTAATGTTGTTAAGAAATCATTGTATGTAATGAACTAACTTCTCTCCTGGGCTCTAGAATAGTTCCTGATAAAACACCATCACTAAAATATCATTTTCTTTGAAAAGATATGAAAACAATAATAAAGTTAAAACAAATGTATCATGCACTCAACAAATATTAGCTATCATTTTCATTTCCACATAATGTTATAAAAAGACAAGAGACAAACAGCAATGACAAAAATTTTATAAAGTAAAATGAACTCAATCATATTATAACTAACTGTAGTTTAATAGGTAAGTTTAATTACACAATCAACACTACAGGTGACATGAGGAAAAAAATGGCTTTTTGGCAATCAATTAATATATGCATACACAGTATACAGACATGGGCCTCTCAAAGATGTATTCAGGGGTGAAGCATCCAAAAAACCCCTTTCTAGACTTTAGTATTCTCTGACTTTCCAGAAGAGAGGTGTCTGTCTCTGTTCTAGCTCAGTTTTTCACCTGGTTGCTGGTCCTCTTTTCTTCATGCAAATTTCATGTACCTGAACTTATGTCCCTTCTCCTTAATGCATAAAGAAAATAAAGACGGCAATACTACAAACCACAGAAATACTTAGAAACTAAGTGTTTTACCATTGAAAGAAACTCATCATAGCTATGTTTAAAACTTCTGTTCGTATATGGAGAAAATACCAAAACTGTAGACAAAGTAATAAAGATAATATATTCTTGGGGATACCAAGTTTAATGTATTCCTTTGGTATAATAAAACTGTTCTACTCTCCACTGAATTTTTACTAACTGTTCAAAAGCCATTCACAAGTATCACAGAATTTTTATAGCAAAAGACACATGAGAGATCATTTAGCTCAATCTTCTCATTTAACAGAAAAGGAATCAAAAGTCCAGAAAGGCTAAGTGACTTAAAATTTCAGACTAGCAAGGTATTCTAATGTTTCTACTATGTTTCAGGAAGGTGAGGTACAGAACAAAGAGGGGTACTCTATCTAAACAAGCAGTTAATAAGAGGACAGAGAGATGAGAGATGATGGTTCTGTTTTCAATGTATACATCTTCCCTGGTCCTCCTCTTTTACTTCCAAGTGAAGAAAGCATAAGCAAGTTTTAAGCCTTTAAGACAAGACAGTGACAGGAAAGATCTTAAAACCTATTATGGTCACAGCAGTGACACTAAAGTTGAAGCTCATTCAATGAAATACGAATGAGGGAAAGACTATTCAGTGGAGAAAATACAGTCTTTTCAACATATGGTGCTGGGAAGACTAGATATATTCACACACAATAAAAATGAATTTGGACTCTTACTTAGACCATATACAAAAATTAACTCAAATCAACAACCTAACAGTAAGAGCTAAAACTATAAAACCCTTAGAAGAAAACATAGGGGGAAAGCTTCATGACACTGAATATGGTAATGATTTCTTGGATATGACACCAAAAATCAAGGCAACAAAAGAAAAAATAAATTGGGCTTCATCAAAATTTAACAGTTTCAGGCATCAAAGGATATTATCAACAAAGTAAAGGGGCAACCCACGACAGACGGAAGGGCTGAACAAAATGTGGTGTTTATATTGTATATACACATACAATGGAATATTATTAAACCTTAAAAAGGAAGAAAAATTTGACACATGCTATAGCATAAACTTGAAGACTTCATGCTGACTGAAATAAGCCAGTTGCACAAGGACAAATATTGCATGATTCTTCTTATGGTGAGGTTCCTAGAGCAGTCAAGTTCATAGAGACAGAGAGTAGAATGGTGGTTGCCAGGGATTGTGAGAAAGGGGGAAGTGGGGAGTTAGCATTCAACAGGCACAGAATTTCAGCTGGGGAAGATGAAAAGGCTCTGGAGAGGGATGGTTGGTGATGGTTGTACGGCAATGAGAATGTACTTGATTTTATGGAACTGTATACCTAAAAAATGGTTAAAAGGGTTAATTTTATGTTTTGTATATTTTACCACAATAAAAAAAATGAAGGAGGGAAAATATAAAGCACTAATCAAGTTCAGGAATATTAGTTGAATGCCTGCTACACACAAAGCATGGTATTAGACATTATATGGAGTTCAAAGATGCAGCAGAAAATACCGTCATTAACCTTTAGAAACTTCTAACCTAGTCTGGTAATGAAAGAACAGTAAAAGATTTAAAGAATAGTACAATAATAAAAGAAATGATATAAGGCATCAAGGAGAGAGGTCATTCCCCTTAGAAGAAATAGCATAAGGAAAAGAGAGAGAGTGAAATAAAGCTATTGGCAGGAGCAGAGAACGAGCTGACTATCTTATAAGGGACTAAGAAATGATACGATTAGAAGGGGGAATGAACGATATGGAGTTTGGTCATCAAGAAAGTGCACAACTGAAAGAAGTCCTTTTTTCTGATGTGTGTGTGTGCATGTGTGTGTCTTATGTTTTTGCCTTTAATCAGAGTTTGTTTATGACCTAAGAAAAGGATTAACAAAAAACAAACAAACCTGGAGATACTCTAAATATGGAATAGAAAAGGCACTTAGGGGCTAGTGTAGATGTCCCAGGATGAGCAATAAAAAGTTTAAACTAGGATGGTATCTACAGGAATGAAACAGAAGAAATAAGGTATGAGACACTACAAAAGAAGAACCGAGAGTACATGCTAACAACATTGTTTGGGGGGCTAGAGAAAAGGAAAAACAAAAGCTTACTCCGGAATTCAAGAAATAAAAAATAGACACATTAATTGCACAGCATTCAGGTATTCTAACAGTTTACTACATCATTCTTCTGAGAGCCCTCAGAATATGCAGCAGTTTACTACAATGTGTTATCACTGGTTTCTAACTTGGAAAGTGAGCCAAAGGATCTTCTGTGGACAAAGCAATGAATATTCAATATCCAAATCTGCTGATTCTAGGGTAAGAGTTAATCTCTTTATTAGTGTACTCATCTTCTTTGAAAAAGAGAAAATCCTTTAATAGAACATTCATATACATCTTACATCATATTACACGTATGACACCTAAGGTAGTCCTTCAAAAGCAGTGTAGCCAGTTTTATGACACAATAAGCATCTACCAAAATACAAGTATGTACCAAGTATTTTCTGTGTGTTCCTAGGTTCTATTAAAGAAACAGCAAACTGATAGGCCACAAGCTAGATAGCATCAGTGGCTACCTTTTGTTCAGGCAACATCTAGCTCATACTCCCACAAGGTAAAAATCTGCTGGAATGGGAGATCAGCTCGTGCTTTGTGACCACCTAGAGGGGTGGGATAGGGAGGGTGGGAGGGAGGGAGACGCAAGAGGGAAGAGATATGGGAACATATGTATATGTATAACTGATTCACTTTGTTATAAAGCAGAAACTAACACACCATTGTAAAGCAATCATACTCCAATAAAGATGTAAAAAAAAAAAAAAATCTGCTGGAATCAAGCTGATAAGAGGAGGCCTATTGATGTATGCTCTCCCTTCTACATGGGCCCCATCTAGCCTGGCTCAATTATCTACTTTAGCTGATGGTTCCCATTACATATAACTTTGTGTTACAGATTCTAAAATAAGACACATATCTTGGGCCCACAAAGCTCACAGTCAAATGCGGGGGGGTGGGCGGGGGAGGAGGGAGGCAAGGAGGACTAACACATATGAAACAAACAGCAAAATATGGAGTGCTAGAAAATAAAATTCTTCTCTAAATAACCTAATTAAGCTCAGCTCCATAGCTGAAACAGAACATAATCCGGCTTTAAGGATGGGCAAAATGGGGTTAATATCAGCTGTGGCAAAAGGCACACAAAAACACCTTCTGCCTCAAATTAAAGAATAGAAGTAAATTTGAACTCTCATCTCTGCACAATAGTTCAAAGCACCTACATAAGCCCCTATACAGACTGACCTCAAACTGCAGGTAGATGATACGAGATTGTCTAGGTAAATGTTGTTCATCTGCACTTCTGTTAAATTGATGGATAACAACTCAGTGGTTTATGACCTTGAAGCTAATGCTCTCCTTTGAACTTTGAGCCAATGACTTGCAGTCTTATCTTCAGATAATCTTAACATATAAGGCTCACCTTAGCAGTAGCTATTAGAAACCCAAGGATAAAAAGCTTAACTCTAATGCTTATTTACCCAGTACTATCATAAAGTGATCCTAAAATGTTCACATTCTATTCCCAAACAAATACTGAACTGCATACAGTTCAAACAAATAAGTCTTAATATACGGTCTACCAAAATATAGAGACTCTAAAAATCTCCAGGAAAACCACTATACCTTTTATTTCCTTTTATTTTTTTTTTAAGGTTAGATAATCAGTAACAAACTGACAGATTTTTCTCACAGGCTTTACTTTGTTCAACTAATTTAACCTAATCATGAAGCAGAGAGGATTCTCTTGAGAATCTCCAGGCTTTGTATGAGTTGATTAGGTAATAGGCCCCTGCTGTAGAAAGTTTTGGCATTCGGTGTCTAGCCTTAAACTAACAATTCACGCCCTTCCTTGACACCAACCAAATCGCATGGACACACATTACAGCCATAAAATTTATCTTATCTCTAACACGGTTTTGATTGAAGAATGTTAGTACAATAAATGATATGATTATCTTTGTGTTTGTTTCTACACAATGTGTTGCTTAACTATATATTGAACCTCTGATTAAGTTTTAAAAAGAACTTCCCTGATCACAAGCAGTCTTAAGAAGCCAAGAAATATGAGCCCCTCAAAATAACGAATTATCATCATTCCTGGAATTTCATGCCTTAGACTTCAGGAGCACCCAGAAGATATGAAAAGAGCTGGAGCTGAGAAACGACAAAGCCTGAACTTTATAATCTCAATAGAGTGAGTCAACACATATATCTGAAGGTAGCTGGATTTGTGAATGTACAGAAGCAATGGACATGCTAGGATAACAAAGGAACCTGTGCCACTATTCAAGAACCTCAGGTACATGAGCAAAAGGTTATCTTCATAACAAACAAATGAGATAAAGGATGAGAGAGCACTTTATAAAACTGCAAAGAACTAAAAACAAATATAGCTGTTTCCTGATAGTGAACATAATATAGAGGTAGCAAGCTACTAAGTCAAAGTATATCATTCCTAGAAAGGATACATAGTAATAATATTTTTAAAAGACTATTACAAATAAGGTAGTGAACAGTACAATGGAATGAACCCTACGCTGGACTTAGGTCAGAAACATAGGCTTGAGTTCTAAATCACACCCTCTGACTGTGTGGTCTCAGTTTTTTCATATAAGTGAGGTGGTTGAACTAGATATTTTTCAGATTCCTTTTTGGGTCTGAAAGACTCTGGCACTCTATAACTGCCTAGCAATCTAGGAGTTAAATCCTAGCTAGACAAGTATTCAACTGCTGGTTAAAAAGAAGATGGAGGTGGAAGAGGACAGTGAGGGATAAAAAAGGCCTACTAGATGTTAATATAAAAATAGAAATCTAAGTTTTTATCACCACTCCCTTAAAAGCAACTTTAAATAGACAGAGGTTTGAAGACAATATGAAAATCTAGAGTGACCCTTGCTCTTAGGGTGCAGCTTCTACAGTAAGCCCGGGGTTAAAGTATTGCCAGCATGACCTCACAATTCACTCCAGCTCCAGTTGCAGGAATTTCAGTAATCATTAATCTGGCCCATAAAGGCCAATTTGCCTGCCGAGGACCCAAATTAAGGGAAGGGATGTAGCTGGTGCCCTGGCAGTCCAGGGTGAATAAGAGAACCAACTCTAGAGGTCTGAGCCAGCTCTAGATGGCACTTGGCTACCGTAACACCACCATTATAAGTAGCCATCTGACCTCTTTTACTTCTCTAAGCCTGTTTCCACATTTTAAAAATGGGAATAATAATAACAGAACAATAAGAAATACCTCACAGAGCTGACCTGAAGTTTAAATGGGTTAACACATGTAAAATACTTAGAATAGCACCTGTCACATTATAAATGCACAATAATGTTAGCTTTATTAATCCAATTCTACCACTGAGGGTCACTTAACTAGTTTATTCAAGATCACACAGCTAGTAAAGTAGCTGTCAAAACTAGAAATCAGATCTATCTGGCTCCTTACCTACTTCACACTATCTCCATGTTTCTATTAAATTTCTGCCACAGATAATTCTATTATAAGGTAAAGGCTCTGTAACACATATTCAGTCTCCAGAAAAGAAAATGCAAAGCTATTTATATAAAAACGATTATAGTTCACTTTCTGTAATTGTGGTAAGATGCAAATAAAAAATACCAAACAATTAAGAAATGGCTAAGTAAATTACTATATATCAACAAAATGGGGTAACATATTGTCATTAAAATGGAAAATGCATAAATTACAAAACCACAAAGAAATGTACTATTAAAAGAAAAGTGAATTTACAATAGCCAAGATATGGATGCAACCTAAACGTCCATTGACAGATAAATGGATAAAGAAGACATGATATACACACACACACACACACACACACACACACATATACACAATATGGAATACTACTCAGCCATAAAAAATGAAATAATGCCATTTGCAGCAAAATGGATGGACCTAGAGATTATCATACTAAGTCAAGTCAGAAAGAGAAAGACAAATACCGTATGATATCACTTATATGTGGAATCTAAAATATGACAGAAATGAACTCATCCACAAAACACAAAGAGACTCACAGACATAGAGAACAGACTTGTGGTTGCCAAGGGGGATGGGGGGTGAGGGAGGGATGGACTGGAAGTTTGGGATTAGCAGATGCAAACTAGTATATATAGGATTTATAAACAAGGTCCTACTATATAGCATAGGGAACTATATTCACTATCCTTAATAAACCATAATGGAAAAGAAAAAAGAATAAAATGGAAAGATATTCACAATAAAAAAAAGAAAAGTCAAAATAAGAAAATAAAACAACAGTACATAATGATTGCCTTCACATAAAAATGACAAGTACACAGCAATAAACATTGAAAGATGGTACAGAATCTCGAAAATTCAAAATATCAATTCACTGTCTACAAGACTGCATAAGATTCCTTTAAAATGTTTTATTATAAAGGCCACTATATATTCAACTTTTAAATATTATAATTATTACTGAACAAAGGCTTCATTTAAAACCACTGCTTAAGTTATCACCTATTTCAGTCTGCCTCTACAACCACCTCTCACAGAAGCACAATTTAAATTCCAATACCTCTGACTGCTTCCAGTTCAATCTTAATTGTCTTTCAAGGTTGAAATATAATATTCCTTTAATATAATTCAAAAATATCCATAAAACATGGCTACAGAAGAAATCAAAAGTGAACAGGGGCCAAAACTTAAGGAACTTTATAATTCCACCCTCTCTCAGATCTCCCAAGTTGGAATTCCTGTGTGCGATCAGCTCAATTAACTTTTATAAGGACATAAAATATACCCAAACCGGGCTTCCCTGGTGGCGCAGTGGTTGAGAGTCCGTCTGCCGATGCAGGGGACGCGGGTTCGTGCCCCGGTCCGGGAAGATCCCATATGCCGCGGAGCAGCTGCGCCCGTGAGCCATAGCTGCTGAGCCTGCGCATCCGGAGCCTGTGCTCCGCAACCGGAGAGGCCACAACAGTGAGAGGCCCGCATACCCCACACACACACACACACACACACACAATATATATATATATATATATATATATACCCCCAAACCTACAATATTAGAATTTATTCAAGAAGCTTAGAATCTAATGGGGTAGGAAAATGCATACCAGATCATTGCAATAAAATAGTGTAAGTGCTAAAATAGATGTGAACAATGGGCATTATAAAATGACTTAGCTCAAATTGATGTTCAGAGAAAAATGAGATGCTGAGTCCTAAAGAATGAATGAGTTAATGAGGCACAGAAAAGAGAACTGCATGTTCTAAGGTGTGAGGTCTGAAATACCACAGTGTCTATGACGGAAACTGACTTGTTCCACGTGTGGGGCAGGAAAATTACAAGATGAACCTGAAGCATCTTACTGGCCCTTAAAGGAAAAAAACAAAAACAAAGAAACACTTAAACTAATCAAGTCTATCAAAAGAAGTTCAAAACCTGTAGAACTTAGCTTCACTCATAATAGATTCTGATTTAATCCGATCTGAGGTGAGAACCAGGCACAGTATTTTTTGTCTCCCAAGTAATTCTAATGTGCAGCCAACACTGAGAACCACTGTGCTAGAACATAAAATACAAGGCAAAGAATTATCATACCACATACCTCAACTTCAGCACCTTCCACATTTTAACGTGGACTCCTGTTAGTTACAAACTCATTCTAAACGCTCCAGATAACATGGAAACTATCAATACTTTACAACCTAAACAGTGTCTATCACGTTTTGTATCCTCAACAGCATTAGGCATAGTTACTTCTGCAGAGTAAAATCTGAATCTATACTGAGAGTGTTGATATAAAAAACTGCAGTTAAATATGGTGACTTGAACACACTGACTTACCTCAACACCATTCCAAAAATCCTACTAAAGGACACCAGGAATTTTTTTTAAAGGCTTAAACTCCAAAGAGAGAAGGACAATAGCAAATATGGGACAGCAATAAAATTTTGGAAACAGAAAGGTAAATGGATGAGTCATACTAACTCAAAAGATCTGAAAAATCAGTGAGAAGCAATCAACTCCCACCACGAGGGGAAAAAATGGCTAAGAAATTGGAAGGACCAGATACATCTAAAGAAAGAGGACATCTGTAGCAATGAGCACACCTACGTGGCACCCAAATTTTAGTTTCTAAAATGCCACCCCCACTGAAAGAAACCAGTGCTCCTTGAAGAAACAATTTATTTCAGGGCTGGAACAAGGAAATTACAAGGTGAACCTGGGGTACCTTGTTGCGCCTTACTTTAGTAAGGAAGCATTCAAAGATTTATGAAATCATGTCAAAAGGCACAGGACTAGCCAAACAGAATAACTGAGCATCAAAATAGTAATAATAATGGCTATAATTGATTATAACATACTGAATAAGATGAAAATCAGTCTATAGTGATATTTTTTAAAGGGAGAGAGTTTTAGCAAAGCTATTCTTTATAGGAAAATACCAACTAGTAAATACACAATGATTGAATTACTTAGAAGATCAACATTTGTCACCCTCAAGGTACTGTAATGATCAATTCAGGCAAGGATCACCAGAGGATACTACTGCCAGCAAAAAGTTACTGGAGTAACCTTGCTTGCAAGATACAAAAGCACTACCCCCACAGACCACTTAATAATCACAAAGGAGAAGATGTGCCTTTACAATAGAGAGATCTGCTCATTATCACCTTAACTAAGTGATCAAACACTAACAGACAAACTGACAGTACGTGACTTCTGACGTGACACAATACGAAATACACATCACTACCTGTGAAATCCTTCCCCAAAACATATAACCTGAATCTAATCTACTGAGTACAGGCATACATTTTTTTTGTGCTTTGCCTTACTGCGCTGTGCAGATGTTGTGTGTTTTACAAGTTTAAGGTCTGTGGCAATCCTGCATGAAGCAAGTCTATCGGCACCATTTTTCCAACAGCATTTGCTCACTTCATGTCTCAGTGTCACAGTTTGGTAATTCTCGCAATATTTCCAACCTCTTCATTATATTACTATTATATTTGTTATGGCGCTCTCTGACTCTCTGACCAATGATCTTTGATGTCATTACTGTGACTTGACTTGCTGAAAGTTCAGATGAAAATTAACATTTTTTAGCAATAAAGTATTTTTAAATTAAGGTGTGTACATTGGTTTTTTTTTAGACATAATGCTATTGCACACTTAATAGACTACAGGATAGTGTAAACATAAATTTATATGCACTGGGAAACCAAAGAAATTCATATGACTCGCTTTACTGCAATATTTGCTTTATTTGGGTGGTCTGGAACCAAATCCATGTATCTCTGAGGCATGCCTGTACTGGAAATGTGGCTAGTGTAACTAAGAAACTGAATTTTAAATTTTATTTAAATTTAAATTGCTACATGGGACTAGTGGCTATCATATTGAACAGTGCAGATATAGAAAATTTCCATCATTGCAGAAAGTTCTACTGGATTGCCCTGCTCTAGATCTAATTTCCAGGTTATAGGAAAGTTAGGGAATAGAGGAAAAAGCTAAAAGACACTAATGAGGAAACATGAAGGCAAATCCAGATTACAGGAAATTCTCCCAAAAAATCCTTGCCCCACCCTTTCAAAAACTCAATGCCATGGGGAAAAAGGTGTGTGCATGTTGGGGGACAGAGAGTACGGTGCCTGAACTAGATTAAAAGAGGCCAAATACAATGTGTGTGAACCAAAGAAATGTGAGTATGAACTAAATAGTAGATTACGTTAGAAAATCACTGTTGATTTTCTTAGGTGTAATCGTGGTACTGTGGCTATGCAAGAGTATGTTCTTTCTCTTCGAGGATGTGTGCAGAAGTAAATGTTCAGAGATGAAGTATCACACACTTCAAACAAAAGATACACAGACAGACGGACAGACAGACAGATGAGAGCTAGCTAGGCAGGTAAGAGAGGAAGAAAGGGAGGAGAAAGATGGACAGCTGGATAGATGGCAGGTACAACGACAGCTCCCACAACCACACACACCCCAAAGATTCACAGGCCACATCCTAATCCCTGGAACTTGTGGATAGCTTACCTGACATGGCAAAAAACTTTGCAGATAGAATTAAATTAAGGCTCTTGATATTGGAAGATTATCCTGAATTACCTGGGCAGGCCCACTGTATTCACAAGGGTCCTTAAAAGTGTAAGAGGGAGGCAGAAGAAGAGAATCAGAGGGGGATGTGACTACGGGAGAATGGTCAGAGAGATGCAACGCTGCTGCTCTGAAGGTGAGGAAACGGGCCACAAATCAAGGAACAGGAGCAGCCTTTAGAAACCGGGAAGGGCAAGGAAACAAATTCTCCTCAAGAGCCTCCAGAAAGAAGGACAGCCCTGCCAACACTTCAGTTTTGGCCCAGTAAGACCTGTGTTGCACTTCTAACCTACAAAACTATAAGATAATAGACTTGTGTTGTGTAAGCCACAAAGTCTGTGGTAATTTGTTACAGGAGAAGAAGAAAACCACTACAGATAAACAGTTGGGAGTGGGGAGAGGAGAAAGGGACAGGAGAAGGGAAGGAAAGGGGAGGGGGAGGAAGGGACGGAGGGATAAGGAGAGAGAAAAAGAGAAAGAGAAAAAAGAGGAAGAAGTTGTCAGGCAATACATGCTAGTGTGGTAGTGCTACCACCATCAGTATGCTGCCTCTACCTTCCAGGCTACCTCACAGTCTAAGATGGCTGCTCAAACATGAGCTACCACGTGCTCACTCCAGACAGCAGGAAGGAAGCTGGGGGAACAGTCTCAGTCAGCACTCTTTACCCAGCTTTCCTAAAAGTCCAACCCAACACTTTTCTTTACATCTGACATCCAGAACTTACGTATGAAAGGAATGATGAGAAACGTAGTTTTTACTCTGAATAACAATACTTTTTTTTAGCCAAAATTGAAGGTTCTATTCCTAAGAATAGATGGCACTTAACAACGTCCACAGGTACACATTTATTTTGATGTATATTAGAAAAAAATAAATTGCACATAAAACCTATGATTTCAAGGATATTTTTTTCTTACTATATGGCTAAGAAAAAGAAGTGAATAAATTTAAAGTCAATTTAAGTAAAAAAATTAAGTTAACTACATGTAAAATAAAGAATTTGTCTGGTCTTTCTCCTGGATTCCTAAAAATCTTCAAAAACCCTTGGAATTTCCTGAGTGACAGGGTACCTTTGTTATACTAATGAGGTGACCCTGGTGGGCCCCAGATGGCTTCAGGATGGGCACTGATCACCAAAGAGATCAACTGTGTGATTAAAGGGTTAGGACTCTCAGCTATCTGACCTCTGGGGAGGAGCCTGAAGACTGAGCTCAAACATGCGGCTAATGATTCAATTGGGCCTACTTAATGAAACCCCGATAAAAACAGTGGACACTGAGGCTCGGTGAGTCTCTTGGTTGGTGAACACATTCACGTGCCAGGAGACTGACATGTCCTGATTTGATGAGGAGAAGTCACAGAAGTTCTGTGTTCCCTCCCAAACATTGCCCTATGAGTCTCTTCATTGGGCTGTTTCTCCTGATTTGTATCCTTTGTAATAAAACTGTAATCATAAGTATAGTGCTGTCCTGAGTTCTGTGAGTCATTCTAGCAAATTATCGAACCTGAGGAAGTCAAAGGAACTGACAAGTTTATAGCCAGTTAGTCAGAAGTACAGGTGACCTAGAGACTCCTGAAGTGCAGCTGGCATATGAGATATCAGCAGTTGTGTTGGAAACTGTGCCCTTTAACTTGTGGGGTCTATGCTAACTCCAAGTAGTTAGCACCGGAATTGTTGCACTACACCCAGCTGGGGTTAAAACAGAATACCAAAATATAGGTGGCATTCAAATATGGCAAAATATTGTGAAATTGATATAGGTTTATATGAGAAGTGCCTCTGAAGCAAAGGTGAAGAATGTTTCTCTATGGTTTTTCTCTACAGTTGTGGTTCTCAACATGTGGTTCACGACCCCTTCATGAAGTCACGGGGCCCATCAGGTCAAACTTATTTTCATAAAAATACTAAGACATTATTTTCATTTTTCTATGGACATTTGCACTAAAGGTGCAAAAGCAAAGATGGGTTAAAGTGCTAGAATCCTAGCACCAATCAAGACAGTGGAACCAAACTATGCTAGTAATCACCGTACTCTTCACTGCTATGCATTCACAGTTTAAAAAAAAAAAGTCACTTTTATTTAAGAATGTCCTTGATGAAAAAGAAAAAAACATTCAGTTTTTTAAAAATCTTAATATTTGAGTGCACATCTTTTCAGTATTCTTGTGTTGAAATGAGTAGTATGCATATACTACTTATGCTGCTACCAAAGTACAACGGTTGTCTCAATGAAAAAGCACACGTATGATTATGTTGCAAGTTAACCACCACTTTTTTGTGTGGAACATCATTCTTATTTAAAAAAAAAAACCTGATAGATAAACACTGATAATTCAGATTTGTGTATGTGGCAGGCATTTTCTCAAAAATAAACCAAGTGAGCCTATCACTTCAAGGAAAATACAGATAGTTTCTGGTACCCATGATAAAACTCAAGCTTCCAAGTGAAAATTCAAATTTTCAAAAACTTCTTTTACCATGAACTTAATAGCTTACAATACTTAAAAACTGTTCTGATGAGATTAGTGATACTGACAAATGTCATTTTCTGGTATTGTATAATACGTCAAAACGTGAAAGCTCTGCATTACTCAGTGAAGTAATATTATCTAAATGACTATCACATGATGTTACACAATCACACGTACGAAAAGATCCATTCAAAGTGCAAAACAGAATGATGGCTTTTACTGTAACAAAGTAGGAAAACTCACTACTATGGTTTCCAATTCTAATACTGAAACTAATGTTTACAAAACTACCATTGAGTTTTAGTGTAGTACCAAAGAAGAATATCTACAATTTTCAGAAAAAGATGATTAAAATGCTCCTCTCTCTTATCCAACTACATATGTGTGAGGACAGGTTTTTTTCATACACTTGATCAAAATAATGTATTTCAACAGAATGAGCACAGAATGTACTAAAATGCTTCAATACGGAAACAAACAGCATGATTACAAAATGGTAAGGAAAAAAAAAAAGAAAATCCTGAACAAAAGATTCATGAAATGTCACTTCCTATAATTTGACCATAAGATTAGGGAAATAAATTAATCATTAGCAGCTTTCACTTACCAGGTAAAAGAGCTTCTGGGACAAGAAGTTCACAACAATGTGAAATACTGTTAAAAGATCGGTATACTATTACGGAACAGCAGTAATACCTGGTTACATTTTGCCAAAATGAAACAATAATTCAAACCAATGCAAAGGAAATCAATAGCATCCAGCTATATCATATTAGGGCTAATGCTAGCATTTGTGGGGCCTGGAGCAAGAAAACAAAGACCCAAAGTCTACAGCTTGATTATCTTTTATTCCCACTTCTGATTCCTAGAATGCCCCAGTACACATGTCTCAGCTCCATTCCAACGGCCCCACCACCACATGCCAGCCCTGTAACAGCTATCTCTTGTCCACCTCTAGCCTGGTGCAGTCTGCCCTCCTGGGGACAATCCAAGGGAAGAGGCTTGCACAGGATCAGGACCACCTGGACAGGGAATTCTGGAATCCTAGGTACCCAGAGCATGATCGAGGAGGAAGGGGAAGACACAGACTCTGGCACAGGGTTATAGCATTGCCGGACTAGGGCCACAGTGGGGGCCTTCTAAAGCATGAGCTCTGGGCAGAGGCTCAAGTCACCCAGGTCTAGTACCTATGACAAGGCATCCTCAGAACCACCGTGACTACAACAAAAAAATAGTCACAATTTATCACCGAAGGGCAAAGACTAGGATGTATAGAATCTATGATAGTTAATCAAAACAAAGCAAAATGTAAAAAGGTACTGATTACAAACAACACATCACTCAATCTCCATTCATATCTAACAGCAATTGCAAAATTCAGGCAGAGAACCCAAACTGATACTAAGAACCAGGGTAAAACTAAACAAGCCAAAGACAACACAGAGCTCCTGTGACTGAATTAAGATAAAACAATAAGCTAGTCCTAGGTAACAAGGGTGTTATGCAATAATGCAGACTCTGGCCCAAGAACAGTATAATGCCCACTACAAATCAATTTAACAAAAAAAGTATTATAGAATGAAATCAATGTAATTTGAATAAGAAAAATTAATCAACAAAAGATATATCAAGAATAAAAAAGAAACACAATTGAAAATGTGGAAAATCTATGATCAGAAAGAAATAACAGACCAATTCAACCTGAACTTCAAAGTCTGCCACCATCTTCATTTCAGTTATCACTCACGTTGCATTTTCCGAGTATCTCCTTAAAACGCAGATCTGGAGACTGGTTTAAGATGGTGGAGTAGAAGGACGTGCACTCACTCTGGCGAGAGCAGCGAAATCACAACTAACTGCTGACCAATCACCGACAGGAAGACACTGGAACTCACCAAAAAAGATACCCCGCATCCAAAGACAAAGGAGAAGCTGCAATGAGACAGTGGGAGGGGTGCAATCACAATAAAATCGAATCCCATAACTGCTGGGTGGGTGACTCACAAACTGGAGAACAATTATACCACAGAGGTCCACCCACAGGAATGAAGGTTCTGAGCCCCACATCAGGCTTCCCAACCTGGGGATCCGGCAACAGGAGGAGGAATTCCCAGAGAATCAGACTTTGTAGGCTAGCAGGATTTGATTGCAGGACTTCGACAGGACTGGGGGAAACAGAGACTCCACTCATGAAGGGCACACACAGGGTAATGGGTGCATTGGGATGCAGCGGGAAGGAGCAGTGATCCTGTAGTAGACGGAGCCAGGCCTGCCTGTTGGTGTTGGAGGGTCTTCTGCAGAGGCAGGGGGGTGGCTGTGGCTCACTGGGGGGGACAACGACAGTGCCAGCAGAAGTTCGGGGAAGTACTCCTTGGTGTGAGCTCTCCTGGAGTCCGCCATTAGCCCCACCAAAGAGCCTGCAGGCTCCAGTGCTGGGTCCCATCAGGCCAAACAACCAACAAGGAGGGAACTGAGACCCACCCATCAGCAGAAAAGCAGATTAAAGTTTTACTGAGCTCTGCCCAACAGACCAACACCCAGACCTACCTACCACCAGTCCCTCCCATCAGGAAGCTTGAACAAGCCTCTTAGATGGCCTCATACACCAGAGGGCAGACAGCAGAAGCAAGAAAAACTACAATCCTGCAGCCTGTGGAACAAAAACCACATTCACAAAAAGACAAACAAAATGAAAAGGCAGAGGACTACGTACCATATGAAGGAACAAGATAAAACCCCAGAAAAACAACTAAATGAAGTGGAGATAGGCACCTTCCAGAAAAAAAATTCAGATAAATGATAGTCAAGATGATCAACCTCAGAAAAAGAATGGAGGCAAAGTTCGAGAAGATGCAAGAAATGTTTAACAAAGACCTAGAAGAATTAAAGAACAAACACCTAGAAGAATTAAAGAACAAAAAAACAGAGATGAACAATATAATAACTGAAATGAACACTACACTAGAAGGAATCAAAAGCAGAATAACTGAGGCAGAAGAACGAATAAGTGACCTGGAAGACAGAATGGTGGAATTCATTGCCAAGGAACAGAATAAAGAAAAAAGAATGAAAAGAAATGAAGACAGCCTAGGAGACCTCTGGGACAACATTTAATGCACCAATATTTGCATTATAGGGGTCCCAAAAGGAGAAGAGAGAGAGAAAGGACCCGAGAAAATATTTGAAGAGATTATAGTCGAAAACTTCCTTAAAATGGGAAAGGAAATAGCCACTCAAGTCCAGGAAGTGCAGAGAGTCCCATACAGGATAAACCCAAGGAGAAACATGCCAAGACAGACAGTAATCAAACTGACAAAAATTAAAGATGAAGAAAAATTATAATAATAATATAATATATATTATTATTATTATTGTAAAATAGGTCACTCCAGATTTCTGAGCCCCACATCAGGCTTCCCAACCTGGGGAACTCCAGATTGCCACTCCAGATTTCTTTTGATTTCCATTTGCATGGAATATCTTTTTCCATCCCCTCACACCGGTTAGAATAGGCATCATCAGAAAATCTATAAACAACAAATGCTGGAGAAGGTGTGGAGAAAAGGGAACCCTCTTGCACTGTTGTTGGGAATGTAAATGGATACAGCCACGATGGAGAACAGTATGGAGGTTCCTTAAAAAACTAAAAATAGAAGTACCATATGACCCAGCAATCCCACTACTGGGCATATACCCTAAGAAAACCATAATTCAAAAAGACACATGCACCCCAATGTTCACTGCAGCCCTATTTACAATAGCCAGGTCATGGAAGCAACCTAAGTGTCCATCGGCAGATGAACAGATAAAGAAGATGTGGTACATATATAAAATGGAATATTAGCCATAAAAAGGAACGAAATTGGGTTATTTGTAGAGATGTGGATGGACCTAGAGACTGTCATACAGAGTGAAGTAAGTCAGAAAGAGAAAAACAAGTATCGTATATGAACCCATATATGTGGAATCTAGAAAAATGGTACAGACGAACCCGTTTGCAAGGCAGATATAAAGACACAGATGTAGAGAACAAATGTGTGGACACCAAGGTGGGGGAAAGCGGGGTGGAGGTGTGGGCTGAATTGGGAGACTGGGATTGACATATAAACACTAATATGTATAAAATAAGTAACGAATAAGAACCTGCTGTATAAAAATAAAATAAAATTCAAAAACCAAAAAAGAGAAAGAAATAACAGATCTCAGGCATTTAACTTGACATTTAGAAATTAATGGTAAATTTTAGAGAAAAGAAAATCTGTCAGCACAGCCCCTCAACCTTGCCTAGAGAAGAGAGTGACTTAATCTGCTGCCTTGGTCAAACATGTGAGCCAAATAAATAAATTTAAATCATCAGATTCAACCAAAACTTAGTGAAAATGATAAAAAATATTCATGTATTTGTTTCTGACTCCACATTCTTTAAGGAAACTTTGGCCAGTGGGTCTCAACACTGGCTACATACTGGGTTTTAAAATTTTCTGATACCCTGGACCCAGCCCAAAGAATCTGATCTGGAGGGGCCCTACATATATTTTTTTAACTCCCCAGATGAGTCTAAGATATAGCCACGGTCAAAAGTCACTGTATGAAGTAAACAGTATCTATTTCCAAACCCCCACTACTCTCAGCACAACTTAGGGGTTAGCATGAAAAAATACCATTTTTAGAGACTGAGAATTCATAAATAAAGGAAGGAAAAAAACTATGAAAACTCACTAATTCAGGGGCCAGCACCAGGCAACAACAACCAAACTACTTCCTTTCCTAAATATATATAGATAGAGATAGAGATAGAGATAGAGATAGAGATAGAGATAGAGATAGATAGTCAGATATATACATTTGTATTTTATAGTTTTTATATTTTACCTAAAATTCCATCAACTAGAAAGGCACTGCCATTTAAAAACTATGTGTAACTTCTGCTTCCAGGAAGATGGGGTAGATATACTTTCTCTATTCCATCCATTAAGTACAACTAAAAACCATGGACATTATGCATTAAAAAAACATAAAAAGACTTCAAAAGGTGGAGAGAAAGTAGACAAGCTAGGGACCTTGAGAACCAAGGAGTATCAGTGGTGAGTTCCCAAGTTTTCTATTTTCCTCATTTGTCCCAGACACAGAATATGCCGAAGTCAACAACCAGGAAAAGCCAGTAAGTACAAACAAAACACCAGGGAAGGAGCAGCCTAGCAAGAAAAAAAAACTTTAGAGAACCCCTACTCTACTTCAGCCAAATATTCCAGAAAAACAAAAACAAAACCAAAAAACTGTAGTCTTATTCTACCCATGCCAGAAAGGCTGGCTAGGCAATCGAAACTTTGACCCTCATGAGTCTGTAATGAGGAATCACAATACTCCCACCATGGAAGTGTGTCACAGAAGTTCAAGTAAGAAGCCAGGACTTTAACCCCTCTGGAGGCTATCAAGACAGTTCCACTATCCTTCCAGCGGTGTCAATGGAGACCATATAGCGCCTAGACTTCTACCCAAACCTGGCAGTTATGAGGTGCCCATGCCTCTTAACAGTTGAGGAAGTGTAGAGGATAATCAAGACTTTCACTACCACCCAGCAATAATGAAGCCAGCCCCAGTACAATGGAGACTACATGGGGCACTAGAACCTCCACCCTCCCCCAGCAGCAGTGAGGAGCCCTCCCAACTGTGGGTGTCAACAGAGGCTGAAAAGGGAACCTGGACTTGAAATTGCCCTGCAGGACTGGCATCACAAAAATTCAACTAAAATACAATGTTTAAGTAAAATCCAGAGTTTCAGAACATAATTTTTTAAGTCCAGTTTTCAATCAAAACTACTCACCATACCAATAAACAAGAAGATCACAAACCCAAAAAAAGATAATTGATATATGTCAACAATTTAAAGGACAGAGATGTCAAAATTATTTGACAAATATTTTAAAGCAGTCATGAATTTGAAAATGGTTGGAACAAATGTAAAAATAGAAAGCCTCAGCAAAGAAACACAAGACATAAAGGAGAACCAAATGAAAATTTTAGAACTGAAAAGTATAAAAACCGAAACAAAAGCCTCAGTTGATGAAAAACAGAGGGGGACAGAAGAAAAAAAAATATTAATGTGTACTATTAATTTCCCTTTCAGCAGTGTTTTGACTGTCCTCAAATGTTGATACTGTATATTAATTTGGTATTATAGTAGTCTTAATACACTTTTACCCTTAACATTAAGGTGGGAATATTCTATCAAACTACGAAATAGAAAAGTAGTCAATGTTAATCTCCAAAATTTCAAAACCTGTTCTGTTCCCCATTTGCAAGTCAAAAGTATCACTTCTACAGCATTTAGATTGTGACCTATTTTACAATAATAATAATAATAATAACAATCTAACACAATAGTGGTGGCAGTGGTGGTGAGCAGCAGTATGTTTAATGCTGATAAAAAGAACCAGTGGAGAAGAAATCAAAAGGAAAAAGTAGAGAAGAGAAGGGGAAAATATAAAAGGAAGAAGGAAGGGAAAGAAAGTTACAGATATTTACTGTTATGGACTGAACTGTGTCCCCCCCCAAAATTCATGTTGAAGCCCTAACCCCCCAGTACCTCAGGATGTGACTATATTGGAGATAGAGCCTTTACAGAGGTAATTAAGGTTAAATTAGGTCATAAGCATGAGGTCCTAATCCAATATGACTGGTATTCATGTAAGAAGAGGAACAGACACTAAGGATGTGCACACACAGAAAAAAGGCCATGTGAGGACTCAGTGAGAAGGCAAACCAAGAAGAAAAGCCTCAGGAGAAACCAAGCCTGCCCTTGAGTTTGGACTTCCAACTTCCAGAACTGTGAGAAATTTCTGTTGTTTAAGCCGCCCACCCACTCTGCAGTATTTTGTTATAGCAGCTGGACCAGACTAATACATTGTGAGGCAGAAACAGTCAACAGCTAACAGTATCCAGTTTCCTCTGAGCTAGAAGACAAGATCAGCCCAAAGTGAGGAAAGTTGTGCTGAGCTAAAAGGATTTTGCAATTGACTCTGAAAGGAATGGGGGTGGTGGGGGGAGATACATGAAAGGACTGCCAACAGTCAAGTTCAGATTACAGATCACAGTTTTCCTGGCACCAGTCTTTTACAGTTACAGACATCCCTTGGTATCTGAGGAGGACTGGTTCCAGGACCCCCAATGATACCAAAATATGCAGATGATCAAGACCCTCATATAAAATGGTATAGCGTCTGCATATAACCTATGCACATCATCTCAAATACTTTAAATCATCTCTAGACTACCTATAACAACTAATGCAATGTCAGTTCTATGTAAATAACTGCCAATGTGCAGCAAGTTCAATTTTTGCTTTTTGGAACTTTTCTGGAATTTTTTTTCTTGAATACTTTTGATCTGCAGTTGGTGAATCCAGCAGATGCAGAGCCCATAGGTACGGAGAGCCAATTGTACACAACTGCAGTTTAGCAGCCTGGCTAGGAGGAACCTGGTACAGCGGGGAAAGAAAGTACGGCTTTTAAGATTATATAAGTCTTAGGGACTTCCCTGGTGGTGCAGTGGGTAAGACTCCAACCTCTCAACACAGAGGGCCCGGGTTCGATCCCTGGTCAGGGAACTAGATCCCGCATGCATGCTGCGACTAAGGATAGCATGCCACAACTAAGAGTCTGCATGCCACAACTAAGGGTCCACATGCCACAACTAAAGATCCTGTGTGCTGCAATGAAGATCTTGCATGCCACAACTAAGACCTGGTGCAGCCAAAATAAAATAAATAGATAAATACTTTTTAAAAAAGATTATATAAGTCTGAGTGAGAACACAGATCTACTAGTATAGCTGTGCCTTTGGTTAGTTATCTACAGTTATTATAATAATAATAATAGCTATATAGAGCACCAATAACAATATCTATCCCTTTTGTAATTGTGAAAACTGTTAAGAATATATATAAAATTACCTAACATAGGGTCTGTCACACAGCAAGCACTTAATAAGTAATAGCTACTATACTACTGAATTGATCTAGAGTTGGTACATCGCTTGGGAAGTACAGCAAAAAAAGAGAGGGAAACCAAGGATGTCAAAAGAAAGTGGATCAACCGATGGGGCAGTCTTGGCTAAACAGAAGAGGGAAGTGAATCCATAAGGAAACTGATGGGCTGGAAAATGAGAGGAAAAATAAAGTAAATGGCCTGAGGCTGAAGATCAGTTGAATTTTAAGCCAAGGAAGTGAAAAGATGGAAAGATTGGAAATGAGAATCAAAACTCAGAAGATAATACTGTAAATCAGCAGTTTCTTCTCATATGTAACACAAAAGGGAAACATGAAATAAAACCAAACTGGGGGCTTCCTGGTGGCGCAGTGGTTAAGAATCTGCCTGCAAATGCAGGGGACAAGGGTTCAAGCCCTGGTCCAGGAATATCCCACATGAAGCGGAGCAACTGAGCCCGTGTGCCACGACTACTGAGCCTGCACTCTAGAGCCCGCGAGCCACAACTACTGAGCCCATGTGCCACAACTACTGAAGCCCGTACACCTAGAGCCCGTGGTCCGCAACAGGAGAAGCCACTGCAATGAGAAGCCTGCACACCGCAACGAAGATCAGCCCTGCTCGCCACAATTAGAGAAAGCCCGTGCACAGCAACAAACACCCAACACAGCCAAAAATAAGTAAATTAATTTATTAAAAAAAAAAAAAAAGAAAACCAAACTATATTGTACTGGCTTTGCCACTAGCTAACACTGTATCATTAGGCAAGTCACTTAAACCGTTAGTAATAAATGATTACAAATACTGCCTTCTTTTCCCACGGAGACCTCCTTTTAAGTACCTCCCCTTAAGAGGAAGCCCATCATTCCTCTAACTTACCTCAAGAAGACAACAGACCACAGAAAAAACATCCACAGCAGCTAGGAATGCTACACTAACCTAAGGGCACTTTTCAGGAGTGCAGGCCTGCATGGGATGCCAAAGTGGCAGACTTAAGACAGTAAGAGGAGGGTGATGGCAGGAAACTATCTACCCTGAAAACACTGGTCCAGACCTCGCTCCTAGGTCAAGGGTATTTTATTAATAGGACCCTTCAGCCTTACTTATTTCCTATTAGACGTGGAGAAAGTGGACCCACAACATAAAAGCCTTACGAGAAGCCTCAATATTGATATAAAGTAAGAAAATACTACGGACAGAACTATATGAAGAAGTGACTACAGGAAGAGATGCCATTAAATAAAAGAAAAAGTATCACTAAAAGAGAGAAACACTCGCTACAAAAAAAAAGTGGGGGAGGATTACAACTACACAGCTAAACACCTTAGAACAGGGATCAGCAAAACTCTGGTTCACATGCCAAATCTGGCCAGTCACCTGTTTTGATAAATGAAGTTACACTGGAACATAGCAACCACTCTTTCATATACTGTCTATGGCTGCAGAGTTGAGTTGAGTGTTGTAACTACAATGGCAGAGTTGAGTGGTTGCATATGACCTGCAAAGACTAAAATATTTACTATCTGGCCCTTTACAAGAAAAGGATCCTTTCTTAGGGGGCCAGGGAGTAAGGTGAGCACTAAGATGAGGACACAGGATTTGGCCATTAGTGATCCCTGGTAAATATGAAGAAACAAACTAAAAGGAATTTAAAAGAAAACATATGCATATTAATAAAGAGGCAATGAGCATAAGCTATTGTTTCAAGCAGTTTAGCTAGTAGGAAAAGACAAAGACCACACAGGAGCCTATGGGGACAAAGTTTTTCTTGCTCTCACCAATCCTCCTCCAGGAGTCCCAGTCTCTCTTCCACCAGCACCCAAACAGCCTCCTAAACTGGAAACTTCAGTCATTTTGGTCACCAAATCCAGGTGATTCTAACTCCCAAATGTCTTTTGTATCCTCAGTTCCAGGCACAATGCTTAGTATACAGCGGGTGCTCGATAAATGTTTGTTGAATAAAAGAATGTAAGAGAACAAAATGTAATAAGAAAAGATTGAGAAGAAAACAGAAAAAGGTTCTGTCCCAGCTTTACCCTTAAATGGCTATGTGGCTTGGACTCAAGTCTTAAGAGTCTTCATCATAATGGGACTTCCCTAGCGGTCCAGTGGTTAAGACTCCGTGCTTCCAATGCAGGGGGCGAGGGTTCCATCCCTGGTCGGGGAACTAAGATCTCACATGCCGCGTGGCACGGCCACAAAAATGAAAACAAACAAACAGAGAGTCTTCATCATAGAGATGATAGTAGTGTCATTTTGTTGTGTTTTTAAACCCATCCAATTTCCTTTACTAGTCATTATATAACAGATTGACACATAATTCACATACCATACAAAATATGGCATACATCCACAATGTGACCACTTCTCAATACCTCTAACTTTACCACCCTGATCCAAGCCAGCATCATCTCATACCTGGACTACCAAAGAACTAACCTCCATCACTGTTCACTTTGCTTCCATCCTTGCTCTGCTACAATCCCTTCTCAAGAAAGAAGAATATACCTTTTAAATCCTATGTCAGACCACATCAGTCGTCTGCTCAAAATCTTCCGATGGATTCCTATCTCACTCCCAGTAAAAGCAAAAGAGTTCATCGTGGTTTATTAAGGCTCTAAGTGAACTGGTCCTCTACTACCTCTCTGACCTCATCTCCTGCTTCTCTCCCCTTCTTATCCAGCTCTAGCCATATAAATCTCCACAATGCTCCTTAAACACCAGACACATTGCCACATCAGTTTCCTCTAACTAGAATACTCTTTTGCCAGAAATCTGCATGGCTCATTTGCTTACCTCCTTTAGATCTCTACTAAAAGTCACCTTATCAGACAGGCCTCTCTTGACCATCTTATATACATTATCACAAGCACCTTTGTCATTCTGTATTCCCTCTTATCGTGCTTTATTTTTCTTGCATAGCAGTTATCAGTACCTGATATGTTTACTTTTTTTGTGTGTAATTTATTGTCTCTCCCCACTATAATGTAAGTACCTAAAAGCCTGGAAGATTGTTTCATTCACTCCTATATCCCAGGGCCTAAAACAGTGTCACAGCAGGCACTCAATAAATATTGGATGAATTAATATATAGCAGTCTCTTTCAGCTTCATTAAGATTTTTAATTTCCAAAAAAGAGGGGTTTAGATGTAATGACCCATAAGACACCTGTACAGCTTTAAAATCTATAAATCTAGCAAAGAAACGGAACAGGATAACTAATGGTAATGTATAAAAATGTAAGCTGGCCTTCTCAGAAAAGGAAGATTTGACAGTAAATGATTAACCACCAAAAGAATAAAGTATATGAGAGGTACTTCCAAATAAACATGTGAAAAACTTTATAATAAAACTATATAATAAAGCACAGAGAACAAGACTATCTTGCCAAGATTTGCTATCATTGGCAAAAATCCATATTAAACTCAGCTTCCCCAATTCCAGATACAAATGGAATTGTGAATTTGGCAACTCACTGGAGAGAGACTGAAGTACAATCTGGGTTCACATTAAAGTTACCTCATTCTTCTCAACTTAGATCTGACCCAGAGGAAAATTTTTAACAGATTGTGTTGGACTAGTGCCATACTATACTCAGTAAAGTTCAAAATTAGCATTTTAGATGCTACCCTAAAGGAGTTCTATTTTGTTTCCCCAAAACTAAAGTGGACTAAAAATAAAATATGATGAATTATGAGTATAAAATGTATTATTTAAAGAAACATTTTGTCAAAGAAAAAGCAAATTGTAACAGCAGTCCTTCCCTCTTATTTCTTTTGATTTCATTCATGCAGTGTCTCACCCAGGGCTGAACACATGGTAGCACTCAAGCTGTTAACTGATAAGAAAGAAATAATGCTCTTCTTTCCTTTCAAGGTTTATCCAGATTTAGTGATATACAATATAGACATGTCCACCTCAACCTTCCTAGTTATTAAAAAATGTACATAAAAATTATGTATTTGAAATTGATATATATGCATTAACCATTTGTTTTATACCTACTATGTCACAAAGCACTGCTTTAGACACTGAACACGTAAAATAGAAGTCACACAAACTGCTCTCAGTAAATGTATAATCTGGTGAAAAAGTCAGACAAATTATAATAGATTGTAATAAATTCTATGATCTTAAGGTACACAGGGTGCTAAGAAAGCCCAGAGGAAAGGTTCCCAGGTTAGACTGTAGAGAAGACAGATGGGAGAAAAAAATGCAGGCACAGTGAAGTAACACTGAACAGAGGACAGCAGTAAGAACCTAAAATATCTACAAATGACATTATGGCTAAAGGAAAGGGGCTATCACATGAATAAAGAGGTAGGCAGAGCCCAAGGCTTTGTATAACACCCTTAAGAGTCTGGCTCTTAATCTAAAGATAAATGAAAGAAACTGCTTTTTAATGGGAGGATTATAAGTAAGGAAGTAATATGATCTGTGTTTCATTTTAGAATGATCAGTCTAGCAGTATCATGAAGGAAACTTTGGAAAGGGGGAGTGAAACGGAACACTATTACAACAGTTAGGAGACTGTTGCAGAAATCCAGAAGAAAAATGATGAGGTCTGAAATGAGGAAATAAAGATGTAGATGGAAAGAAGGGGATATATTTAAGTGATATTAAGTAACATGAATGAATAATGGTGAATAATGAGAACTTAAATTAGCTCAGTGGCAGAGAATCTGGACAGGAAGGAAAGAAATTTCACGAAGTTTAGGAGGCCGCATCAATAGGACTTGGTGATTGATTAATAGTGTAAGACTGGACAGTGGGAGAATAGATTTTCAAACTGGCAACTGGTTAGATAGTAGTATCATTAACCAAGACAGAAAATACAAAGGTAAAACAAGTCTGATGAGGAAACACATTTGGAGATTTGGATTCGAAGTGTCTCATGACAGTATAGAAAAGATAATTATCTAAGTAGATAATGAGAAACGAGTCTAAAGAAAAGAGGAGATTTAAGAAGGAAATGGTTACCAATGCCAACTAGAAGTAAAACTGTGAACAATTTCAGTAGAACGGTGGAGAAGAAACAGGCAAAGTTTGTCCAGTGGTAAATGGGAAGGAAGTGAGGAAATTAAGGCAGCAAGTATCCCTCCGTCATTTTACACATGGCTCTGAGAGGAAGGAGGAAGACAGGGCAGCAAGTGGAGAACAGTAGGAGCCCCAAGGAAACTTGTTTGTTTCTTAAAATGAGAAGAACCCGAGCCTGTAAAGTTCCATAACAGAGAGGAGATAAGTGATGGGTAGAGGCTGGAAGACAAGAAGGAAAGGAACATGCCCTTCTATCTATACTAAAACCAGAAAAAAGAGAATGAGCCCTTAAAGTTCAGGCAAGTAATAGCCATTTAACCAATATATTGTTTTAATGACAAACATCCTGTGCTTAGGCTATCTTAGCACTATTAAAAAATTTTTTGTTATTTTGATACATTTACATGTTATATGTAATAATAATTGTTGTTAGTACTATATCTACCATATATAGACAATGTGCATGGCAAGTAGCTTTACAAAAAATATTTCTTTTACTCTTCCCAAAAACCCAGTGAGGGATTATTACTCCATTTTATATAGCAGAAGACTAAGGCACAGGGAGATTAAATACCTTGCCCTAATAAAGGACAGAATTAGAAATTAAACCCTGACGGTATAGTTCCAAAGCTGGTGTTCTTAACCATCAAGCTACATTGCCACCCTACAGATAACATAGAGTAGTTTTGGTTCACTAAATTAATCTGAAGACAACATATTTCCTATCAGAAAATATTTCTAATTTCAGAACGAAAGAGAAAACTGGAGTTTACTGATCAGAAACTTACTAAACTACATTTAATACATTAAGAAAAACTAAAGAATTAACAGTACATTATTAAAAACATCTTATCCTTTATCTAACATCACTAAACAGTTTTTCATCTGTATAAATACACACATACAACAATGGTTCTTTTAAATTTTACCATGGATCAGAATTCCTTGGAGGTCATGTTGAAATGAAGATTGCTGAACCCCACGCAGAGAGATTCAGATTCCACAGACCTGGGTGAGGCTCAAGAATTTGCACTTCTAACAAGTGTTCAGAAAATGCTGATGCCGCTGGTCTAGGACCACATTTTAAGAATTACTACCTTACAGTAACTCTATAAGACTTAAGTGAGATGAATGCAAAAACACTGCATATGGTAAGCAGCCAATAAGTGGTATCTGCAATTATTATTATTAATAATAATAAATATGATGAGGATGACCATTATCTGCACAATTTCTTATATTTTTATATCAATTTTACTCAGAGACAATACAAAACTGACATATCATTTTAAGATCACAATAATCTGCTTGCCAGCTCTATCTGCCTCTGGTATCTTTCCTCTATACTGCTTGCAAAACAGACTTTCTAAAATGTAAATCTGTATATCAGGTCCTACTTCAAACCAGTCTTTCCCCGTCACTTCCAAATAAAGTACAAACTTCTTGGCATGGCTTACAGATAGATCCCTTTGCCCATGAGCCACTGCCTAACACTCATCTTTTTTTTTTTTTTTTTGCGTTACGCGGGCCTCTCACTGTTCTGGCCTCTACCGTTGCGGAGCACAGGCTCCGGACGCGCAGGCTCAGCGGCCATGGCTCACGGGCCTAGCCGCTCCGCGGCATGTGGGATCTTCCCGGACCGGGGCACGAACCCGTGTCCCCTGCATCAGTAGGCGGACTCTCAACCACTGCGCCACCAGGGAAGCCCAACACTCATCTTTTAATATCCTATTAGAACCTTACCTATTCTTTGAAGGTTTCATAATACAACTCTCTCTAATAAAGCCATATATTCCTTCCATGACTCCGGAGTACCTCTAAAATAATAAGAAAGAGAACAATAGTAATATCAATCCACATTTGTGGGGCACTTCCCAAGGATTTTACATGAATTATTTCATTTAATCCTCATAACAGCTCCAAATAAAGACTATAATTATTCTCATTTTACATATGGAAAAAAAATGAGAAACGGAAAGGTTAAATTTGCCTTAGGTGATAAAACCAGAAAGTAGAACAGCCAGGATTCTACCATTGCAATTACACTAATCTGATAGTTACTAGATTATTGAGTACTTGAGTATTGCTCAGATAATAGATTTTTGTAAAAACTAATCTAAATAATGTCCTTATTCATTTTTACATTATTTAACTAATTCTACTGCCTATAATATGCCAGGCATTGTTTTAGGCACTGAGGAATACCAGATTTAAAAAAAGGGAAGATCCAGTGCCTGCTCCCTTGAGACACACAATCTGGTAGGGAAGACAAACATTAAACAAACAAACAAAAACCCCACAAAAAATTCAATAAATAAATTAAAGACAAAAAGTACAAGGTTCTTTGAAATAATAATAGGAAAATCTAACCTATGGCTACTGTCCTTTATCTTCAGTGTCCTAATACAAGGGTATAAGTTAGGCAGACTATATATGACTTTCAGAATGCCAAATAACTCCATTTTAAAATGACACTTTCAAAATCAAATTAAGTGATTTAATTATAAGATCCAAGTCATACGGTTAAAAATTTACACATATTATTAAAAAAAGACATTTAAACTTTTCAGTTCTTTGTTCCCTTGGCAAATGTAGCTATTGCCTGTCTGAAACAGAATAAATATAAACTACAGAAAACTAATAAAATGACATTTGAAGGGGCCGCAATATGAGTAATGAAAAAGGTAAAAAAATATGCCAGGTTCCTGACAATCCCAGTAGTGCAGAAAAGTACTTCTGTTTTGGACAATGCTGACTTAATCTTAAGATTTAAAGAGTAATAGATCTATGGCTTTTGTACGATTGGTAAGATTTTTTTTTTTAATTTGTAAGATTTTTAAAAAATTTCCTTCATAATAAGTTTCATAGGGAAAACCAACATTTTTTATAGGGGAAAAGCTTAACAGCCCGAATACTGATCATACAAAAAGACATGAAGGGTAAAAATCAAGTATGAACCAGGTCTGGATCCCCGTATCTTCAGTTTCTATTTATCAAACAGAAAAATCTTTCCAACGTTCTCCTTTCCTGTATAAGACCAAAACTATGCGATATTCTGTTTGTATTACAATTACACTAATTCAATGCAGGTCACTTGATTTTTACTGAGTCCAGATGACATTCAGTAAACTAAACATGGGCCAATTAGTTAAAAAAAAAAAAAAGAGAAGAAAAAAGAAAGAAAGAAAGAAAAGAAAAAGAAAAAAGGAAAAAAGAAAAGGAAAAAGAAAGAAGTGTGTCTGATTGCCTTTGTGTAGGTCATACAGTGGCTACGGACAGCATCACGGCCTGAACTTCATTTTGGCTAACACCAACCATACGCTAACATTAAGAACCAGCAGTTTTCATTCCTTTCAGATTTCTCACATTTGGAAATTCTAATTTAAATACACTTTCTGGTGAAAGTGAGGACGGTACTCCTGCACACACTGGTTTTCTCCTCCTTCAACTCAAATGTGTATTATTTTGGAGCTACTAAGATGGAATCTGCATACTGTCTTAAAATGTATAGTGATTCTTTTAAAATCAATTGTTTTCTTTACTTATCACAGTTATAAATGAGTAAATAAATTAGCTGACACACAGAAAATATGGGTGCTCTAAGGCTATGAACTTTCAACGTAGATAACTGTAATCTTAAATCAACCTAAACAACCGTGTAATTAGGCACGTGACAAACTGGGTAATAGGAAGAAATATTCATAACTAAAGAAGCAACAATTTTTTAAATACCTTATCAGGACTTGGCACTCAACATTTTCTTATAATCTATTACATAAAGAAATTTGGTTTACTATTTCTTTTAAACTCTGCTCACTAAAATATATTTTGATTAAAAAATAAAAAGCTTGTAAAAGTCATAACATAACTGTAAGTTAAAATGTACACAAGGTTGTGCCTCTACAAAAAAAACTACATTAATTCCTCACTACATTTATACTTAATCAATTGCTGGTATTTTAAATTAAATGCTATTCAATCACCATTACTACAAAAATACAAGTTTCCAAATGTTTAAATTAGCCTGATTTAAAATTGTTATTTATTTTTAGCCTGATTTTTTTTAACCTATATAAATTTAACTGAAGAATATTATGTTCCTGCAAGTGTTCATGAATACAAAGATACAGTAATGGAGATAGAAATTATTTACTCTGAAAATCCTGACTGCGTGACTGTTAAATCACTTACATACGGCTAAATGATCTACAAGGAAGCAGGGAGGTCCTGAAATTGTGTACTATATCCATTTTCAACTACTGCACAGGTGACACAATCAATCAAGTCACTACTGAACAAGAATGGAAATAGAAGGCACTTGGTGAATAAAGGTGACTTCTTTAAACAAAATGGAAAAATAGACTATCACCATCTCATATTAAAAAGTACTCAACAGTTATAGATTAAAGAATATTTTCTACTCTCTCTAGTGTTCAGTAATGTTAGGTCTAACTTTGGGCACTATCTACATTGTATTCAACATACAGAATAACATAGAAAAAAGCCAATATATATAAAATAGTTCAGTAATAACAAATCCTCTGATAATGAAGTTTCTTTAACAAGTTGATCTTCTCTACAAAGATTAGCTGGTGATTAAGGAGAAAGAAAAAGCAGCAGCATTCCTCTCACCAAACTATGAAAAGTAGGCAAGGGAGCGAGCCCATCTCAAGGGCAGAGCTCAGCCAGGTGACTGGCGCTCCGGTGGTGGAGGAGGAATGTGTGGCTCCATGTGTGGGTGGGTGGAGCAGTGGCCATCCAGCACAACTGAGGAAGATCAGGAAGCCCATCCTACCCCACCTAGAAAAGCATAAGGAAGGAAGTATCCTCAACTGAACGACAATGAAGAGGAATTTACATACTGGAACATATCTCTACAGCTCCCATCTTTCTTCTACTCTTGACAATAGAGTATGCGATCAGAAATTTCCTCAACATAAGTACTTCCTATTCTAAAAAAATGCAATCTTAAGTGCCTCGAAACATAAACACAAAATAGGCCTACAACGTTTATTCATTTAACTGTATATATTATACACAGACAACATATCTATGAGCAACCCTACATGACATAACCTTTTCTGCATATGGAATTCACTGTCAACCAAAACTCCTAAATACTTTTTATATCCGTGGCTGTTAATCCACGTCTCTGCCCAGGTCCAGTCTTCCTGCCTATCCTCCTTCACTGGAAGTGAGGGTGGGGAAATATTCCAACCTAATATAGGTTTAATTTTATCTTCTTGAATTCAATCTATTGCTTCATCCTGCAAGACATTTCTATATCCTAATTCTGCCATTTAAGAATATTTATTATCCCTTTCTTCTTTGCATCCACAAACTTGGAAAACATGTTTTTTTATCTTAACAGAAGTCATTTATAAAAGATGTTCAACCTCTGAGAGAAACAATTAGAAACTTAACAGCTTGCTTCACGTATCTACTTACAACAGCTGAGGGAAAGATTTCATAAAGAAGCTTCAGATTATGAACTAAACTGGGGAAACTGATTATCTACTGGCACTGGGGCAAGAGAGTAGTAGTTGGAACAAAACAGTAGCAGCAGGCATCTATTATGGCTATTCAAAAGAAGAAGGACTGAGATAATCAAGAGGCAAGGGGGTGGTGGAGAATACCACCAGCAAAGATAGAGAGTCAGCAGTGAATTCAGAGTGTGAGAACAGCCTGTTTAAGTATTTCTAATTAGAAAAACAAAATGGATAACTTAGGCAAGACACATCTATTCTATCAAACTAAACATTTTAAACATTTTTAAGCTTTATCAGATAGCCAAAAGAGTTGTACGTGCAGTACAGAAGAGGTTAAAAAAAAAAAGTGCATTTCACTCAAATATTTATAGGAAGAGAGTCCTCGTTCATCACTGAATCAATAAGTGCTATTCTTAAAAACTTGGAAATAATGTACAATGAAATGTTATCTAAAAATCTTATTGAAGGCAGTAATTATATTTTTAGAAAAGAGCAAATGTTTTAAATATTAAATTAACAACAGGGGGCTCCCTGGTGGCGCAGTGGTTGAGAGTCCGCCTGCCGATGCAGGGGACACGGGTTCATGCCCCGGTCCGGGAAGATCCCACATGCCGCGGAGCGGCTGGGCCCGTGAGCCACGGCCACTGAGCCTACACGTCCGGAGCCTGTGCTCCGCAACGGGAGAGGCCACAACAGTGAGAGGCTTGCGTACCACAAAAAAAAAAATTAACAATAGGTAAAATGGTCCAAAATATAATACTATATATTATGGGAAAGGATTACCATTAAAACATCTACTCACATAGCTGTAAAATGCAACAGTTAAACTAGTCTGCAGAAACAATATTCTAAAAATCACAATACAGATATTAATCCTCCTAAAATAGATGGGGTTTTAAAATGTAATACAAATGTAACTGTCTCAGTTCAAAGTTAAAACCTGCTCTTCCTTTCTTGAAAATGACACGACACTGTGAATGTTTTAACATAGGAGTTTTAGACTTTCACATAATAAATTTTCATGAGGTTTACTACTTTCAATTAGCTGCATGACTGCTAATATTTTGCAGGAAATTTTTTTTGTTTCTTCATTTGCTTTTCAAAACCATAGGTAAGTGTTTCTTTATGCTTCTATAACTAGCTTTGATCTGAGTTCACTAATATTTTTTATATCTTTTTAAATGTTTTTCAACATTAACTAAAGATCTGTTTATTAACTTTACATAGCAAAGAATAAAGTAAAATACATCTTTCTTCAATTTCCAAATTTTGTTTTCTCACTTTAGAGGAGAAAAGATGCTCCCAGCTGAAGGCTTTCAAAATTTCAAAAATTCTTGACAGTCTTTCCTCTTTTAAGTTTTCCTATGTAATTTCATATTCCTTTTATTCAAAATTGCAGCAAGGTTTCAGGGAAGATATTCCTTTGTAGTTCTATAATCTAGTGAAAAATATGTGATGTAAAAAATGTAGTATTTAATGATGCACTAATGAAGGGTTTCTAGTATTCATTTCTACAAATACTGATTTATTATCAACCTATTTTATAATACCATTTTTCTTATGAAAATATATTTCTCAACACTTTCATTGTTGTCAGTAAATAACATTAAAATAATTAACAGCCTGCATTTATTATTAGAGTATCAAATTTATTATTAAAGTATCAAATTTGCTTAATTTGATATTATAATATATATTATAATATATTATATTATAATATTTCAGTATAACTTATTTCAGTTAACCATTCTCAGTCAATTGCTCATGTTTCCCTCTCTATACACTGTACCTAACAAATTCCTATATAAACATAACATTAAATATTATCAATCTTTTAAATTTTTAATTCTCAGTAGGAAAACATATGTGCTCAAATAAAGCTTAACTATAAAATCTATTTTCTAACTAATTAAAAAGATGTAAAACAAAAAGTATGATTAAACTATTTACCAATCTTAAATATTTAAGAGTAATACTATAAATTAAGTCTCATGACATTCCAAATACATTTCCTGATTTCCTTCACTTACTACTTCAACTTAATAGCTTACAATTCACAAATTTCTCAGCACTATACCTTCCCACAGGAGGATTTGCCTTACTAGTGACTACTAACACAAAATGGTTAAGTATGACTTAATCATGGATTGGTTACTGAATTTGTAAAATACTAGATCTTTTATTTCTATTTACTGTTAACTGACTTTTGGCCATTTCACTTTTTATTCAGCTAAAGATCCAAATTGGGTAAGTTCCTGCTCTCCAAACCAGGAGATACTCCAAAGCAAACGTGTTAGCTGACTGTAAGTTCTGTAGAGCTTATCTACTAATTTAAGCATCAGCTCTAGACTTTGTCAAATCTGACCCAATATAATACCAGATGACTTAACATTCTTAAATATTAAAGGTTTATCTTTGGTAGACAAGACTCATTCATTCAACAAATATTTACTGAGTACTTACTATGTGCCAAGTACTGTTCTAATGCTTAACATACATTAGTGAATGAAAGAAATTTAAAATTCCTGCCCTCCTGGAGCTAACACTAGTGGTACCAATTTACCACCACTTGGCTTCACACTAAGACTATAGATGAAGACATGGTTCCTTCCTTAAAGAATATTTAATCTAATTATGGCAGAAACAAAAAATCCTCAATACAATTTATCATATAATAGTAAAACACGCACATGTAAATGGTAGCAAAACCATATATAAAGTACTCTGGGAGTAGAGAGGAAGGCATTTCTGTGCAGATGTTACTATGACAAAGACTATAATAAACCCCTCTGCCTATATCATTCAAATATTGAGAACAGGAATCCCCAGGACAACAACAAAGTTTTACATCTAGTTCTGTATCATCTCTTCCACAGGTTAATCTATGTCCCCTTGCATCTTCAACAGTAAATGCAGAAAGTGGGAAAACTCAATTCTCTCCATTTGCCCATTGCTAGAGACCAAGAAAAAGGTTCGACATATGAAACAATTAACTTCCGTAAAATTTCTAGATTAACCGTAGGCCTCAATAATCCCTACCATCCTTATCTCTTATTCATATCAAGACAATACCTACTATTTATTAAGTGCCTCCAGCAGGAAAGGTACTGTGCAGACCCTTTACATACATTATTTCTAAGGCTTACATTAGGAAAGTAGGTAATTTTATTCACCTGTTTTGAAGATAAAACAGTTGAGCGTCAGAGAGATTATGTAATTTTCCTAAGCTGGTCCAGAGTTGGGCTGGAATATAAACCAAATCTATCTGAATACAAAATCAGGGTCTGAACAGGTAACCAAGGATCTTTTCCCCTATATTTCATAGCCTCTCACTCTCCCCCAGAGTCTAATATTGAGGGATATTAATTCTTCTTCCATAGTTATTTTTAACCATCCTATATACAGATACATATGTGAACTACCTAAAACAGTTTATGTCCTTGTTGAAAATAGAATCACAGAATATTATCTAGCTAGCTAACCAGAGAAAATGAGAGACTGATGGATAAAAGAACAAAATTTTGAGTATAATGTTATCTAAAATTATTTAAATCTATTCCACAGTATTTTTATGTCTCTACAGTGGCAAGTACATAAGCTATCAGACTGACATTATTTCAAAAAGCACAATTAAAGAAAAATTAAGCATATCTTAAGATATCTATAATAACTGTATTACCTCAAACACCTCATAGATTTTATCACTGCTAAAGAATTCAATTAAGGCTTCTTCAAAAGTATAGTTCTATAGTATTTGGTATATATTGAACCTCCCCATCTTATAAAATATTTATCTCCTTACTCTGGTCAACAATCTTTTCACTACTTCTCAGAAGTTTAACATAAAAGAAATCAACAATTTTGATTTTAAAACTCAAAGTTCGAATGAACTTAAACTTGTACAGACACATCTATTATTTCTCATTTCTATAAACTGTTATTAATAAATACATAATATTTTGAAAGAGAAAATAGACTAAGAACTAAAATTAATATTTTATTTGATGCTTTATGGCATTCTTTATATTAAATGGGTATCATCATTCATCATACTGAATGTATTTGTTTAATATTTCTAAATTGTAAGTTTTCATTAGAAAAGCTTCTGAGAAAATTGTACTCTTTGTGTTGTACAGAGACATTTAGTGACGAAATATTTTACTGAAGGCATTCTTATGAATAAAGTGTCCCAATGCAACAGAAATTACAGCGCCACATCATACTTAAGCTTTAAACTATCCATGGCTTTTATGTTTAACGAAGAATCTCTTATCCAAAACTATTTATTATTTTAAAATCATTTTTTTCTCAACAATAACCTTCTTTTCCTAAGGTAAATGAAGGCACGTGACATCCCCCATTATACAACTCTTTATTATTCAATTAAATAATTAACTGATACCAGCATCTTTTAATACCATTCCTACACATTTAGAAAAAGTAAATAACCTAGAGATCAAAATACACAGTAAAACCATAGGAACAGCAGTTTTTCATTGCCAGCTCTCTCTTTATAAACACTGAATGCAATTCTATGGAAGTATGGCTCCACATATTAGGATGAGGAATATGTCTGTTTACATGTGTCTCTTTCCTGCTCTATATTATATTGGAACCTGTGTGTGCCTCTGTGGTTAAGGTTTACTGCATGTTCATATTAAAGTCCCATTTCCAACATTTAAACACACAGCCACAAAGACCAATTACAACAGTTATTAGTACAATCTTTGGTGTACCAAAGATTTGGGAGTTCATAAAACTAGAATTGATTGTTTATGGACAATTACAGGTACTGAGATTATATAAAACATTTCAATTTTTGTTTTGCTCTGCTGAACTAGTCTCATTTAAACAAAAGAACCAGATGCAGAGATTTAAGTATCAACTTCTAATCAAAAATCACCACTGATGTCTTAGCAGGGTGGCCATTCTCTTGCTCATTTAAGAGTCCTTTAAAGGTGCAGGGACTCTGGAAGTAAGATGTTGGTAGTAGGTTCCAAACATTTTTAGAATAAACAAAAACATGTCAAACCTAGACTTTCAGCTTAAAGTGACATGTAAGAGGCCAAGAAATAATTGTAATATTTCAGATACTATGAAGTAAATAAGTGTGTTCATAAAGCTGCTAAAGGCTAAATGACACATATATAGTACATTAGAAGCATTTTCCTGCTAAACACTAAATTATATATTAAACAAAGGTAAATGAACCTAATTAGAAAAATTCAAACGAATATTTGCAAGTACCCACATAATGTCATGCTCATAAACTGTGAGCTACTTCAAGACAGACAATGTGTCTGATTCATTCATCTTTGAATTACCAGTGCTTAAGTAAAGGGTTGATATTCAGTAAATATTGACTGACTAAATATATCAATGAACATCACATAAAGATAGATATTTCTGAAAAAAAAAATCAGTCTCACTGCTTATCAATGTCAAATTTAAGAAAAAGAAAACTGTACTTCTCCAACAAAGTTTAAATCTACCCTAAACTCCTAGGAATCAACGCTACAACAAAGGTAGATGGTACAGTACATGAAAAATAAGAAGTCTGTCAGCTGGACAGCAGTCTAAACTCAGAGTGTTATTACTAAACACACTTCAATGTTATTACTCTCCAAATGTGATGAACTACCTCTTGGCTATCTGCCTTTCCTTACTTCTTCTAGTGACAATTGTTAAAGAAAAAGTCAAGAAACTATTTTTGGTAAGAAGTGTGGCTGCAAGGCTCTGTTCCACTTCAGAGGCAAGGTTCCCTTGATACCCAACAGGCACTTGTGATTGCAGTTGTTTTTTGCAGTGAACACAATAACTTACTTTCCTCAGAATGATTTCTTTCTGTACCTCCTCACCAGCCTGGCTCCCACTGCCTTGTCTGTTCTATAAATCCCTAGTTCCTAGTCTGCTTAAAATCTTCCAGCAGTGAACTGCAATCCCTTTTGAGTAACAACATGTCAACTCCAGCACTAGGACAACAGCACTGAAAGCAGCAGTCTCTGCCATCACCTGACTTTGCCTGGTCTCAACTCTGAAAGCTAAAAGCCTTAACAGTAAAATGAAAGGACAGCATTCCACCACACTGTGTAAAATCTAATCATGCCACTAGCCCCCTCTCCTTTCCCCACATATCTGTGAAATCTCAACTCTACCACATCAACCCCTTCCCCACGTCAAACAAGGGGAGGAAAGGAGCTAACAGGTCAGTTCGAAAAATGTCAAAAATTACCTAGAGTTAATCCTGTTCATTCTCTCTCCTTCCTACTTCATCCCCCATTCCTAACATGCAGTACCTTCTAGAGCCTTCTCCCACTCAGTCAATCTGAAATATCAGAAATGTTTATTACAAAACCATGCACCTATCATTTTCTAATGAGAAAATGGGGCTGCCAATTCCTAAAGAATACTCAACTATCTAGTTCAGCCTAGAAACAGAGGTACTAAATGAAGGCTAATAAAAGCCAAAGTAAGTTTATTCCTGAATTATTCATTATTCTTTGATGAGACAGACCTAGACATAGTCAATATTGCTGACAGTAATCAGTAGAAATTAAAGAATATTAAACTACACAGAACACAACTTTTGATTTTGAATAGAAGTGATCCTGATAGATACTTAAAACAAGGAAAGCAGACAGATCTTTCTAGCTCCAGTTTCTTCTACGGATCATACAAGTTACATGGCAAATAGCTTGCTCCAGCAAGTACTGCACCAGAATACTAAAAGGAAGGACGGGCTTTCTTGTTTTCCCAACTGGTACTGTCTCCCAAAATTTAAATGTCAGCTTATGACATTTCATTAACAAAAAATTCACAGAATTAACCCTTGGAGTTTTCCCAGAAGGTAAATTGGAACAATTTTTCTTTTCCCTTAAATTCCCATATACTGCCCAGAAGCACCTGGAATATGTTAGGAATTCCATATAATTTCAGCAATATTTTCACCTCCATCAACAACAACGTCCCCCTGCTTACCTTTATCATTGTCCAACAGTTATCATTTAGTACTAAGCTGTTGTTTTCTTGTTGTTTTTTTTTTTTTTGCGGTACGCGGGCCTCTCACTGCTATGGCCTCTCCTGTTGCGGAGCACAGGCTCCGAACGCGCAGGCCCAGTGGCCATGGCTCATGGGCCCAGCTGCTCCGCTGCATGTGGGACCTTCCCAGACCGGGGCACAAACCCGTGTCCCCCGCATCGGCAGGCGGACTCTCAACCACTGTGCCACCAGGGAAGCCCTAAGTTGTTTTTTTTAATCCCAATTTTGTTGAAGAAATGAATGATGTTCTTGTGTCTTAAAATTCAGATTCCTATTTCAAGGTCCTATACCCCAAGTGGAAGAAGACTCTCTCCTCTTTCATTCTCAGTGTTAACTCCTTCCCTTCATCTTACCCTTTCGAGACAAGAATTCCTGTTATCTCATTCCCTTTTTGACTTCACTTTATATGCAGGTTTCAATCTGTACTTGACCTAATTCCCCAAAAACACCCATTTTTCTTTTTCTATTACTTTAATATTTGCTGTAACAACTCAATACAATTATGTGCCCATTCAGGGTTAGTCATATACAAAAAAAAAAAAAAAAAAGAGAGAGAGAGAGAGAACAGCAGGCTGTAGTGTGATTTAATTGGTACAGAAGATCCCAGCCCTAACATACACAAACACACACACTTGGCTACAGACTAAAAGCAAAGATAATCTTTGTGTTTAGTTCCTGTTGCTTCTTAAGGTTCTTATCCCCCTCTCTTCCTCCCTCCTCTTCTCTCACTCTTTCCCTCCCTTTTTTCTATTTAGTTTTATGATAGTTCCCACCAGCTAATTTAATTCCTTTTTCTTTTATACCCCACATCCAATCTGTCAGGGAATTCTGTTGGTACTGTTTTCAAAATATAGCCAAAATCTGAGCAGGTCTCATCACCGCTAGTGCTACCAGCCTATATGTGCCAGCATCATCTCTCACCTGGATTATTACAATAGCCTCCCAACTGGTCTCTTTGCTTCTATCTTTGCCCATCCCTTACCACAGTCTGTTCTCAATAAGACCAGAATAATCCTTTTGAAATGTAAATCAGACCTTACTACTTTGCTGCTCAGTGCCTTACAAGGGTCTAAAAATATCTATTAACTCACTACTCCTGATCTAACCTACCACCACCATCACCTCCTGTACTTACTTCTCTTACCTCTCTGATCTTATCTCCTGCTTCTCTCTCCCACCATCATTCTTATCCAGCCTCAGTGGCCTCCTTGCTTTTCCCAAACACACAATGGCTTTCTACTGGCTATTCCTTCTGCTTGGAATGGTTCCCCAGGTATATGTGTGGGTTCACCCCCATAGCGCCTTCAAAATGAATATATAATATACACTGATATCCTTTTTTAATGCCTCCTCCCCAACAAATTGTTAATAACCCTTAATACACCATGGTTAACATACGTAGAAACGGTACGTTACAATTCTATACCTTTCATTTGTGTCCCATAAATCAGGAGGTCTCCTTTTATACCTCAAGCTCTTTTATTACTGTACTGTTAGTGTTCTAATTGAGCCCTTGTTCAAAGATGAGCCTGTAACTACTGAGTCTCCCCCACCCCCATTTTCCCATTCACCATCTTTCCCCTACCCCATAACTCCAGGTATACTGCCCCATACCTTGTTCTCCATTCTCAAATAATCATATACAAACATATGCAGAAGTTTGAGAATCTTATTTTGTTTCTTGGGGGACAGGGCTGTCCCAGCATACACTTCTCTGCATCTTATTTTTCTCATTTCATAGCAGGCAGTGGAATACATCTAATTCCATTCTTTTTAATGGCTGCGTAATGGTACTTGGCTGAAACATATGAAATGTATTCAGCTTTTCCTGCTTTGTTCCCAGTTTTTTACCACTACTGACAATACTGCAAAGAGATCTTTACATTAAAAAGTACATATATCTTTACATATTTGGGCTTTTATTTCTCTGAGATAGATTCTCAGGAGTGAAATTGTCTAATTGCTTTTCTATTTTTAAGCTGTAAACTTCACATTTCTACTACCAATGCCCTTTTTTCTAATTTTCCAAAAGCACCGAGTGTCATGACTCTTTTTAACTTCAGATATAAAATGATTATCTCACTGTTACTTTAATTGGCATTTCCCATACTACTTTAGATCATGCGTTTTTTGGCTATGTGGATTTGCTCTTCTGTGAGTTATCTATTCATATCTCCTGTCTAGTTTTTTTTTTTTTACACTGGATTGCTTTTTGTTATTAATTGTAAAATTTCTTATATCTTAAATATCAGCTACTTAACTGTTATTGGAGGTATAAATATTTTTCCCAACCTATTGTTTGTTCACTTAATTGAATTCCATACAAAAATTTCTACTTATTACATGATTAGACTTATCTTTTCTTTCATACCTTCTGGTTTTCCAGACCTGATTAGAAATTTCTCTCCAACTTCTAAATCATACACGTAATGCAGAATTTTTATTTTTTCACTTAAGCCTTTAGTTCATATAGAATTTATTTGGGTATTATAAGAGACCAAAGATTCTCCTTTTTATTTTTGGATATACGTGCTGTCTTGACAATATGATTATCATTTTCTCACTGAATTAAAGTTTTCACCTTTACCAATTAAATTCCCATTTATACTAGAATCTATTTCTAACCTTTGTATTCATAAATATATGTCAGTGCATCCTATTTTTATTATAGTGGCTCTAGAGTATATTTTCATATCTGGCATAGCTATTTACTCCTTACTTTTTTAAAATTTTCTAAGTCAACAAACATGAACACTTTATCCAATTCCAACCTAAACTCTGATGGAATTTTGATCAGAAGTACAATAATTTTTTTTTAATGGACTTTGGGTAAAAAGGAATTGTGACACAGTCCTTAGATGACAACACTATGATAAGAATTAGAAATGTATTTTATAAAGCCAACATACATTTTCCTTTATTCCAGTTCTAATATAACATCTTTTAATGCGATTTTATAGCTTTCTTAATACAGAACTGTACTCCTCTTATTAAATTCATTCCTAAGTTATTTTCTAGTTTTTAAAACTACTTTGAATTATTTTTTCAATTTTTTAAAATAAATTTTCAGCATCAAGAAAGGCTACTGATTCCTGTGTATTTTATCTTATATATATTCGTTTACTAATTTCGTGTATTAATCCTAGTAATATTTTACTGATATGTTTCAGGTTTTCCAGCTATACAATCAATCATACCAATAAAATAAAATACATTTTTCCTCTTTTCTAATATTATACTGATTATTCCATCATTTTATCTTATAGAACATGCTAGAACATATAAAACAAAACAATGAATGATAACGATAATAGAGGGCACACCTGTTATTAGTAGATAAAGAATCTCACCAAGTTTAAAATAATGTGTTTTTTCTATTTTTATATACTTTATTACATTTATGTACTTTAATGGAAAAGGAAAAGCTGTTGAGTTTTAGCAAATATTTTTTCAGCATGAGTTTCTTCCTTCAATTTGATGAACCCTATATACATTGTTCTTTTATTTTATCTATCTATCTATCTATTTATTTATGGATGGCTTCACTGGGTCTTCGTTGCTGCTGCTTTCTCTAGTTGTGGGCGAGCAGGAGCTACTCTTCATTGCCGTGCGCGGGCTTCTCATTGTGCTGGTTTCTCTTGTTGCAGAGCACAGGCTCTAGGCACGCGGGCTTCAGTAGTTGAGGCTCGCGGGCTCTAGAGCGCAGGCTCAGTAGTTGTGGCGCACAGGCTTAGTTGCTCCGCTGCATGTGGGATCTTCCAGGACCAGGGATCGAACTCGTGTCCCCTGCACTGGCAGGCGGATTCTTAACCACTGTGCCACCAGGGAAGTTCTACACTGTTCTTTTAATTCATTTAGAGTTAATTATTTTTGGTTAAAGCCTATTAGAATGTCCTTTGCATTTCAAGAATTCTTGTTTAGCATACTTTGTCACTCTATCATTAGTCATTTGGATTTGGTAATATATACTGAAAGGCTCACTGCTTTTAACTGTTTCCTCTTCTCTTCATAATCTTCTTTTGAGGGCTCCATTCTGATTCATTTGCTGTTTGACAGAATCTGTTCAAATATTTTCCTCAAATGGGGTGAATTAGAGATTTATTCTGTGAATCTCTGAAATATCTTTCACTCTGAGAGGTAAATGGAACATTGGTTCAGTCATTTACTCATTCATCCATGTATCAAATATTTACACTATGTAACGTACTCTGTTCTAGGTACTGGAGATAAATCATGAAGAAAATAATCTTTGCCTGTAAAGAATGTATACTGAAGTTGAGGGAGACAGATGATAAGCACATAAATGAATAAATAAATAAAATATAAACTAGTTATTAAGAGGTAAGAAAAAAAGGTAAGGCAGGGAAAGGAGAATGATGTTGGAATAGAAGTGCTACTATATGTACGTATATACAGTAGTTGGGAAAGACTGCTCTGATGATGGCAACAATGAGGACAATGATAATGGTGAAGACAGTGACAGTAGTTAACCTATATACAGTGCTTTCTAAGTGCCAGGTACTGTGCCAAGTACTGAACACACATTAACTCATATAATACCAAACAACTCTATGAGGGAGTTATTATTAAAATAAAAGTTGTATTATATCCTTAGATTCAACCATAGAGTATGTCACTGAAACAATAATTCCTCACTTCTATAGAAAAATGTTTTAATTAAAATGTTATATCATCCCATTATTCAAGAATTGATCAGATAAAGTACTCAGAATTAAACTGCTGAAAAAACAGGCATTTGAGAGTATGTAAATGTGATTTAAAAAGACTTCTTTCTGAAACTAAACACTAGAATGATACAAAAAAGAAAAACAGAAACATTTGCAATTAAAATGGAAATAAGACTAGGATGCCTGTATAATACCCCTCTGCTACAACATCTTACTGGATCCCTTCCACAAAATCTCTCATATAATTCTTCCAAGCCTGTGATTCAAATAGTCCATAATGCTCATTTTGTACACGACAAAGGTGAAGTTTAAGAGAATTAGTATCTTACCTAAAGTCACAATAGGAAAAAAGGGGAAGAAATAAAAATATGAATTTGTACAGAAGGCATGATCACAGACTATTACCTATCCCAGAACGTTAATTTACTTCAGGTAATACATGAGTTTGGCAAAGTTGTAGGACATACAGTAAATCAAGAACAGTGCTTCCCTACCAAAGCTGGATTGTGCAGTGGAAAGAAAACGGGCTACTGAACCAAATATGCTTGATACAAGTCAAGCCGACTGGCCTAGAGACTTAACTGAAAAGCATGTGTTGCTGAGATTAGCATCTCCAGGGTTATTTTTGTGATAACCCTAGTAGATGCACCAGTGACAAAGTTGCTCAGCAACAACAGCAATTTCAAGTAATACTAAAATACCTGATCAAACAACTCTATTCCAGGTTCTGAGAGATCAAAGGCAACTACCTCAGCTATGTAAGAAGTTAAAAAACCCTAACTCCCTGTAGGCCTCATTCTCTTCTCCTTTTCTTAATAAAAACTAACTTCACCGTTTCTTACCTAGTCACCCTTCTTTCCTCCCTCTCTATTTGACTCTTTCTTTCTGATTCTTCCCTCTCTTCTTCTTTCCATTACCTTAATCCAGCATCTTCTTTTGAAAAATTGCTTTCTTCTTTCTTACCACCAGAGTTTGGTTTCAAGATCATTTATATATACCTTCATTACCTCCAAATAAATTTTGACCTCAAAGGCCATGTCTCTTCCTCTAATACTAGGAATTTAAGGAAAATTTAAACAATTCATCGTAAGTTATAGAGTGAAAAACAGATTTAAAACAATGACCTGTGTATGTTAAAATATTATGTGGTTTTAGAAAAAATTATGCCCTAAATATAATATATATTAAAAATTCTTTCATATAATTTTAAATTATTTTGCAAACTTCAAGGAGCAAAATATAATTTATTTAACAAATTTAACACATACTCTAAGAAGATGAGTTTCAGAAAGAAACTCAATTATTGCTTTAGTGTCCCTCAGCACCACATTTCTTTTCCATTTGGACTTAATAACACCTCATGTATATAAATGATTCACAAAAGAAAGACAAGTCATTGACAGTTTACTATTGTGGGAATCAGAAACCAGTAATCACACAATGCTTTTAATTCTTATCATATTACTAAAATTTTTATCAGAAACAGATGTCAGCAGCACAATTTTGATGGAATTAGTTAACTTTTCTTTCACTTTCATAACAAATTAAGCATTGCTTGGTTGAAAAGTTATAATGTCACAAGCCTTGAGGCAGTGTTAGGGGCTATAATTTAAACCTGTACAGTGCAGAGTTTGTATGCTATTGGAAAAGAATTTGTAAGCCTCATTATGGGGATAATTATTTAACTGGTAAAGTCCCAGTTTCTTTTAAAACTTTCAATAACTTAAATATCTAAGGAAACTAATAAAATAATTCAAAGATCTCTAACTGTACAATTAATATAGCAATACATAAAATAGCAATATAGCAGCAAAATAGGTGGAAAAAATAACCACTAATATGACTTGCAAAGAACAAGTCAGACAAATGGTTTATGTCCCTTAATAAGTTAAAACCTAGAGATAAAGAAACTTAGTGGGTGAACAGGAAAGATAATCTATACTTAAATTTTTAAATAGATGAAAAAAATGGAAAAAAGAAAATAAATGAAGAGGATGGATAAAAATGTGATATATACAACAATGGAATATTAGCCATAAAATGAAAGGAAATCCTCGTATAAGCTACAATACGGATGAACTTTGAGGAGAGCATGTTAAGTGAAATAAGCCAGTCACAAAAAGACAAATACTCAATGTTTCCACTTATATGAGGTATCCCCAAAGTAGTCAAAACCATAAAAACAGAAAGTAGAATAGTGGTTACTAGGGACTGGGGTCAGGGGTGAAATGGATAGCTGTTTAAACAGGTATAGAGTTTCAGGTTTGCAAGATAAAAAAAGTTCTGGAGATCTGCTGCACAACAAAATGAATATATTTAACACTGCTGAACTTTTTAAGATTGTAAAATTTATGTTATGTTTTTTACCAGTGAAGAGTGAAAAATTAAAAATTTGTACCGAAAGCTTTCTCACAGGCAAAGAAATCTTGCAGGTAAAACACACTTGTTATGTGTTACAACTTTAAGAAAGCCATAGGTATTTTTTTTTTTTTTTAACATCTGTACTGGAGTATAATTGCTTTATAATGTTGTGTTAGTTTCTGCTGTGTAACAAAGTGAATCAGCTATATGTATACATATATCCCCACATCCCCTCCCTTTTGCGTCTCCCTCCCACCCTCCCTATCCCACCCCTCTAGGTGGTCACAAAGCACAGAGCTGATCTCCCTGTTCTATGCAGCTGCTTCCCATTAGCTACCTATTTTACATTTGGTAGTGTATATATGACAAGGCTACTCTCTTTCGTGCCAGCTTACCCTTCCTCTTCCCCATGTCCTCAAGTCCATTCTCTACGTCTGCATCTTTATTCCTGTCCTGCCCCTAGGTTTGTAAGAACCTTTTTTTTTTTTTTTTTGGATTCCATATATATGTGCTGGCATACGGTATTTGTTTTTCTCTTTCTGACTTACTTCACTCTGTATGACAGACTCTAGGTCCATCCACCTCACTACAAATAACTCAATTTTGTTTCTTTCTATGGCTGAGTAATATTCCATTGTATATATGTGCCACATCTTCTTCATCTATTCATCTGTCGATGGACACTTAGGTTGCTTCCATGTCCTGGCTACTGTAAAGAGTGCTGCAATGAACACTGTGGTACATGCTCCTTTTTGAATTATGGTTTTCTCTGGGTATATGTCCAGTAGTGGGATTGCTGGGTCATATGGTAGTTCTATTTTTAGTTTTTTAACGAATCTCCATACTGTCCTCCATAGTGGCTGTATCAATTTACATTCCCACCAACAGTGCAAGAGGGTTCCCTTTTCTCCACACCCTCTCCAGCATTTATTGTTTGTAGATTTTTTGATGATGGCCATTCTGACCAGTGTGAGGTGATACCTCATTGTAGTTTTGATTTGCATTTCTCTAATGATTAGTGATGTTCAATATCCTTTCATGTGTTTGTGGGCAATCTGTATATCTTCTTTGGAGGAATGTCTATTTAGGTCTTCTGCCCATTTTTGGATTGGGTTGTTTGTTTTTTTTGATATTGAGCTGCATGTGCTGCTTGTATATTTTGCAGATTACTCCTTTGTCAGCTGCTTCGTTTGCAAATATTTTTCCCATTATGAGGGTTGTCTTTTTGTCTTGTTTATGGTTTCCTTTGTTGTGCAAAAACTTTTTAAGTTTCATTAGGTCCCATTTGTTTATTTTTGTTTTTATTTCCATTTCTCTAGGAGGTGGGTCAAAAGGACCTTGCTGTGATTTATGTCATAGAGTGTTCTGCCTGTTTTTCTCTAAGAGTTTTATAGTGTCTGGCCTTACATTTAGGTCTTTAATCCATTTTGAGTTTATTTTTGTGTATGGTGTTAGGGACTGTTCTAATTTCATTCTTTTACATGTAGCTGTCCAGTTTTCCCAGCACCACTTACTGAAGAGACTGTCTTTTCTCCATTGTATATCCTTGACTCCTTTGTCATAGATTAGTTGACCACAGGTGCGTGAGTTTATCTCTGGGCTTTCTACCCTGTTCCATTGATCTATATTTCTGTTTTTGTGCCAGTACCATACTGTCTTGATTACTGTAGCTTTGTAGTATAGTCTGAAGTCAGGGAGCCTGATTCCTCCAGCTTCGTTTTTCTTTTTTCAAGACTCCTTTGGCTATTCGGGGTCTTTTGTGTCTCCATATACATTGTAAAATTTTTTGTTCTAGTTCTGTGAAAAAATGCCATTGGTAGTTTCATAGGGATTGCATTGAATCTGTAGATTGCTTTGGGTAGTATATTCATTTCCACAATGTTGATTCTTCCAATCCAAGAGCATGGTATATCTCTCCATCTGTTTGTATCATCTTTAATTTCTTTCATCAGTGTCATATAGTTTTCTGCATACAGGTCTTTTGTCTCCTTAGGTAGGTTTATTCCTAGGTATTTTATTCTTTTTGTTGCAATAGTAAATGGGACTGTTTCCTTAATTTCTCCTTCAGATTTTTCATCATTAGTGTATAGGAATGCAAGAGAGTTCTGTGCATTAATTTTGTATCCTGCTACTTTACCAAATTCATTGATTTTTTCTAGTAGCATCTTTAGGATTCTCTATGTATAGTATCATGTCACCTGCAAACAGTAACAGTTTTACTTCTTCTTTTCCAATTTGGATTCCTTTTATTTCTTTTTCTTCCCTGACTGCTGTGGCTAAAACTTCCAAAACTATGTTGAATAACAGTGGTGAGAGTGGACAAACTTGTCTTGTTCCTGATTTTAAAGGAAATGCTTTCAGTTTTTCACCACTGAGAATGATGGTAAGCCATAGGTTTTAATATCTGATGCTCAATCCATGTGATATAATAGCTCTCTGCGTATCAGTTCTGAGAAGTACTACCAGACTGATTCCTTAGAACTAGTCCCTCAGCCGTACTCATCCACCTCTCCTCCCACCAGTGTTAGGGTTCCAAAGGAAGACCTTTTGCCTTGAAGCCCTTCACTAATATAATTAGTCCCTAACATCCAACTTGCCATCCAGGAATGGTTGGCCAAGACACCACATTAGGTTTCTCCTTCCCATTATCACTGAAGAAGCCACTGCCACCTGGGACTTCCCCTCCCTCCTCAAAAATGAAGAAGAAATTAAGACATTCTCAGACAGATGAAAACTGAGAGAACTCACTGCCAGCAGGCCTACCCTACAAGAAAAATTAAAGGGAGAACTTCAGGCCGAAATAAAGGACACTGGACAGTAACTTGAATTCACACAATGAAATAAAGAGCACCAGTAAAGGTAACTACATAGGGAAATCTGAACAACAGTATAAATTTATCTTTTGTTTGTAACTCTGTATGGCACTACTACCATGAATTTAAATTATGACCAAAAAAAAAAAAAAAAGAAGTAAGATTAAACAGTGGACCTGTTTCCAGAAATGGGTTTTCTATTTCTGGAATACAGACAGTGAAGACATACAGAAAATATAACAGAAGCATATTAGAAAAGAAAAAATGCTTCAAAACAACTTGTGGTGGATGAACTATATACATGTCACAGACATATAATTACACTTATAACCTGATAGTTTGGTTCAATGTGTTTTTTGCTTTAAATAAATTTATTTATTTATTCATTTTTGGCTCATTGGGTCTTCGTTGCTGCACGTGGGCTTTTTCTCTAGTTGCAGCGAGTCGGGGCTACTCTTCGTTGCGGTGCACGGGCTTCTCTTGTTGCGGAGCACAGGCTATAGGTGTGTGGGCTTCAGTAGTTGTGGCTCACGGGCTCTAGAGCACAGGCTCAGAAGTTGTGGCACACGGGCTTAGTTGCTCTGTGGCATGTGAGATCTTCCCGGACCAGGGTTCGAACACACGTCCCCTGCATTGACAGGTGGATTCTTAACCACTGAGCCACCAGGGAACCCCTCAATGTGGTTTTAAAACACTAATCTTATCTTGTTAATTTTACCTCCATGTCTTAAATCTGTCCCTTTCTCTCTATCACCACAGCTAATATCTTAATGCAGGCTGTCACCATTTCTCACTTGGATTATTGGGAGTCTCCTACAGGGTCTTCCTAACTTCAGTCCTGCTCCATCCTGATCCATTTCCTACACTGCTGCCATTAGTGACATAACCAAAAGAAGAATCAGATCCCATCAATCTGCTTTAATTTTTCCAATGTCTCCCCATAATCTTCAGAGGAAAGAAATGAAAATTCCCAGGATAGAATGCAAGGCTTCATGACATGACCACTACTTTTCTCTCCTGCATCAGCACCACCACATATAAAAATGATCTATATCCACACTACATGCTATAGCCCTTGGGAACTATTCAGGATCCTAGAGAATGTAGTTCTATGTCTCCCTTTATACATGCTACTTTCTCTGATTAGAAAAACCTTACTTTGTACTACAACCTCATCTTTACTCCAGCAAAGACTTCCTTTACTTCCGGCCTCAAAACCTATACATACACCCACCCCAACTATCAATAATACTGAGTTTTATCATTATCTAGACATAACTTACCACAGTACTTATCAAAATGTACTATAAACACTTGCTTCCCAACGTATCTCTCTCAGAGACTGTAAGCTATTTAACTAAGAGGACTGCTATCTTACTCCTACTTTTTATCCCTACATATACACATTGTGCTGGCATGGAGTCGGTGGTTAATAAATGTTTGAAAAATGCATCAAAGAATGAAGCAGGTTGTACATTAAGAGACCTATGGAAAAGCCATTCAATTTTTACTTTCTATAACCAAGCCAAGTATCTGAACTAATAAACTAATAAAACTGAAATACAAACGTTAATTTTTACTAATTCTGTAAACAGTAGAAATAAGTAAACAATAACATGTAGTTCTTAATTTTTATAGCTCATTTTTTAAGAGTTTTTATTTTATTATTTTTTAAAATATTTTATTTATTTATTTGGTTGAGCCAGGTATTAGTTGCGGCAGGTGGGCTCCTTAATTGCAGCTCGAGTGCTCCTTAGTTGTGGCTCGCCGGCTCCTTAGTTGTGGCATGCGAACTCTAAGCTGCAGCATGCATGTGGGATCTAGTTCCCTGACCAGGGATCCTAACCCGAGTCCCCTGCATTGGGAGTGTGGAGTCTTAAACACTGCACCACTAGGGAAGTCCCCTTATAGCTCATTCTTCAAAACATTTTCTTCCATCAAGAAAATGGGACCTGGGCTTCCCTGGTGGCGCAGTGGTTGAGAGTCCGCCTGCCGATGCAGGGGATACGGGTTCATGCCCCGGTCCAGGAAGATCCCACATGCCGCGGAGCGGCTGGGCCCGTGAGCCATGGCCGCTGAGCCTGCGCGTCCGGAGCCTGTGCTCCGCAATAGGAGAGGCCACAACAGTGAGAGGCCCGCATACCGCAAAAAAAAAAAAAAAAAAAAGAAAGAAAAAAGAAAATGGGACGCAGTGAAAATATGAAGACTCTCATCAAAAGTTTTACAATCAAAAAATGAGTTTATGGGGCTTCCCTGGTGGCGCGGTGGTTGAGAGTCTGCCTGCCGATGCAGGGGATACGGGTTCGTGCCCCGGTCCAGGAAGATCCCACATGCCGCGGAGCAGCTGGGCCCGTGAGCCATGGCCGCTGAGCCTGCGCGTCCGGAGCCTGTGCTCCACAATGGGAGAGGCCACAACAGTGAGAGGCCCACGTACCGCAAAAAAAAAAAAAAAAGAGTTTATTTCAAATAGTGAGCCAGAATTCCCAAGTAACCTCGCAGTAAATTAAACAACGTGATCCATGATTCATATGTAGACCTTTACTCCATATGTAGAAAACAGAGATACATTAAACTTGCTTTATCTTATGGTAAAAATTAACAATATTAGACGGATTTTTTTTAAATGCTATGAATTAAAAACTGAAAACTTGAATTTTTTAAAATGGAAAAGTAAAGCTCAGGAACACTCAATTACCAATATCCTGCAAATGCGTTAAAAAGCCTTCTAAACCTTTTAAAATTTCCAGCAGACCTATATATGTATAATGTATAGGGTATATGTCTAAGGTAAGAGAAAGGTCTAACAGTCGTAGTACTGGCTTCTTTAGATTCAGCTTTTCCTGACATATAAAATAGAGCTAAGAACTGTACCTCCGCCTCATAAGATTGTTGCAAGGACTAGAATTCATATATTCCACATAGAACAGTGCCTAGTACCTAGTAAAAACTCAGTAAATTTCTAGGTGGTGGTGGTGGTAGTAGCAGTCGTATAATTATTATGAAATGCTCAACTCCCCAAAAGTTAACCAACAGAATGTCTCCAAAGGAAAAGAGAGCACACCACTTAGATCAATCTACATTTATTAATATAAGTCACCAAACCTTTCCCCACTTCTTTCTGCTGCTTCCCATTTAACTGAAGAAAGATTTCACTAGTATTCTGCTGTAGATTCACTCCTCAGTCATTTCACAAATAAAATACCATGAAAACACAACAAACACAAAAACAAACAAACAAAAAATCCCAGCACTTAACTACAATCCTGTACTCCAATGGAACTGATTCAATGCTACCGCAGGGTGGGTCTCTATTATTTTATCTGTCCAAAGGCAATCATACTACCCATCCAATCTTACAGGGTTAATTGTGAGGACTAAAGAAAACAATTTATGTAGAACTGTCTGCTATATTTTAAATATTTATAAAACATTTCATAAATATCAGTTAATAATACTCTTGCCATAAAAAGGTCAGATAATACATATTCCACATATTAAGCACAGACTGCCTTTGCCTTTTCAGAACCAGGTCTGGACTTCTTCTAGCGTAACTTTATTCGGTTTGGGTGCATACATGGACACCTCATAAGGTGCTCCCTTCAAGGATACCTTATATTACTATGCATAAGAATGTTTTCCATATTGATTGAAAAGAGATGAAAAGGACTAACAAATTCAATGAAAGCATAAATGATTAAGAGGTAAGAGAAAACAATCTCTGGTTTTGGGGATTTTTCTTAGAAGGGTTTAGGTGAATAGTTTACTTAAAAACAATCCTAGAAACATGGATCCTAAGTCCTACCTTAAATCCCTCTAGAACACAACACTCTTGTAATTACATGTACTCTATTTCCTTGCTGGGGCACTCAGCACTAAAAAGCAAATTCATGGAAAGAATGAAGAGTGTAAGAATGAATGTGCACTAACTAACGTTAACTTCCTGCTGTGTGTCAGACACTACGCAAGACAATTTTTTCTAGTTTCTCATTTAATTCACACGACAACCTTAAGAGATATTCCATTTGCTTTTCAACACATGATAAAACTGAGGCTAAAGATTTTTATGTCACAGAGCTAGTACGTGGTTTAGAGAGACTGGAAAGCTAAACCTAAAGATCTGACTTCAAAGCCATTTCTTTCCATTTCACCACATTATTACCTAATGAAGCAGCCAAACTTTTTAAACTCCACCACGGACTTATATCTCATTGAACTAGTTGCTTAAATAAGCCATCAAGATTTATAGGGAACATTAACACAAGTTCTTCCAGTCCCTTCTAAATGAATCGACAATGTAAAGTAAATATCTCCTAATAAGTGGTTTAAACACGAAGAAAACTTACCCTTCATTCAAATAACATTCTATTAAACCAGAACGATCTCCTTACCCTAACACAATGGTTTTGCAAAATGTCAAAAAATCATACTGAGAACTTCCGATTCATCCAAGGACATTTTCTATATTAGCCTAGTAATATATACATAAAGTATATACAAAGTATATATATACAAAAAAATTTGGGGGAGAGGGGTGTTGTTTATTCAGCCACATGCTCCTCATTAAGAAAAAATTTTAAATTATTTATATACCATAAGAAAAAAGTAGTCTTATAATAAAACAGAACAGCATAATATCACTTTTAATAGATGTCAAATATTTAGGGTCTTTGTTGGTTCTATATAAAGCTCTACCCAATCAAGTCAGGTTTAGGGATTCAGCCTCCTATAAATACTTCCATGGCAAGATAGAACCTATATTAAAAAAAAAAAAAAAACACAAGGCAAATTTAAATAAAACAAAGATTCTCTGGTCTATATATCCAGTTCTTTCAAAGTAAACCAATATTTTCCCATATGAATTTTTCTTTGGAAAAAACAGGAATAAATCCCACTTGATCAAGGAAATTGCCAAAAGAATACATGTTAATCTAACATGGCTGGCTTAGTTTGCATATTGTAAGTCACTCAATTCTAGTCTCTGGACATGGAAAATCAATCATTTTCAGCCACTTGTTTTACTGCACGTAAGTCTCAATTACCCACAACTAAAGCAGATAGAATAATGACATTTCATGGTGTCCCAAAAACATAAATCAACAGTACAGCAGGAAAAAAAAAATAATGCAGACCCTAATAGAAAAGGTAACATTTTTGTTGGCTTTACCTCTTTCCCACAGGCATCTCAATAGTGTAAGCCTTAATTCACATACCTTGACTCCTCAGAACTTTCAAGAAAAAAAGATCATGCTGCCTTTTTAAAAAAATCTCAACTGTTAGTAAACGAATGAAAGGAAGCATAGCTTTCCAATATGACTTTCTAAGTCCTTTTTATCTTGTTGCTGTCAGTTACTTTTCTAATTTCTAATTCTAATAAAAATTTTAGCATAACTAAGAAAGACAAACCAAAATTACTCAGGAATTTTTATGCAAAACTTCCAATTTTGTGTCCTAAACTTTTTTACTCCAAAGTGAGTTCACAAACTCTGACAGATGTTTTATAACTCTGTTTAAATATTTAGTCAGTAAAAGGATGAAATAAAAAAAAACTCAGAATGATTTCATTCTTCTCAAAAACCAGGGTGGTCTATGGGCAATTTTGGTACCAGTGGTGTTGCCGGGGGAACAAAATGAAAACAGGTGCCATCAAATTCAAATTAAAGATTTAGTTCTATTTTAAACCACCTTAAACAATGTTTCCATAAACTTTCTAACTGATACTACTATAAATTTGACAATATTTTACAACAAGAAAAGGATTATAAATTGTCTGTAGACCATCAAATTTTAACTGTAACAAATTTAGACTGATTGGCAACACTTCCTTTAAAAAAAACTTTCTTTCATTAAATATGCAGCATCATTTAAAAAATGGAATGAATATATATAATAAAAGGCAAGTCAAAATAAGGAAACAGAGCAAGTATAAATTCTGATAGTCTTTTCTGAAAGATTTTACCTTGATTTGACTCTACAGTTTTAAAAATTAAACACAAAAAACGTTTAAATTCACAACATATAAAAGTTATGTAATTATTAACATTATGAAAAGCTTAATTTTTCCTCATAAACATAATTGTGATTTAAGCTTTATTGTTAAAAATCAAATGACATTTTCTCACAAAAAATCCAATAACTTTTGTTTTATTTTAGTATTGAAAAGAATATAAGCACTTGGCTTCTACCATTAAACAGCACTTTTTAAACTCTTAGATGAAGCAAGTGCCTCAATATAAAAGTTAACCAATGTTTTTAAAAGTTCATTACAGTATTTAACATTATTTTACTTAGAAGTAAAAACTGTGTTTTTTACTTTATCTTGCTAAAAGTTTTCTTCTAAGAAATGAGCTTATAGGAAATTTTTAAATAGGAGATATTGCATTTAGGTTTATGGTCTTGATAAGACTCCATGAGAGTCTTTCAGATAGAGTTAAGTATTTTGTCCCCAATGAAGATTCTAGACATATAGGTAAGATGAGATGCACATTTTGCAGTATTGTTAATTAGAAAATAATTTCTCTTTGTATCAGTTTTGACACTTGAAAAAATTTTTAACTGATAGGAGCATTTCATCTTGCACAGATGAGAGTTCTTTTATTCTGATCACAAATAATCAAGTTCTGTTGTCATTTCAAATCTTTCAGACAGTTCAAAGTTTTATTGTTAGCAGTGCTCTGGGGAAACACAAGTTGGTTCATTAGTGTGGAATCAAAACTTGCGATCAGCTCCATTCGTTGGATTCTTTCCAATATTTATCCACACTGAAAGTTTCATCAGCTAGTTTTCTGAAAAACTTAAAGTTTTCAGTATTAATAGATAAATCTTTGAAAATTTCTGGTTTAAAAATTTCCCCCATTAAATTATAGTTGCAAAAATAACAATCTTTTTTTCAGATTAGCACTTGTAAGTATTTGAATCATAAAAGAAAAATACACAGTATTATATGAAGTTGATCAATGTAAAACTTCCTTTACAGTTATGGTAAAGTTTCAAATAATCTCACTTGTGTATAATTATGAAATTACTGTACTGGTCTACTGCTTACTTTGAAAGTGATTAATCAAAGTCAGAGAAAGCCAACCATCAACTGAAGTATGTTTCAAATTTCCTTCTCAGAGAAATGTCAAAAAAAGATGAATCAATTTTACTTTAATTAAAACCTCATTTAGAAATATGAAATAAATGTTTTCTATTTAATTCCAATTATATTTCAATTGTATCCAGCTTTCAAACTGCTTCTGCTACTTGATTACACGTGCCAAATTAATCTTTTCTTATGATTCATGTAAACAGACTTAAAATCAAAAGACTTGGATATTTGATTATCTATACAGTATTTTACATCATATTCCAAATCAAAGAGCCCATTAACAAAAAAATTAACTATAAACAAATTAGCCTCAGTTCATTAATGGCTATTTATCTCTTAAGCAATGCATTACCTAAGAATACTTAAATTTTATTCTTCACATTTTAGAAATCTTAATATTTTTCTTACATTCTCTACTATCTCATAAAAGCACAACAAATGTATTGGCCTAAATTTCTAACTCTGAATTGCTTTCCCAGAAGAGTTAGAAGTAACTCTTCCTGCTAGAACCAGGATACGTTTGTTATAGCAACCCAATCATAAAAGTACCCTAAAGTTCTGTGACCCAGCAAAGACTCCTTTAACACCAAATGACCATAATGCCAAACCCACAAAATACCCTTAGCTAAGTTTAAGATATGTGTATTTGGTTGGTTCAAATGCAGGAAGACTTGTCCTTTGTACATCCTAACATCCTTTGTTACATCTTTTCAAAGAATAAGAAGGTAGGGGAAACAGATTCATCTAAAATACTTCTGTTTTACTAATAAGCAGCAATCTTCCAAAAACTGAAAGTGGAAATTTTAGAACAAAAGACACCTTCTGTCACGTCCTCTTAGGGTACTTCACACAGACAGCCAGGGAATCAATGAATAAGTAAGGGGGTATAGAGCCTACAACGGCATCAAGCAACATGTTGCACAACTGACGGTAACACAGTACCAACTCCTTACAACACATGAGTCAAATGGACCTCCGGCTCCTCCCTTTCCTTCACTTACCTCCTTTCTCCTACACTGTTCTATTTAAGGCCTAGCTCTTCAAAGGCATCTGAAGGCAGGAAAGATTCAGGATGCCTTTCACATGAGAGAAGAAATAACTCACTGATGAAATGGAGAGATGTTCAGAGAAGGCTCAAGCTCCCAGCATCTTTCAACCATAAGCTCTTCCATCTATATCTTTAGAAGATAACTGTACTTATAAATAACTTTTCAACCTTTTTCAAGGGTTTCCTGTTGACAAATATATGAAAATTAGTACTTACTGCACTGTATAAAAAATGAATAGAAAAGGGAAAAAAGAAAGTACTGACTCATGATAAGAAGTAACGATCAAGAGGCAAATAGAAATCATTATACTTAATGTGAAACCCTTAGCCTCAATTAGAAGCTCACTCAATCTAAGCTGGTCAACACTGTGTTTAACATGAAAGAAACAGTCAATATTAAAGAACATGAACAGAATGCTAGAAATATATTATTGACAAGGCAAATGAAATTAGAGAATGTATAATAAAGTTCTCTGGGATGAGAATCTGTCAACTGTTTAACTTTCAGAAACATTACCTAGGAAATTAGAAGACAGCCTGTATGAGTATAAGGGTTAATTGCTTACATGGAGACTTTGCACCTAGAACTACTGTCTAAACCCATCTGAGGGAAAAAGGCCACTTTCTGCTAGAAGCAAAGTAAAGACACAGCTAATTATAACTACATGCCAATGTAAATGCCATAAATTCAATAAATCGTCTATATGAAAAAGAAATCAACAATGTGGTTATTTGTATACATACAAAGATAGCGCAAATAAAATTATCTTTTGTATTATGTAAAACAAAATGCTTAAGGACCCACTGATAAACTTCTCTGAGATAAGTGTTGATAAATAGATATAAATTTTTTACTGCCTTGGGGAAGACATTTTCTACAGTATCAATTATTTGACACTATAATGAAACTATGGCTCAAAAATCTGTTTTACATAAACTCTCTCATCTACATGTCATTAAGCTAATTACCAGGACATCACCACTATCTCTTCCACTGGCTCTAGCAGATTCATAAAAGAAAAAGAGTTTTGTGTTTTGTTTTGTTTTGTTGTACTCAAAGTTCAGCAAGAGTAAAGGCGTATAAAAGAAATCCTTATTCCCCCAAAAGTTTCAAAGCAATTGCTTCAGAAAAGAAGAAGGATGCTTTCTCTATTAGCCAAACAATATGATTTAAGAGTAAAGAGTTATTTAAGATGATTTAACTTTTCTCAAACAAAGTAGAAAGTTAGGTGGTAATAAGGTTAGTGATCAGAATTCTGGGAAACTGCCAAATTCTGGCACATTCTGATCATCAAGCTATTCCTACTGCAGGGAAGGGAGACAGTCTTGAAGAACTCTGATGCAGGTTTAAATTTTACATAAAGAGAAGCCATATAATTGCTATCAAATGCTTTAGAGCTCCAAGAAGCAGCTACCACACTTTGCTGTGTTTCCTTAAAAATATATTTATATACCCTATTGACTTTGGGTGGTATTTAGCTCCAAAAATACCAAAGTATCAAAAAGATAATTAATGTTTGGTCTTACATATTTTATGTGTGGCCTCTAAACTTTCTCATTGCCCAAACATTCAGCTTAAATTTTTCCAATTATCACAGGATCCCCTTTTCAATTTGGCTCAGTATATACTTAGGACCTACTTCATACAAGGATGAACACAACACTATCTTACATCTGGGTTAGGAGACCAGGATCTGGAGTTCACTGCCTAGGTTCTAATCCTGGTTCTTCCAATTATTAGTTACTTAGTCTCTATACCTTACTTTTATCATCTATAAACTGTAGATAATAGTAATAACACCTACTTCACAGAACTGTTTGAGGATTAAATATTAGTACACGCAAAACTTGTAAAACATAACCAGAAAAAGAAATAAAGTACTGGCATATGCTACAACGTGGATAAAAAAACATTATGCCAAGTGAAAGAAGCAAGACACCAAAGACCACATATTGCATGATTCCTCGTATGAAATGTCCAGAATAGGTAAGTCCACAGAGATAGAATACAGACTGGTGGTTGCCGGGGTCTGGAGGGAATGAGTATAAAATGATTAACGACTACTGAGCTTTATTTTGCAGTGATGGAAGTACTTTAGAGCTAGGTAGAGGTGGTATTTACACAACACTGTGAAGGTACTAAATGCTGCTGAATTGTTCACTTTAGAATAGAGAATTTTATGTTACATGAATTCCTTCTCAATAAATTTAAATTAAATTTAAAAAGAAAGAAGTAATAAACTATTTATTGACTCCTTCAAAAAATATTCAGAACAATGGTAGGCATGTAGAAAAGGTTCAATAAATATATAAATTATTATCCATACCACAAAAACTAGTAAATAAACAGGATAATATGTTATATTCCAAAAATTTTAATAATACACAAAAGCTTAGAGTTTCATGTTTACTTTTAAGTATTCATTTTATAATTTATTTCTTTTAAATTCATCATGAGATTATGTAATTCATCTACCAGGAACTCTTTTTCTCCAAAAAAAGATATTCATACAAAAAATACCCATGAAAAATAGCAACTAAAAAATTACTTTGTATATTTACTGTTCCATGTTATCCAAGTTATAAGAGTAATTTTGACATACAGTACTTATGTGTTTAGCTACCTGGAAAAAAAAAAAAGTAGCTAAATTATTAAGAAAATACACACAAAATGGCAACCAAAGACCTATTTTGTAAATTTAACCACACAAATTATAACTATTATACTGTTATACTCAGATGTTAAAATAATGTAATTTGTAAAATACCACTAAAAGATTTACACATGTATTTACAAACTCAGTGGAAGGTTCAATTTGCAATGAATCAGAAAAATTCTTCACGATGGAAGACAAAATGGGAATCAAGAACTGGATCAGCCCAGGGAAAGCAAATAAAAAAGAACATAAAATCATAAGGCTCCATTTATGGCTATCAGAGATCACTAATTGATATTCCTGTTTTAGGGCAAAAAAGAAAGTATTCCATATTCCAAACTTGAAGCCTTTATCCTATAGCTTAGGGAAAATATGTCAATAAATGAAGAGATCACAGTCAGCTCCCAAACCATCAATTATAGCAGCCAAAAGACCAAGTCTGAAAATGCTTCACCTCAAATAAAAGGCTACTAGAAGAGACTAGGAGGCACTTTCTACTAATATCTCAAAAGAAAAACCATGAAATGCTCCAAAGGCAAGAGAATAGTTCATATTTTCCATTTCTTTGCCTCACATATTTGTTTTACTATTACAAGGCTTTTTGTTTTCTTTGTCATGCCTAATGTTTGTCTTATAAATTTCCATTAAATGTGTTACAAAAGGTTCCTGTTGAGAATGATAACTATATTTCAAATATACATTTAACAACAAAAAGAAATTATCATTAATAATTTTAATATGAAATTAAATTATTGAAATAAACTTTGAAATATTATATGTTGACATCAAGTCAAAGAATTGGGGCATGAAGCATGTAACCTTTACTGGATCAAAAGCAGAATTTAGGTTAAGCTTTTTAAAACAGCCAAATATTTAACAATGGAAGAAAAATACACATTATTGCTTTATGAATAAAAATACAAGGTTTGTGGGAAATAAAGCATTCTACTTTCTATATCACACATCAACATTGTTAATAGCGTTACACTACATATGGTATGAGAAAAAACTTTACAACTATAAAGATTTTTTAAACGTTATCTTTTCCTCTGAAGATCTTTAATAACTTCCTGAAATTATTTAAATGTGATTCACACTAAACAGAGATGTACTTTTCCCACATCTCAGTTCCATTGAATAAAAATATGATGCATTCTGTATGCCCTCCAATCTGTATGTCTAATATCTAGAGAGTTGGGTTAGCTGTGGCAAACAGTATGGTTTTATTAAATTAAACACTGAATTATTTACCATATGAACTAGCAATTAAAAGCAAGAACTCAGATATTTGTACATCCCTGTTCAAGGTTCATGGTGGCATTATATACAATAAGCAAAAGGTGGAAACAAACCCAAGTAGCCATCAATGGATGAATAGATAAACAAAATGTTGCATATACACCAATGGAATACTATTCAGGCTTAAAAAAAGAATGAAATTTTGACACATGCTACAACATGGATGAACCTTGAAGATATGCCAAGTAAAAGAAGTCAGACACAAAAGGACAATATTACATGATTCCACTTATACGAGGTGCTTAGAACAGTCAAATTTATAGAAACAAAAAGAATGGTGGTTACTTAGGACTGGGGAGAGGGAGTAATGGAGAGCTACTGTTTAATGAGTACAGAGTTTCAGTTTGGGATGTTGAAAAAGTTCTAGGGGTGAATAGCAGTGATGGCTGCAGAACGATGTGAATGTATTTAATGCCACTTAAAAGTGGTTAAGATGGTAAATTTATGTTGTACATATTTGACCACAATAAAAAAAAAAGGAAAAATCTTTAAAATAAAGTTCTGGAAATGGATGGTGGTGATGGTTGTACAACAACGTAAAGGTACAGCTGATCTTTGAACAACATGGGCTTGAACTGCACAGGTCCACTTATATGCAGATTTTTTCAATAACTACTATATGTGTCATTGACTTGTACACTTAAAAATGGTTAAAATGGTAAATTTTATGTTATGTATATTTTCCAACAATTGTTTTTTAAAAAGCTGGGTGAAGTCTTTCAGTAATTTCACTCTTAACTGATTATTTTTAGAGCAGGTCAGAATATAGTTGGCTAAGAGGTTTCTGAACACTTTGTAAGCAACTAAACCACCACTACAGCTAACCAGCGCTCCTAAACCAAGCACTGCCCAGCAAAAGCATTACTGCCCTTCAACCTACTGGCCCTAAGCCTGGCAACCATACAGAGTGCTTTATATTGCTACTGCAGCAGTAAGCGATGGGATCTTAAAATACAGCACTTGATGGTCAAAGCATGAGCATGTTATAAACAGAATATACTTTAAATCCATTTTCCCCAAGGCTAATGACCACACCCTCACCCTCAATCACATTCCCTTCCTCTTTGACCAGGGACTTGTGTTATTGTTTGTCATCTTTGGCCCCACTCCTTATATCTTTAATCCTCTCCCTGAGTCCTTCACCTCATTCTAAAGTCAGATTAAGTCCCCTCATCCTATTAAAATCTTTCCTCAACCCTGATGCCTTTAAACTACCTCCCGAACTTCTCTCCTCTTCTTGGTTGCCAAATACCTTAAATAGATTCTACTGGTGCTGCTGTCTACTTCCCTACTTCCCCTTCATTCCTTGATCCCTCAGGAATCGGCTTCTGCCCTACCACTCAATTAAATTACACTCCTGAAAGTGAACCATGACTTCCAATCTGATAATCTCTTCATACTACCCAATCTAAAGGCAAAAATGACAAACAGTGATAAAAAGTCATCAGTCACCTCCTTCTTAAAACTCTTCTCTCCCTTGCCTGAAACACCATGTTCTCCTAATTCTTCTCTTACTCTCTAGATTCTCTTTTACCTCCCTCCTCCAAACTCCCAAATATGGGTACTGTTATTCTGTCCTTCATCATTTTTTCCTTCTCAGAAGTTTTCTTCTTGAAATTTTGCAAAATATTTTATAAATGCAGAATACCATCGGCACAGGGACACTAGAAGGACTCAGGTAGTTGGAGAACAACTACATTTATGTCAAAAGCTGATTAGCTGGCAAAAGAGGAATGCTTCCCTACTGCACATGCATATACCAGTGTTCAAGGTTAAGAAAACCACATTTGTATTTTTTGGCAGGTAAAATACATTTTAAATGAAAAAAACATTTAGAATGTTTTCCTTTTTAAATGACTGTACCGCTAGAAGGAAGTATCTAACAATCTGCTCATTATTAATTGCATGTTTTCTGATATGGTTAATTATTTAGGCTTGATGCAATCATTCAGCTGGTTAAGACTACTTACTTGATACAAAGTTAAAGATAGGATGTGTAAGTTGCAATGTAAATATCAGTTTCTTAAGGCTCAAAAATAATTTCCTCTAAAAGAGTGTTTAAAAAATTTCATATAGAAATAAAAATGAAATCCATACAGAATTGATGTTATACCTTAATTTAAAAGTTGTCAGAATATTTATAGTCTTTAAAAGTATAATTTATGATAATTAGTAGATAATAATTTATTAGTATTAAGTATTAAAACCAAGACATTTTTACACACTTTAGGACTGTTGACTAGCAATGACTCCGTTTTGTAAAATTTTTTTTTATTGAATGAAAGATTCTTTAAATTCTATAATGCTTTCACAAGCTTCACACACATGATTTCACATAATCCCATAATAACCCTTTTTCCCCTTACCCCTATAAGCAATGGCTTCTTTAAGTTGTTCCCTTTTGCCTTAAAAAAGGACGCTACTCATTTTAAAGCTCTATCATAGAAGTAGAATATATAAAATTATTTCATTTAAGCAATTTTCTAAACATGTTAGGGCTCAAAACACTTAAGAATATGGGGAAGCTCCCAAGATACAGTGCTAAATGAAAAACGAAAATTACAACACAATCTCATGATTCCAATTCTGGTGAGAAACAGCACGTTCTCATGGTCATGATACATATGCAGAGCAAACAGGAATACCATATACCAAATGCTAACTGTGACTCTGTAGGCAGAACAAGTGCAAGTGATTTTTATTTTCTTGTTTATATTTTGCTTTCTTTCTTTCCTCCTTCCTTCCTTTCCACAATAAACATGCATTACATTTGTAGCTGGGCTTCCTGGAAGAATAAACTCTACATTCTATTCAATCTTCTGCCTTATATTTTGACAGTGGAAAAAAAAGACCATCTCCCAAAGTTGTACAGAATGGTTTTAAGCATTTTCAGTGTTCTCATGCACCTGATCCATCAACAAACCCTGTTAATCTACTTTTAAAAATATACCAGAAACCAACTACTTCTCACTATCTTCACTGCTTTTAACATCCTCATCCAATCATCTCCTGCATGGTTCATACAAGTCTCCTAAACTAGTTTATGTGATTCCACCCTTGTAACTCTCCAGGCTATTCATTCTCATGTCACTCCTCTACTCAGAAATCCTCAGTGACTTCTCACCTATTCAGAATAAAAGCCTAAGTATTTACTATAACCTTCAAGTCTCTATGATCCTCACCTGGAGTTACCACACTCCCACTTCAGGACCACTGAACTTGCAGTTAGTTGCCTCTACCTGGTATATTCCGTACACAGATATCTTCATTTTCTTTAAGTTTTTATTCAAGTGTCATCTCCTCAGTGAGGCCTTCACTATCAATCCAGTACTGTACGTCAACCACTCCACTCCGTCGCTGAAATTTCCTATCTCACTTCCCTGCATTATTTTTTCTACTGCAGGACTTATTACTAACATACTAGATGTGTATTTACTTCTCTTCTTTATTATCTCTCTCCCTCATTAGAATACAAAAGCAATAAAGGGAATTTTTCATCCTTTTTTTTTTTTTGCTGCTGCATCCTCAGCACCTAGAACAGTCCCTAACACATAGTAGGTGCTCAGTAAATATCTGCTAAATGAATGAATAAATGCATTCCTTTGTAAAGCCAAAGCTTCTAGGTCACGGTAATAGTTGACTCACCTAATGTCATGAAATGACTGCAACTCATTTATTCATCTTCTGAAAATCAGTATCTAAAATGACGTTACAGAGGGCTAAGAGGTGAAGAACAGCTATGGTAAACAATAATGTAGCCATATTTTCTCAAGCCTAGAAAGCAGCATCCAGGATCTTCTCTTCAAAATTCAGCAATAAAATTATGACCTGATTTGTTATATCAAAGGTTCTCTGGGAGATCACATTGCTGTTATTGTTGATACTAAAAAGTAAGCAATATTGGCTAAAACCACACCGTTACTCTTCTAAGTTTTCCACTAGCATATTCAATTCCACTCTATAAGGCTGGATATAAAACTTTCCTTATATATAAACAAAAAACAAGCTGAATATCATACTTCTCTGCACCTGAGTATCTGTTATCTAAAAGATCTTGGGATATTTTATAAACATCAATCAATGCAGTGCAAAGAAAGCTAAGGCGGAATAGGCAATTAGATACTGTGAAAAACTGGAGGCAATCAGAAGAAATACAGTCCATGGTGGCAGTGACACAAGCTAAGCAGGAGGTATGGATAATCTGGGTAAGTGCCATGGAAAAATAAATATCATGATTGGACTGGAGGCAAATGGAAACAGTTCAAATTGGCTTCGTACAGTACTCTGTGGAACATATGACGTCCATATGTCCATTACCAACAAACTGAAACATGGAAAATAACAAAAGCCAATGCTGTGATGGCTATAAGAACACACCCAATGCCAGTCTCTACCACACCACAGCAGCATAACTTACTACAGCTGCCAGGTAAGCTGGCTAAGAAATCAGAAGCAATAAGAAAAGAAAAGGGGAAAGACCTAGCTATAAACCGTTCTCTTTCTGTACAGAAGAAAAAGCCGGGATCTACACTATAAAGTAAAATGTGGCCAAAGTCAAGGCTGAAAGTAAAGTGCATTTTTTTTTCTGTAGAGTTCCCAAAAGTATAAAATACTTTAGAATTAAAGAGGTCAGCATTTTATCCAAAACTACAAATGACTTAAGATTCAAAGAACTAAATAAAATAAGAATGTGATAGGATGGAATAATATCCAAGAAAAAAAAGTGTAAACGTGACCTTTCAAATTCGAAACACACAATAGAGAACTAAAACAAACTGACCAAAAGATGTGCTAGGAATCCATTATGTTGTATGTCAGTGCTAACAAGCCTACCAAATTTTCTTTCCATATTCTCTACCCTCCAAAGTGATTCATCTTCAAGATAAAGTATCGTTGATATGAAAGAAGTAGCGCTTAGGCAAATATCATGAAGACCAATATATGCAGCAAAGCCAAAACTATAAGAAAAACTTACAAAAAGTAAACTAACATCTTAGAGCCTATCTGGTAGTCCTGACCTTTTCAACCAATCAAAACCAGATAGTCCCAGCCAGGTGAACTGCATAAAAATAAAGTCGGCCCTAATTCAGAAATATATTGGTTGTCACTCACTGAAACTATATAGTAATAAAATCCAGCAGTTAAAAATACATAACTATTTTATAGTATCAATAAATATCAATGTCATTCCTGTTTCAACCTGACTTCCCATTCTACCCTCAAACCCCCAAACTTGAAACCAAGTACAATTTCTTGAGTAGCTGGAGTGTGGTTAAGGAAAGGAAGCTATGCTTGTTTGTAAGGAATCTGCCATTTCCTCCCTGCCAAAACACTTGTTTAAAAAGTCATGTAATATTTCTATTAAATTGTAAATGCAGCCGACAAGGAAATGGCCTACTGCAGTGTATTACCTTTGTGGCAGTGCCAACAGGCCTACAGCAAAATAGTGCACATGATAATTTCAACATGCATTCCCAAGTAACAAAATTGTGCTTTACATAAATACCACAGAACCTGAGCAAGATCCAGAAAAAGCAATGAAAATTTGCCCAAGCTTTCATGCTTGCCTATATCAATTGTATGTCATAACTAAAGCAAAATAGAAAAGCATCTACATATGTCCAAGAAGCTTGTGAAGTTAGATCATATAACCCTGGGAAAACTATTGCAACTTAAATCTGTGTATTTCTTGTTAACCACTGTAACAACTCACTAATAAAAATTAAGAAAAACTGTGGGTATCAAATGAACCAAAATGTACTAACTACGTACAAGTCCTTAAAGACTATAATGCAACTTATTAACAGGAACATATGTTCAGTGTAAGCCACAATTGTTATGTTAAATTACTTCTTCCTTTGATATCACTCATTTGATTACAGAATTTAAGAGATCCACAAACCTTCCAATTAAAATGGTGACCTTCAGTTTATAAGTCACTTACTGCAATGCTTATAAAGTCACCTCTGATCATTTATCCCTTACCTTTCATTACATAGCACAACTACATGTAATTATGCTATTTAAATGATCCCAGATGTAATGAAGATGATTCTATTTATGTAAAAGTTATACTGAAAACCAAGTTAAGATAAACAAATAATCTGTAATTAATATAGTCCTCTAGGACAGCTGAAAATTCTACTCTGCAAGAATTTAACTAACATACATAGTTTTTGTTTAAGTCAGATGTGTCTGACTTACAAGTGTCTGAGTATCTTCATTTTTAAAAATATGTCTGATCAGCCATGATTTCAAAAGTCAAGTTTGCTACAGACAGCATTTCCTCCAAAAATATCATGAATTAAGTGTTGTACACTTGAAATTACAGAGTCAACACCTGCCCTCAGATACCTCCCAAACTCCTAACACAAACACACCTAGATATTTATGTCTTCTAAAATAAATGTTAGCCTAAACAGTTTCTATGACTGGTTTAAAAACAAAACACAACAAAACTTACTATGATCAATATAGTAAGTCTATACAATTGCTTTTAAGACCCTCAACAGGGTTAATGATTATATCCCCATTAGCAAACCAAAGCTGCTGTCCAGAGGCCAACATTAAGTCTTTCTGATCTCCAGGATCTAAAGTGCCCCCCAAAAATAATAAATAAATAAAATAATAAATAAATAAATATATCTGTATGTATGTATGAATTAAATCAATTTAAAACTGATATTTTATAGAGACACAGATGTAGAGAACAAATGTATGGACACCAAGTGGGGGAAGTGGGGTGGTGGTGTGATGAATTGGGAGATTGGGACTGACATATATACACTAATATGTATGAAATAGATAACTAATAAGAACCTGCTGTATAAAAAAATAAAAAATAAATAAAAATTAAATTTTAAATAAATAAACTGCACTTAGTAAAAGTTTGAAAGTCAAGCCATGAGCAAGGATAGGGCTTTCAAGTTGTATTTAATTAGCATTTACTTTCATTTTTCAGTTTATTTCACTCTTATTCTAACCTACAAGTACAACATTATTATTGTATGAAAGAAGAATCTGAGCTTGCTAGATTTCAATATTACCACCACAAAGTGTCTTTGAGATAAGAAAGGTAATTGAGCACATATTCAACAAAAACATTTATTGGATGCTCTTATGTAAGTCACTCCACTAGGTTCAATTAGACACACAAAAATGAAACACACTTGCATTTAAAACTTAGATCTAATAGAGGAAATAAGACAACATAATCATTACTATAATACAAAGTAAGTTTAAAAAAAAATAAAAGCCATAAGACAGAGAAAAGGTGAGAATTCAGAGGAAAAAAAGACTTTTTTAAATCAGTGGAATGAGGAACTTCAGACAGTAATTAGACATACCTAAAACTAACCTTTCCAGAAGTAAAAGAGTATTAGGGGTTTGGGGGGAAATCATAGAGGCCATATGCATATATAGTTACTGGTTCCAGATTAAAACACAGAACAGTGACATGCTATAATAAAGTAAATACTAAACAAAACCATATCCTAAATACACAATATAATAAGAAACTCTCTTGAGGGTCACCAATATTATTACTGAGAGCCATAGTTCTCAATCTTTGGGGGTCAAGAAACTCTTATTTTCATTGATGAAAACTGTGAACTCTCTCACCAACAAAATGCACATCTACACACAAACCAATATTTAACTGAAATTTTGGGGGTCCAATGACTCTGAATTCTCTGCTCCAGAAAAAACTCTTTCTACTCTCTTGTGAATCACAGTTTCCATTACTGAGCAAGTATACAGTGAAAATGAAGTAGAAAACACCTGTATATCACAGTCTGACCTGAGGTTAGAAAAGAGAGTCTACATGTCTCTGTGTCCTCATGGGCTCATTATTTCCATACTGTATCCAGTAGAGGCTGCAGAAGTCATCTCAGCAGCCATAAGTAAGGGCTTTAAAGCTTTCAGCAACCTCCCGCAGCTGGCAATAAGCTCCCTTGGGTACTGCATAAGGTCCCAATACCGCCAAACCTACTCAATAACCCAAAACAAAATAAGGTGATGATGAAGCAACTGCCTGATCCTTTCCATAGCCAAAAGCTCCCTAAGTGGATTGACATGTACACACTGCTATATTTAAAAGGGATAACCAACAAGGACCTACTGTATAACACAGGGAACTCTGCTCAATGTTATGTGGCAGCCTGGATGGGAGGGGAGTCTGGGGAAGAATGGATACACGTATACCTATGGCTGAGCCGCTTTGCTGTGCACCTGAAACTATCACAACACTGTTAATCAGCTATACTCCAATATAAAATGAAAAGTTAAAAAAAAAAAAAGCTACTCTCCGCAAGAACTTGAACTATTTTAATATCTCAATTTGAGACTTGAAAACTTAATAATGCTACCTAATATTTCTAAAGTATTTACTATTTTACATGTATTGCTCACTTACATTGTCTTATATGATCTTCACAACAATTCAGTGAACTGGAAAATTAATTGAGAGTCCACTATAACTAACTGACAGATAACAGAACTGATTCAGGACTCACAAGTCTCAAATGCCAGGTCACACCACCATCATGTGGCAACAAGGAAAGCATTATGGCATTGGAAGAAACCAGATTTCCAAACATACAGTGATTCTTCCTCTTCAGATGCAAGTTACAAACCAATACTTGGTCACGAAATCAACTGAATGGATTTGGACCACATTTTTTTCTTTTTTTAATGAAAAGATGAAATACAGTAGAAGAAGAGAAGACTGTGATCGAACAGAAATCAGAGTGGATCACAAACAGTGATTCATAGTATGAAATATATTTCACATGTGACCCATTATGAACATGCATAGGCAAGTACTGTTTTATGTATATTTTGTTTCAACTGTGTGCACACACATACATGCACACATGTGCATAACAGGCCACAATGTGAACTATATTTCATACTATGGATCACAGTCAAAAAATTATGAAATGGAGTGCAAGCAAGAACTACAATCCTGCAGCCTGTGGAACAAGAACCACATTCACAGAAAGACAGACAAGAAGAAAAGGCAGAGGGCTATGTACCAGATGAAGGAACAAGATAAAACCCCAGAAAAACAACTAAATGAAGTGGAGATAGGCAACCTTCAGGAAAATGATAATGAAGATGATCCAGGACCTTGGAAAAAGAATGGAGGCAAAGATCGAGAAGATGCAAGAAATGTTTAACAAAGATGTAGAAGAATTAAAGAACAAACAAACAAACAGAGAAAAACAATACAATAACTGAAATGAAAACTACACTAGAAGGAACAAACAGCAGAATAACTGAGCCAGAAGAACGGATAAGTGACCTAGAAGACAGAATGGTAGAATTCACTGCTGTGGAACAGAATAAAGAAAAAATAATGAAAAGAAATGAAGACAGCCTAAGAGACCTCTGGGACAACGTTAAACACAACATTCGCATTATAGGGGGTCCCAGAAGGAGAAGAGAAAAAGGACCTGAGAAAATATTTGAAGAGATTATAGTCAAAAACTTCCCTAACATGGGAAAGGAAATAGTTACCCAAGGCCAGGAAGTGCAGAGAGTCCCATACAGGATAAACCCAAGGAGAAACATGTCAAGACGCACAGTAACCAAACTGGCAAAAAATAAAGACAAAGAAAAATTACTGAAAGCAGCAAGGGAAAAAGGACAAATACAATACAAGGGAACTCCCATAAGGTTAACAGCTGATTTCTCAGCAGAAACTCTACAAGCCAGAAGGGAGTAGCATGATATACCTAAAATGATGAAAGGGAAGAACCTACAATCAAGATTACTCTACGCAGCAAGGATCTCATTCAGATTAGATGGAGAAATCAAAAACTTTACAGACAACCAAAAGCTAAGAGAATTCAGCACTACCAAACCAGCTCTACAACAAACACTAAAAGAACTTCTCTAAGTGGGAAACACAAGAGAAGAAAAGGACCTACAAAAACAAACCCAAAACAACTAAGAAAATAGTAATATGAACATACCTGTCGATATTACCTTAAACGTGAATGGACTAAATGCTCCAACCAAAAGACACAGGCTCGCTGAATGGATACAAACAACAAGACCCATATATATGCTGTCTACAGGAGACCCACTTCAGACCTAGGGACACATACAAACTGAAAGTGCGGGGATGGAAAAAGATATTCCATGTAAATGGAAATCAAAAGAAAGCTGGAATAGCAATACTCATATCAGAAAAAATAGACTTTAAAATAAAGAATGTTACAAGAGACAAGGAAGGATACTACATAATGATCAAGGGATGAACCCAAGAAGAAGATATAACAATTATAAATATATATGCACCCAACATAGGAGCACCTCAATACATAAGGCAAATGCTAACAGCCATAAAAGAGGAAATCGACAGTAACACAATCATAGTAGGGGACTTTAACACCCCACTTTCAACAATGGACAGATCATCCAAAATGAAACTAAATAAGGAAACACACGCTTTAAATGATACATTAAACAAGACTGATATTTATAGGACATTCCACCCCAAACCAGCAGATTACACTTTCTTCTCAAGCGCACACAGAACATTCTCCAGGATAGATCACGTCTTGGGTCACAAATCAAGCCTCAGTAAATTTAAGAAAATTGAAATCATGTCAAGCATCTTTTCTGACCACAATGCAGTGAGATTAGAAACCAATTACGGGAAAAAAACGTAAAAAACATAGACACGTGGAGGCTAAACAATACATTACTAAATAACCAAGAATTACTTAAGAAAACAAAGAGGAAATCAAAAAATACCTAGAGACAAATGACAATGAAAACATGATGCTCCAAAACCTATGGGATGCAGCAAAAGCAGTTCTAAGAGGCAAGTTTATAGCTATACAAGCCTACCTCAAGAAACAAGAAAAATCTCAAATAAACAATATAACCTTACACCTAAAGGAACTAGAGAAAGAAGAACAAACAAAACTCAAAGTTAGCAGAAGGAAAGAAAACATAAAGATCAGAACAGAAATAAATGAAACAGAAACAAAGAAAACAATAGCAAGGATCAATAAAACTAAAAGCTGGTTCTTTGAGAAGATAAACAAAATTGAAAAACCATTAGCCAGACTCATCAGGAAAAACAGGGAGAGGACTCAAATCAATAAAATGAGAAATGAAAAAGGAGAAGTTATAACAGACACCGCAGAAATACAAAGCATCCAAAGAGACTACTACAAGCAACTCTATGCCAATAAAATGGACAACCTGGAAGAAATGGACAAATTCTTACAAAGGTATAACCTTCCAAGAATGAACCAGGAAGAAATAGAAAATATGAACAGACCAATCATAAGTAATGAAATTGAAACTGTGATTAGAAATCTTCCAACAGACAAAAGCCCAGGACCAGATGGCTTCACAGGTGAATTCTAACAAACATTTAGAGAAGAGCTAATACCCATCCTTCTCAAACTCTTCCAAAAAATTTTGGAGGAAGGAACACTCCCAAACTCATTCTATGAGACCACCATCACCCTGATACCAAAACCAGACAAAGATACTACAAAAAAAGAAAATTAAAGACCAATATCACTGATGAATATAGATGCAAAAATGCTCAACAAAATATTAGCAAACAAAAAACAACAACACACTAAAAGGATCATACACCATGATCAAGTGGGATTTATCCCAGGGATGCAAGGATTCTTCAGTATATGCAAATCAATCAATGTGATACACCATATTAGCACGTTGAAGAATAAAAACCATATGATCATCTCAATAGATGCAGAAAAAGCTTTTGACAAAATTCAACACCCATTTATGACAAAAGCTCTCCAGAAAGTGGGCATAGAGGGAAGCTACCTCAACATAATAAAGGCCATATACGACAAACCCACAGCAAACACCATTCTCAATGGTGAAAAACTGAAAGCATTTCCTCTAAGATCAGGAACAAGACAAGGATGTCCACTCTCACCACTATTATACAACATAGTTTTGGAAGTCCTAGCCACGGCAATCAGAGAAGAAAAAGAAATAAAAGGAATATAAATTGGAAAAGAAGAATTAAAACTGTCACTGTTTGCAAATGACATGATACTATACATAGAGAATCCTAAAGATGCTACCAGAAAACTACTAAAGCTAATCAATGAATTTGGTAAAGCTGCAGGATACAAAATTAATTCACAGAAATCTCTTGCATTCCTATGCACTAATGATGAAAAATCTGAAAGAGAAATTAAGGAAACACTCCCATTTACCACTGCAACAAAAAGAATAAAATACCTAGGAATAAACCTACCTAGGGAGACAAAAGACCTGTATGCAGAAAACTATAAGACACTGATGAAAGAAATTAAACATGATACCAACGGATGGAGAGTTATACCATGTTCTTGGATTGGAAGAATCAATATGTGAAAATGACTATACTACCCAAAGCAATCTACTGATTCAATGCAATCCCTATCAAATTACCAATGGCCTTTTTTATGGAACTAGAACAAAAAATCTTAAAATCTGGGGCTTTTCTGGTGGCGCAGTGGTTGAGAGTCCGCCTGCCAATGCAGGGGACATGGGTTCATGCCCCAGTCTGGGAAGATCCCACATGCCGCGGAGCAGCTAGGCCCGTGAGCCATGGCCGCTGAGCCTTGCGTCCAGAGCCTGTGCTCTGCAACGGGAGAGGCCATAACAGTGAGAGGCCCACGTACTGCAAAAAAAAAAAATCTTAAAATCTGTATGGAGACACAAAAGACCCCGAATAGCCAAAGCAGTCTTGAGGGAAAATAACGGAGCTGGAGGAATCAGACTCCCTGACTTCAGACTATACTACAAAGCTACAGTAGTCAAGATAATATGGCACTGGGATAAAAAAAGAACTATAGATCAATGGAACAAGATAGGAAGCCCAGAGATAAAGCCACCCACCTATGGATACCTAATCTATGACAAAGGAGACAAGGATATACAATGGAGCAAAGACAGTCTCTTCAATAAATGGTGCTGGGAAAACTGGACAGCTACATGTAAAAGAATGAAATTAGAACACTCCCTAACACCATACACAAAAACAAACTCAAAATGGGTTAGAGACCTAAATGTAAGGCCATACACTGTAAAACTCTTAGAGGAAAACATAGGAAGAAAACTCTTTGACATAAATCACAGCAAGGTCTTTTTTGATCCACCTCCTAGAGTAATGGAAATAAAAACAAAAATAAACAAATGAGACCTAATGAAACTTCAAACCTCTTGCATAGCAAAGGAATCCATAAAGAAGACGAAAAGACAACCCTCAGAATGGGAGAAAATATTTGCAAACGAATCAATGGACAAAGGATTAATCCCCAAAATATATAAACAGCTCATGCAGCTGAATATTAAAAAAAACAAACAACCCAGTCCAAAACTGGGCAGAAGACCTAAATAGACATTTCTCCAAAGAAGACATACAGATGGCCAAGAAGCACATGAAAAGCTGCTCAACATCACTAATTATTAGAGAAATGCAAATCAAAACTACAATGAGGTAGCACCTCACACCAGTTAGAATGGGCATCATCAGAAAATCTACAAACAACAAATGCTGGAGAGGGTGTGGAGAAAAGGGAACCCTCTTGCACTGTTGGTGGGAATGTAAATTGATACAACCACGATGGAGAACAGTATGGAGGTTCCTTAAAAAACTAAAAATAGAAGTACCATATGACCCAGCAATTCCACTACTGGGCATATACCCAGAGAAAACCGTAATTCAAAAAGACACATGCACCCCAATGTTCACTGCAGCACTATTTACAACAGCCAGGTCACGGAAGCAACCTAAATGCCCATCGATAGATGAATGGATAAAGAAGATGTGGTACATATATACAATGGAATATTACTCAGCCATAAAAAAGAATGAAATTGGGTCATTTGTAGAGACGTGGATGAATCTAGAGACTGTCATACAGAGTGAAGTAAGTCAGAAAGAGAAAAACAAATATCATATATTAACGCATATACGTGGAACCTAGAAAAATGGTACAGATGAACCAGTTTGCAGGGCAGAAATTGAGACACAGATGTAGAGAACAAACATATGGACACCAAGGGGGGAAGCGGCAGGTGGGTGGGGGTGGTGGTGAGATGAACTGGGCGATTGGGATTGACATGTATACACTGATGTGTATAAAATGGATGACTAATAAGAACCTGCTGTATATAAAAAAAAAATTCAATGTAATAATATAATTATTTTTTAAGTATGAAATGTAAATCATCTTTCAATCATTAATAAATCAATTTAAATTGTCTCCTGTGAATGCTCCCACACATATACAGAGAAATACTGCCTTTGTCAGTATCCCACATTAAAATCTTAAATAGATGGAGTCTAGTGTAACTCTTTTTTTTTTTTTAAATCACTTCCTACAATATACAGAAACACATAAGACACAAAGAAAGCTAAGGAAGCTCTCAGTCCCAGAGTTGGTAGTATAGGGGGAGTTGAAGAAAATAAGCCTTTCCAGTCTCCCAGGGAAAGAAGGGGTGAGAGGACACAGAACGTCACTAGGCCCCTGGTGGTGAGTCCGGTGCTGGGCCCATGCACAGCCTAGTTCTCTACCAAAGCGAAGTGCCGATTTTCCTTGCCATGGCCCTGGCCTTGCTCCCATGCTCGTCCTCCATTTTTCAGAAGTCGTGCAGTTCCCAGAACGGTCCCTTGCTTTAGTTGCCTCACGTTTTCACTCAGGGCAGAAGGCCGCTTACCCTGTCGTGGTGTCAGAGTCCCAGGGGAGTTGTCACCCTACAGGATGGTGAGAGAAGATCTCCCTAGCACTTTGCTGTTTGGTTTCTGTCTGCTGCGCTTAGAACCTGAAGATCAAGGAGTGTCGGGGTCTCTCAAGGGCTTGTCCAAGCGCTGGCTGGCTGTAGGGGTCTCTGAGGGATGTCCTGTTTCCTCCTTGGAAAACACCTGCTTGGAAGGGAGTATCAGTCTGATCCTCAAGGGAAAACTGGGTGCCCAGAGGCAAGTCCAGTTGAGAAGATGAAGGTGTCTCTAGGGGCAGAATAGGTTCTGAGGGAAGACTTAATCTGGGGTCTTCAGTCTCAAATATGTCACTCAGCTGTTTCACCAGTGGGCTTGGGGGCTTTCCACTGGTCTTCATAGGTGTCCGTGCAATGCCAAGGGTAGGAGAACGGGGATCTGAGTCCTGGGCCTGCTTAGGACCCTCCAGCTGCTCCGCTGCTGGCAGGTTTGGCTGTGGAGAGCTCGCTACCTTGATGGGAGTGCACAGGACACCAGCACTGGGTGAACGTGGGTCTGAAACTCAAGGTAGAAGCTTGCTGTGCAGCGGGCTGCACTGGAATGACTGGGACGCTCTTGGCTGAGCTCACCTCAACCAGGAGAAATAGGACGGGGCAGGGCTCAGCCCAGGCAAGGAGGGGATGCCGGCCCCAATTCCACCTTTGGGTACAAAGCAGCTCAATCCTCCTAGTATACTTCTTTATCTAAGCAATACTTAATGGAAATATGTCTCCAACACTACAATTCATATTCACATAATTAGTATGTCAGTGAGAAAATGATGATTGCTTCCTCAGTAGTTACCAAACTAAGCATGTTTACAGAGGACTTGGCAACACCAATGGCAAGGTCTGAATATAAATTAACAGTGGGAATTTGTCTTCCCTGTGAAACCCACGGGGTGACCTCAGCAGACTCAACCAAGAGAAGCTGAGATCTGTTTATTCTGTTTTCCTTGCTTATTCATCTCTTTAAGAATAATAACTCTGACTAGACAGAAATATGTTGAAACTGTCACTGTAATAAACCTTAATCCTCAATTTTGGGGCTGGAATGCCTTGTACTCCCATATGTATTAGAACCACAGGGCAGAACAACTCTAACTTTCAAATAGAGTGAAAAACCACATGTCCTGGAAGTAATACTGAAATTCTCCAATGATCCAATTTGCCCACTCCTGTGGATCCTTGGCTATTTCTGATCTGAAAGTATAGTTAGTAGAATCAAGGTATCACTTAAAATAATCAGGCAGAAAAATACAGGGAACAGATAGGGAGGAAGAGAGGCAGTATGAAAAGAAAGAAAAGTAAAAGTATGAAAGGGAGGGCTTCCCTGGTGGTGCAGTGGTTGACAGTCTGCCTGCCGATGCAGGGGATGCGGGTTCGTGACCCGGTCCAGGAAGATCCCACATGCCGCGGAGCGGCTAGGCCCGTGAGCCATGGCCGCTGAGCCTGCGCGTCTGGAGCCTGTGCTCCGCAACGGGAGAGGCCACAACAGTGAGAGGCCCGCATACCGCAAAAAAAAAAAAAAAAAAAAAGTATGAAAGGGATTGTGTGAGCATTCATGTACACACACTGTTAGGCAACAGGGAACAGTCAAAGGAAGTAAAGGCAGCAGTGGGGAGAGGGGAAAAAGGGAAGATGAGGATAAGTTCAAAGGAGAAAAACAAGTAATGTATGTAATGCCAAAATAATAAAAATCATATAGGTGTATGATCCTTTATAATTTGTAATATACATACATACCTATACTTGAATAAAAGTTGATACAGTTACGGTCTTACATTCTAAACAACTGAATATATATGCACACCCTCTACACACACACACACACACACACACACACACACACACACACACACACACGGAAAGCTAAATAATTCTATCATTAGAATGCTAGTCGTCACTGGAATGGAAGTTCCAAGAGAACAGGAAACATACTTGCTCTGCTTACCACTACATCCTCAAAGTCTGACTGGGACATGATAAATGTGCCCTAAATATGTGGAGAAGGAAATAAAGAAAAGGGGAACAGAAGTAAAAGAATATAAGAAGAAAATGCGAGGGTACTTGTCTTTAAAAATCAAACATCCATATTTAGGTGACATTGAGTTTCTCTAACACAAAATAACCAATGTAGGATAGCAGATATATTCTCCAACTGGTCCAAAGGTTGACTTCTTGCCTCCACATTAGAATATGCATTTCTCTTATTTTAACGTTAATACTAAATCAAAAATATTTTAATGATTAAATTTTGTATTACTGCTAAAATGGATATGTCCCGTCATAAAAATATACACAATTACATGGCAGGTAAGTTTCAAGAGTGTTATACTCATCACTGAAGGAATCATTAAAAATTATTTTTAAAAAATAATGTCCAAAAAAATTTAAATGCCAATTTACAACTATTAAATATTTACACAAATTCTCCAGCACACATCTATTGCACGAAGCAAAGTAATTTAATAATTAAATACAAATAAGCAATTCTCTACTTGTAGACTAGCAAGTCTGAAATCCATTTTAACTCAAAGACCTCCCAATGGGTTGATTACAAAGGAAGAATTATAAAGGCACTTATAGACTGAGTATTAGAATTGGGGTACAAAAACTGACAGGGGATGGCTGGAAGAACAATAAGCAGAGGCAGTAAAAAGTCAAAGGGCTAGGAGACTTCAGCCAGCAAATGTTGGCTGAAAGGCAGACCAAAACTACAGAAAAGTCAATTAAAATGAGACCAGAAACTCAGTAACAACAAAAACAACCCAATTTAAAAATGGGCAAATAACCTGAATAGACATTTCTCCAAGAAAGATATACAAATGGACAATAAGTACATGAAAAGATGCTCAACATCACTAGTTATTAGGGAAATGGAAATCAAAACCATGAGATAACACTTCACTTCCATTAGGATGGCTATTATCAGAAGACAGAAAATAAGTATTGGCAAGAATGTGGAGAAAGTGGAATCCCTGTGCATTGCTGGTGGGAATGTAAAATAGCACAATGCTACAAAAAATAGTATGCAGGTTCCTCAAAAACTTAACCATAAAATTACCACATGATCCAGCAATCCCAGCTCTAGGTATATACCCACAGAATTGAAAGCAGACTCTCACAGAGATAAATGTCCACCCATGCTCATAGTAGCATTAGTCACAACAATCAAAAGGTGGGAGCAACCCAAGTGTTCACATACAGATGAACGGTTAAACAAAATGTGGTACATACATACAGTGGAATATCATTCAACCTTAAAAAAAAGAATGAATTCTGATATAGGCTACAACAATGAATGAACCTTGAAAACATTATACTAAGTGAAAGAAGCCAGACATAAAAGAACAAATATTGTATGATTCTACTTATCTGAGATGCTTAGAATAGTCAAATTCATAGAGACAGAAAGTAGAACTGTGGTTATGAGGTGCTGGGGGAAGGAGATAATGAAGAGTTATTGTTTAATGTATACAGAGTTTTAGTTTGGGATGATAAAAATTTCTGTAGTAGACAGTGTGATGTGAATGTACTTAATGCCACTGAATTGTATACTTAAAAATTGCCCCAGGGCTTCCCTGGTGGCGCAGTGGTTGAGAGTCCGCCTGCCGATGCAGGGGACACGGGTTTGTGCCCCGGTCCGGGAAGATCCCACATGCCGCGGAACGGCTGGGCCCGTGAGCCATGGCTGCTGAGTCTGCGCGTCCGGAGCCTGTGCTCCGCACCGGGAGAGGCCGCAACAGTGAGAGGCCCGCGTACCGCAAAAAAAAAAAAAAAAAAAAAAAAGGTTAAAATGGTATATTTTATGTTATGTGTATTTTACCACAATAAAAAAAAAAGTTGGTTAAAGAAAGACAAGGAGATACGTCCTGAAATTAGTCATTACTGATCTTAAACAATATACAATTTGAAAAAAGAGAACAGATTATAGAGGATATAGTGGGTTGAAAAGCAGCCCCCAAAAGATATGTCTACATCCTAATCCCCAGAACCTTTGAATGGGACCTCATTTGAAATAAAAAAAAATCTTTGCAGGAAGAGATCATCCTGGATTATTGGAGTGGGCCCTAAATCCAGTGACGAGTGTCCTTTTGAGAGAAAGGCAGAGGGAAATTTGAGACAGACAGAAGAGGAAAATACACAGACACATAGAGGAGAAGGTTAATGTGAAGATGCAGGCAGAGACTGAAGTGATGCAGCTACAATCCAAGGAATGCCAAGGATTTCTGGCAGCCAGCCACCAAAAGCTGGAAGAGGCAAAACATGGAGTCTCCTTTAGAGCCTCTGGAAGGAGTGCTGCCTTGTCAACACCTTCTTTTCAAACTTCCGGCCTCCAGAATTGTAAGAGAATAAATTTCTATTGTTTTAAGCCACCAAATTTGCGGTAATTTGTTACAACAACCCTAGGAAATTACCATAGGGGGTAAAAAGATAAAATGAAAAGAAAGTAGACTTCATGAGCACAGAACATGTCATTCAAGCCAACATTTAACTATGTAAAGCGGGAGAAAAAGGGGATCCTGGGCTTCACCCCTAAGTCGCGATTTCTAGCCATACGATGTCAGAGGGCGAAGTGCTGAAGCCCCCCATCAGGTCAGGGCAGGAGTATGGCTGGCGCATGCTCCTGGCCAGTGTCTCCAGGATATGGCATAGCACCCCGACAGGGACACCAAGACATCAGACCACAAAGAAAGGCTGCACCCTGCTGTATTAAGCTTTACGAGAGAAGTCGTCATCCAAGACATTCCCATCAAGACATTTTAATTCTGTGAATTAACACACCCATATCCCTTTGTCCACTCCCAGACAAAATGAAGATACCTGTCCTCTGCCCCCCATGTTAAATGCTTGTGAGTGATCTTCCAATAGGCAGTGGCATGCACACACACTAAGATGGGCCAGGTGTCCACCCAGTCACATACAGTAGGAACTGGGAGATGGAAGATGTGTAAGGATGCCGTGTATGGGTATTACTTAACTGGCACCCCTAACCAAGCCAAGTCTTCCAGAATTTCTCAAGTTGATTTTACTATTAACTGGGCAGGAAGGAGGCCCTGGATTCTTTTTTATTTTTTTTAATTAAAAAAATGGTTGACTCAGTTTTCAATTCTTAGACATGGATATATATTTTCTTTTGTATGTCTTTTTTTTTTTTTTTAAGAAATCATGTTGGATTAGGAGCATACTTGGTTGTAAAAGAGTAGTGTCATGTAATTTGCAATGAGGGAAGCTATTCTGAGTGTGTTTTACTTTTTAAATCCTTTACTACCTGCTAGAGAGACTACCACATGGTCAAACTTAGTATGTGGAACTATTTGGCTGGAAAAAAATGAGATTTATACTGGAGGAAGCAGAACAGTAATAATCTGAGTCCTGGGCTGTCCTCAGGCTGTCTTGGATAGTTCAGCTAACCTCACTAACTCAAACTCAAACACATCTAGTTTGAGGATCACCCTAAAAACATTCTAACTAAAAGTACAAAAGATATTTACTAATTAGAAAAGAAATGAGAATTTGTGTTGTTGATTTTATGCTGACCTTGTTATATTTCATTTTAGTATTTTCAAACAAACAATTAATGCTATTTTTATGTTTCACTTTAGCAAGAGGAATTTGTATGTACAAGGAAGATGATACATACTCTATTATATACAATTATATTCCTCAATGAATTATCTTTAAGTGGCAGGCAGATTTTTAAATATTTCAGTATAGTACGCTATTACCTACACTTGACATTCAATCCACAATAGCACTGTAATATCAGATATAATTCTAATTTATTCTTCTTCAAATATTCTAAAATGTTGCATTCTTTTTCCTCCCATCCGTTTACTTCACACATTTCTCCAATCACCCTGAAACCATCTTCTCTTCTCTTCTTCACACACACACATACTCTCTCTCTCTCCCCCACCTCTTTTCTCCCTTCATTCCTATATCCTTTCTTCTTGAATTGAATACAGCCACTAGAGGGCAATAAGTTTACAAAGATAAATGTACTTATCTATAATGAATTGAGATTCACATACTAATAAATTTTAAAACTATCATCATCACAAACCATAAAGCATTGGCAATTAGACTTGAATATGCAAGGTATGCATTTAAAACTCTAAAATTTATCCTAGAAAAGGAGTTCATAGAAGCATATAATAACGTTCAAAAAAGGAATTCCATTTTCTCACTAAGCACTAAAAAAATATGCTTAATTCACCTACACATAGCAATATTAGAAATCAGGATTTTTTTTTTTTAACATTAGCCAGACCAGAGAAGGAAAAACGGAGAAACAAAAACACAAAAAGGTACAATATGCAGGGTGGGTAGAAAAGAAGCGATTTCTTCCAAGCCTCCCACTACTACATTCAGAATACGATGAACTGAATAATGTAGTGGGGTTTACCAATCCTTTCTTCTATTAAAATTATGGGGAAATTTAACAGGTATACTTTTGGGGGAGAAAAACAGCAACCGTAGAGAGAAATACAGACTTCACTTCTTTTCCCCCAAATAAGGTTACGAGGCAGGAAATAAGTTAACAAACAGTCACTAACCCTGACAGATAATTTTACTATTTTTTGCACAGAACCCAAATTCAAATGAACTTTTTTACTCTATATTTATTTACACTGACATTACAAAACGTCAACACTTTTAACACTGACATTTTCTTACCCTCATTGGATGTATATCAGCATAGGGAGGTTTTCCTTCCGCCATTTCTATAGAAGTAATGCCAAGGGACCAGATGTCAGCCACACAGTTATAGCCTATTTCTTGAATTACCTCAGGAGCCATCCAAAATGGAGTTCCTATCACAGTATTGCGTTTTGCCATTGTATCCTGCAAAAGCATTACACAGACATAAATATTACTACAAAAACACTAAGGAAATGTATTTGCCAACATATTCTTTAAACTACATATCTGAAAGCCTCAAATACTACAGGTTATATCTGAAACTATTTTCCTAAAATTTCAACTAGCTGTGACATGACATACTTAGAAACTTTGAATTCTGAAAAAACCAAGAGTCCACAAGTAACTTATCTCCACTACCTTCATTAAAGACAGTCATTAAAGATAGTACTATAACAATAAAAGCTACAGAAATGAACAAATGTAGCTTTCCTTTCTGAATATTTAAGCATTTTGATGACAATATATATTTTCATATTCATTCAATGTCTCTTAAATTGTAAATAAAAGTAATAAATAATATGTAAATAATGGCTCCTTCTCCCTGATAATAATGGAGTTACGCATTTCTTTCCATAACCCCCAAAATATATTATCAAAGTTTAGTCATACTCAAACCTGGACATATAAACCAAAAGTGTTTCCAAAAGTATTACACTTACTGTTAACTGACCAGCAACTCCAAAATCTGCCAATTTTGCATGTCCTTCTGTATTGAGGAGAATATTTCCAGCTTTTATATCTCTGTGTATTTTTCTCATAAAGTGTAAATATTCTAGTCCTTTCAAAGTAGATTTAAGAATAGTTGCAATTTCATCTTCTGTTAACTGGAAAGAAATATTTTAAAAACTCAATTGAAATGCCATGTTAGATAAACACTTACAAGAGAGCACTGTTAACAAGCACTTCTTTCTAAAGACCATTAGCCTCTAGGAAAAGGCTAAAAGGTAAAGTACTGAGAACTTCTGATGAAAGAAAATGTCATCATTCAATTTCTCCTTTCTTTAAAATTATCAATGTCATTCCTAACATATAACATATCTCAAGAAACAACATGACCCTAAGAAATCACTATTCCCTATATCACCTAACACTGAGATGGCAATATTGCAGCTATCTGTCCTGAAAAAGTAAATTCAGACACCCTTCCCTGTGGTGCCTCCAATTACTGATGAAAATGGAAACCAACAGTGTTACATAAAAGAGAGGAAATGAGAAAGGGTGGATTGCCAAGAGTCTCCTGCATGAAGTGTTCACACCAATACCACTCCTCCTCCTTCCAGCCAGCTCACTCCTGATCCACCCAGGTCCTAGATTTCTGACCCTAATAATGAGAACTCAAAAATGGAAATGTCAGAGAAAGACTAGGAAAATGGGAACACGAACAAAGGCTGTCAGGGGAAGGAAAAGGGAGGAGGGAGGAGAAAAGAAGGCCAAGGACGAGAGAGGAGGGAAAAAAGATTCTTAGTAGTTGTCGCAGTAGAGGCAGTGCTATCTGTACCAGGCATTGTGCTACGAGTTTTGCATGCATTATCTCATTTATCCTTATAACAACCCTATAAGGTAAATACTATTATTATCACCATTTGACAAATGAAGTTATTACACATGTTCAGTAACTTCCTTCTGGTCACACACAAGTAAGATTGAACCAAGATGTGAGTCCCCTTTAATCATAATCTATGTTTTTAACCACCATGCCTCTCTTGACAAACCTTATTCAAGTGCAACCTGTGAAAGTCCCTATTTTTATCAAAAATATCCTCTTAGTTTTTAAATACATCAAGTAATATCAATAGCTCAGGATAATAAAACCTACTTCACACTATAAGCATAACCACTATAAGCATAACCCAAAGAAATAAGTTGAGAGAAAGGAAAGAATCTCAGTTTATACAGAGATAGAGGACATTGCTCTATATGAGAGAGAGAGAAAGGGAAAAAAAAAAGAAACTCAGAAAGAATTCAAATGCCCCCCACACAGTGGGATAACAGGAAGATACAGTAAAAATTGAAAATATAAAAATATGAAGACTATGTAAAATGTGAAAATAACTACTGGAAGAAGCTTGCTTCCACCACCACCAATCCCGCAGTGGTTCATGTCAAGAAATAACTTGGGTGAACAACTGGATATTCACATGTAAAAAAAAACTGAAGTTGGACTCCTACCTCACACCATATACAAAAATTTACTCAAAATGGATCAACAACCTAAATATGAGTTAAAACCACAAAAGTCTTAGAAGAAAACATAAGGGTAAAACTCCACGACCTTGGGTTGGGCAATGTATCATTAGATACAGCATCAAAAGCACGAGCAACAAGAGAAAAATACAGATAAAACTGAACTTTATCAAAATTAAAAACTTTTGTGCATTAAAGGCCATTATGAAGAAAGTGAAAAGACAACCCACAGAATGGGAGAAAGTATTTGCAAAGCATGTATCTGATAAGAGTCTGGAATCCAGAATATATAAAGAACTCTTCTAACTCAACCAAGAAAAGGCAAACAATCCCAATGGCAAAAGACTTGAATAGACATTTCTCCAGAGAAGATATACAAATGGTCACACATAAAAAGACAGATGTTCAACATCATCATCATTGGTCATTAGGGAATGCAAATCAAAGCCACAATAAGGTATCACTTTACACCCACTAGGATGGCTATAATAAAATTAAAAAAAATAGAAAGTAACAAGTGCTGGCAAGAATGTGAAAAAATTGACATTCTCATGCATTTCTGGTGCAACCATTGTGGAAAACAATATTTAAGTTCCTTGGAAAGTTTTTTTAAGAAAGTTAACCACAGAATTACCATATGACCCAGCAATCCCATTCCTAGGTAAATACTCAAAAGAATTGAAAACTGGTACTCAAACAAATACGTACATGAATGTTCATAGTACTACTCACAATGGCCAAAATGTTGAAACAACCCAAATATCTATGAACAGATGAATAGATAAACAAATTATGGTATACACATACAATGGAATGGAATATTATTCAGTCATGAAAAGGAATAAAGTATGGGCATGTGGATGGACCTCAAAAACATTAAGCTGGGCACAAAAGGGCACATATTGTATGATTCCATTTATATGAAATATTTAGAATAGGTAAATCCATAGAGAAAGAAAGCAAACTGGTACTTGCCAGGAGCTAGGGGAAGAGGGGGAATGGGGAGAAACTGCTTAATGAATAGGGGTTGATGAAAATATTTTGGAACTAGACAGAGGTAGTAATTACACAACATTGTGAATGCACTAATGCCAAGGAATTTTTCACTTTAAAATGGTAAATCTGTTATATGAGTTTCACCTCAATTAAAAAAAAAACCCTTATCATGTTAAAATTTCTAAGCAAATTGCCAGGTGGTTTACCTTTAAATACAACACCAATATATATTGTCATAAAGTATTGTACAGATCATGCAAAGCTTTGCAGGTCATGGGTAAAGAGTCTGGATTAATTGAAAATTCTAATACTTCCAGGAACTGATTCTCTACCTCAGACCAGATGGTCTGACTTCATGGTCCACAGACAGCAAGCGGTATGTTCTGAAGCTGCACTATCCAATACAGTAGCTCCCCAGCATTTGAAACATAGCTAACCCAAATTGAGATATGCTATAAATGTAAAATATACACCAAAGTTCAAGGCCTAGTACCAAAAGAGAATGTAAGGTATCTCATTAATAACTTACATACTGCTTACACTTTTACATGATATGTATATATTAATTATATTAATTATTTTATTTAAAATCTGTTAATGTTTAATATAAGCTATTGATATTAATAAAATATTATTAGATGTTATAACATTAATATTACATATTAATATATTTAATACATTATTAAAATTAACTTCATCTATTACTTTTTTTTTAAATGTGGATGCTAGAAAGTTTAGAATTACATATGTGGCTCGTGTTATGTTTGTACTGAACAGCAGTGCACTAAGAAAAGGGTCCACAAGAGCAGAGATCTTTGGTTCACCAAGGTATCCACAATGCTTGGAACCATGCCTGGCATACAGTTAGCACTCAATAAATAATTAATGAATGGGTACAGACTTGTAGTTACTAAAAGAAAAGAGAAATTCACAACTGATGTTCCCAGTTTTTTTAATTAGTGGTTTGCAGCCACGGTGGGGGAGTGGAGGCAGGAGTGCCGCTGAGGGCCACCACACCACACCACTGCAGAGGTATGCAAGGTGGTGGTGCTGTCATATGGACCTGGGTTCTCTCCCCTCTCCCTATTCCACATTCCTGGATAAAGATTAAAGAGCTCGGGGTGTTACAAAAGCAGTACCAGTCCAAAAAACTGTGTCGTGTTTAGTTACTTCAATGCTGACCTTTTCAGTTACCTAGACCTCAATTTTTATCCTCTTAGCATTTCACTATTTCCAACCAATAAGTAACTAATCCTTCATTAACTCCTTGATTTGTTGTCTCTGCTCCTGTACCCTATATTTCAGAGCTGCATTAGAGAAAGTTCAGAATTAAATTGACTTACTATACTTCAAGGTCTCAGGATCTACCTGATGTCATTGCTGTAAAGCACTGAATGCTAGAAGACTTCAAAAGTTCATTCCAACTCTATGATTTTATAACAAATTAACAAAAGATCTTCATAGTCGGGCTTCCCTGGTGGTGCAGTGGTTGAGAGTCCGCCTGCCGATGCAGGGGGACACGGGTTCGTGCCCCGGTCCAGGAGGATCCCACATGCCGCAGAGCGGCTGGGCCCGTGGGCCATGGCCGCTGAGCCTGCGCATCCGGAGCCTGTGCTCCGCAACGGGAGAGGCCACAGCAGTGAGAGTCCCGCGTACCGCAAAAAAAAAAAAAAAAAAAAGACTTCATAGTCTTTTCTTAACAAAAGACTATAATAAATAATAAATTCACACTAATTTGGACATCCATTTTTATTCTTTCAACAAGTATCTACTTCACTGGCTCTCTCGTGTAAATCCTGTTAAAGGTGCTGGGTATACAGTGGTGAAGAAACTAACTGTCCTAGTTTTTACAAAGCTTACAAGAATACCTAAGGCCACAGCCTGTATTTGGTCCTGAATTATTAAAGGTAGAGAGGACTGATCTGAAGCAAACGTGTAAAGTTTCTAAAGCCTCTCTCCCATTATGCTTTTCTCCTCCTACTTCAGGGGGTCATTTCATATCTTCCCCTAATCAAAAAACATGATGCAATATCCAATCATTCATACCAGTACATGGATAAGTCTTAATTTAAAATTATTTGTGTACAGTATTATTTTAACAATCCATCTGAATATTAAGGCTCAAATGTACCTGCACTTTAAGCCTTTTAACTTCAACTACAAAATGAAAGGTTTCTATCCCTCAATAAAATCATTTTAAACAATAATAAACAAGTAAACAAGTATTTTCTAGAACACAGAAATATAATGTTGACTTAAATTTTTATATTACTTTAAAGTTATAGAGTATTTTATGTGCATTTCACACAATTAAATAAACAAACACTTTATCGTCCCTTTCTATAGATGAGGGAGAAATTGAGTGGTCTGTCAAACACAACTACTTAAGGGGCAAGCCCACGTGTCTTCTGACTCTATAGTAGTGGGATAGTCTATACTCTATAGACTATCACATCACTGCCAGATGTCACAAACATGAATATATGAACTAGTCTCAATATAAGAAAATAGGGAGTTGCAAGGCTTGTTCCAAAGGTGATATTCAAGATATGTATCTGACAAAGAGTAAAAGCAATATGTAATCAGAACAGTCATGAGCCATAAAGCCAACCAGTCAGAACAGCTACAGTGGTTAACAACAGTAAGAATAGATACCAGCCAGAAACAAACAGTAAAACTGAACAGCAGCCCTGTGTATCAGGCAGAATGCCTACTGCATCTTAGCATTCAAATCTAAATTATTTTAAATGGTGTGCCGGCCAAAGAAAACAAGTATACCTGTAAATGAACTCAGCAAGTAAGCAGACTCACCTAGCCTGAAAAGTGACCTTAACTGAAGACATCAGAGGTAGCTTTCTGAGTATTTTATTGAAAACAGATGCTTAACCCCACTAAAAAGAGCACATAGATGAATTATTTAAACATTTTAAAAACAGTTAAATAAAAGTAAACAAAAATCAAAGTAAGTATCAAATCAGTAGGCAAGAAGAGTTTCTAATCAATAAAAGCAAAGAATTATGAGAATTTATTAGCTTTGTCTACATAAAAACTATAAGCTTAGAAAACAGAAAAATATTCACAGCAAATACAGTAAGATACTTAGTATACAGAATTACTTAGAACATAAAGAGCTCACAAGAAAAACAATAAAATCTCAATAAATAAATAGGCAAGGAAATGAATATGCAATTCACAAAACTTATAATAGGGCTAGTTAACATACATGAAAAATATTAAACTGCACTAATTATCAAAGAAAAGCAAATCAAAATAACGAAGTATCAATTGTAAAATTATCCCATACGGGTCACAATGTTGCTGAGAATAACATGTGTGGCATGTATAAGAGTATAAGCCATGTGTAACAGTGATCTAAGAAAGTATATTTTCCAAAAAGCCCTAGAAAACATTCATTCTCTGAAAAAACATTTATTAAGCACCTGCTCTATGTTGAATTTAAAACATCTCTAACTTTTAACCTCATGGAGTTCCAACCTAGCATGAAAGACAGACTTATAAACTACTATAAAAAGCACTTTCAAAGTGAAATGGAACCAGAGTAGAGAGTGATTAATTAGGGAAGGAAAGAGGAACTGGCATTAAAATTAGGCTTTGAATAAGAAAAGTAGTTCCCTGTCCAGAGAAAGGAAAGACCATCAGTACAGTAACTCAAATAATTAACTGAAGAATAGAAATATGATAGCTATGAAGTGGCACTCAGATATCAAGTGAGGCCCATTTTCCTTCCTTCCACTAAGATGAGAAAAATGGTAAAAAGTGATGGGTCAAACAAACACATGAATGGATGCTCACCATCACTAATCATTAGAGAAATGCAAATCAAAACTACAACGAGGTATCACCTCACACCAGTCAGAATGGCCATCATCAAAAAATCTACAAACAATAAATGCTGGAGAGGGTGTGGAGAAAAGGGAACCCTCTTGCACTGTCGGTGGGAATGTAAACTGATACAGCCACTATGGAGAACAGTATGGAGATTCCTTAAAAAACTAAAAATAGAACTACCATACAACCCAGCAATCCCAGTACTGGGCATATACCATGAGAAAACCATAATTCAAAAAGAGTCATGTACCACAGTGCTCATTGCAGCTCTATTTACAATAGCCACATGGAACCAACCTAAGGGTCCATCGACAGATGAATGGATAAAGAAGATGTGGCACATATATACAATGGAATATTACTCAGCCACAAAAAGAAACAAAATTGAGTTATTTGTAGTGAGGTGGATGGACCTAGAGTCTATCATACAGAGTGAAGTAAGTCAGAAAGAGAAAAACAAATACCATATGCTAACACATATATTTGGAAGCTAAAAGAAATATATATGGTTCTGAAGAACCTAGGGGCAGGACAGGAATAAAAACGCAGACAGAGAGAATGGACTTGAGGACATGGGGAGGGGGAAGGGTAAGCTGGGACGAAATAAGAGAGTGGCATGGACATATATACACTACCAAATGTAAAACAGATAGCCAGTGGGAAGCAGCCTCATAGCACAGAGAGATCAGCTCGGTGCTTTGTGTCCACCTGGAGGGTGGGAGGGAGATGCAAGAGGGAGGGGATATGGGGATATATGTATGTGTATAGCTGATTCACTTTGTTATACAGCAGAAACTAACACAGCATTGTAAAGCAATTACACTCCAATAAAGATGTTAAAAAAAAAAGACTATAGGAACAAAAAGCAGATCAGTGGTGGCCAGAGATTAAGTGTGGAGAGAGGGGTGACTATAAACACACAGCAGGACTGGGTGTTGGGGGGTGTGGGGCTGTCTGTTCTATATCTTGATTTTGGTGGTACTCACAAGACTTTATACACTTGTCAAAAGTCTTAGAACTGTACTCCCCAAAATGTGAAGTTTTCTGTACATAAATTTAAAAAGAAAGTGCACTGAATCTTATTAAATTGGCTTCGATAAGAAATGGAGTTTGGAGAAAGAAAAAAAAAGTGATGGGCCAAATTTCAGCCTTGTAAGTGTCAAAATGCAGGTAAATCTTAGCAAATTCGGAGCAAAAAACGTTTACTTGGTCTCTTTTAAATATCAATGGTAGCAAATGAACTTTGGAAAAGAACAATATCTATATCAACATTTAAACCATTCTACACGTATTTTGTGTCACTAATGGAGACTAGGAAAGGAAGGAGTGCAGGCCTTCCTAGATGTAGGCCTTGATCTAGATGTTTATTTCGTATCCTTTGGACACATACGGACTATTTGGGGTGGAGGGGGAAAGGAGTTAGTTGACAGTCATTTTCCTAAACAGAGTTTTGTTTTCAAACAATCTTTAAATGTTTTTAACAAATTTCATTTGCATACAAACACAACCAGTTACCAAATAGATTTCTTTTTGGCAACAGAGAGAAGTACTTCTTCCCATTACTATAAAAATTTTTAGTATCTTTATTTCTATAATTATGACTTTTCATCAGATAGATTTCAAACTCCTGAGTTTTATATTGAAAATATTTAGGGAGAAAAGAAAAACACAAAAGAGAGTATCTGCTTTATACAGAAAGAGGTAACACAAGATTTTAGTTCTAAGATGGAAAATGCTTAGATCCATTCTCAAACCACAGCTAACACTTCTTTTAGTAGTATCTGTCAAGAATCCATTCCATGGGCTTCCCTGGTGGCGCAGTGGTTGAGAGTCTGCCTGCCGACGCAGGGGACATGGGTTTGTGCCCCAGTCCGGGAAGATCCCACATGCTGCGGAGCAGCTGGGCCCATAAGCCATGGCCGCTGAGTCTGCGCGTCCGGAGCCTGTGCTCCGCAACGGGAGAGGCCACAACAGTGAGAGGCCCGCGTACCGCAAAAAAAAAAAATCTATTCCAATGAAAAACTTCATCAACAGAGTACTTCATTTGTGGATTTTATTAGGTTATCGTCAATACAATACAGATTTAATTTTATTTGTCACTATACAAATGCAGCAATGTCATTTTAAAATCATTTGAATCATATTTTAGAGCCTAGTTTAAAAAAAAAAGAAAAGAAAAAGGAGGACGGGAGAGTGATACTACACCATGAATGAAATATTCAGTAATCAGAGATGGAAATAAGACTTTATAGCTGAGCTAATACATTAAAAGACGGAAGTCTACATCTGGTTTCAATACTGGTATGAATTCATTGGCAAATTTAAAAAGAATCCCATTGTACAAAAACAAAAAGATGGTTTTGATAGGCTTTAGTCCTCTGGTTACTTTTGTTTCTAGAGTCATATGATTAGTACAATAATATGATACATTTAGTATGTCACTGTGTATATGGTTTTGATAAAAATGCACCCACCAAGGAGTCTGAAGAGCACATGCACAAGCTGTTTTAAAATACACGTACTGCCTTAATGTTTTTACTTTAGTAAAAACAAATTCAAGGGAGGCTTTGTAAGTTCATACAAAATTAAGAATTTTAACTTTCTAAAAATGAATCTTTGACAATCTTAGCTAAATCCTGCCTGTTTGACATAGTTATTTATGCATATAAAATAATACATTAATTCTATATTTAATACTTACTATCTATTAAGGAAACAAACCAAAAAATGAGACATAGTTCCCCTTTTCAAATGCCATAGACAGATAACTATAGAAACTTTATTATCAAATTTTAAGTTTTAACTTGCACAGTGACTTTTCATGAAGTTTTGAAAACCATTTGAGCAAAACTCACCAGTGTAATCCTCACATGGTCTTTTAAGGCCTGGATCAAATCTCACCTCTTTCAAGAAATCACCCTTTATTCCCCAAGTAAGGATTTATCTGTCCAGTGATGATAATGATAATATCAACAACTCACACTTACTGAGCTTTTACTATACCAGCCACGTTACAGGTATCATTTCATTTAATATCCAAACACAAAAACAGACGGTAGGCACCAACAAAATTTACTGAGAGCCTGTTATACTGTCCTTGCCTTCATGGTGCTTGTAATTTAGTGGGGAAGGAAGGGAACAGGAACAAATAATTACAATATTAAAAAATGCCTGCTACAACAAGATTAGGTATAGGAGCACTCCAGGACAGCAGGTGATTAATCAGAACCAGTACTCTTTTTTTTTTTTTTTGCGGTACGCGAACCTCTCACTGTTGTGGCCTCTCCCGTTGCAGAGCACAGGCTCCGGACGCGCAGGCTCAGTGGCCACAGCTCACGGGCCCAGCCACTCCGCGGCATGTGGGATCTTCCCAGACTGGGGCATGAACCCGTGTCCCCTGCATCGGCAGGCGGACTCTCAACCACTGCGCCACCAGGGAAGCCCAGAACCAGTACTCTAAAAATAAAATCCAAACCATATACTTTAACCCTCAAGGTCTTGAACGATACAGTTCTTGCAGCCTTGACAATCTCACCACAGCACTCTCCCCATACAAGGAAGTCTTCACAGAGGAGGTGACTTTTGAGCTGACTCTTGAAGAATGAACAAAGTTTGTCAGGAGACAAAAGAGGGAATGGAATACTAGGTATGTGTAAAGGGAATGGGCACACAAATAAACGAAATCCAGTACCAGTTCTTTGTGTCTGACTGTAACATGTATAGGAAAACAGTGCAGAATGCAAAGGTAGGTTAGGGGTCAGTTCTGCTTTACGTGCCTACACATTTTTAAATGGAAAGATGGTATGATTGTACCTCAACTTTTAAGAAGGAGACTGTGACAGTAGACTCTCAGCCAAAGACTAAAAGTAGGTAAGCTAGTGTGGAGAATGTAATAATAAAATCATTTACAGCAGTAGTAGTAGTAGCAGCAGCAGCAACTGCAGTAGTAGCTAATAGGTATGTAAACTTGCTTAAAATCCCAATGGATTTTTTAGTCAAAATTTCTAATTTTGAGATGAAGCGATGTCAAAGCATGCAGTTAAGCAGGAAGGCACTGAAAGCAAAATCCAAAATTCTTTCTTTCATAATTCAAACTGAAACTGCCTAAGCACTAAAAAATAACATAGGGCTTAGGTAGCACCTCTCAACCAAAACAAAACAAAACAAAAAAAAGAAAGGAATTGTCATTAAAAATGAACATGCCCTCTAACCCAGTAATTCCATTTTTCAGGTATCCAATGGCCGTCACAACACAGGTATACCAATAAATACCTACGAAAGTTTCCTGCAGCTTTGATTACAACAACAACAAAAATTGGTCAGTTGGAACTCATTTTATCCAAAGTACTGAAAAAAATACATTCTGTTATTTACACACAGACCTATATGTACTGGTATGGGAAGATCTCTGAGATACATCAGAAGTTTAAAAAAAAAAAAAAGGCAAGGTATAGAACACCACATATGCAGTATAAATCCCTCGTTTAAAACAAAATATGCATACGTATGTGCCGAAAGAAGCCACAAGAAACTAACTGACATCTCCTCCAGGAAGTAAAACTAAGGGCTGAGTAAGGAGACGCTAAGTTCCTCTTCTGTACTATTTGAAAGTTTTACAATGTGCTCATATTACTTTTTTTCCCCTTAATTTATATAATTAAAATGGGAGGAGTTTACACATTCTAAAAGTTTAAAGAATTATGCAATACTGTTTTAAAAGATCTCCATCTAAAACTGTTAAAATTAGAGATTTGCTACCTAAGGAGCTGAATTTCCATTTTCTGGAAAATTAACTTACATACATTTCTTGACTTCCTAAGATTAAATAATATTTCACTGTATAAGACAACAATCTTTTAATATGTTTTTCTAATACTAGAGAATATCCACTATTTCAACAAATATCATAAAATTCTTAAATCACTAATAATTAAAATCTAAATCCCATCTTTTTAAGTTTTTGCCTTAATAGTAATAAAATACAATTTACATTTGTATAGAACTTTATAGGTTACAAAATGCTCTGACACTCATCATCTTTGTTCCTCACAAGAAAACACTGAGGTAGATAAGGCAAGTAATATGATATCAGATCCATTTTAGGATTAGGCCATCTGAAGTTTAAAGGAGTTACACAACGTACCAGGGTCACAGAGCTAACACATAACAACCCAGGAACTGATGTTTAGTTTTCTGATTCCACATCCACGAGTCCTTCCACTAAACCACGTCATTCCAAATAACCACTGTCACAGTGCGCTATGGGTCAGGCTTATGACAGGGAGGGAGGGCTCATCGTAGATCTGGCAGTGACGGGCAGTCTGCCAGGAGAGGAATGTACGATATAAAAATAAAGTGCACGAAGGTGGGCCTGACTTATGAAAGGGAAATAGAACTGGGAGAAATGCCAAGAAATATAGCAACTAAGGTGAAGACTGGGCAGCTTACCAATAAGGGAAGCCAAGGAAATACTTTTGTAAGTTTAATTTACTTAGTTAAGGTAGAAGAGAAAGTCTATTGGAGGGACTATTTTGCAATGTGGAAAGATCATAAAGAAAAGTGTTTATAATCCAATCAAAAGATTTAGAAAAGATGTAATGGAGCGTGATGCGTATGATGTATTTAATCAGAGATTAAGATGGGGCACATGATTGCTATGAAAAATTCTAAGGGTCTAATCCTACAGTGCATGGTCATGTTAATGCTGTGGCTTGGAACTTTAAGAGGCATGTGTGAAATACACTTAGAACTGAATCTCACTGTATGGGAGACACCAAATAAGGAGCAAGAATTACTTTCCATACAAAAGGACTCACTCTCCAAAGATTCTAGTATAGTACTGAACAGCAGTACCTGTTCAGGTTGAGAAAATCCTTATAAGAGAAGGGGCCATGGACACCACAACTAAAAACAGGGTTAGGCCACCATTGTCTAAATGAAACCATGGATCTGTAATCCTGAAAAGCAGACTTTCCAGAATTCTTACAGCAAACACTTACTGCTGACACAGAGGAGCAGGCTCCTTGAGATACAGCCCTTACTGTATCTTACTGTGACAAAAGGGAGAAAAGGTTGAGGTCCCCACAGTTTTAACTGCCACTGTTAACAGATACCTCTTCTAACACCGAACGTTCATTTTGGGAGTTATTTTAGAGGGTTTTGTATGCACGCGCGTGCGTGTGTTTTATTCTTGATATATCTTGTTTTGATTTTAGGTTTGGTAAATACATAGATATACCTGTTATTTTGGGCCATTCGAACACCCATTCACCCTTCTCCTCCTAACATACCCTCATTTCCCTTTAGGGAATCACTACTTCCCCATCCTCAAGCCATGAATTCTAGCAGTCAGCTCCATCCTAGCTCCAGGTTAGACACATGTCCTAGAGCTAATCCAGTTACCCCATCACATTCCAATGGCCACAGAAAAAGGTACATGACCCATTCAGAAGCAGTGAGGTACAACACTGCTGGGTTTCAACTAGAAAGGTATAATCCAGGTAGCTGCTAGCAGCCATCTTGTCACTATAAGGTAAGAGTCTGAGAGTGGAGTCAATACAGAAGTATCAGGACAAAGAGACGAATCCAAGTAATTCCTTTCACCTTGAATCAAACCATGCATGAAACTAGCTCTGCAAAGATTTTTTGTTATGTGAGCAAATAAATTCCCTTCTTGGCTCAAGCCAGTTTAGGATGAGTTTTCTGTAATTTATAATCAAGAGTTGAAACTGATGTAGTAAATTTCAAGTAGATACCAAAAAGCGGGAGGTTCCTGGAAAAGAGGTCTGTATAAAGCACAAACTGGTGACCAACTCTAGAACTGCTAGAGGTTATTCCAAATATTTAACAGCATGAGATCTCTAAAGCTGATTTCTATTTTCTGCCCCCAAACAAAAGGGTTACAATAATAAGGGGTGGGAAAAGCAGAATAAACATGTCTTTTAAAAGGAACATGAATGCTTTTTTAAAGTCCTCTTTTTGCCTTCTTTTTCCTAGTACCACCTGCCCCGGCCAATAAATGTTTACTCCATTATATTAAAACTGCATTTAGATATCTAATTTTACAGAACTCCTCAAATGTTTCAGCATTCATTAGTTTTTATGACATACATGATACAATCAACACACGATGGTGACCAAAACCCCTTGCTAAAAATCAATGGTTTAGGGAAACTGGAGGAGTTAAGTAGCAATTTCTGAAATACCTAAATCTCAAAAGTAATACTTAAGCTTACATGCAAGGCTTTATCTGAACATCCATCAAGCTTCAGACTCCAACTGCTTTACAATCAAAATTTCTCTCCCTCTTACTCCTTCTTTCTTGGGAAAAACAATACATACATTTAATGGGGCCCTTAGGTATTCAACATGAGGAAAACACTGGAAAAAACAACAGAGCAACTCAGTAACTCCCTTCCACCCCTCACCACTCTATCTCATCCCACCCAAAAACAGGAAGGTTGAGGATATAAAATAGTCAAGGTTTTAAACAATAAAAAATTTATGGGACTCTTCTAGAAAAACAAAAATCTGCTCAACACAAAGTACATACATTAGAAAACATAACTAGAATATTTTAGCCATTATTATATACCAAAGGGCAGAGAAGGGTTTTCTTTCATGAAATCTGGATTGCAGATGTCTGGCAAAAAAAAAAAAAATTAATAATCTATCACAAAGTCCGACAACTAGTGATTCAAAATGAAAGCTTTCACTACTTACACCATATGTAAATATACATATACACAAGCTGCTTATAATCCCTTGATCTGAAGAGAAAGAGAACTGATACTCTACTGTGAAAATGGTCAGTGGGCAGACATTTTAAAATCCTTTCCCACATGAAAAGATTCCTGAAAAAGAGATCAGAAGACAACAGAAAAGCACTCAATATATGTGGAGTTATAAAGCCCGTATGAACTAGTATCTATTACACAAAGAGGGAACATGCAACAAGGTGATTAGGAAAGTCAAACATGAATTAGTCCAATAACACAGAGGCAAATATAAACCCTAAAAAGCACTTTATGGAATAGAAATCCACACATATCAAAAAGATGTCTATTATTAACGATTAAATAATATCAAACTTTGAAGCTCCAAATAAATCTTAAATCAGTAAGAAACTGGTATGCCTTCACTAAGGGAAAAAAATACTTGTCTGAAGTAGTACATAACTAACATCAAGGCAGAATATATATTTTTAAAATACAACAAATCAAACATTTACCAAAAAGACTATTATGTACAAGGCATTAATTCTAAGGGCACTAAAATAAAATATCTTAGTATATTCTGAATAGCACTGCCTGATTCTATTAAAGAAACTCTCACTGTACCTAAAAATGTAAGCTCTATCTCACAGAGCTTACATACCTCCCTCATTAACAATGATAATTCAGGGTACCAATGGTGAATGTTAGGATTCTGTCCTTGGTTCCATAGTCCTCTGTATTATTCCACCCAAACACATTATCTGATAATGTACACAATGCAAAGACACTCCCATCTATGTAAGTGAGAAGATAGGACGATGATGACGATAACAATGCAAATACATATAGGGCTTCTTTTGTACCAGGTGCTGTTCCTAGCACTTTACATATGTACAATCTTCAGAACAACTCGATGAAGTAGGGTAGTCTTCTTATCCCATTTAGCAAATGAAGAAAACGAGTCACAGAAAAGTTAAGAAACTTGCCCAAGTTCACACAACTAGTATGTAGCAGAGCCAGAATTCAAGACATTCTGGGCTCCAGACTCTATGCTTTTAACTTCTACAGTTCAATTCTAGCAGTCAGCTATAATTTCAACCCTTTCTTTCCCTCTAATCTACTTTACCACTCTATGATTCAGTTTCTCATCTGGAAAATGGGTCAATAATTGTTCTTACCTCACATAGTTGTTCAGTCCTTACACGAGGATTAAATGCAATAATCTATATAATGTGCTTGGCACATACCAGTACTACAGTAATAGCTATTACAATATCTATCAAACGTCTGTCACTGGAGTTGAGAATCACTGCTATAAAACTAACAAAAAAAAAAAACTAACAATCGGTAAGAATTTACCAAGAATGGTCTCAATGTGTCCTTCACAGTTCTAAAGTGATACCTGAATAAACCTGACTTTCCCAATTATTTCCATTATAAAATAACAAGTCCACCACAAGCCTTCAGGTAAATAAATATACATAACTTACGAACTGCTCTCTTCAGTCTGGAACTTTCTCTCCATTATTTTGTATTCCCTCAATGCCCCCTCCCCTGCTCCCCACCCAATCACAGAATATATCAATATTTCATCCTGGGAAAAGCAGACAATAATTTCTCGTATATAACAAAATGGACATTTATTGTGTTTTAAGACACAAACTTTAAGTTAGTATTTTAATGTCGTTTCCACCTGCACAGCTGGGTACCCTGAAAGGTTTCAACCAGAATGCTATTCTCAGAGTCTGCCTTCACCAAAGAGCTACAAAACTATGAAGACTCAAAGAACAGTAGCAATTCTCTAGACCCAGGTCTAGTGCTCATCAACATTTAAGTTTGCTCCTAATTTTCTGTTGTGACAACACTCTGGAACATTTCTCACTAACCAATTGTGCTAGGGTTTCTGTAAGGTACAGACAGAAGAGGAGAATAAGGTACAGATGGAAAAGGAGAATCATTGGATGGATCCTAGGGTGCTTATACATTCAACTTTACAATAGATTATCAAACTGTACTCCTCAAAGTAGCTGTGCTAATTTAAACACCTAAGAGTATAAAAGTATGTATAGGGAGGTAGGTGGGATGGGAAAGAGGCGATATCATTGATTCAGGTTCAAAAACTAACCTGAATTTGTAGTTAATTTGTTTAATTTGTCTTTCCTCCTTCTAAAATACAACTAAACTGATAGAAAAAAATTTTTTAATAAAAGAATCAGGGCTTCCCTGATGGCGCAGTGGCTAAGAATCCGCCTGCCAATGCAGGGGACATGGGTTCGAGCCCTGGTCCGGAAAGATCCCACATGCCGAGGAGCAACTAAGCCCGTGCGCCACAACTACTGAGCCTGCGCTCTAGAGCCTGCGAGCCACAACTACTGAGCCTGTGTGCCACAACTACTGAAGCCCGCACGCCTAGAGACCGTGCTCTGCAACAAGAGAAGCCACTGCAATGAGAAGCCCGCGCGCCGCAACAGAGTAGCCCCCGCTCACCGCAACTAGAGAAAGCCCGTGTGCAGCAACAAAGACCCAATGCAGCCAAAAATAAATAAAAATAAATTAATTTTAAAAATAAAGAATCAGCACAGGAGAGTATAATAAATTTGGAAGTATTTCTATGAAGAGTCACAGGCAAGAGCAGGCAAAGAAGGGGTCTGCAACACAAGGAGTGATTACCAAGTAAACACCAAAGGGGCTCCAAGTTAGAATCATTGTGTAGGGAGGGCAGGAGCGAAAGCGGAATGGAAAAGGTAGGTTAGCTTTCCCATGGAAGCTGAAAAGAAGAAAACAGAACAACACTTGGCTCCTCATCCCTACTCTATACATACAGATTACATGCAGTCTGGCATTTATCCCCAAGCCCCAAAAAAGGCAAGGGAGGGGAATGGCTAACAAACTGAACGAACCGCCTCTGTGGGCACTTGCCCCTAAAGCCAGCTCCCAGCCAGTTCATCCTAACATTATACCTGCCAGGCAAAAAGCATCGTCCCAATGCTTCTGATGAGAGCTAGTCAGCCTTTCTGGTGGTCAGCCTGCCATGGGCAACACCAGGATCAAGCAACTGAAACAATAACCCCGGTGGAAATAAAGATGATTCAGAAAACAGAAAATAATTTTTTCAAAACTTATTTTTCTTAGAGTGATTAGAAAAGATTTTGCATCCACGCCTCAAGCATCAAGATGTTATGAAAAAGGACTAATCAAAAACATAAGAGTTCTTGTAAATTAAAATATAACTGCTGAAATAAAAAGTTCAGTTAGAAGAGTCAGAAAATAAAGTAGAAAAAAACTCACCCCCTACCCCACCGCCAAAAAGGAGACAGAAAATCTAGGAGGGAAAAAAAGAATAAAATTCAGGAGATTTCACCATCCAATGAATACAACAGAGGGGGAAACTATTGAAGAAATTTTTCCAAAGCTGAAGAAGACACAAGTGTTTATTTGAAAGGAACTACTGAGTGCTGAGCATAACTAATAAAAAGGACTCACACTCAGGCACATCCTCGTGAAATATCTTGTTCCTTATGCAACATCAGAAACATGAGAATACAGAAAAAAGCCTAAGAAGTTCTGGGGCAGGGGGAGACCTACAAATAAGTAAGTCTCTGATAGGCATTAGCTATGTATAACATCAGCAATACTGGCTGCTAGAAGAAAATGGAGGGAAGCTACCACATCTCTGAGAGAAACTTACTTTCAATGTAAATTCTACATAGGCTACTATCAACCAGGTATGAAAACAAAATAAAGGCATTTTCAGATATGCAAGGATTCAAATAGTTGACCTCTTAACTCTTACACCTTGAAGAAGATAGTTGAGGAAGAATATGAAACAAGAGTGAAAAACCAAGGAAATAGGAAATATACAAGAAAATGGTGGCACTAACCCAGGAGTCCAGTGAAAAGAAATTCCAAGGATGCAGCTCTACAGCAGACCTAAAAAGCAATGAGTCCACATTAGAACAAGAAATAAGGAAGCTCCAAAGAATGTCTTCTCAAAGAAGAATCACATAAATTCCAGGAAATAGATAAAATGAGTAAGAAGCTAGAAGACATTAGTGAAGTGATAAAGATGGCATATGCTGCTTCTTTCAACATGAAAAAAACAAAGGAAAAACAAAGGAAAAACAAAAAATTATGGTGCTAAGATCATGATCCTAACATAGATCCATCAAACTAATATATGACAATGATTTTGAGCAATTAAGTGTGAGAAAAGTAAATCCATTTAAACCAGATACTGGGAACATTTTCCTTCAGGTGATCTAGGAGTATGACACTGGACTTTTAAAGACGGAAATATAATTTTAGCATATCATCGTTTTCCCTCCCAAGATGTCCTTTGCCCTCTCTTCTCTGAGTCATTCATTCATTCATTCATTCATGCATACAACAAATATTTACCCAGCATCCTGCATGTCAGGCACTGACCAAGGAGCAGAGATAGATCAGTGAACAAAGAAGGCAAAACCATGCTCTTGTGGAGCCTGATTCTAATGACAGATGACTCCTCCTCTTCCAAGATCATGCTAAAGGTTCTCTCTCCTATGAAGCTTTCACTGAACTTCCATGTTAGGCTAAGTGCTTCTCCTTTACTGCCCCTAAAGAACTCTAACTCTTTATAGAATCAAATTTAGCTTTGTACGTATGTATTACCTCAACTAGTCTGCAAACAATGCAACAACAGCAACATTTATTAGAGTTATTTGTACCTCAAATGCATAGCACCAGGCCTAGATCAATAAATGTGTTTTGAACCTTTCTGTTCAACCAAAATGTAAATAAAACTGCCAAGTAAAATGTAAAGCACTGTACAAATGTTACTTATTATTTAACAGATGAGGAAGCTGAAGTCACCAGATTATAAAACTAGTTTGTGGAAGAGCCAAAACTAAAATCCACAGTGCTAGGCTGAATTAAAATAAATGGTCAAATCAGAAAATGGGCCAAAGTGGGAGAGACAAACCTTAGGCGTTTTCTTAGAACATTTCCAAATACACAATAAACGTCTAAGACATGGATTCTATTTCTTCCATATGTCAAGGCACAGCTTAAGAATTATGTAAAGATCATTTTGAAAGCCTGTAATCAAAAATATAATCTATCTTTAAAAAGCTTCAATTTCACAGAGTTGTCTATTTTTACTTTGCAGTATATACTTGAAATGCATAAGTGTTTAGAAGTTAAATGGCATTTAACATAAAATATATTGGTTTTTAAAATATGTCCTCACAAGGAAACCTTCAAGCACACTTTTTATGGCCTTTCTTTGGTATATGTGATCATATCTGTTCAATAACCCACAACATTAATACTGAATAGTAGTAGCCATGCAAATTACAATTTATCTACAAAAATATAACACTGAATAGATGAGTAAGATTGTTTATATTCACAGAATAAGCAGCCAAGGAATTGATCCTGTTTCAGTTCAACAAACATTTATCAAAGGTTGCTAGATGCCAGTAGCTATTCCAGGCACTTGTAATATTTCCAAGATGAATATATAAAAATTTCTGCCCTTGAGTGGCTTATAGTAGGGGAAAGCAACTGCAATTACTCTTCTCCTAAAGACTAAAGGCTAACTAATAATTAAATGTGATTTCCAAGTACAGGATACCACAGTAAGGTTATCTACACATAGGTTTCACCAAGCTCAAAAGATGGTTTTAAATACTGTAAAAAAAAAAAAAAAAATACATGATACCAGGACATGAGCTGTGTTTGTGGGTTTGATCACAGAAATCAGGCATTTAACTCACATATACTTACTTATAGATCCTTCAATACTTATAAACTGAAAGATTCAATGAATACTAACCAAATAGTGATTTTTACTCTAAATGCAACCAGAAGACTCAGAGAAACTTTTATCACCCACTGGAATATAGGAGGGTTTCACCTTCATCCTAACCCTAGTACTACTACCATTAATTACCACAATTACCATTCATTATCAGCTCAACTGCCAACAATCCAATCCCAACCCTTTGCTACTCAGGCTCAGTTCCAATCACTGGGAGTTCTAGTTAACCCCCAAACTTAACTCTATGCCTTTATCTTTTCCTAGGCGTTTCCCAAAGGAAAAGCATAGGTCAGGGCATAAAACCGCTGAAAGAGATATTTTGAAATTCCTTAATATCTATGCTGACAATCAGATAACTGGCTTCTTGATTTTTAAAATGAAATGTGAAGTACTCATAAAATTATTAGCAAACTGTCAAGCAAACCTGCAAACTGGTAAGAAAAAGACCACCACCACCACCACCGACAACAACAAAAGGCAAAGGATAAGCACAAAAAGTAAATAAAAGAGCCAGTACACATATGACAAGATGCTCAATCTACCTAGCAGTCAAAGTATGTAAGATAATAATAACAGTAAAAATTAGAATAATAATGGCAGCTAGAATTTATTGTGCTCTTTATGTAAGAGTGAATATGCAATAAAGACTTACCTAATTCATTAATCAACCAATTACCAAATAGATAAGAAACTACCTGGGAAAACAGGGAAAGTTTCAAAGAGGAGGTGATATTTGATCTGGTCCTTCATGGATACAAATTCACTAGGCAAAGACTGGTGGGTAGGGGAAACACTCAAAGGTGGGGGAGCAGTTGAGGCAAAAGCATATACCAAAACACCAAAATACAAATCTTAGTCAGATTTTCTTCCCTGTGCCTTTAATTTTCAAAGAAATACCTGATCAAAAAACAGATAGCAATCGAACTGAAAATCCAGAAGAGTTCATCCATGAGATTTCTTTCAAAGACAAGAATAATTCTACAAAAAGTGTGTTACTTAGGTGGTTTTCCAAGAGTCATTCCTCTTAAAACAAATAAAAAATCTAAAAGAAATTGCCAACTTACAATTCTTTATCCAGCAAATGTATCGTTCAAAAATGAAGTGAGATAACATTTTCATACCAAAAAAAAAAAAAGAGAGATCTTAACACCATCATACCCATATATAAGGAAACACTAAAGAACACTGTTCAGGCAACTGAGAAATGCAGAAAAGAGTAAAGAGCAATAAAAAGTAGAAATATAAACACTGACAATATAAAATAATAATAAGAATGCCTTGTGTTGTTTAAAATGTATACAGAATTGAAAGAAACAACAAAGCATGTAACAAAAGAGCATATAAAGCCAAAAAAAAAAGTTCCCATACTCTTAGAAAAAGACTGATTGTTAGTGACCATGAAAACAATTAACTGCTGGAGTGAGTGTTAATAGATCAAGGACAACTGTTTCACTGGTCACATTTTTGAAAGCTAGCCAATCAGTAACAGCCACGCCTCTGAAATTCAAACAATCAAGATTATCACTCCATTGACCATGCCTATAAAATGATCAAATATTTACAATCTCCAGTGCTTAAAAAAAAAAAGAGGATGATACATATCCCCGTATACTGCCAACCTTCATAACAATGGTACTCTTTTTAAATAATACATAAATGAAGGAAAAGTAGCATGAGTAGCATAGAATATTCTTGAGATTTAACAGGAGCTGTTATCAAGGCAACACCCAGAGATAATACACCCACAGCTCCCGAGCCATCTCGTGCAGCTCTGGGTTCTTCTTGTATCTGGGAATCAGACCCTTCCATGCCTCCCCAAGCCCAAGGGAAACCGTCCGTGAGAATAACAATTAGACCATGCCAAATGTATGATCCCCAAACATGTTAGGTGGATTCTGTCTTCTAAAAAAGAATGCAAATGGGATAAAATATTTCCTTTGATAACTGGTGAAGGAGATTCCTGAGGATAATTATCCCACCCATATCTAGCTTTTAGAACTGCAGTATACCTTCACTGGTTTGTATTTATTAGCAACAAGAAATAAAGTACTTGGATCATATTCTTCCTCTGTACTCAAAATGGTAACATTAGCATTTAAATAAAGAAAACAGATCTTCCATTTCACTCAGTTTTACTTCATATTCCTACTTGGTAATTTTAAATACCAAATACACTGAGTTTAGCCCTGGAACAGTTTTAAAACACTTCTCTAACTGGAGTATAATTATCTTCAATTAAAGCATTGTTCTGCCACTCAGGAGTCATCTGATTTACATAAATGTTAGTTAAGCACCATACAAATTCTAAAATATATAATTGGAATGTCACAAATCACTTAATCCATTTTGTCAAAACAGGGATTATTTTAACTTCTATCTCACTTCCTTTAAAAGAAATCCTATTTACTTTATTTTCTCTAACAGAAAAAAAAAAATTAGTAGGATAAACTTACAACGTACTTCCCCAATCAAACTTTAAAATGATTCTGGTTAACCACGAATTGACTCAAGTAGTTAAGTATTTTTCTGAATGTATTTTACTGAAACATGTCTGACTACATGTAATAAAGATATATAGTAATTGGGATACTGTTCATGGAATTACAAATTATTTCACTGATTTATTATTCTTAGTCATTCACAGATTTTAAAAAGGTCACTTTGTCCTCATAAATTATGCAAGGAAACTAGGTGCATTGCTAGCCTAAACAATTTTGTAAACAGCTCTTTTACTGAGGGTTAAAAACATAGCCATAAAAAGTTATTATTAAAAAACAAATTTCACAAAGCTGAATTTACCAGGAAAAAAAAATTATAATCTAGTTCTATTACTTTCAAACACCCTGACAATATTTGGGAAAATAAGACAAAAATTGTTTTTCAGTTATTTTTAAGATTCAGAAACATAAAACTTCAACTGTTTACCAATCATAGGTTATAATGCAAAAAACAAGATAAAGAAATACTATGAATATTATGAACTTTAAATAAAATTCTAGCTATAACTTACTGAACTCATGTTAATAAAGAACATGCACACTGATTCCAAATGAAGAAGAGGAGTGCCATGGTAATTTCTCGGTGACTAACCAAAAATTATCCTAATAAATAAATTAAACCATCATGACTCCCATATTTGCCATATGACAAATGGCAAATTTGTGACTTTGACTGATTCTCACACCTCATACTAGATCCCTTTACACAGAAAAACCTTTTCTTTTCTCACACTAATATTTTTCTTGTAACAAAACACTACCTAGTCAGATTCTAAACTATGAATCTCTACAAATGAGATTAGCAAAACAATTTAAAAATACTTACTGTTTTGTTTCGTAATCTAATTATGTCCGAGACAGAGCCAGCTCCACAGTACTCCATAACAATCCAGAGGTCTGTGTTCTTAAAGTAACTGCCATAGTACTTTACAACATATGGGCTAAAGAAAAATACATAGACAATTAAACTCAGTTAATTCCCAAAGAAAATTATTTCTTAATCCCAATTCAAAATATTTTCAACATTTCATAATGTTCCAATAAGTAAACTTAATGAGTAAACTACTATTGTACATGGAATTGTATCTATGTAGGGTTCACCAACTGTGTATAATTAGGCTTTAATTCACGGATGAAATTTTAACAGGATTACAAACCAGAGGAGGTCCAAATGTTTTGAGTGATTCCCAAGAAAATAAAGCTTTGTTTTGGCAAAGGACATACTCTTTAACATAAGGAACAAATGAAAATATTTTCCTTTAACTAAAGCATTTTAAATATAAATCTTCTAGGGACTTCCCTGGAGGCGCAGTGGTTAAGAATCCCCCTGCCAATGCAGGGGACATGGGTTCGAGCCCTGGTCTGGGAAGATCCCACATGCCGTGGAGCAACTAAGCCCGTGTGCCACAACTACTGAGCCTGCGCTCTACAGCCTGCGAGCCACAATAACTGAGCCCACGTACCACAACTACTGAAGCCCACACGCCTAGAGCCTGTGCTCTGCAACAAGAGAAGCCACTGCAATGAGAAGCCCACGCACTGCAACGAAGAGCAGCCCCCACTCTCTACAACTAGAGAAAAGCCCGCGCGCAGCAACGAAGACCCAACGCAGCCAAAAATAAATAAATAAATAAACTTATTTAAAAATATATATATATATAAATCTTCTAAAGGATTTTGCATTCAGTCAAATATTAACACTCAACTTTACATTTCAATACTTTATATTTCAATGAGGCCAAAAAAAATTTTTTTTTAATTCTCTTGTATTTTGGCCTTTAAAATCCTAGAGAAAAATAATTATAAGTTTTTTGCTTTAAATTCAGATAATTATAATTATTGACAATTTAAAATACTTCTGAGCTGAGGTTTCATGTGTTTCAGAGCAGAATAAACTATGTTGATAGCCGAGTTGTTTTTAGGAAAACTTAGAATGGGGCAAATGACCATTACAATTGATATTTATTAAGGGTATGCTATATATAGTGATGTGTAAAGTATCTTGCTCAACTCAAAAAGACAGAATATCCACATTCACAGAATACATAAAAAGATGAAAAATACAAGGAAGCATAAAGTAGTACACAGCTTAAATACTACAAGAGCTCATAGGTAGAAGTGACCATGGCAGAGTCAACCTAGAGAACTTCGCAGAATCGGTGGAATTTGAATTATGGAAAAAAGGTTAAAACTTCAAGATATGGGTGTAGAAGAGAGATAAGAAGATTTGGAAAAGAGAAAGACCATGAGCAAAGGCAAGGGAAAAACCAAGAATGGCATGTTTATCATGAAAAGTGCCATCAGTGTAAGATAAATAAGACATAGGAATCAAACAAGCAAAAAAGAACAATGAAAAATGGAAAGTACTATAAAAGACCACATAAAGAGACTACCAAAAGAAGTGATTAAGAGAGGACGGTTGGGGAAAGACTTCTCAGTAAAGCCTTTGCAATCTTAACTAAGTCTTGAAGGCAAGGGTAGAGCAGATTGGTTAGAGCTTAAGGGCTTAAACTAAAACAGGTAGCTACAGGGCTAGAATTCAATCCTGTTTTATCCCTACTGCTCCTCTTGCACAGACTTGCTTCAGTCTCCTTGTCATAGTTTTCTCCCCCATTCTAATCTATGCTCCATATAGCTGACAAGTAACTTTCCTTTAAAACAAAAGTAAAGTAGGCTAATCATATTGCTCTCCTGATTAAAAAAAAGAAAAAGAAGCTCCAATGGCTCTCCACTACCAAAGGAAAAAAGACAGAACTGCTTCATATCACATACATGACTTTTCAAAGTCTACCTCTCTACCCACATCTCTCGTTACTCCCCATCTCACACCTTATATTTGCAGACAACACTCAACTTTGCTAGGTGTTGGGAATGGAAAGTATTATTAAGAGTTCATAAATATTCACTAAACCATTTAAAAGTGTTTGTTTACAAATGAATCTCATCTATAGAGCCAAAACTTCAACTTACGGGAAACATAAAAAAGCTTTCTTTACATACACTTCTTTGGGTTATGAGTGCCTGTGTAGAAACCTTTATAGGAAGTACTGCTCTTACACCTGGCTGTGCATCAGAATCACCTGTGGCCCAGACCACACACCTTGGACTTTCTAACTCAGCAGATGTTTTAAAACCTTTATAGGTGACTTTGATATACACCCACAGCTAAGATTAGCTCCAGAAGACAGATGACATATCCTTCAGGAAACTTCTTTAAATATTAATTTTCTTATTCAAAATTTTCAAAGGTGTTAAATTAGCAATGAGTTGAAGGTTATGTTCACTGAAAAGCACATAGAAAACGTATTTTACCTTACAATCTACACTAAGTAATCAACAATTCTAAGGGTAGGACTGGCAGCTCCTATGAAAATTAGAGATTCTAATCTGGGCAGCTACATAAAAGGGCAGCTCTAGCTCTCTTTAGGGGGTGAGTCAAGGCAACACCTTTGGGGAAAGGTAAAATTCTCTTCAAAAAATATTTTGTGGCCCATTCTAATACACAATCAAGCAAAGGTATCAAAGTCCAACAATTCTATATCATTAAAAATGGCCTCAATAATTTTAACCTAGAAAAATATTTAAGCAGATAGACCTAAACAGCCATCTTAAGGACACACACCCAAATACAGTTTCTATCAATCACTCAACATTCATTCACTGACCCGCTACTCAAGCCAAGCATTAGACCAGACAAACCAGACAGACACAATTCTGACTCTCCTCTAGCACATACCAGCAAGAGATACACAGGTATGAGAGAAGTAAATCCACAAGTAAATATAGTTAATAACTGTGGTAAGAAAAGGAGGAGGAGTGCTATGAGATAAACCGGCTGAGACTTTATTTTGCATTCATCATTTCTGCAAATAAAATTGTTCCTAGCTCATATGGAAGAATGGAATAGCACACATATTCCATCGTAGCCCCTGACTTGGGAAGCACTGGCGTATATGAAAAAACTTGGAATGTAGACATGGGTGAGCTTTAACAACAAAATATCCCCCCTCCGTTGGTGGCTGTGGATTACAAATGACATTTGGAAAAGAAAGAAATGCTTAAACCCCAAAGTTTATACGTAATATGGCCTACTACTGGTCATCCTCTGATATCTTCTGCATCAATACTTTAAAGCACTTATAACATCTTATAATTGCTTTGTCATTGACTTTTATCTGCCTCCCCTAGAAGAAAAGAAGCTCCATGAGGATAGGTGCCAATCTGCCTTGCTCTCCATTTTATCCTCAGTACCTCCCTTCTTGTATGCACAAACAAAAGGAATGAATAAGTAAACAAATTAACAGTCACAGAAAAATTAACAAAAGGGACCTAATTCAGGCCTCCCCAAAGGAATAACATTTAAACTAGAGTCAAAGGTTGGCTAGAAGTTAACCAGTTATAAAGAGCATTCAGGTACCAAGAACTGTCTGTACAAAGGCCCTGAGGAGAGAAAAAGAGCAAATCATTTTCAAGGGATCAGTATGCCTAGAATAAAGTGAGTGAAAAATGAGGTAGAACACAATGTAGCTGCAGATGGAGGCAGGAGCTGATAACGAAGGGCCTCAAAAACAAGGTAAGGAGATTGGGCTTCAACAGATATTCAAGAGAAGAATTTTAAGCAGAGGAATGACATGATCTAATTTATACTTTCAAGATTCCTCTGGCTACTGCTTCAAAGCTGGATTGTAGGAAAGCAAATATGGACACGGGTAGACCAGTTAGAAGGTTCTGTTGGTCTGTGTATGCAAGAGATTATATTAAGTGTATCTTTTTATTTTCTGTATTTGTGCTGCTTTGACATCTGGGACCTACTGACAAAGTCTCCACTGTTCCTCTCTCAGGGTTAGCTAATTCCTAGAGATAGCATCTGTGAGCGTACCTTTCACATGCAAACAAGCCAATCGGGAGTTTCATACTCTCAACTACCTCCAGGGCCACCATTTCCCAGCCTTAATCACCCCAGGGCCGTATACCAGACAACCAAGGACAGCCCCAGATCACAAAGAAATTATTTAATCTAGCCAATCCTAAACCTGTTTACTCAATTTCACCCATTCCTTCCCACAGAAACCACAATAATGGCTCTTGCCCACATTTCCCCCTCTCCCTCTGCCTCCTAACTGACCCTGGTGCTTCCCTGTATGGGTCCCCCTCTCTCACCCGCACCCTTCTCAGATCTGGAAGTATAACAAGCTATCTCCTGATATGCTGGTCTCATCATACCTGAATAATAATGAAACCTACATTTTAAAAAGCAGATCGTGGCTTGGAGTAGAAAACAAATTCAAGAGATATTTTCAAGGTACACTCAACACAATTTGATCATGATATAAACTGACAAGTTAGAAGACAGTAAAAGCAAGTCTTCTACTGTGTTTTATCCACTGTGTCTCCCTTCAACTGCACACTGAATATAAATTTAAGACTGGCAAATTAAAGATTACAATCTAAAGCCAACACTTTGAAAACTTACAAACACAGAAATAAGCAGGGAGTTCAAGACCTGGGACTTCTAAGCCAGTCTGTTTCCACTGACACAGACGTTGTTCATTCATAATTCATTCCTGTATCATATAAAAGTAATCAACAAACATTCACTGAACAACATACATAGCCTAGTGGCAGATGCTAGGGAGAAAAATTCGTAGACTTTAGCGACAAAGAATAAAAGGCAGTCCAGACAATGGGGAACCCATGAAGGAGTTTATGCAAGAAAATAATACAATTAAATAGCCTTTAAAGAGGATTATCCAGTGCAGGATTGTGAGGTGCCAAAAGGTGATAGTGTTCATACTAGCGGGCAAGTTAGCTAACCGTACAATTATTTAGATACACTAACATCTATTTTTTTAACCACACATTGATTATTAAAGGCTGGAGAGGAAGCAGGGAGAGCTTGCTTCAAAACACTAGCTCAGTGTTACTTTTAATTTTAAGCAACACAAAGTTTTAGTTCAGCCATAAGGCCTAGGAATCTTGACTAAGCCACCATATGGACTTACAGGACATATGAGAATCCAGCAATTCTATGTATTCTTGGCACAGTTAAATAGTTAAATATGACTCTGAAAATTCCAGTGGGTGGAGGGACATGGAAGACGCAAGTCAAATTACAGCATACACCAGGAAGCAAAAGTGAAACATGATGCCTCAATAACTGGGGCAAAACTCATGAGGCACAGTCTACTCCCTTCCCCTGTGCCATTCCCTTACCTTTCATTCTCCTGTCCCATTCATTCCCTTTCCCCTATTTAACACCTTCAGCCCAATAAAACTACATAGCACGTTCCTCTCTTTTTTCTTTTTTTTCTTTTTTGGCTTCCTCTCATCTCATGCCTAATGTATCATACCCTTGCCATTCCTCTGTCTCCATTTCATATCCCCTCTAAACCCTTATTCTAACGGTCTTCCTCTAGTATCACAACTCAAAATAGTAGTATAAAAAGAGAAGTGAGGAAAAAACAGAGAAACCAGAGGGAAAAAAATAGAAAAAGCACTACAAACTTCCTTATGTATTTGTACCTTATATAGACACTACTGTGGTACAAGTTATTTGGACTGAATCATTGTTTAAGCTTCTTATAGAGATTCAAATGTTAATTTTTCCTGTCTAAAAGTTAATTAACATTTTTATGTTAACTTGAATTTCATCTTAATTGAAGAAAATCGTGTATTGCTAAAGGTATCTTTAAATAGACTTTGATTTTTTATGGCAGGTTTACGTTCACAGCAAAACTGAGTGAAAGGTACAGAGCTTTCTCATATGCCCCCTGCGCCCACACGTGCACAGCCTGTCCGTGATCCACATCCCCACCAGACTGGGATGTTTGTTACAAGTGATGGATCTACACTGACACAACACTGTCACCCAATCCATACTCTACATTAGGATCCACTCTTGGTGTTGTACATTCTTTGGGTTTCAACTGTAGACACCATTACAGTATCATACAGAGTAATTTCACTGCTCTACCTATTCATCCCCCCCCCCACCTTCCTAACCCCAGGCAACCACTGATCTTTTTATTGTCTCTATCGTTTTGCCTTTTCCAGGACGTCATATGGTTGAAATCATACAGTATATGTAGCCTTTCCAGATCGTCCTCTTTCACTAGTAATATCCGTTTAAGTTCCCTCTATGTATTTTCATAGCTTGATAGCTCATTTCTTTTTAGTGCTGAACAATATTCCATTGTCTAGATGTACCACAGTTTATGCATCCACCTACTGAAGGACATCTTGGCTGGTTCTAAGGTTTTGGTAATTATGAATAAAACTGATATAAACATCTATGTGCAGGTATTTGTGTGGACATAAGTTTTTAACTCCTTTGGGTAAATATCAAGGAGCCAGATTGCTGGATCATATGGTTAAAAGTATGTTTAGTTTTGGAAAAAAACTGTCAAAAACTGACTTCTCCACTGGCAATATTATTATGCATTCCCACCAGCAATGAATCGAAGTTCCTGTTGCTCCACATCCTCACCAGCATTTGGTGTTATCAGTGTTCCAGATTTTGGGCATTCTAATAGGTGTGTAGTGGTATCTCATTGTTTTAATTTGCATTTCTCTGATGACAGATGATGTGAAGCATCTTTTCATATGCTTATTTGCCATCTGTATATCTTCTCTCGTGAGGTATCTGTTAAGGTTTTTGGCCCATTTTTTAATTGGGTTATTTGTATTCTTGTTGAGTTTTTTAAATTCTTTGTATATTTTGGATAACACTCCTTTATCAGATAAGTCTTTTGCAAATATTTTCTAAGGTGTATTTTTTAATGTTGCCATTATAAGCATGTGATAATTAAAATACTAAAGAAATGGTTATTTTTCATTACATACGTTTCATTAACATCCTTCTACCATCCTAATAGTGTTCTAAACTTAATAGGGGTAGTACAGTGTTTTCACAAAGGCAACGTAAATATTCTCCTATGAAAACTGAATTGTTTCCAATATAATTCTAAATCACAGCAATTTATTTCTTGGCCCACCCAAAAACAAATACATAGAGATGAACTGATAAAAACTGCCAAAGTTAATCACAAATCCTTCAGTTTGGTGAGTTTCAATTTTATTTACTTATTTTTTTCATCAGAAACAGTGTTCAAATGGAATCTCACCCAGAAACATCAGCAAACAGAACACATGGGACAGGAGCTGCTCTGGTAAAAAGAAGCCTCTGAGCAAACAAGCTAGAAATGCGCTATTCCTACCACATGGACCGCCTCTCCTCTTTGCCTAGTAAATCTAAGTCATCCTTTAGAACTCAGCTTGGGTATGATCTCCCTGAGGAAGCTTTCCCTGAATCCCCAATAGTGAGGCATTACATACGTCTTGCAACCCATACAGTTCCCCATATTTACCCCATCAGAGGTCTTATCCCACTATACTGAAACAGCCTGTCCATTCATCTGTCTTGCCCATCTGACTGAAAGTCCTTCCGAAGTCTGGCTCATTCATTGTTATATCTCTTATGCGCAGCACGTAAGGGCTACCAGCAGGAGTAGGTACTCAATATATTAGTTGAATAAATTTATTTACATAATATATATATTTAATTTATATCATATACATATATAAATAAAATAAATTAGGTGAATAATTGTGTGCCCTGGTGCATGCATTAACAAAACATTTCTCTTGGTCTAGATATGAGAAATTCCTTCTCTAGAGTGTCAGTACTAGGAATGTAGAAGCTGTGTCAGTTGTAGTTCCCTTATATCCACATGACCTGGCACATAGTATTCAAAAGTAATGCTGACCAGCTCTTGCCTCCATCTCTAGCACTGCCTTGAGAATGAGTACTTTACTTTGAACTGTTGGAATCATTGTATAGACATTGCTTTCTTCAGCACTGGCCCTGGAGTCAGCAAATGTGGGTCCTCACAGTATCCTAGTCATTAACTAGCTATGATCTAGGACAATTCATGTAAAATCTCTACGTCTCATTTTCTGTACCCATAAAATAGTTCTTAATTATGCTTTAGCACCAGAAGTCTTTTCTCAAATAAAATTTTAGAATGAGCTCCAACATAGAAAAAAAGATAAAAGCAAGGGCTAAGTTTCTCACTCTGCTCAATTCTTCACTGTTTGAGGAAAGTACCCCTAGAAGCACCTCCTTAGAGCAGAGTACATTTGAAAAACTCTAAACTAAAGTACACCTACAGTTGGGACTTCCCTGGTGGTCCAGTGGTTAACACTCCATGCGTCCACTGCAGGGGGCACGGGTTCGGTCCCTGGTCAGGGAAGATCCCACATGCCGCAGGGTGAGGCCAAAAAATAAAAAATTAATTAAAAAATTAAAAAAAAATAAAGTACATCTACAGAAGTCTAGTCTACAACCAATATTCTATGATTTAAACATTCAACAAATACTTACTGAATGCCTACTCTGTGCCAAGCATTGGACTAGACACAGAGGATTCAACAATAAACAATGCAGATGGGTTCCCTCAAATATTTACGCCAAAATGCAGTATTGAACACATTTAGTACTCACTAAAATGAACAAAAAAATTAAAACACCCTCTCGTCTCTTTTTAGAGTGTAGAAAGCAAGACAATTTGCCAATTGCCCAAATAGCTGCATAGACTTAAGAAAATATATCAATTTCAGAAATACAAATTTCATTTTCTCTAACCAAAATTCCACTGTTTTATGTCGGAATTTTTCAATTTGTACTGTTTTCTTCCAAATCATTTTTATGCCAGTTCTCATTAACACATCTGCATTGACACAAGTAAGTAGTGGCTAAAAATGTAATGCTTGTTCCTGCCATTTCCCAGTTTTTCACTTATCTTATCTTTTAGCACTTTTAGGATCTTTTAACCAACCAATTTTGTTTTTTGATCCTTCACTATTTCCTGAGTTCAGTATGAATATAAAAGTGAAATCTAGAAGACAGGTTCCATTTTTTTTATCAATATTTGTTTTACCATTTCATTCAACAAATATTTGAGAAGCACTTACTATGTACAAGGCATTCTGCTACAAAGTGGTACAAAATTTCTAGAATTTATTCACGTTTTCTACCCCTTTAATTCACTACTTTTCTTTCCCCTTAGTAGTTTCAAGTACATAACAAGAACAACGATCAGATTTCCCTAGGGTCCCCTCAACCGACAATGCTCTTTCACATACTCCTTATCCATACCTTATTTATTCACATTCGTTTAACAAAAAGTACAGTGCTAGGCATTGTGATGTATGCTAAGAAATATGATTCCTTCTCTCAAGGAGTGAAGAAAGGATAAAGATAGTGAAGACATTTCAGAAGGAGACTCTACAAGAATTAGTGTCATCAGAGGTATCAGAAAAAGAAACAGATGAATTCTCAGTTTCGTTGTTGAAAGACTAAGTACATGATGATGCTATTAACAAAACAGGAATTTGAAAGGCTTATCTGCAACAATTCAAAATTTGGTTTTAGAATGTTAAATGTAAAGTTGCTTCTGGATATTCCAGTTGAGTCATCCAGGCAGGAATTAGTAATACCTGTCAATACATGAGCAGACACTATGTTGCAGGATCCAAGGGCACTTAGTAAGTCATAATCCCAAACTCAAAGAATTAAAGAGTCAGGTGACAAAGAATACAAATAAACAGGTGCTTAAAAGAGAAACTCAGGTAAGAGAGAAGCCTGGAAGCATAAGCACTGGCCAGATCATGAAGGCCCTTGAATGCCATCCTTAGGAGACAGGATCTAGCTAAGCAATGGGGAGCCACTTAAGGGTTTTAAACAGAGAATGGCTTGATTAGGTTTGCATTTTAGAAAGAACACTCTAGCTTCAGGGAAAAAAATGGGTTGGAGTAGGCAAAAATGAAAGACAAAGTGAACACACAGGAAGCTGTTGCAGAAATCTGAGGAAGAACTGATGGGTACCAAGATGCACAAAGGTTAGGAGATGTATAATGGGTAGTATCTGAGACACCGTGCCCTTCCTAGAACACACTCAATTAAAACCTCTAAAGCACAACATTAGTACCTGAACTATTTTTAACCATTATAATAAAATAATAATAGCAACACGCAAATATTAAGCACCTGAAGAGCCCAGCACTACACTATGCTCAATCTTTCCTTATCTACATCAAACTATGGGAACCACATTCTTATCAAGTTACCAAATTAATAGAGGTCTGGAAAAACTCTGCAATTATATATTTTGACCTGGGAGCTGAGGAATGTATTATTTCTTCTATAACCACTTGAATTTCCAGTTATATAGCCTTCATGGAAAATATGTAATATAATCTAAATATACAGCACCACAATAAAGAAGAGCAAAACTGAACAGACCCAAGCAACAAAGTTCCTCGAGGACAATTCAGTCGCTTCATTAGCCAAAGAGCTTACAGTATATGTATCTTACATACCGTTGGAAAAGGAAGTTTTCCATAGATCTCTTACTAATAGGGCCCTGATTTGATTAGGGATGACAATGTGTCCAGACTCCCCTACGTTCGCCAGCTCTAACTCACTGTGTGACTCAATTCTGATGAATAAAATATAAACTGAGGGTTTCTGGGAAAGCCCTTTCCCACTTCTTCTCTTCTTCCTCCTGTCTGGAATGTAGACAAAATGCTGGAGCTGGAGCAGCTCTCTTGCAACCATGAGATAATAAGCATGAGAACAAAGACCACATGTTAAGGATGGCACAGTGTAAGAAAAAGCCTATCACAGTTGTTACTTCGTTGCTGCTATATTAAGCCTATCTCTAGACCTTTTATAAAGGGAGAATAATAAATCCCTCTTTGATTAAATAACTACAGGCCTAACACAGTCCTAATTTATACACTCTGCATCCCTTATAAAGGCCAGGCTACTTACTAGGGTATATAAGATACTTCATTATCAGCTCCATTTACCTATCCAAACTCATTTCATATCACTCTGTCTCTTACTTTCCACTGCAGTAATTCTAAACCTTGTCAGAACAGCACATAACAGTGAGCTGTTTTTCACCTTTCTACCTTTAATTCTCTTTACAGTCTCTCATCCCTCTATTTCCTCACCAAATTTACTCTTCCTCTGCATTCCAGACTTCCTGACTCCTGGCTGAGGTAGGTGCCCTGCCTCTTGTTCTCAGATCTCCTCATGTACCAGTCAGTATAATGACTGTGCTGACTACAGCTATTTGCTTAAGTATCTGTCTTCCCAACTAGATTACCAGCCCCTCAAGAAGAAAAACAATGTCTTAGTTCCCTTGATATTCCTAGACCCTGGCACAGTACCTGGCCCACTAGGGATGCTCAGTAAATGTCTGTTAAATAAATTAGAGTTACATAAGACATGACTGCTTTTAATTAGTAAAAACAATTAAATCAAAAGGATGGTTAAATGACTTTTCCTTAATATCAAAAACTAATTCTCACCCATAAATTTTCCCTGAAAATGAAAAAAGGGCTTGAGTATTTTCTTTCACCACATTTGCTTTATAATATCATTTGTGCTTTAGAGCTGAAAGTCCTAAAGACAACCCTACAAAGCTATTCTCATCTTCCTTGAAACATTAGTCTCCCTTCCGATGGGAAGGCAGAAGAGAAAACTAAACAAATGACCAAAGAACACATTTTATTATACATTATTAGCAAAACTTATCAAAATGAAAGTAAAGAAATAAAATCTCTACATACCTGTCACATTGCTGCATTATGGAAATTTCTTTGATTATTTCCTGAAGATCTGACTCAACAGGTACTTGTTTAATTGCCACAACTTGACCAGATTCCTTATGTATTGCTTTAAACACACTTCCGTAAGACCTAAAAGAAACCAAGACATTTCTTTATTTTTCCCCTTTCAAACATCATAACTATTAGAGAAAAATGGTCTATTATGAGTTTTTACATGTAGTCTTTTCTTTTTTTATTTTTCTTAACTTTTTATTGGACTATAGTTGATTTACAATGTTGTGTTAGTTTCAGGTGTACAGCAAAGTGAATCAGCTATATATATACATACATACACTCTTTTTTAGATTCTTTTCCCATATAGGCCATTACAGAGTACTGAGTAGAGTTCCCCGTGCTATACAGTAGGTCCTTATTAGTTATCTATTTTATATATAGTATCCATGTAGTGTTTTCTAATTTAAAATACTACTTAATGGTGACAAATCAAAGTAAACAAATTAAAAAAGTGAATTATATCTTAGCTTTTTTTTTTTTTTTTCCTGCGGTACGCGGGCCTCTCACTGTTGTGGCCTCTCCCGTTGCGGAGCACAGGCTCCGGGCGCGCAGGCTCAGCGGCCATGGCTCACGGGCCCAGCCGCTCCGCGGCATGTGGGATCTTCCCGGACCGGGGCACGAACCTGTGTCCGCTACATCGGCAGGCGGACTCTCAACAACTGCACCACCAGGGAAGCCCTATATCTTAGCTTTAATGTTTCAATTATAGACTTAAAATTCACTAAAATCATCAAATTAATAGAAAAAGATTTGCTGATTTCCTTATGAATGAAAGAAATAGACTTACGGTTTGTCAACTCAAACAAATGCAGCGTTAAGAAGATACATAAGTAGAAGTTAAAGGAATGAAATACAGAATAAAAACAGCCAAAGTCTCATGTTAGAAGAAAAGGCTGATCTCATCTTCAACAAAATCATCCCCAAAATATCAAAGTACAATGTCTGTTCAGACTGCTTAAGAGCAACTGAAATCTTCAGCTGGAGACCACACAACACCAAAGTTAGAGAAGCAGGAAATCTGGTCCCCGCCAAGTCACAGATCCAAGGTCTCTCAAATGTTCCTTTCACTATCTTCTTCTCCTCAAGAGCAAGACCACACACGCACAGACAAATAAAATGAGTAACAGGATCTAATGGCCACTTGCTCAAAAACTGTCTCTGCTACAACTCTTGAAACATTGCCAATAAATATTTACGTGTCTTAAAAAGCAAGAACAATGAGAGAGGGAAGCCATTTGTATTTTGCGATGAATTAGAAGATAAGGTAAAAACTGCTATCACTTACTAAATTCTTATTGTACGTCAGGTACTATGCTTGATGTTTTACAAGCATTATCAAATTCAACCCTCTCAATTGTGAGGTAAAATACTATTACAGCCATTTTAAAAGATGAGGAAATAGAGACTCAGATACCAGTGACCAGCAAGGCCAGAATTCAAGAACCAGGAAATGGTTCTAAGGGAAGGAATCTTAAAGATGGGAATCTTGGATTCGTTTTTTCTTAGATTTGAATACAGTGATGGCTGTATGTTTTGAAGCCAGTGATGGCTTCAAAACAAGTGACAAACAGAACATTGATAGCCTATGGTATTTAGGGGCAAAACAATTATTTAAATTACTATCCTTAGTTGCCTGGAGTCTAGGCAAAGCTTTAGAAGACCATGTATCAATTGAATGTCACAGTGAAAATAAGGGTACAAAGACTGCAGAATGGAATGGCTGCTCCTGCCTACACTGGAAAAGTCATAAAACAATTATAACAAGCTCAGGGCTTAAATTGCCAGCCCAAGACTGAGAGACCCAGAAAACTTCTGAATGCTCCAAAAGAAAGTCATAATTTTTATATGCCCAGGACTGAGACTTCTGAAACCCAAACTCGAAGTCTAATCTTGCTGGAAGCTGAATTACATTGCAAACTGAATTCACAACATCACCAGGACTACTACGCTAAAGTTAGGTGTTTAACTGTAAAGAAAGGTACCCAGAGAATTGGTATTGGGATATTAACGTAGATTGTTATTAATCTGAATACCTGAAACCCCAACCCCTACCAAGTCTCCCTTGTCAGCAAAAGCAACCCTGTCCCCTAGTCTGAGAAAATTAACCTCATGATGCCTGAAGACTCTATAAGACCTTACTTGAGGGAACTGCCTTTCAGGGAAATGCAGATCCTTTCCCAGACCACCTCTCATTGTTCCAGACCTATAATTACACTCAAATTGCCACAGACACCAGAGGAATGAATACAAAATCTGACTCAAGAGTACCTACTAGTCACACCAAAAGAGGTGTATGATTTTGTCAGTTTTTATTAGCAGAACCCTAAAGAATATGTGTGGGAAGGAATTCTAAGATTTCCAGGGAGAAAGGAATTTACTTCTTACAAACAGTTGAGAGTGTCCCTAACAGTCTGCTCAGCTAGTTAACTAAAACCCAGACTCAACAATGGCCCACATTAAGTGAGATGCCAGGGATCCTCACTACACATCAGAGGAAGGAGATCAAAGGCTCAAGTAGATGGAATACTAGAATAGATATCTCACCATGTGACCTGCTGGTCCACCCTCTAAGTATGCTCACTGAGAGAGTCCAGAGAATACTCCCTTTACTAGTGTCACTGAAAGCTGTATAGTGCAATGCAGGTCAGAGGTAACAGAGATGCCAACACTGAAATAAGTTCCCTAAATTTAATGGATGTTGGAATCCATTAAGAAGTAAAGTGGCAATGTCTTTCCATCTGAGAAAAGGTGGGCATGGTAATCATAATGGGTAGCAAAGTAAGGCTGAACTGCAGTTTTCTTTTTTCATACATCTAGATTTTTTTTTTTTTTTTTTTTTTTTTTTTTGCGGTACGCGGGCCTCTCACTGTTGTGGCCTCTCCCGCTGCGGAGCACGGGCTCCGGATGTGCAGGCTCAGCGGCCATGGCTCACGGGCCCAGCCGCTCCGCAGCATGTGGGATCCTCCCGGACTGGGACACGAACCCGCGTCCCCTGCATCAGCAGGCGGACTCCCAACCACTGCGCCACCAGGGAAGCCCCATACATCTAGATTTTGATTAAAGTTATGCTGGCTTCATAAAAATAACTGCAATTCTTTGTCCCTTAATGACTGGATAAAACTTAGCTGGTACTTTTTTTTTTTTTAGTAAAATGAACATTTTAAAGTGTACAATTCAACGGCATTTATTGCATTCACAATGTTGTGTAATCCTTACCACCTCTATCTAGTTCCAAATCATTTGGAATCTGCTTTCTGTCTCTATGGATTTGTCCATTCTGGATACCTCATATAAATGGAATCATATGTGACTTTTTGTATCTGGCTTCTTTCACTGAATATATGATTCAAGGTTCATCCATACTGAGGCATGTATCAGTACTTCATTCTTTTTAATAGCTATATAATATTCCATTGTACAGATATATCACATTTTGTTTATCCATTCATCAAGTGATGGACATCCCCACATTTGGCTATTGTGAATACTGCTGCCATGAGCTGGTATCTTTTTTTTTTCTTTAAAACATCTTTAGGACTGTAATTGCTTTACAATGATGTGTTTGTTTCTGCTATATAACAAAGTGAATCAGCTATATGTGTACACATATCATGAGCTGGTATCTTTTTTTTTTTTTTTTGAGGGTTTTTTTTTTTTAATTTATTATTTATTTTTATTTTTGACTGTGTTGGGTCTTCGTTTCTGTGCAAGGGCTTTCTCTAGTTGTGGCAAGCGGGGGCCACTCTTCATTGCGGTGTGCAGGCCTCTCACTGTCGTGGCCTCTCTTGTTGCGGAGCACAGGCTCCAGACGCACAGGCTCAGTAGTTGTGGCTCACGGGCCTAGTTGCTCCGCGGCATGTGGGATCTTCCCAGACCAGGGCTCGAACCCGTGTCCCCTGCATTAGCAGGCAGATTCTCAACCACTGCGCCACCAGGGAAGCCCTGGTATCTTTTTAATTAATAGATATTTAACTGCCTTTCCATCTTTTCTATGGTAATTGATATATCTAAGTTTAAACTTCTTTGGGAGTCAATTCACACAATTCATATTTTGTTATGGAATCATCTACTTCTAGATTTTCCAATGAGTTTTCATAAAGCAGCATTTAGTAGTCTTTTAATTCTTCAAATCGTTTCTTTATTATTGCTTGTATCTTCTTTCTTATTCCAAATCTTCAATTATTTTTGCTCTTTTTTCTTTAGTCAAAGTCAGAACTAGGTTTAACTACTTTCATGACCTGTTCAAAGAAGTATATTTTATATACATGTATTATTTCTAATTTTTTTACTTTCTATTTCATCAATTTCAGCTTTTTAGTTCATGAATTCTCTATTTCTAGTTTCTTCTGGTACATTTTATTATTTTTCTCAGTTCTTTAAATAAGCACTAAGTTATTTTATTTATTTATTTACTTACTTACTTTTTGGTCTTTCTTCTTTAGTAGTAAAGAAATTTAAAACTAAATATGATCACCTAATTACAGCTTTGCTGGATTCCATAAATATTAGTATGATTTGTTCTCTATTTCACTGTTTTCTAGATAATTTGCAATTTCCTCTTCATAGGTTACCTCAGATTATCTTTCTTAATTTCCAATAAGTGTGGGTTTTATCATATTGTTAATTATTTAGTTCTAATTTTAGTAGACTATAATTAGAAATGTAACCTGAAAAATCCCTTTTTTTAGAATTTGTTGGGGTTTTTTTGTTAGTTTTTTTTCATCAGTGGTCCATGAATATACTAAAAAATGGGGATGGGGGGAGGCAAGAATAGTTATATCAGTGTAAGTATAAATACATACCATATATATGGTGTGTGTGTGTATATATATATATACACACACATATACATAATCAAGCTTGTTGATTATAATACTTAATCCCTTTAAGTCCTTTCTCTTTTTTCCTTATTCTGTCCAATTCAGAAAAAGATATATTAAAATCTCTCACATGAATATATTTTTATTAGATTCCCCTAATGTTTCTAATAGCTTTGCTTCAGAAATTTAACTGTCACGGCGACTGACACATATATGTTTCATTATAAGCTGTCTTTTATATCATTACCTAATATCCCTCTTTATTCTTCATTTGAATATTAACCCCTCTTTACTCACTTAAGATCTTTTAACTTTAATTTACCTGATATAAATATTGCCACTCCTGCTTTCTTTTTTGTTTTTTGGTGTGATTAGTTCTTATCTGATATCTCTAATAGGAAATACCACTATATGTCTACCCTTTGTATTATATGGGCATCTTATAAACAGCATATAGCTAGGTTTTGCATTTTAATTAGCCCTAATAATTTGTCTATGAGAGAACTGACATTTAGTGAAAAATGTATTTCACTTTATTCCTTCCAACTTACATTTAGCTTACTACTTTATATTTTTGTTTTCTCTATTTCTTTTTCCCTATTCTTGCTAATCTAAGCTGTTTTAATTGTGTTTTGTGCCTTTTATTATCCTGGAAGTTCTCCTGTACTTTCAGCTTTTCACTATGGAGTATGATGTTAGCTTGGGTTTGTCACATACGGCCCTTCACTATGTTCAGGTACATTCCCTCTATACTCTTACTACTCAATTCAATCAAATATACTCTAGTGAAAGACTAATCTTACACGGTATTTTATAACTGTTCTGTCATTATCTAAATGTTACTTTCATGTTTTTGTACTTACCCTTCTCCCAGTTTCTCTAGTACATCAAAAACTTCTTCAGGCTGCTTAGTCAAACTGTCTTCACTCAGCTTTTTTAGCTTACTGATGAGAAAAAGAACAGAAAAAATATTTTCCTTAACATCTTTCATAAATTTTTTAATTTTACTTTTAAGAGGCAATATACTCAAATGGTTCAAAAATCAATCAATATAAAAAAGTATACAGTATATAGTCTCCTTCCAACCCCTGTTCTTAATCTTCCCAGAAACACCTCAAAGAATAAGCACTTTTATTTGCTTCTTGTGAAACCTTTATACAAATATGAATATATATTTTTATTTCTCCCCCTTTTAACACACAATATAGCATTTTATACACAATGTTTTTTATCCACACTGTTATATATTTTGATATTTTTACTTGACAACATAAAATCCATGTTGGAGATCTCTACAACATAAATACATAGAAAGCATCCTCATTCTTTTCTTTTTTACATCTACATCCTATTCTGTTGCAAAGATGTAGTATCTCTTACTCTCCGATCCTTTACTTATGGATATCTAGGTTCCCTTTTGCTAATATAAACAACACTGCAATAAATAAGCTTATACATAAGTCAACTCACACACGTGCCAGCATATCTTTAAGATAAATTCCCAGAAGCAAAACTGCGAGGTCAAGGGAATATATAAACACACACAAATATAGAAGTATATATATTGATAAATAAGCACATATACTGTAAGTATAACCATATGTCATAATATAAATTTAATAACATAAGATCACTATTATAATAACTATATAGTAATTATTAAAATTTTTGATTGATTATATTATGGTATATTTTATCTACTATAATTGTATGTGATATTAATATATATGTATATTAATAGATATTAACAAACTGCCCACCAGGGGGCTTATACAAATTTAATCTCCTACCAGTAATATATGAGAGAGCATCTTTTCCCACAATTCCACCTACATAGTATTGAACCAAATATTTCAGCCAATACATTAGGTGAAAACTTGTAACTCAGAGAAGATTTATTTTGCATTTCTCTTACTATGAGTAAAGTTGAGCATCTTTTAATATAATATAAAACAAATCATCTATTCATGTTCTTTGCTCACTTTTCTCCTGGGTTTTTGGTCCTTTTCTTATCTGTGGAAAACTGGCTTTCATTTAGGTTGTACATATTTTCACTTGTATTGACTTCACTTAAGAGTTTTTAGTTTTATGGTCTACTTGACTATTTGCCATAGAGAACTATCTTTTTATTTTGTTTTTTTTTTAAGTTATCCATAGTATGGCATGTGCAGAAATATCTAGAAGCAAGAAATGAGAGGCATTATACATGGTATGTCTGAAAGACCAAAAATAATTCGCTATGAATAAAGTATCATGTATAAAGGACCAAAAATAATTCAGAAAGAATAAAGTAAAAGTGGCCAGGATCTATTAAAAAGGGTCAGGTTAAAAAGAGTCTTGTAAACCATGTTAGGAGCTCTATTTTAAAAAGATCACTTCCCCTGTAATCCAGAGGAAGGACATGCAGTAAGCAACAGTAGAGAAGGGAAACCAGTAGGGGATTATTCAAAATATGTATGCAGAGAATATAGCAGTGGCAGTAAGAATGGAGAGAGGATAAGCTAATCAAGATATTAAAGAGGCACAGTCAACAGAAAGTGGTTTTGATTAAATATAGGATGATGCAAGAAAGAGAGGAGTTGAGCATGTCTCTTAATAAGCCTTTGGCTTAAGCTAATGACTAGATGGCAATGTTATTTACTAAGCTAAAGAACACCAGAAAAAAGTCTGGAGGGGAATAAGATGGGTTTAACTCCTCTCATCCAAATGCAGATTTCCAGCAACCAACTGTATATATGAATACCAGCAGAGATCTGAGTTGGCAATGTCATTTTTGGTGTCACCAGCACACAGATGAAGCCTGAAGACATGAGAAGGGATAAAATCATCAGGAAAATGTTTAAGAAGACGTAAGGGTCAAGAAGACATCCCAGGAAAACATCAATATTTAGTAAATGAGGTCATGAAGGACAAGAAAGTAGTACTTGACCATTTTCAAATGCTACTGAAAGTTCAAACAACTTAAAGATTTAAAAGTGTCCATTACAGGATTTCCACTTCTGACTGCAAGGAAGTAAGAGGATCCAGAATTATCTGGCTGCTGTAAACAACTAAAAAACTCAGAAAAATATAGGAAGCAACTATTTTCAGACATGAGTATCAGATATTTCAGGACAGAGATCCATGAGAAAAGGGAAAGAAATAAGATAAGCCCTACTATCACCCAAGCTTTAGATCTATAGGTTATGTCCAAAATGTAGCACAGGGAGAAGGGAACCCAACAGAGCCAAGCAATTTTGCTGAGTTAAAGAAACAAAGATGGGAGTTTGGGGAGGCAAGGCAAATAAAATGTGCATTACAGAATACCTGTGAGAAAAGAGCTATACAGAGAAACAGGTCCATCAATCTACCTAAGAGCTCCCTTGACTATTTAGCTGAATGCCAACCTGTACATGCTTACAAAAACACTCTACAAAACCCAACAAAATCAATTTCCTAGGAGAAAAAAACGACCAGGGAGTTTTAAAAAGAACAACTCCCAGAGGTCACACAAGGCTGAGAATCTTTCCCACTGTCAACAGTTAAGTGAACTCGTAGAATACAAAGGACATTCAGTAGACATCCCAGAACAGCCTTGTTTTAGAAAAGAGACTGCATTACCAAAACATAAACGCTACTTTACTTTAGACTCTCCCAAAAGGAGCTTAAAAACAGGCTTCAAAAGCACTGAGCCAATCTACAAGGTAACAACTGCCTACCAGAATAAGTCTATATAGGCATACCTCGTTTTATCGTGCTTTGAAAAATACTAAGTTTTTTACAAAAGGAAGGTTTGTGGCAACGCTGCACAGAGCAAGACTATTGGTGCCATTTTTCCAACAGCATTTGCTCACTTTGTGTCTCTGTGTCACATTTTGGTAATTCTCACAATATTTCAAACTTTTTCATTATTATTATATTTTTATGGTAATCTGTAATCAATGATCTTTGATGTTACCATTGTAATGTGTTTGGGGTGCCATGAACCATGCCCATATAAGACAATGAACTTAATAAATGTTTTCTGTTCTAACTGCTCCACCAATTGGCCATTCCCCATTTCTCTCCCTTTCCTCAGGCCTCCCTATTCCCTGAGACAAAACAATACTGAAATTAGGCCAATGAATAACGGTACAACAACTTTAAGTGTTCAAGTGAAAAAAGAGTCACATATCTCTCACTTTAAATCAAAAGCTAGAATTGGTTAAGCTTAGTGAAGAAGGCATGTCGAAAGCTGAGAAAGGCCATAAGCCAGGCCTCCTGTGCCAAACAGTTACCCTTTTGAATGCTAAGGAAAAGTTCTTGAAGAAAAGTAAAGGTGCTACTCCAGTGAACACACAAATGATACGAAAGCAAAACAGCCTTACTGCTGATAGAAAGTTTTAGTGGTCTCAATAGATCAAACCAGCCACAACATTACCTTAAACCAAAGCTTAATCCAGATCAAAGCCCTAATTCTCTTCAATGCTATAAAGACAGAAAAAGGTAAGGAAGTGGCAAAAGAAAAGCCTGAAGCTAGCAGAGGGTGGTTCATGGATTTTAAGGAAAGAAACCATCTCTATAACGTGAAAGTGAAAGGTGAAGCAGAAAGTGCTCAGGTAGAAGCTGCAGCAAGTTACACAGAAGATTCAGCTAAGATAGTTAATGAAGATGCCTACACTAAACAACAGATTTTCAATGTAGATGAAACAGCCTTATATTGGAAGAATATACCATCTACAACTTTCATAGCTAAAGAGGAAAAGTCAATGTCTGGCTTCACAGGACAATGCAGCTGGTGACTCTAAGTTGAAGCCAATGCTCATTTACCAATCTGAAAATCCTGGGGTCCTTAAGAATTATGCTACATCCACTCTGCCTGTGCTCTATAAGTGGCATAATAAAGCCTGGATGACAATACATCTGTTTACAACATGGTTTACTGAATATTTTAAGCCCACTGTTGAGAACTGCTGCTCAGAAAAAAAGATTCCTTTCAAAACATTACTGCTCATTGACAGTGCACTTGGTCACCCAAGAGCTCTTATGAAGACGTACAAAAAGAGTAATGTTGTTTTCATGCCTGCTAACACAACGTCCATTCTGCAGCCCACAAATAAAGGAGCAATTTCAACTTTCATTCAAGTCTTATTATTTTAAAAATGTTATTTCATAAGGCTACAGCTGCCATAGATAGTGACTCCTCTGAAGGCTCTGGGCAAAGTAAACTGAAAACCTTTTGGAAAGGATTTACTAATCACAAGAACATTCATGATTCAAGGGAAAAGGTCAAAATACCAACATCAATAAGGGTTTGGAAGAAGCTGAATCCAATTCTCATGGATGACTTTGAGGGGTTCAAAACTTCAGTGGAGGAAAATACTGCAGACATGGTAGAAACAGCAAGAGAACTAGAATTAAAAGTCGAACCTGAAGATGTGACTGAATTGCTGTAATCTCATGATAAAACATTAGCGGATGAGGAGTTGCTCCTCATGGATGAGCAAAGAAAGTACTTTCTTGAGATAGAATCTACTCCTGATGACGATGCTATCAAGACTGTGAAAATGACAACAAAGGATGTTAAATATGACATAAACTTAGTTGATGAAACAGCAGGGTTTAAAAGGACTGACTCCAACTTTGAAAGAGGTTATACTGTGGATAAAATGCTATCAAGCAGCATTGCATGCTACAGAGAAATCATTCAGGAAAGAAAGAGTAACTGAAGTGGCAAACTTCACTGTTGTCTTATTTTAAGAAATTGCAACAGCAATGCCAACTTTCAGCAACCATCACCCTCATTAGTCAGCAGACATCAACACTGGGGCAAGACCTTCCAGGAGCAAAACAGATTACATCTAGCTGAAGGCTCAGATGATGGTTAGCACTTTTTAGAAATAAAGTATTTTTCAATTAAGGTATATTACATTGTATTTTAGACAATACTACCGCCCACTTAATAGACAACAGCATAGCTTAAACACAACTTTTTTGTGCACTGGAAAACCAAAAAATTCGTGTGATTCACTTTGTTGCAATGTTTGCTTTATTGCAGTTGTCTGGAACTGGACCTGCAGTATCTCTGAAGTATGCCTGCAAAACAAACAAAACTCAGCCTTAACAATGTAAAAATTTATAATGCCAAGAATTCAATCAAAAGAAGCAAGAAGAACTAAAAACCCACAGACTGTGGGAAAAACCACATTCACAGAAAGATAGACAAGATGAAAACACACAGGATGATGTACCAGATAAAGGAACAAGACAAACCCCAGAAAAACAACTAAATGAAGTGGAGATAGGAAACCTTAAGAAAAACAATTCAGAATAATGATAATGAAGATGATCCAGGACCTCGGAAAAAGAATGAAGGAAAAGATTGAGAAGATGCAAGAAATGTTTAACAAAGAATGAGAAGAATTAAGGAACACATAGAAGAATTAAAGAACAAACAAACAGAGAAGAACAATACAATAACTGAAATGAAAAATGCACTAGAAAAATCAAAAGCAGAATAACTGAGGCAAAAGAACAGATAAGTGACCTGGAAGACAGAATGGTGGAACTCACTGCCATGGAACAGAATAAAGAAAAAACAAAGGAGAGAAATGAAAACAGCCTAAGAGACAGCTGGGGCAAAATTAAATGCAACAACATTCGCATTATAGGGGTCCCAGAAAGAGAAGAGAGAGAGAAAGAACCTGACAAAATATTTGAAGAGATTATAGTCGAAAACTTCCCTAACATGGGAAAGGAAATAGCCGACCAAGTGCAGGAAGCTCACAGAAATGCCAGGCAGGATAAAGCCAAGGAGGAACATGCCGAGACACATATTAAAAACATTGACAAAAATTAAAAACAATGAAAGCAACAAGGGGAAAATGACAAATAGCATACAAGGGAACACCCATAAGGGTAACAGCTGATTTCTCAGCAGAAGCTCTACAAACCAGAGGAAGTGGCATGAGATATTTAAAGTGATGAAAGAGAAAAACCTACAACCAAGATTACCCTACCCAGCAAGGATCTCATTCAGATTCAATGGAGAAATCAAAAGCTTTACAGACAAGCAAAAGCTCGAAGAACTCAGCACCACCAAACCAGCTCTACAAAAAAAGCTAAAGGAACTTCTCTAAGTGGGAGACACAAGAGAAGAAAAGAACCTATAAAAACAAAACCATAACAATTAAGAAAATGGTAATAGGAACATACATATCAATAATTACCTTAAATGTGAATGGATTAAATGCTCCAACCAAAAGACAAAGGTTTGCTGAATGGATACAAAAACAAGACCCATATATATGCTGTCTACAAGAGACCCACTTCACACCTAGGGACACATACAGACTGAAAGTGATGGGAAGGAAAAAGATATTCCATGCAAATGGAAATCAAAAGAAAGCTGGAGAAGCAATACTCATATCAGATAAAATAGACTTTAAAATAAAGAATGTTACAAGACACAAGGAAGGATACTACATAACAATCAAGGGATCAATCCAAGAGTAAGATATAACAATTATAAATATATATGCACCAACATAGGAGCATCTCAATACATAAGCCAACTGCTAACAGTTATAAAAGTGGAAATTGACAGTAAAACAATAATAGTGGGGGACTGTAACACCTCACTTAAACCAATGGACAGATAATCCAAACAAAAAATTAATAAGGAAACACAAGCTTTAAATGACACAATACACCACATAGACTTAATTGTTATTTATAGGACATTCCATCCAAAAACAGCAGATGACACTTTCTTCTCAAGTGCACATGGAACATTCTCCAAGACAGATCACACCTTGGGTCAAAAATAAAGCCTCAGTAAATGTAAGAAAACCAAAATCCTATCAAGCATCTTTCCTGAACACAACACTATGAGATTAGAAATAAATTACAGGGAAAAAAACGTAAAAAATACAAACACATGGAGGCTAAACAATACGTTACTAAATAATCAAGAGATCACTGAAGAAATCAAAGAAGAACTCAAAAAATACCTAGAGACAAATGACGATGAAAACATGATAATCCAAAACCTATGGGATGCAGCAAAAGCAGTTCTAAGAGGGAAGTGTATAGCAATACAAGTCTACATCAAGAAACAAGAAAAATCTCAAATAAATAATCTAACCTTACACCTAAAGCAACTAGAGAAAGAAGAACAAAAAAAAAAAAACCCAAAGTTAGTAGAAGTAAAGAAATCATAATGATCAGAGCAGAAATAAATGAAATAGAAACAAAGAAAACAATAGCAAAGATCAATAACACTAAAAGCTGGTTCTTTGAGAAGATAAACAAAATTGATAAACCATTAGCCAGACTCATCAAGAAAAGGAGGGAGAGGACTCAAATCAACAAAATGAGAAAAGAAAAAGGAGAAGTTACAACAGGCACCACAGAAATACAAAGCATCCTAAGAGACTATTACAAGCAACTCTATGCCAATAAAATGGACAACCTGGAAGAAATGGACAAGTTCTTACAAAAGTATATCTTTCCAAGACTGAACCAGCAAGAAAAAGAAAATATGAACAGACCAATCACAAGTAATGAAATTGAAACTGTGATTAAAAATCTTCCAACAAACAAAAGCAAGGACCAGATGGCTTCACGGGTGAATTCTATCAAACATTCAGAGAAGAGCTAACACCCATCCTTCTTAAACTCTTCCAAAAAACTGCAGAGGAAGGAACACTAGCAAATTCATTCTATGAGGCCACCATCACCCTGATACCAAAACCAGACAAAGATACTACAAAAAAAAGAAATTACCAACAAATATCACTAATGAATATACATGCAAAAATCCTCAACAAAACACTAGCAAACAGAAACCAACAACACATTAAAAGGATCATACACCAAGATTAAGTGGGATTTACCCCATGGATGCAAGGATTCTTCAATATATGCAAATCAATCAATGTGATACACCATATTACAAACTGAAGAAGGAAAACCATATCATCATCTCAATAGATGCAGAAAAAGCTTGCGACAAAATTCAACACCCATTTATGATAAAAGTTCTCCAGAAAGTGGGCAGAGGGGGAACCTACCTCAACATAATGAAGGCCATATAAGACAAACCCACAGCAAACATCAGTCTCAACTGTGAAAAACTGAAAGCATTTCCTCTAAGATTAGGAACAAGACAAGGATGTCCACTCTCACCACTATTACTGAACACCACTATACTGAACATACTTTTGGAAGTCCTAGTCATGCAATCAGAGAAGAAAAAGAAATAAAAGGAATACAAACTGGAAAAGAAGAAGTAAAACTGTCACTGTTTGCAGATGACATAATACACAGAGAATCCTAAATATGCTACCAGAAAACTGCTAGAGCTAATCAATGAATTTGGTAAAGTTGCAGGATACAAAATTAATGCACAGAAATCTCTTGCATTCCTATACACAAATTATGAAAAATCTGAAAGAAAAATTGAGGAAACACGCTCATTTATCACTGGAACAAAAAGAATAAAATACCTAGGAATACACCTACCTAGGGAGACAAAAGACCTGTGTGCAGAAAAATGTAGACACTGATGAATGAAATTAAAGATGAATCAAACAGATGAAGAGATATACCAAGTTCTTGGATTGGAAGAAACAATATCGTGAAAATGACTATGACTATACTACCCAAAGCAATCTACATGTTCAATGCAATCCCTATCAAATTACCAGTGGCACTTTTTACAGAACTAGAACAAAAAATCTTAAAATGTGTATGAAGACACAAAAGACCCCAAATAGCCAAAGCAGTCTTGATGGAAAAAAATGGAGCTGAAGGAATCAGACTCCCTGACTGCAGACTATACTACAAAGCTACAGTAATCAAGACAGCATGGTACTGGCATAAAAACAGAAATATAGATCAATGGAACTGGATAGAAAGCCCAGAGATAAACCCACGCACCTATGCTCAACTAATCTATGGCAAAGGAGGGAAGCATACACAACGAAGAAAAGACAGTCTCTTCAATAAGTGGTGCTGGGAAAACTGGACGGGTACATGTAAAAAATGAAATTAGAACACTCCCTAACGCCATACACAAAAATAAACTCAAAATGGATTAGAGACCTAAATGTTAGACCAGACACTATAAAACCCTTAGAGGAAAACATAGGAAGAACACTCTGACATCAATCACAGCAAGATCTTTTTTGATCCACCTTCTAGAGTAATGGAAATCAAAACAAAAATAAACAAATGGGACCTAATGAAACTTAAAAGCTTTTGCACAGCAAAGGAAACTACAAACAAGACGAAAAGACAACACTGAGATGGGAGAAAATATTTGCAAATGAATCAACAAAGAATTAAACTCCAAAATATATAAACAACTCATGCAGCTCAATACTAAAAAAAACAAACAACCCAATCCAAAAATGGGCAGAAGACCTAAATAGATATTTCTCCAACGAAGACATACAGATGGCCAAGAAGCACATGAAAAGCTGCTCAACATCATTAATTATTAGAGAAATGCAAATCAAAACTACAATGGGTATCACCTCACACCAGTTAAAATGGGCATCAGAAAATCTATAAGCAACAAATGCTGGAGAGGGTGTGGAGAAAAGGGGACCCTCTTGCACTGCTGGTGGGAATGTAAATTGATACAGCCACGATGGAGAACAGTATGGAGGTTCCTTAAAAAACTAAAATTAGAAGTACCACATGACCCAGCAATCACACTACTGGGCATATACCCAGAGAAAACCATAATTCAAAAAGACACAAGCACCCCAACATTCATTGCAGCACTATTTACAACAGCCAGATCATGGAAGCAACCTAAATGCCCATCGACAGAGGAATGGATAAAGAAGATGTGGTACATATATACAACGGAATATTACTCAGCCATAAAAAGGAACGAAATTAGGTCATTTGTAGAGATGTCTATTGATCTAGAGACTGTCATACAGAGTGAAGTAAGTGAGAAAGAGAAAAACAAATATCGTATATTAACGCATATATGTGGAACCTAGGAAAATGGTACAGATGAACCAGTTTGCAGGGCAGAAATTGAGACACAGATGTAGAGAACAAACGTAAGGACACCAACGGAGGAAAGTGGCTGGGGGGGATGGTGGTGTGATGAATTGGGAGATTGGGATTGACATATACTAATATGTATAAAATGGATAAGTAATAAGATCCTGCTCTATAAATAAATAAATAAAATTCAAAAATTCAGAAAAAAAAAGAAAATTGGTGCCCATAAACTTGCTCCATGCAAGGTTGCTGCAAATCTTCAATTTGTTAAAAAAAAAAGAATGCAGTATGTGTGAAACACAATAAAAATGCAGTATGCCTGTAATGTCTTCCATTAGGTGCTATTTTCTTAGGAAACTAATGACCTATACAGGGAGGAATTGGGAGAACTTACCAGGAAGAGATTGCATCTTTAAAGAGAGCCCTTGCACAGCATTTACTTTGTATCCAGACAACACTCCAGACAATGATTCTAAGCCATTTACACTCATGAACTCACTTAACCCTCCCAACAACTCTACACAGTAGAGACTATTATTACCATTAAGTGTCTCCATGTAATAATTCGAGAAATACTTAATAATAATAGTTTGGGAAGTTGATCCTCACAGTGGTTAAGTAATTTGCCCTAACCCAGTTAGTCAGTGATGAGGCTCAATTCCAACCCAGACCTTCTGCCTTCATAGCCCGTTCTTGTAATCACTACTCTTTTCAGAGCTTGTGGGAAAGTCATCTTCCTGTGATGTGGATGTGCTCCTTCAGGAAGGAGAGCTGTGTGGACCAGACCAGATTTGTAACAGGAAGAGACTGGGGCTGGTTTGAGCAGAAAATGTATTTCTTAAAAGAATCTGAAACAAAGTATTTTTCAAATGCATCACATACAGAAAATGGCTGTAAAAGGGAGTAATTCTTATACTATTAAAGAAACAGAAAGACATAAGGTATTTTTAGGAATTGTAGAATCTTCAATAAGGGCCAGCTATTGGATGATGTTAAAGAATTGTTTTTAATTTTCTTAAGAGTGAAAAGGGAATTATGGACTTAAGAGAATGTGCTTCCTCTTAAGGGACACGTGCTTAAGTATTTAGAGATGAAGGGTCATGATGTGGGCAACTTAGTTTCAGATGGTTCAACAAATCTGTTTATATGTGTGGAGACAGAATTTGCACACACAAAAATGGAAAATATCGAAACACTGGTGACTGTGAAGAAAGAAAAAAAAAGAATTCAATAAAAAATTATGGATATATGAGAAATTGGGAACTGTGACTCACAAAGAGGAGAAAAATTAGTCAAAACAGACATAAAAATGGCAAAAACAGTGGAATTAACAAAAAACAATCTTATAAAGAGCAAATATAAATAAGTCCCATGTACTTAGAGATGCAATGGAAATGGATAGGAAAAAAGAGCTAAACAAAAATTTTACAGATGAAACAAAGTACTGAAATGAAATTTTCACTGGATACAATCTGAACAGATTAGACAGTACAGCAAAAAGGTAACGTGAAAAAATGTTTAAAGAAAAAAGGAGAAAAGAAAGAGCCTGAGCCCCACATGGAAATGAAGAATAGGTATAGATAAATATATATAAACAGCGAGAAAGAGAAAAAAGGGGGTGGAGGAGAAACTGGCCAAACATTTTCCAAATTTTATAAAAACAATAAACTACAAATGCAAGTAACTCAGCAAACCTAAAAAGATAAATATACACAAACACACACACACAGACAAACCACATGTATTGTAATCAAATTGCCACCAATAAGAAGTACAGGAGTAGGAATAAGAGAATACTAAAAGCAGTCACAGAAAAAAGACATATTACTTAAATAAGAACAAAAACAAGGGGATTCCCTGGTGGCGCAGTGGTTAAGAATCCACCTGCCAATGCAGGGGACATAGGTTCGAGCCCTGGTCTGGGAAGATCCGACATGCTGCGGAGCAACTAAGCACAAGCGCCACAACTACTTACTCTAGGGCCCATGAGCCGCAACTACTGAGCCGGCGTGCTGCAACTACCGAAGCCCATGCACCTAGAGCCCAAGATACACAACAAGAGAAGCCACTGCAATGAGAAGCCCGAGCACTGCAATGAAGTGTAGCCCCCACCCGCCACAACTAGAGAAAGCCGTCGCGCAGCAATGAAGACCCAATGCAGCCAAAAATAAATAAAATAAATAAATTTATTTAAAATAAGAAAAAAAACAAGGATGACTGTAGTATTCTTGCCAGACAGTAAGCGAGCCAAAAGACAGCGACTCCTTAAAAGTGATGATAGAAAACAATAATCAACATAAAATTCTATATTTAATGGAAATATCCCTCAAAAGTGAAGGAAAAATAAAAAATTTTCAAACAAAAAAGGGTGAGAGAATTCATTATGAGTGGACTTTCACAACAATAAATGGTTAAAGACAGTTCTTCAGGCTACAAGAAAATGATGTCAAAAGGAAACATAAACCTATACAAAAGAATAAAGAACAGCAGCTAGTAAAAATACAGGTAAATACAAAAAAAAAAATTTAACAACAGCAGAATGTACATTCTTCTCAAATGCACACGGAACAGGAACACTCTCCAAAAGAGACTGCATGTTAGGCCATAAAACATATCTTTAAAATTTCAGAACACTGTAATCATACAAAGTATCTTCTCCAAACAGAATGGAATGAAAAACGAAATCAAAAACAGTAGGGCAACAGGAAGATCCAGAAATACGTGAATGTTAACATATTCTTAAACAAACAAAGGATCAAAGAAGAAATCACAAGGGAATTAAGAAAATATCTGGAGAGAAATGAAAACAAAAATACAACATACCAAGACACAAGGGATGCAGCAAAAGCAGCATTAAGAGGGCAATTTATAGCAGTAAGCCTTTAGATTTAAAAAGAAGATCTCAGCTTCAAGATGGCAGAGGAGTAAAACGTGGAGATCACCTTCCTCCCCACAAGTACATCAAAAATACATCTACATGTGGAACAGCTCCTATTGAACACTGGCAGAAAAACCTCAGACTTCGAAAAAGGCAAGAAACTCTCCACGTACCTGCGTACGGCAAAAGAAAAAAGAAAAACCAGAGCCAAAAGAATAGGGACGGGACCTGCACCTCTGGGAGGGAGCTGTGAAGGAGGAAAAGTTTTCACACACTAGGAAGGTCCCCACTGGCGGAGACAGTGGGTGGGCGGGGGGAGAAGCTTTGGAGCCACGGAGGAGAGCGCAGCAACAGAGGTGCAGAGGGCAAAGTGGAGAGATTTCTGCACAGAGGATCGCTGCCAACCAGCATTCACCAGCCTGAGAGGCTTCTCTGCTAACCTGCTGAGGTGCATGGGGGCTGGGAGCTGAGGCTTGGGCTTCGGAGTTCAGATCCCAGGGAAAGGACTGGGGTTGGCTGCGTGAACACAGCCTGAAGGGAGCTAGTGCGCCACGGCTAGTGGGAGGGAGTCCGGGAAAAGGTCTGGAGCTGCCAAAGAGGCAAGAGACTTTTTCTTGCTTCTTTGTTTCCTGGTGTGCAAGGAGAGGGGATTAAGAGCGCCGCTTAAAGGAGCTCCAGAGACAGGCGCGAGCCGCAGCTATCAGCACGGACCCCAGAGACGGGCACGAGATACTAAGCCTGCTGCTGCAGCCATCAAAAAGCCTGTGTGCAAGCACAGGTCACTGTCCACACCTCCCCTCCCGGGAGCCTGCGCAGTCCACCACTGCCACAGTCCTGTGATGCAGGGACAACTTCCCTGGGAGAACACATGGTGCGCCTCAGGCTGCTGCAATGTCGCACTGGCCTCTGCTGCGGCAGGCTCCCCCTGCATTCCGTACCCCTCCCTCCCCAAGGCCTGAGTGACCCAGAGCCCATTAATCAGCTGCTACTTTAACCCTGCCCTGTCTGGGCAGGGAACAGAAGCCCTCAGGCGACCTACACACAGAGGCGGGGACAAATCCAAAGCTCATCCCCAGGAGCTCTGCGAACAAAGAAGAGAAAGGGAAATCTCTCCATGCAGCCTCAGGAGCAGCAGATAAAATCTTCACAATCAAACTGATGTACCCTGCATCTGCGGAATACCTGAACAGACAACAAATCATCCCAAAATTGAGGCAGTGGACTTTGGGAACAACTGTAGACTTGGGGTTTGCTTTCTGCATCTAATTTATTTCTGGTTTTATGTTTATCTTAGTTTAGTACTTAGAACTTATTATCATTGGTATATTTATTGATTTTGCTGTTCACGTCCTTTGTTTTTTTTTTAAATACGTATATATATTACTTTCCTTTTTCTCTATTTGTGAGTGTGTATGTGTATGCTTCTTTGGGTGATTTTGTCTATATAACTTTGCTTTCACCATTTGTCGTAGGGTTCTGTGTCTTTTTTTTTTTAATATAGTTTTTAGTGCTTTTTATCATTGGTCTATTTGTTTTTTGGTTTGGTTGCTCTCTTTTTTCTTCTATTACTTTTTTATCTTTTTATTTTAATAATATTTTTAATTTTTATTTCAATAACCTTTACCTTATTTCATTTTACTATGTTGTATTTTATTTTTCTTTCTTTATATTCTCCCTGTTCTTCTGACCTGTGTGGCTGACGGGGTCTTGGTGCTACGGCTGGCTGTCATGCCTGAGCCTCTGAGGTGGGAGAGCTGAGTTCAGGACAATGGTCCACCAGAGACCTCCTGGCCCCATGTAATATCAAATGGTGAAAGCTCTCCCAGACATCTCCATCTTAATGCTAAGACCCAGCTTAACTCAACGACCAGCAAGCTACAGTGGTGAACACCCTATGCCAAACAACTACCAAGACAGGAACACAACCCCACTCGTAAGCAGAGAGGCTGCCTAAAATCATAAGGTCACAGACACACAAAAACACACCACCAGACGCAGTCCTGCCCACCAGAAAGACAAGATCCAACCTCAACGCCCAGAACACAGGCACCAGTCCCCTCGACCAGGAAGCCTACACAGCCCACTGAACCAACCTTACCCACTGGGGGCAGACAACAAAAACACCAGGAACTACGAACGTGCAGCCTGCAAAAAGGATACCCCAAACACAGTAAGGTTAGGCAAAATCAGAAGACAGAGAAATACAAAGCAGATGAGGAAGCAAGGTAAAAGAACCCCAGACCAAACAAATGAAGAGGAAACAGGCAGTCTACCCGAAAAAGAATTCAGAATAATAATAGTAAAGATGATACAAAATCTTAGAAATAGAATGGAGAAAGTACAAGAAACATTTACAAAGGACCTAGAAGAACTAAAGAGCAAACAAACAATGATGAACAACATAATAATGAAATTTAAAATTCTCTAGAAGGAATCAATAGGAGAATAACTAAGGCAGAAAAACAGGTAAGTGACCGGGAAGATAAAATAGTGGAAATAACTACCACAGAGCAAAAGAAAGAAAAAAGAATGAAAAGAATTGAGGACAGTCTCAGACACCTCTGGGACAACATTAAATGCACCAACATTCGAATTATAGGGGACCCATAAGAAGAGAATAAAAAAGAGACTGAGAAAATATTTGAAGAGATTATGGTGGAAAAATTCCCTAATGTGGGAAAGGAAATAAGTCCAGGAAGCACAGGGAGTCCAATACAGGATAAATCCAAGGAGAAACACGCCAAGGCACATACTAATCAAACTATAAAAAATTAAATACAAAGAAAAAATATTAAAAGCATCAAGGAAAAAGCAACAAATAACATACAACGGAATCCCCATAAGGTTAACAGCTGATCTTTCAGCAGAAACTCTGCAAGCCAGAAGGGAGTGGCAGGACATATTTAAAGTGATGAAAGTGAAAAACCTACAACCAAGATTACTCTACCCAGCAAGGATCTCATTCAGATTCGACGGAGAAATTAAAACCTTTACAGACAAGCAAAAGCTAAGAGAACTCAGCACCACCAAACCAGCTATACAACAAATGCTAAAGGAACTTCTCTAGGCAGGAAATGCAAGGAAAGGAAGGACCTACAATAACAAACCCATAACAATTAAGAAAATGGTAATAAAAACATACATATTGATAATTACCTTAAACATAAATGGATTAAATGCTCCAACCAAAAGACAAAGGCTTGCTGAAGGGATACAAAAATAAGACCCATATATATGCTGTCTACAAGAAACCCACTTCAGACCTAGGGAGAAATACAGAATGAAAGTAAGGAGATGGAAAACAGTATTCCAAGCAAATGGAAATCAAAAGAAAGCTGGAGTAGCAATTCTCATATCAGACAAAATAGACTTTAAAATAAAGACTATTACAAGAGACAAAGAAGGACACTACATAATGATCAAGGGATCATTCCAAGAAGATATAACAATTGTAAATATTTATGCACTGAACATCAGAGCACCTCAATACATAAGGCAAATGCTAACACCCATAAAACACCCATAAAAGGGGAAATCGACAGTAACACAATAATAGTAGGGGACTTAGCACCCCATTTTCACCAATGGACAGATCATGCAAAATGAAAATAAATAAGAAAACACAAGCTTTAAATGATACATTAAACAAGATGGACTGAATTGATATTTATAGAACATTCCATCCAAATACAACAGAATACACTTTCTTCTCAAGTACTCATGGAACATTTTTCAGGATAGATCATATCTTGGGGTAAAAATCAAGCCTTGGTAAATTTAAGAAAATTGAAATCATGCCAAGTATCTTTTCCGACCACAACACTATGAGGCTAGATATCGATTAAAGGAAAAAATCTGTAAAAAATACAAATACATGGAGGCTAAACAATACACTACTAAATAACCAAGAGATCACTGAAAAAATTAAAGAGGAAATCCAAAAATACCTAGAAACAAATTACAATAAAAACATGACGAGCCAAAACCTATGGGATGCAGCAAACGCAGTTCTAAGAAGGAAGTTTATAGCAATACAATCCTACCTCAAGAAACATCTCAAATAAACAATGTAACTTTACAGGTAAAACAATTAGAAAAAAAAGAACAAAAAAAACTTATTAGGAGAAAAAAAGAAATCATAAAGATCAGATCAAAAATAACTGAAAAAGGGCCTCCCTAGTGGCACAGTGGTTGAGAGTCCACCTGCCGAGGCAGAGGACACGGGTTCGTGTCCCGGTCTGGGAAGATCCCACATGCCGCAGAGCAGCTGGGCCCGTGAGCCATGGCCGCTGAGCCTGCGTGTCTGGAGCCTGTGCTCTGCAACGGGAGAGACCACAACAGTGAGAGGCCCGCATACAGCAAAAAAAAAAAATAAAATAAAATAACTGGAAAAGGAATGAAGGCAAAAATAGCTAAGAGAAATAAAACTAAAAGCTGGTTCCTTGAGAAGATAAACAAAATTGATAAAGCACTAGCCAGACTCATCGAGAAAAAAAGGGAGAAGACTCAAATCAATAAAATTAGAAATGAATAAGGAGAAATAACAACTGACACTGCAGAAATACAAAGGATCATGAGAGATTACTACAAGCAACTATATACCAATAAAATGGACAACCTGGAAGAAATGGACAAATTCTTAGAAACCACGACCTCCCAAGACTGAACCAGGAAGTAATAGAAAATATAAACAGACCAATTACAAGCACTGAAATTGAAAAACTACAGACCAATACCACTGATGAACATAGATGCAAAAATCCTCAACAAAATACTATCAAATAGAATCCAACAGCACATTAAAGGATCATACACCATGATCAAGTGGGGTTTATCCCAGGAATGCAAGGATTCTTCAATATACGCAAATCTAACAATGTGATACACCATATTAACAAATTGAAGGAGAAAAACGATATGATCATCTCAATAGATGCAGAGAAAGCTTTTGACAAAATTCAACACCCATTTATGATAAAAACCCTGCAGAAAGTAGGCATAGAGGGAACTTTCCTCAACATAATAAAGGCCATATATGACAAACCCACAGCCAACATCATCCTCAAGGGTTCAAAACTGAAACCATTTCCACTAAGATCAGGGACAAGAAAAGGTTGCCCACTCTGACCACTATTACTCAACATAGTTTTGGAAGTTTTAGCCACAGCAATCAGAGAAGAAAAAGAAATAAAAGAAATCCAAAATGGACAAACAGTAAAAGCAGTTGCAGTTGACATGATACTATACATAGAGAATCCTAAAGATGCTACCAGAAAACTGCTAGAGCTAATCAATGAATTTGGTAAAGTAGCTGGATATAAAATTAATGCATAGAAATCTCTTGCATTCCTATACACTAATGAGGAAAAATCTGAAAAAGAAATTAAGGAAACACTCCAATTTAACACAGCAACAGAAAGAATAAAATACCTAGGAATAAACCTACCTAAGGAGACAAAAGACCTGTATGCAAAAAACTATAAGACACTGATGAAAGAAATTAAAGATGATACAAAAAGATGGAAAGATATACCATGCTTCTGGATTGGAAGAATCAACATTGTGGAAATAAATATACTACCCAAAGAAATCTACAGATTCAAGGCAATCCCTACCAAACTACCAATGGCATTTTTCACAGAACTAGAACAAAAAATTTCACAATTTGTATGGAAACACAGAAGACCCCGAATAGCCAAAGCAATCTTGAGAAAGAAAAACGCAGCTGGAGGATTCAGCCTCCCTGACTTCAGACTATACTACAAAGCTACAGTAATCAAGACAGTACAGTACTGGCACAAGAACAGAAATACAGCTCAATGGAACAGAATAGAAAGCCCAGAGATAAACCCACACACATATGGTCACCTTATTTTTGGTAAAGGGAACAAGTATATACAATGGAAAAAAGACAGCCTCTTCAATAAGTGGTGCTGGGAAAACTGGACAACTACATGTAAAAGAATGAAATTAGAACACTCCCTAACACCATACACAAAAATAAACTCAAAATGGATTAAAGACCTAAATGTAAGTCCAGATACTATAAAACTCTTAGAGGAAAACATAGGCAGAACACTCTATGACATAAATCACAGCAAGATCCTTTTTGACCCACCACCTAAAGAAATGGAAATAAAAACAAAAATAAACAAATGGGACCTAATGAAACTTAAAAGCTTTTGCACAGCAAAGGAAACCATAATACGAAAAGACAACCCTCATAATGGAAGAAAATATTTGCAAACGAAGCAACTGAGAAAGGACTTATCTCCAAAATATACAGGCAGCTCATGCAGCTCAATATCAAAAAACATACAACCCAATCCAAAAATGGGCAGAAGACCTAAATAGACATTTTTCCAAAGAAGATATACAGATTGCCAACAAACACACGAAAGATGCTCAACATCACTAATCATTAGAGAAATGCAAATCAAAACTACAGTGAGGTATCGCCTCACACCGGTCAGAATGGCGATCATCAAAATATCTACACACAATAAATGCTAGAGAGGGTGTGGAGCAAAGGGAACCCTACTGCACTGTTGGAGGGAATGTACACTGATACAGTCACTATGGAGAACAGTATGGAGGTTCCTTAAAAAACTAAAAATGGAACTTCCATACGACCCAGCAATCCCACTACTGAGCATATACCCTGAGAAAACCAGAATTGAAAAAGAGTCGTGTAGCACAATGTTCACTGCAGCTGTATTTACAGTAGCCAGGACATGGAAGCAACCTAAGTGTCCATCGACAGATGACTGGATAAAGAAGATGTGGCACATATATACAATGGAGTATTACTCAGCCATAAAAAGAAACGAAATTGAGTTATTTATATGAGGTGGATGGACCTAGAGACTGCCATACAGAGTGAAGTAAATCAGAAAGAGAAAATCAAATACCGTATGTTAACACATATATATGGAATCTAAAAAACAAAAAAGGTTCTGAAGAACCTAGGGCAGAACAGGAATAAAGATGCAGACAGAGAGAATGGACTTGAGGACACAGGGAGGGTGAAGGGTAAGCTGGGATGAAGTGAGAGAGTGGCATGGACATATATACACTACCAAATGTAAAATAGATAGCTAGTGAGAAGCAGCCGCATAGCACAGAGAGATCAGCTCAGTGCTTTGTGCCCACCTAAAGGGGTGGGAGGGAGATGTAAGAGGGAGGAGATATGGGGATATATGTTTATGTATAGCTGATTCACTTTGTTATATAGCAGAAACTAACACACCACTGTAAAGCAATTATACTCCAATAAACATGTTAAAAAAATGAAAACTATGAAAAAATGTATTAAAAAGGCAATTGAACATCGAAGAAAAAATTTATATTAGTTTCAAGTGTACAACATAGTAATTCAGTATCTTTATATATTGTACTCCGTTTACAAATGACTATATTTCATGTATTGTACAATATAACCTTGTTGCTTGTTTATTTTATAATAAATAAAAATTCCAGTGAAATTTGTGATTAAATAAAAATAAAAAGAAGATCTCAAAGCAACAACCTAACTTTACACATCAAGAGATCAGAAAAATAAATTAAACCCAGAGTTCACAGAAGGAATGAAATGATAAAGATTAGTTCAGAGATAAATAAAATAGGAAATAGAAAAACAAATTTTTAAAAATCAACAGAACTGTTATGCTATGGTTTGAATATTTGTGTCCTCCAAAATATACATATTTGATGAAATCCAAACTCCCAAAGACAATGGTATAAGGAGGTGGGGCCTTTGGGAGGTGCTTAAGTCATGAGGGTGTAACCCTCATGAATGGGATTAGTACTTTATGAAAAAGGCTCCAGAGAAATCCCTAGCCTCTTCCACCATGTGAGGACACAATGAGAAGGTGCCAGCTATGAACTTGGGAGAAGGCTTTCACCTTCATGTGACCATGCTGACAACTTGATCTTGGGCTTCCAAGTTTCCAGAACAGTTGGAAATAAATTTCTATTATTTATAAGCTATCCAATCTTGATATTTCATTATAGCAGCCCAAAACCAAGAGTTGTTTTTTTAAGACCAACAAAATTCACAAACCCTTAGCTAGACTAAGAAAAAGAAATGAAGGAAGGAAGGAAGGGAGGGAGGGAGGAAGTAAGGAAGACTCAACTAGAATTAGGAATCAAAGAAGACATTAAAACTGATGTCACAGGGCTTCCCTGGTGGCGCAGTGGTTGAGAGTCCGCCTGCCGATGCAGGGGACACGGGTTCGTGCCCCAGTCTGGGAAGATCCCACATGCTGCGGAGTGGTTGGGCCCGTGAGCCATGGCCGCTGAGCCTGCGCGTCGGAGCCTGTGCTCTGCAACAGGAGAGGCCACAACAGTGAGAGGCCCACGTACCGCAAAAAAAAAAAAAAAAAAAAAAACTGATGTCACAGAATTAAAAACTAGTATAAGAGAATACTATGAAGAATGAACCTAGAAAAAATGGATAAATTTTTAGAAAGATACAACCTTTCAAGACAAAATCATGAAGAAATAAAAAATCTGAATAAGGAATTGAAAAAATAATCAAAAACCTCTCAACAAAGAAAAGCCCAGGCCTAGATGGCTTTGCTGAAGAATTCTACCAAACATTTAAGGAAGAATTAACACCAATACTCCTCAACCTCTTCCAAATAACTGAAGAGAAGGAACACTTCCAAATTCATTCTTTGAGGCCAGCATTACTCTAATACCAAAATCATACAAAGACACAACATGAAAAAAGAAAAACAACAAACAAAACAAAATAAAAACTACAGACCAATACCCGTAACGAATATTGATGCAAAAGTACTCAACAAATACTAATAAACCAAATCCAACAGCACATTAAAAGGATTATACACCATGATCAAGTGAATTTATACCTGGAATGTAAGAATGGTTCAACAAATGAGAATCAACAATTAATAAAATAAAGGACAAAAACCACATAATCAACTCAATTGACATAGTAAAAGCATTTGACAAAATTCAACACCCTTTCCATGATAAAAACACTCAACAAACTATTATAGAAATAGAATAAAGCTATATTAACATAATGAAACATTCACAAGCGAGTAAATGGTAAAAGATTAAAAGCTTTTCCTCCAAGATCAGAAACAAGGCAAGAATGCCCACTTTTGCCACTACTATTCAACATAGTAATGGAAGTCCAAGCCAGAGAAATTAGACAAGGAACAGAAATAAAAGGCAAAGAAGAATTGTAAAAAAAGTAAAATTATCTCTATTGACAAATGACATAACCTTATATGTAAAGTACTCTAAAGATTACATACACACACACACACACACACACACACACACACACACACAAAACCTGTTATAACTAACAGATGATTTCAGCAAAGTTGCAGGATACAAAATCAATACACAAAAATCAGTTACATTTCTAATACATTAACAACAACCAATGGTAAAATGAAATTAAGAAAATAGTCCCATTTTTTATAACATAAAATAAAGGGGAAAGTACTTAGAAATAAATTTAACCAAGGAAGTAAAAGACACGCACTGAAAACTACAAGACATTGCTAAAAATAATAATAAAAGAAGATACAAATAAATGGAAACACACCCTGTGCTCATGGATTGGTTGGAAGACTTAACATTGTTTAGAACAATCTATAGATTCAATGCAACCTCTATCAACATCCCAATGACTTTATTTTTTGCAGATGTAGGGAAAAAGAAAAATCCTCAAGTTCATATGGACTCTCAAGGGGCCCCAAAAAACCTAAACAATCTTGAGGAGAAAGAACAAAGTTAGAGGTCTCACAATTTCTGATTTCAAAACATACTACAAAGCAAGAGTAATCAAGACACTATGGTACTGGTTAAAGTCAGATATATAGACTAATGGAACAGAACAGAGAGCCCAGAAACAAACTCTTGCATGTATTCAACAGGACCAAATGACTTTCAAAGGGTGTCAAGACTACACAATGGGGAAAGGACAGTCTGTTCAACAAATGGTGCTGGGAAAATTGGATATCCAGATGTAAAAGACTGAACCTGGATGCTTACCTTATAAAAAATTTAAAAATTAACTCAAAATGTATAAGACCTAAACATAAGACCCAGAGCTATAAAACCCCTAGAAGAAGACATATGGAAAACACTTCAGGACATTTGATTTGAAAACGATTTCTGGAAAATGACAACAAAGCACAGGCGATAAAAGCAGAAATAGATTAACTTTAAAACTTCTGAGCATCCAAAAATCATCATCATAATCATCATCATCAGTATCATCAACAGAGTGAAAAAGCAAGCTACACAATTGGAGAAAATATGTGCAAATCATACATCTGATAAGGAGTCAATACTCAGAAAAATGAACTTTTACAACTCAACAACAATAAAACCCAATTTAAAAATGAACAAGGGAGGACTTCCTTGATGGTGCAGTGATTAAGAATCCGCCTGCCAATGCAGAGTACATGGTTCAAGCCCTGGTCGGGGAAGATCCCACATGCCACAGAGCAACTAAGCCCGCATGCCTCAACTACTGAAGCCTACATGCCTAGAGCCTGTGGTGCTCCACAACAAGAGAAGCCACCACAATGAGAAGCCTGCGCACTGCAACAAAGAGTAGCCATTACTCAACGCAACTAGAGAAAGCCCACGTACAGCAACGAAGACCCAACACAACCAAAAATAAATAAATAAAAATTCTAAAAAATAAATAAAAATGAACAAGGACTTGAACAGACAAATCTCAAAAGAAGAAATACAAATGGCCTACAAACACATGAAAAGATGCTCAACATGACTAGTTATCAGAGAAATGCAAATTGAAACCACAATGAGATATCACCTCATAACCATTAGGATAGCCACTATCACAAAGAACAGAAAACAAGTGCTGATGAGGATGGGGAGAATTTAGAACTGTAAAATAGTGTGGTCATTATGCAACGCACTATGTAGATTCTTCAAAAAAATAAAAATAGAATAACCATTAAATAAACAACCCAAATGTCCATCAACAGAAAAACAATCAAATAATCAAAATGTGGTATATACATACAATAGTATATTATGCAACCTTATAAAAGGAAATCCTGCCCCATGCTAAAACGTAGATAAACCTTAATTACATATTAAACAACACAAGCTAATCACCAAAAATTTTTTAATTTGCATGGAGACACAAAAGACCCTGAACAGCCAAAACAATCTTGAGAAAGAAAAACAGAACTGGAGGAATCACGCTCCCTGACTGCAGACTATACTACAAAACTGCAGTAATCAAAACAGTACAAAAAAGAAAATTACAGACCAATATCTTTGATAAATATAGATACAAAAATCCTCAGCAAAATGTTAGCACTCCAAAGCCAACAATACATTAACAGGATCACACACTATGATCAAGTTGGATTCGTTCCAGGGTCACAAGGGTGGTTCAACATACACAAATCAATCAATGTGATATGCCACACTAACATAAGGAAAGACAAAAAACCCACATGATCATCTCAACAGATGAAGAAAAAGCATTTCACAAAATTCAACATCCACTCATGATAAAAACTCTCAACAAAGTGGGTATAGAGGGAACATATCAAAACGTAAAAGCCATTTACAACAAACCCACAGCCAACATAACACTCAATAGTGAAAAGCTGAAAGGATTCCTGCTATATTCAAGAACAAGACAAGGATGCCCACTCTGACCACTTCTATTCAACATAGTATTGGAAGTCCTAGCTACAGCATTCAGACAAGAAAAAGAATTAAAAGGTATATAAATTGGAAGGGAAAAGATAAAACCGTCACTATCTGCAGTAGACATAATACTCTATATAGAGAATCCTAAACTCTCCACTGAAAAACTGAGAACTAATAAATGATTTCAGCAAGGTAGCAGGATATAAGATCAATATACAGAAATCTGTAGCATTTCTTTACACTAATAATGAAATATCAGAAAGAGAAAGTTAAAAAAAATCCCATTTAAAAATTTCTTCAATAAAAATGAAACACCTAGTAAGGAGGTGAAAGACCTATACACTGAAAACTATAAAACACTGACAAAGGAAATTGAAAATGATTCAAAGAAATGGAAAGATATCCCCTCCTCTTGGATTGGAAGAATTAATATTGTTAAAATGGCCACATTACCCAAAGTGATCTACAGATTTAATGCCATCCCTATCAAAATACCAATGACATTTTTTCAGTGAACTAGAACAAATAATCCTAAAATTTATACGAAACCACAGAAAATCCAGAACTGCCAAAGCAATCCTGAGGACAAAGAACAAAGCTGGAGGCACAACCCTTCCACGCTTCAGACTATACTACCAAGCTACAGTAATCAAAACAGCAAGGTATCAGGCTTCCCTGGTGGCGCAGTGGTTGAGAGTCCACCTGCCGATGCAGGGGACACGGGTTCATGCCCCAGTCCGGGAAGATCCCACATGACATGGAGCAGCTGGGCCCGTGAGCCATGGCCGCTGAGCCTGCGCGTCCGGAGCCTGTGCTCCGCAACGGGAGAGGCCACAACAGTGAGAGGCCCGCGTACCGCAAAAAAAAAAAAAAAAAAAAGTGGTATCAGGAAAGCTGGACAGCTACATGTAAATCAATGAAACACTCCCTCACACCATATAAAGAAATAAACTCAAAATGGTTTAAAGACCTAATTATAAGACATGACACCACAAAACTCCTAGAAGAGAAAATATGCAAAACATTCTCTGACATAAATCAAAGCAATGTTTTCTTAGATCAGTCTCCCAAAGCAAAAGAAACAAAAGCAAAAAAAAATAAACTACCAAATCAAACTTAAAAGCTTTTGCACAGCCAAAGAACCATCAACAAAACAAAAGGAAAACCCATAGAATAAGAGAAAATATTTGCAAATGATATGACCAAGGGATTAATATTGAAAATATACAAACAATTCATACAATTCAATATCGAAAAAACAAACAACCTAGTCAAAAAATGGGCAGAAGACCTAAACAGACATTTCTCCAAAGAAAACATACAGATGGCCAACAGGCACATGAAAAGATGCTCAACATTCCTAATTATTAAAGAAATGCAAATCAACACCACAGTGAGGTATCACCTCACACTGGTCAGAATGGCTACCATCAAAAAGTCTACAAATAATAAATGCTAGGGAGGGTGTGGAGAAAAGGGAACTCTCCTACACTGTTGGTGGGAATGTAAATTGGTGCAGCCACTATGGAAAACAGTATGGAGGTTCCCTAAAAAGCTAAAAATAGAGCTACCATATGATTCAGCAACCCCATTCCTGGGTATATATCCAAAAAACAAGAAAACTCTAATTCGAAAACATACATGCACCCCAATGTTCACAGCAGCACTATTTTACAATAGCCAAGACATGGAAACAACCCAAGTGCCCATCAACAGATCACTGTCTTAAGAGAATGTGGTATATATACACAATGGACTATTTGCCATAAAAAGAATGAAATATTGCCATCTGCAGCAACATGGATGGACCTAGAGAATATTACACTTAGTGAAGTGAGACAAATATATTATATCACTTATATGTGGAATCTAAAAGATAATACAAATGAATCTATATACAAAAGAGAAACTGACTCTCAGACACAGAGAACAATCTTATGGTTACCAAAGGGCAGAGAGAGGTGGGAGAGACAAATTAGGAGTATGGAATTAACAAGTAAATACTACAATACATAAAATAGATAAGCAACATGATTTCCTATATAACACAGGGAATTATATATAATATCTTGTAATAACCTGTGATGGAAAGGAATCTGAAAAAAAAATATGTGTAACTGAATTACTTTGCTGTACACCTAAAACACAATAAATCAACTATACTTTAATTTTTTTTTTTTTTTTTTTTTTGCGGTACACGGGCCTCTCACTGTTGTGGCCTCTTCCGTTGCAGAGCACAGGCTCCGGACACGCAGGCCCAGCGGCCATGGCTCACGGGCCTAGCCGCTCCGCGACATATGGGATCTTCCCAGACCGGGGCACGAACCTGTGTCCCCTGCATCAGCAGGCGGACTCTCAACCACTGCGCCACCAGGGAAGCCCTACTTTAATATTTTTTCATGTGAAAATAATCCCAATGATAATGAGGAATCATTTTTAAGGTAGTTTTAAAATCAATCTGCTGTCACATTACAGGAATCATAGATTAATTTTTTAGTATTATTAGAGGTGTGTGCTTATAATGCCTTCCTGCTTATAATACAGAGTAGGATATAACTATAACAATTTTCTAATTTTCTACAGAAACTATGTATATGAATTTGTTCTGGAATAAAAATGTTGTTTGTCTGAAATAAGAAAAAAAAAGACCTAGGGAAAGGTAAAAGTCGAAAGAGACTTGAAAGCTAGCTACAGCTTTCAATGTGCTCCCCAACCCATACACAGATACATCAGCAGAGAGTGGAAGTCATACGGGCCCAAGGTGTTTGAGGACAACCTCTGCACAAATCACTGGCTGACGAGGCAATCCCAGGATTAAACGAACTGAGCAGAGGTATTAGCAGCCAAACACTGCAGGGAGATAGATGCCACAGTTTAAGTCCATGAAAGCTAAAAAGAAAAATAAATGTCTGGGAGGCAGAAGGAGAGAAACCAAAGTCCCCACAATGTATTATTTTATAAGCCCAGTTTAAAAAAAAGAAAAAAAAATGAAACCTGTGAAGAAAAGTGTGACCCATATTCAGGAAAGCAGTCAATAAAACAAAATAGAAGCAATCAACATAAAAGAAAGCAGTCCATAGACAATGATTCACTGTGGGTCCAGTTACTGGATATATCAGACAAAAGTTTCAAAGCGGCTATTTTAAATACATTCGAAAAATTGAAACTGTGTTCAAGAAATTAAAGAAAAATACCATGAAAATGACTCAACAAATGAAGAATCTCAATAGAAAAATAGAAACTAATAAAAACGTAAAACTTACATGTGAAAAATACATCTTTAATGATAATACATTAGAAGGGCTGGACTGCATATTTGAGGTAATAGATGAAAAAAATCTATAAACATGAAGATAACTAAATTTCTTCCCTAGAAAAACAGTGAAGAAAAATCAAGAGCCTTAGAGTCTGGTGAGACATCAACATACCAACAAACATAATGGGAGTCTCAGGAGAAGGTGCTGAAAAAATGATTTTAAAAAATACTGTAGTGGCTGAAAACTTCCCAAATTTGATGCAAAGCATTAATTTACATATACAAGAAGCTAAATGATTACAAAGCAGGATAAATACAAAAAGATGCACATCTAGACACACTGTAGTCAAACTGCTGAAAGACAAAAAGAAATTCCTGAAAGCAGCAAGAGAAAATGGATCATGAATTTGAACAAGAATATGATTAAAAGCTGACTTCTCATCAAAAACCATGGCAGTCAGAAGGTAGTAAAAAGAAATACTCAAAGTGCTGAAAGAACAATGTCATCCAAGAATCCTAAATCCAGCAAATTTATCCAAAAATGAAGGGGAAATAGAACATTCCCTGATAAACAGAAACTAAGAGAATCTGTTGCAAGCAGAGCTTCCCTGCAAGAAATAATAAAGGAAGTATTATACATGTAGGTGAAAAAAAATGGCAAATATGTACATAAACATAAAATATAAATATTTATCTTACCAAAAAATCAATAATTTCAATACTGAACTGTTGAAATTGCAACTTATTTAGGTAAAATATATACAAAAACAACAGAACAAAAGAGGGGAAATGGAGCTATACTGAAGCAAATTTACAACAATTTACTGGAAGCAGGCTAATCTGAAGTCAACTGCAATAAAGATGCATACCCTAATCCTTAGAGCAGCTACTAAGCAAAAACTGGGGAAAATATAGTTAACGAAACTATATTGGTTAATTACATTACATAATACAGTCAAATTACCCAATTAAAAGAGAAAGATTGTGAGACTGGATAAAAAAACAAGACCCAACTACATGCTGAAATCACCTTAAAGACAAAAAGAGGTTAAAAGTAAAAGAATGGAGATATATGTATAGATATATAGATATGTATGTCATGTTAAACTAATCAAAACAAAGCTAAAGTGGCTGTATTAATATCAGGCAGAGAAGACTGCAGAAAAATTATCACCAGGACTGAAGAGGGATATTTTGTAATGATAAAAAAGAGTCAATTTAAGAAGATATAACAACGCTAAATGTGTAAGCACCCTAAGACAAAGCTTATAAAACCCAAAACAAAACTGAAATAATTGAGAAAAGGACAAACCCAAAATAACTGTTGGAGATTTCAACAACTCCTCTCTCAGTAATTGATACAGTAAGTTTACAGAAAATCAGTAAGGATATAGAAGACAAATGATACTATCAACCAATTTAAATTCTTTATTTCATATCTTTTATCCCTAGCATTTCTATTTGGCTCTTTTTTAAAAAATGATTTCCACTGCGCTGATAAATTCTCCTAAATGTTCACAGATGTCGTCCACCTTTCACCACTTTTAACATAGTGGTCATTGTAACTTCAGAGTCCCTGTATGATAATTCCAACATATGTATCATCTCTGATTCTGATTCTGTTGACTATTTTATCTTTGGACAGTGGATCATTTTCCTTGCTTTTGTGGGTACCATCTTCCCCTGAATCCCAGACACATACACATATACATGTGCATGCACACACACAAGTAATAAGCAATGATAAAGAACTATTTAGTCTAAGTGACTCTGGAGAACAAAACTCTCATATATGATTGTATGATACAGGAATTGTATCCAAAATACATAAAGAATTCTTATAACTCAACAATAAGAGAAAAACCCAAAAATAAAAATGGCCAAAAATATTTCAGCAGACACTTCACCAAAAGTATACAAACAAATAATAAGCACATGAACAGATTCTCAACATCGTTAGTCATCAGGGAAATGAAAAATAAAACTACAATAAGATACCATTACACACCCACAAAAATGGTTAAAATTAAAAACATTACAATAACAAGTGTTGATGAGGATGTGGAACTAGGAGATCTCTCATACATTTGATATAGGAAATGAAAAATTAGTCACTTTAGAAAGCAAGTTAGTAGTTCTTATAAACTTATGGACACAAGTTTATACAACCCAGCAATTCTACTCCTAGGTATTAACCAATAAAAATGAAAACATATGTCCACCAAAGACTTTTACACAAATATTCACAGCAGCCTTATTCAAAACAACCAAAAACTGGAAAAAAAAAAAAAACCAAATGTCCACAAACTGGTGGATGAATAAACTACTAAATCCATACAATGGACTACTACTGAGTAATAAAACATAACAAACTACTAATACATTTAAGATCCTGAACAAAGCTCAAAATCATTATTGCTGAGCCAAAAAGCTAAATCAAAAGAATATATCTTAGGGACTTCCCTGATGCTCCAGTGGTTAAGATTTCGCCTTCCAATACAGGCGGTGCGGGTTCGATCTCTGGTCAGGGAGCTAAGATCCTACATGCCCTGCGGCCAAAAAAAAAAAAAAACCCAAGGCACAGAACAGAAGAAATACTGTAACAAATTCAATAAAGACCTTTAAAAGAAAAGAGTGCAATTTGGTATATGTAAATTACACCTCAATAACATTAATTTAGCAAAAAAGTATCTACATGTAGTGGTAAAAAAATTATTGGTGATGACAGCAATAGCAATTCAGTGGAATGATAGAGGCAGAAGCCAGACTGCAATGGTTTGAGACAATGGGATAAAGTGAAGAAGTAGAAACAACTATGGATCACCCTACACTAGAAGTTTCTGGAAAGGACAAGTGATTGAAGACGTAAGTTTGAGAAAGAAGATAAAGCCAAACAAGCAAAAAACTTACAGAAACACCTGAATAACTGTAAATGCTGTTGGGAATGAATTAGTAAAATAAGGAAAAGTTGAAAATACAAGAGACAAGGAGAAATTACTAAAGCCTGTCCCTGAAAACGTTGGAAGAAATGATATCCAAAGCACATGTGGGTGGGACTGCCTTAACCTTGGAGGGCTGGGGATACCTCTACCATTATAATAGGAGGAAAGGATAGGCAGCGTTATAGGTAAGACAGTAAGCTGGCGGCAGAAAGTTGACCGAGTTCTCATATATTGGCTTCTATTCGCTTTATGAAGTAGGAGGGATGTTCATCTGCTGTAAGTGAGGAAGTTAAAATCAGATACTTGAAGATGTATAACTATATCTGAAATAACCAGAGTGGAGAGCAAAAACAAAACAAAATCCTAAGTCTCATGAAGTTTAACAGGATTACTAGATAGCACTGGAGGCCTGGTTGAGGTTAGAGACCACGGCAATCTTTCTCTTGTTGAGGTTAGAGACCAATGGCAATCTTTGAGGTTTCTTATTTCCTTCGGCACTGCTCAGAAGTCTTAAGATAGACAAGGAGAAGGCAGAAAGTAGAATTTGCCGTTCTGCCAGGCAGATGCCATAGAAGAACAATGAGACAAGGAAGTTAAAGATACTGGCAAAAGAATGGCTGAAGACATGGACCAGGTAAGAAAAAAATAAAAATAGTAAGGGGCTAATGAGCAGGGGGAAAAGAGCAAACTAGAAAGATACTATGAACCAAAATATATCCCTACCAGAAAAAGAAGTCAGTTTCCTAAATTTTCAAAAATATTTGTAACTTTGCCCTGTGCTTCACGTCCTTCATGGCTAAGGAAGCACAAAGTAACTCAAGATGAGTCACGCACATGATATAGTGATGGAGACAGCATTATATTAACAAATCTGTTTAATACTAAGCCAAAAGGTAATCTAACCACCGCTTAGTTCTTTGGGAGTTATAAACGTCTTAAAGTAGGCTCGCAATCTGGCTCACTTTAAACAAACAAGTCATAGGTCCCCCATGTGAATCCAGTAAAAACTTAAGAGAATTTTCTATTAGTCCACTTGTCTTATTTTCTCAACATGTGGAACAACTGAAATGTTACTAATTTAACTTATGCAAAAAGATGGTCTCAGGGGTGTTTGTCAAGTGAAAACACATGATTTATTTTAGTAAACTATTCATTGTTTTGTCTCTATTTCCTCTTTTCCTTTCTGGTGTTTTAAATGAAAATTGATCATTTCAGCTATGGTTTAATTTTAATTGTTATATTGTCTGCTTTTAAAGCCCTTACAGCTTTAAAAAAAATGCATAATTAAAAGCCAATTTAAAATACACACACACACACACACAAATACATTTTCCTGTCTTGGCAAACACGATATAATGAGCATAATTTCATTTGTATTTGACATACTGGGGTTTTTAACACCTCAGAATTTCACCATAAATATGTTTTTAATCACAGGTCCAAAAAAAGTTATTCTAGACTGAGTCCCTTGAGAACATGTACTCTCTCAGGTACCAGGGAACTTTGTGGAAAACAAGTCACCCCCAAGATATCTCTCTCATGGAACTATCAAGATATAGTTTATTACATACTTTAGCAGACATACCCTAGAATTATCTTTTTCAAATAAATGGCTAATACAATCTGGTTTTTCTGTCATTTGACTTTCTATCTCATAAAGTAGGAAAGAACATAATCTATTATGTCATTGCTAATACAGTGAAAAACAGCAGTCTTCTCCCACATTGTTTTTCAGCACTAGAATTCTTTTTTAAGCTACAATCAAATTCTCTAATACTTCAACACTTAAATACCCACTTTAACCTAACCCTCATCCATAAGCTTATCCCACTTTTGTGTTTCCTGTTCAAAGTAAGAATTTCTGTTAATATTTTTTCCAAGATCTCAGGAGGGAAAAACCCTTCTACATAGACTAGTCTTAGTTATCTCCAAAATCTCCTTAATATTTACCATTTCAAGAATAATTTACATTTAGAATTATACCTCAGATAATAATATGGTGATACCTTGTTTAATATTTGTATCTTTTAGAGATGCATACTGAAATAGTTAAGAATGCCACCCACTACTTACCTTAGCTAAGACATGAAAACAACCCAAGTGCCCATCAACAGACAACTGGCTTAAGAAAATGTGGTGTACATACACATACACATACACACACACACACACACACACACACACACACACACACAGGAATATTACGCAGCCATAAAAAAAGAATGAAGCACTGCCATCTGTGGCAACATGGATGAACCTAGAGAATATTATACTTAGTTAAGTAAGTCAGAAAAACACAAATAATATATATCAGTTATATGTGGAATCAAAAAATAATAAATGAATCTATATACAAAACAGAAACAGACTCACAAACATAGAAAACAAACATGGTTACAAAACAGGAAAGGTGGGGGGGGTAGATAAATTGGGAGTATGGGATTAACAGATAAATACTACTATACATAAAATAGATAAGCAACATGATTTATTGTATAGCATAGGGAACTATATTCAATACCTTGGAAAATAATCTGAAGTATACATATTATCAAATATATATATACACAGATATATATATAACTGAGTCACTTTGCTATACACCTGAAACTAACAAAATATTATAAATCAACTACACTTCAATAAAATAATTTTTTAAAGAATTCCATAATATGATATCTGAGTTTACTTCAAAATAATAAAGAATGGATGTGTGTATGGAATATAAATTATGCAAGATTGGCCAGAAGTTAGTAATTATTGAAACTGTGTAATGGGTACACAGAGATGTATTTTCTCTTCTTTACAAAACTATGCTTGAAATTTTCCAAAATAAAAAGTTTTTTTAAAGAGTAAATGATAGGAATTAAATCAAATTCAGTTGTTCTTAGAAATGACTGGAAACAAAAAAATAAGCATGTATTCATTGTAAATTATTTATAACTAAATCTAGAAGTAAATAAATGTCTAAACATAGATTATTAATTAATTATGGAACATCCATTCAAGCAGATATCAATTGGCTACTAAAAGTCATGTTGTAGAAAACTCACTGATTTAAAACAAATTAATATATTGCTAAAAGAAAAAAGTGTAGGTTACAAAATAATGTGCAGAGAACTAAACCATTTTCATTTTTTCTTTTAAGCATGGGTGTATCTGCATATTTGCATGCACACGCACATATTGGCACCAAATTACTGGCAGACTTTGTTTTGTTCACTGCTATATTCCCCAGCACCAAAAACTGTGCCTGGAATACAACAGAAACTCAAATATTTGCTACATGTAAATATATTAAGATTCCAGGCAATAAGGTTTGATTTTGGGGGTGGCTCTCCTCTACACTTTTGTTTCATAAGGTTTGTAAAATACATTTTTTTTTCTGTAATTGGGGGTAACTTTTAAAATTGTATCTCATAACAAAATTAAAATTTTTCTTCATGATTCAATAATTATTTCATGAAATGCCTTCCAAAATCATTTCATACCCAAAAAGAAAGGTTGCTTCCATAGGTTCAATTAATAAACTGACCAAGTCAATCAGAAGTAGTAAAAACACTACCTGTTAACCATCTTATTCTTATGAGTGAATCCTGCAACTACTTAGGAAATACTATCTATTTTTAAAATTTTTTATTGGAGTATAGTTGATTTGCAATGTTGTGTTAGTTTCAGGTGTACAGTAAAGTGAATCAGTTATACATATATCCACTCTTTTTTAGATTCTTTTCCCATATAGGTCATTACACAGTATTCAGTAGAGTTACCTGTGCTATACACTAGGTCCTTATTAGTTATATATTTTCTATATAGTAGTGTGTATATGTCAATCCCAGTCTCCCAATTTATCCCTTCCCCCTTACACCCTGGTAACCATAAGTTTGTTTTCTACATCTGTAACTCTATTTCTATTTTGTAAATGAGTTCATTTGTCCATTTTTTTTAGATTCCACATATAAGTGATATGATATTTGTCTTTCTCTGTCTGACTTACTTCACTTAGTATGAAAATCTCTAGGTCCATCCATGTTGCTGCAAATGGCATAATTTTGTTCCTTTTTATGCCTGAGTAATATTCCAATGTATGTATGTGCCACATCTTCTTTATACACTCCTCTGTCGATGGACATTTAGGTTGCTTCCATGTCTTGGCTATTGTAAACAGTGCTGCAGTGAACACTGGGGCACATGTACCTTTTTGAATTATAGTTTTCTATGGGTATATGGCCAGGAGTAGGATTGCTGGGTCATATGGTAGTTCTACTTTTAGGTTTTTTTTTTTTTTTTTTTGGTTGCATTAGGTCTTCATTGCCGTGTGCGGGCTTTCTCTAGTTGCAGCAAGGGGGAGGGGGACTACTCTTCGTTGCAGTGCGCGGCCTTCTCATTGCAGTGGCTTCTCTTGTTGTGGAGCACGAACTCTAGAGCGCCCGGGTTTCAGTAGCTGCAGCATGCGGGCTCTAGGGTTCAGGCTCAGTAGTTATGGCACACAGGCTTAGTTGCTCCGCGGCATGTGGGATCTTCCCAGACCAGGGCTCGAACCCATGTCCCCTGCATTGGCAGGCAGATTCTTAACCACTGCGCCACCAAGGAAGTCCTATTTTTAGTTTTTTAACCTCCATACTGTTCTCCATAGTGGCTGTATCAATTTACATTCCCACCAACAGTATAGGAAGTTTCCCTTTTCTCCAGACCCTCTCCAGCATTTACTGTTTGTAGATTTTTTGATGATGGCCATTCTGACCTGTGAGGTGATAACCTTATTGTAGTTTTGATTTGTATTTCTCTAATAATTAGTGATGATGAGTATCTTTTCATGTGCTTTTTGGCCATCTGTACATCTTCTTTGGAGAAATGTCTATTTACATCTTCTGCCCATTCTTTGATTGGGTTGTTTGGTTTTTATTGATATTGAGCAGCATGAGCAGTAGGAAATACTATCTTTAAGAAAGCTACTGTTTCTAAAACAAATCTTCAACATGGATACAAAAAAATGATAAAACCAGATTTAAAAGTCATCCATTTATATTCATCTAATGTGCACTGACAATCTGTAGACAAGCTTCCTGCTTGGGTAATGCAAAGAAAATTAAGATACAGCCCTTAACAACCAAGAGCTCCTAATCTAGTAGGAAAGACAGATACATAAGGGCTAAATAACACACAGTAATAAAGGTAGTTAACATTTATCAGGGCTTTTTATGGCCTTGTGCAGAGCATTTAACAAGCATTTTCTCATTTAATCTCTATAACAACCTTTTTGGTAGTTACTAAAACACTCTCAGTTTTTAGATAAGAAAACTAAGGCTTAAGTGACTTCCCCAGTCGCTTGGGTAATGAATGACAGAACAGAATCAAACCAATGTCTGTCCAATATACCGTATGGAGCTTCTCACTCTTTCAAAGCTAGCAAATACCAAAGGATACTGGACAATTACTACATCAAGTATCATACATCAGTCATATTTTTTAAGGCGGACACTTCTTTTGTAAGTGTTCCCAGGAATTTCTCATCTTCAAATCAGTTATCCCTACTCTGAAAGGTACTTTTTTTTTTTGGCTGAGCCGCGTGGCATGCAGGATCTTAGTTCCCCAACCAGGGATTGAACCTGGGCCCTCGGCAATGAAAGTGTGAAATCCTAACCACTGGATCACCAGGGAAATCCCCTGAAATGTACTATTACAGCCACTAAACTGTGAGCTTAAGAACTTCTCACTCACCTCATTTCCATTACCTAACTCTATCTACAGTGGACTATTTTTTAAAGGTTCTGAATTTTCAAATAACAAAAATAATCACACAATCACTGCAGTATAAAAAGCAGCTGTTGTATAGTGATTTATACATGATGCAAGATATATAGGTCATACTTCTATATGTCCATACTCTCTTACATAATCTCTCTCCTTTTCTCTGCCTGTCAGTTAACCACTTCCCTAAAGACACAATCAAAAATGAAACTAGAGGGGCTTCCCTGGTGGTGCAGTGGTTGAGAATCTGCCTGCTAATGCAGGGGACACGGGTTCGAGCCCTGGTCTGGGAGGATCCCACATGCCGCGGAGCAACTAAGCCCGTGAGCCACAACTACTGAGCCTGCGCGTCTGGAGCCTGTGCTCCGCAACAAGAGAGGCCACGATAACGAGAGGCCCGCGCGCCGCGATGAAGAGTGGCCCCCGCTTGCCGCAACTAGAGAAAGTCCTCACACAGAAACGAAGACCCAACACAGCCAAAAATAAATAAATAAATAAAAATGTAAAAAAAAAAAAAAAATGAAACTAGAGATCATGTCTTATTCACCCTCGTAATTCCAGTAAGTACCTAACACAGAACCTCATATACTACTGTTTAATAAACTTTTGTTCAGTAACTAAATAAACAAGCGAACAAAAAAAATTTGCTAACTACTGGAGCTAATGGAACTTCAAAACACCTGTCACACAGTGCTAAAGGGGAAAACCTATATTCCTGTATAAGTTGTTATGGCTCATCAGGTGCTGCTTCAAATTAAATCAGCTTTACCATCCCAGCAATAAAAACTACACAGGGCTAGAAGTTGATCCAGGGGCCAAAAGCAACCACACAAGGGCTGAAATGGCCAATGGTGATGTTCCAAATTTCATGGTTAAAAAATGACCCAGTTAAACTTAGATTTCATTAAGTATAAATGCTAACTGAACAAAGACGACAAAGGTCACTGAAGCTCAAGTCATTATTCCAAGTGACTGTAAGCTGCCATTCCCCTTATTCATGGAGCCTATTCCACATCCCATATTTAGAGACGCTGAAGCTCAGAGGGAATGAGCAGCTGACTAGGCACCTTCCCATGTTACCCCACGCACATTTCCTGAGTATCCTCATAATAAAATTCTATTACTGAAGACAATCTGTATACCTCTCTTCCTTGCGGTCTTAAAGGACCTAAATAACAGGAGAAAGCTCCTTATGATTGGCTAAAGGTTTTTTTAAAATTATTATAAAATGTACATAAAATTTACTATTTTAGAATTTACTATATTTACTAAATTACACAATGATGAATCCAATCTTAAATCCACAAAATCAAATATCTTTTCTACTTCAACCACAGAAAGTATACATTACCTCCAACTAATGAAATTCAGGGGTCATTTTTTTTCCTGCTCCCTTTTGCTTTTTAAAGGCCAAACGTTTTGTAAATATTTAGTAGATGTTTAGCTCTGAAGTAATAAAACTGATTTTTTTTTAACTCAACTAGAATATATGTATCCAAGTGCAAACTGTCCTTTATTCCCCGGAAAGTTGCGTGTTTCTTCAAAAGACATCAATAATGCCAGACACATTTGTGAAACACTTTGGAGACTCTTCAGAGATAAATGCTTTACCAATCACTTATTTACAATCATCTGTTTCCCTACACCTTAAATTTTGAAGATAAAATATGAGGATTTAGTTTCTATACACTTATAACTCCTCACTCCCACCCCAAGATAAACACTACACTTAACTGCAATAATCCCAAACAATTAATACACTGATTAAAAGTGTAACTACATTAATAAAAGTATAACTTAAGGAAAGTTCAAATTCTTGACAACATTAACATGTGTATCATTCAGTGAGTTCCATACTCTGACTTCTCCTTAATTTTTATAGACTTCATTTAATCCTCACAAAACCCAAATAGAAAGTACTATTATCACCTCCATTTTATAAGTGAGTATACCGAGACTTAGAAAAGTTAAGTAACTTACCTACCATTGCATTGCAGGAAATGGCAAAGCTAAGGTTAGAACCATGGTCTACCTGACTCTAAAGTTCTGGCTCTTGTTTCCCTAGTAATTATCACTTTTTTAATAGTATGATAGATATAATTTGATATTGTATTAAATTATTTATTAAATTGTATAATTGATATTTATTAAATTGTATGATTGATAAATTGTATAACTGATTTATTAAATTGTATAATTGATAGTGTATTTACTTTACAAAACTATGAAAATTTATGAGGGTTTAGTTAATTAGTGGCACTAGAATGAGCTGAAATCCAACTCAGAAAACAGATGCTCTACAATGCATAGAAGACTTTTTATAATTAAATGAAAGTCTTGTTTTTCAACTCTATCAAACCATTTCCTCTCAGGTTTGGCTCTCTGCCCAAAAGTACTCTAAAATTATAATTTCCTGGCAAAGAGTTTTAAAGAAAAAGTTGAGATTTTTCTCCTTCCTTCACCCTTGGAGTCTTTCATACTTCTTTCCCAAGAAAGAAACTGGAAAGTGACATGATTCCTTTTAATTTCTTGTAACAAACCTATATGAAGTTAACAAACACTGAGATATACTCCCCAGCCCTAAAGACATGTTAATGCATTTACTTTCTTAGTAACTCATTTTTCAAAAAACACAAATCCAGAAAATACAGACAGTGTAAACAGTGCATCTGAAACAGCTCCAACATACTCACATCCTACTAAAATAAAAGTTAAAAATAATTGTATAAGAAAGAGACAGACCTGTCTCATAACTTTTAATCCAGTTCATTATAAAGATTTTTAAATACTCAACAACCATACCTAGATTTGAGAACTTAAAAAGGGAATAGAATCTTTAACTGATTAAAAATAAAAGAGGAGACGTCTACATGAAACTTACAAGGTCTACTCATGAACCTACTGTATAAAAAAATCCACTATGATTTGTGCTAAAGAGACTACCTACACTTAAAAACTGGATTTACTCATATGTCTTCTTCCTCATTTATTTCCCTACATCTCAAATTTTGAAAATAAAATATGAGGATTTAGTCTCTATACACTCTCAACTCCTCACTCCATCCCTAGAACAATACTAGAATTAATTGCAATAACCCCAAACATCAACACATTCATTAAAGGTATAACCACTTTAATAAAAGTGTAACTTCAAGGAAAGTTTAAACTAACAATATTAACATCTGTATCATTCAATGAGTTCTGTACTCCGACTTCTGCATAATTTTTACAGGCTTTCATGAATAGAAGTGTGGGGCAGCCTGTGGAGGCAGTGGCTGCTTTCAGCTGTTTTCAGAGATGGACGGTATTTTGCTTGATTTCTCAGCGCAGTTTGATTAAGTACCCAGCAACAGCACATAGGAAGCCACTTCTCAGTATTTTTCTGAGGTTCTTTGTAAATAAATTAAGGGGAAAAAACTGTGAAATAGTTCGTGATTTTGGTGCTTTGTGAAAATAATTTTTGCTTTTTGTAAACTGGGATTATTTTCACCTGTTTGGGTTTTTTTAAGAAATAAAAATAAAATTTTTAAATTCCAGCTTTGTCTAATAGAAAAAAATTCAGTCGTTATATGAAAGATAAATAGCTTAAATACTTCACCCACAGAACTTAAAAATAAACTACTACAAATATAATGTTATTGTATTTGTACAGGAATACAAATACACCTCTGAAACACCAGTTCAGTCTGGTAATACCATGAGTCCTCAAAATCTAAGTAACGCTCCAAAATGACAGAAATTTGTTTTAACTTGGGAATTTTGTGGGATTTTTAGGGTAAAATCCTGTTCCTTTTTGATGCAAAAAATTGGTTATTTTCATATTAAATTTTAGAAATTTAGCAAAGTTTGAATAATTTTTCTCTCCTTCACTGCACAATAATGTTCTTAGTCAAAAGATGATTTCAAGATGTACTATGAACCCAGAAGAGAAAAAGGTCTTTGGTAAGCAAAAATTGATACAAAGAGCATGTACTTTACTTTGGCAAAGGGAGAGCTACTGTTAGGTCAGATCATTATTTCTAAGATAAGCAGCAGTTTAGAGAGGAGCATAGCAATGAGAAACGACGGGTGACAATAAAACACAAGACTGGATTAAAGGGGGAAAAACCCAGCTATGTGCAGCAACAAAGCTTCTAACACACCAAAATAGCACACTTGACTATTTCTATAAACTAAGACTATGAACAGTTCCATTAACTTCTTAATGGGTTTTTATAAACTAAAATTCATTTTAAATTAATATTAAGTAATCAAGAAAGCAAATGATCAGTCTCAGAAGACTGGGTCAAGTGTCCTCCCTCTGAAATGAATTTCCATCAAAGGTGGTTGTTTTAAAAGTGTTTTTAAAATATTTTAAGAGTATAATGCTTGAAGTGGTTGATTTCATTTATTTGGAAAATCCATTATGTGGTACACCACACTTCCCAATGACGCTGAATATCTTTAAAGTTATCACCATATCACTATTTTGGGAGATTGTCTCACATCACATGACTGTTTTATGAATATTAATTAAAGCTGACTAATCGAGTGCTGAAGGTCTGTATATAAAGGAGTGGGGTGATCCCATTTTCTTATCTTGGCCTGGTACTTGAATTCTCTTCTATTAGAAAAAAAAAGAAAAAAAAGACCTGGGAAGTATACAACGAGACTCAAGTGCATTGAAGGAAAACTCAATCTACAAGGAAAAGAAAATTATCAAAATACTTTCTTCTCAAGAGTTAACTAGTACATACATTTTTAATTTCCACTGGAATTTTTATGAAATTCCATTGCTTAATTTCATCTTTGTTTTTTTATAATTCTTAGGAACTAAATAAACTATAAATTTTATTCAGAGCAATCGTTTCTCTCCAATCTCTCTCTATGATCCAGATATCACTAATTATTAAAAATGTTTGAATAGATATTATCATTGGAAAATGCTTACTGGCTGCTATTTGACTGCACTGACAGACTAATTCACATATCAACTTATAAGTGCAACCTAATGTCTTTTAATACAATAATTATACCAAAACTAATTCTTTCTCAAGTTATACGACACAGTGGAAAGTGTAATTTACCAACTATGTCACTGAGACAAATATCTCCTTTTACTTATTCAAAAGCACAATAAAACTTAACATGAGGGGCTAATATCAAACCTAAAAGGTTGTAACATATCTTGGATGTGCTTCATTTTCAATTCATTAGCCAGGGCTGGATTTATAAAGCAGCCTCAAGATGCCCTTGAATTTTGTTTGTTTGTACAGATATACTTTTATGTATGCAAGACAAGGCAAGCTAAAAGGTCTACCTTAAAAGTAAGCCTGAAATCTGATCAGATCACTAGTAGTGTTATCTGTCTTGGATTCTTTTATTTTCTCTTTTTCATTTAAGAAAAGAAGAAACTAGGTCACCTGAAACATTTAGAGGTGGGAAAGAAGTGAGGCTGGTTATTAGGATAACAGTGGGTCAAATGGTAACCAGTGTAAGATAGGGAGAACACAAAACTAGAAGTCCACTCTAAATAGTCTCTACCACAGAATTTGTCTATATATGTCCAATTTCTGACTCAAACTTAGAAGCATAAATGTATGGTAGAGATATTATCCAGGGAAAGAAGTGCAAAACTGCCGGTGCCATCACAATTTTTGATAGATTAGCCCATAGTTTGAAAGAATGAGTCAGTTTTCCTATCTGTAAATAAAACACTATTTTATTTTATTTACTTTTTTTAACATCTTTATTGGGGTATAATTGCTTTACAATGCTGTGTTAGTTTCTGCCCCATAACAAAGTGTATCAGTTATACATATACATATGTTCCCATATCTCTTCCCACTTGCGTCTCCCTCCCTCCCACCCTCCCTATCCCACCCCTCCAGGTGGTCACAAAGCACAGAGCCGATATCCCTGTGCCATGCGGCTGCTTCCCACTAGCTATCTACCTTACGTTTGTTAGTGTGTATATGTCCATGACTCTCTCTCGCCCTGTCACAGCTCACCCTTCCCCCTCCCCATATCCTCAAGTCCGTTCTCCAGTAGGTCTGTGTCTTTATTCCTGTCTTACCCCTAGGTTCTTCATGACATTTTTTTTCTTCTTAAATTCCATATATACGTGTTAGCATATGGTATTTGTCTTTTTCTTTCTGACTTACTTCACTCTGTATGACAGACTCTAGGTCTATCCACCTCATTACAAATAGCTCAATTTCGTTTCTTTTTACGACTGAGTAATATTCCATTGTATATATGTGCCACATCTTCTTTATCCATTCATCCGATGATGGGCACTTAGATTGTTTCCATCTCCGGGCTATTGTAAATAGAGCTGCAATGAACATTTTGGTACATGACTCTTTTTGAATTTTGGTTTTCTCAGGGTATATGCCCAGTAGTGGGATTGCTGGGTCATATGGTAGTTCTATTTGTGGCTGAACCAATTCACATTCCCACCAGCAGTGCAAGAGTGTTCCCTTTTCTCCACACCCTCTCCAGCATTTATTGTTTCTAGATTTTTTGATGATGGCCATTCTGAATGGTGTGAAATGATATCTCATTGTAGTTTTGATTTGCATTTCTCTAATGATGAATGATGTTGAGCATTCTTTCATGTGTTTGTTGGCAGTCTGTATATCTTCTTTGGAGAAATGTCTATTTAGGTTTTCTGCCCATTTTTGGATTGGGTTGTTTGTTTTTTAGTTATTGAGCTGCTTGTAAATTTTGGAGATTAATCCTTTGTCAGTTGTTTCATTTGCAAATATTTTCTCCCATTCTGAGGGTTGTCTTTTGGTCTTGTTTATGGTTTCCTTTGCTGTGCAAAAGCTTTGAAGTTTCATTAGGTTCCATTTGTTTATTTTTGTTTTTATTTCCATTACTCTAGGAGGTGGGTCAGAAAGGATCTTGCTGTGATTTATGTCATAGAGTGTTCTGCCTTTGTTTTCCTCTAAGAGTTTGATAGTTTCTGGCCTTACATTTAGGTCTTTAATCCATTTTGAGCTTATTTTTGTGTATGGTGTTAGGGAGTGATCTAATCTCATACTTTTACATGTATCTGTCCAGTTTTCCCAGCACCACTTACTGAAGAGGCTGTCCTTTCTCCACTGTACATCCTGCCTCCTTTATCAAAGATAAGGTGTCCATATGTGCGTGGGTTTATCTCTGGGCTTTCTATCCTGTTCCTGTTTCCTATCTTTCTGTTTTTGTGCCAGTACCATACTGTCTTGATTACTGTAGCTTTGTAGTATAGTCTGAAGTCAGGGAGCCTGATTCCTCCAGCTCCTTTTTTCGTTCTCAAGATTGCTTTGGCTATTCGGGGTCTTTTGTGTTTCCATACAAATTGCGAAATTTTTTGTTCTACTTCTGTGAAAAATGCCAGTGGTAGTTTGATAGGGATTGCATTGAATCTATAGATTGCTTTGGGTAGTAGAGTCATTTTCACATGTTGATTCTTCCAATCCAAGAACATGGTATATCTCTCCATCTATTTGTATCATCTTTAATTTCTTTCATCAGTGTCTTATAATTTTCTGCATACAGGTCTTTTGTCTCCTTAGGTAGCTTTATTCCTAGATATTTTATTCTTTTTGTTGCAATGGTAAATGGGAGTGTTTTCTTGATTTCCATTTCAGATTTTTCATCATTAGTATATAGGAATGCCAGAGATTTCTGTGCATTAATTTTGTATCCTGCTACTTTACCAAATTCATTGATTAGCTCTAGTAGTTTTCTGGTAGCATCTTTAGGATTTTCTATGTATAAAAACACTATTTTAAAATAACATCATATTAGTGCCCAGGTTGAGGTCTTGAAATACCATCTCTCACTAAAAGTAGGGCTTATTGGAAAAGGCTGATTCCCGATCTGGGACAGAAGACGGTCAAGATGAGCCCTGAATTTCTTATCACAGCATGGAGCAAAAAGCTGTCAAAAGACCGCTCAGGTCATGTTGTCTCCTGAAGGGATTCCCACTGATCAAAGATGGGACACTTTGAGCTTCAGCAAAAGTAACTGCAATGGATTAAATCCAACAAATATGTTTACATCCATCAGCTCATAATGGCATTTTAAAAAAGAGAAAAAAAATAATTGGTCCCCTTTGGAGGAAAACAGGGAACTGATTATCTTAAAAACAGGTAAATAAAGGGAAAGAATCAAGCATTTATCCCGTCTTTCCTTTACAAACTATACCACTGGGTAACCAGAGGATGAGAAAAGTGACTCTTTATAAAACCATTCCAACTAATAAATGAAAACAAAATGGTATATTTAGAATTTCACCATTTTGCAACACCCAACAAATTAACAGAAATAAGCATGAACCATCAACAGCTGCTAACATCACAAAAAAGAGAGGCAACCAGACATTGTCTCATATAGTCTTGCCAAACACCACCTATAATAATGCCTAAGGGACTGACTTGAGCCTGATCCAGTCTCTGGATCCAGCTGCCCATTTGCAGGAAATATGGAAGACAAAGGAACATGCTGAACTGCGCTTTGAGCAAGCAATCAGCAAAATCCAGGCTGTGGAAAACTACAATTCAAACAGCCTGGGTCTTCAACAGGAAAAGGAAAAGAAAAAAGATGGAGGACCAACCTGAAGATTAAAAACGACAACTCATATAAATACTGTTTTTTAATCGGCAAGACTAACCTACAGTGTCTGGCAAGGTACATTTAAGTTATTAGTATAGAAGTCAGGATAATGGTTACATGTGGAAAGAGGTGGCTGTGATTGTGATGGAGCACTCAGAAGGGGCTTCCTGAGAGGGTGGCAAAATTCTGTTTCTTAACCTGATTGGTGATTATAAAGGTGTCTGACTTACAGTAATTCATCAAACCACACATTTGTTTTTTACTGATGTTTTATTTTGCAATAAAAAGATTTTTCTTAAATAACAGGTCACCCAAACAATTCAACACCTAACAAAGGCTTAATCTGTTTCCCATTCTCTAGTCTAATGAGGTGAAAACAAGAGGTTGAAAAAGGAAGTCAGTGCCCATCATTTCCTCCCTACCCACTTCCACTTCTAAGGGAACCACCTAATATCACATTTTGGGTGGAATAGATTCACATTCCTGAGAATGTGGAATTCTAAGAAAGAGATTATAGATACCTAACCTGTTCCTCTCCCAGCCTTTCCCCATCCCCCAAGCTGCTCAAACCCAAAACCTAGGAGCCAGAATTGATTCCTTCTTCCTCATTCCCCATATCTAATTTATCAGTAAGTCTTTCATTTCCAACTCCAAAACATAACTGAAATCTGTCCACTTCTCTCCATCTCCACTGACTTCACCATCTCTAACCAAGTGCAACAGCCTCCTCATTTGTTTGCCTGCTTTTATTCCTAACCCTCTACAATTTATTCTACCCAAAGCAACAAGAATGATCTTTTAAAAACATAAACTGCTTAAAATTCCACTTAAAACTCTTTAATGACAGCCCACTATACTGACTTAAATCCAAATTCCTTTCCATGGCCTGAATCATTGAATCCCTGCCCATCTCTCTGACCTCATCTCCAACCACTTCTCCCATTCTACAACCCAGCCACGGTGGCCTTATTTCAACTCCTCCCACACACTAAACTCTTTCCCACCTCCAGGTCTTCTCACAGCTTTTCCCTCTTCCTGGAATACTCTTTCCGGCTACTCACACAGAATACGTCTCAACCTCATGTTCACAGCTTAAGTACCTTCTCAGGAAGCAGGTTCCACCATTTTTCTCTATCAATACATACTACTTCTACCCTTCATAGCTCAAGCTCCAACTGGAGTGTATGTTCTATGAGGGCAAAGATTTCATCTGTTTCATTCAACAATGTACCCAGCAGCTGACATTTGAAAGGTAGTTAACAATTACTGAATATATGAATAAATGAACAAATTAATGAACTCAAGGATGACAGTCAATTGCTGCCATGAGCAATAATCAATGAGTAAAAGAAGTCAGTTTTTAGAAAGAAACAGGAGAATGGGGTAACCCAGCAAATGGGAAAAATAATGCGGCTCCAGGGAGAAAGAGTCAAGGAAATTAACTGCCTATTCTCTTTAATTTATGCTTGCTTCAAATATGTAAAAAGTTCACCTAAATTTCAAAAATAATTTTAATTTGCATTCCTTTCCAATTACAGAACTCTAGGTCCCATGATTTCAGAAAACCAAAAATTCTAAAAATGAAAAAATGATCTGCAACCTAAAAGTCCATCAACAGATGAATGGATAAAGAAGATGTAGTATACATACACACAATGGAATATTACTCAGCCATAAAAAGAATGAAATAATGCCATTTTTAGCAACATGAATGGATCTAGAAATTATAGTATTAAGTGAAGTAAGTCAGGTGAAGACAAATATCATATGATATCACTTATATGTAGAATCTAAAGAAATGATACAAATGAACTTATTTACAAAACAGAAGTGGACTCACATATAGAAAACAAACTTAAGGTTACCAAAGGGGATGGGGGGGCATAAATTAGGAGTTTGGGATTAATATATACACACTACTGTATGTAAAATAGGTAAACAACAAGGACCTACTGTACAGCACAGAGAACTATACTCAATATCTTGTAATAACCTATAATGGAAAAGAATATGAAAAAGAATATATATGTGTGTGTGCATATAACTGAATCACTTTGCTGTACACTCGAAACTAACATAATATTGTAAATTAACTATACTTCAATTTTTTTTTAAAGTAGGGATATAGAAAGCAATTGCTAAGGCAAAAAACAAAAGATGATCTAGACAGAGAATAACATTCTATATTTTGAATACATGACAGAAACTACTCATCCTTAGAATCACATATGCTCAACGATTTCCCCATTTGTAAGTGTATCAAGATACTAATATTTATATCAACATATCTGAAAAATTTACTCTATTTTATCTCCTTATTAAGATGTCTGGTATTATATAAAATCTATAGACTAACTCAGAACCCACATATAGTACTACCACATGTACACCTATATTAATTATCATTAATGCTAAGAGCTTCCTGTTAATTCTCATTTTGCTACAAAGTCATTTTTAAAGATATGTCCTTTGATGTACTATTAAGAAGTTCAAGGTAATCTGCACCTTAATTTCATGGCATGCAAGCAATGGACTTATTTTTAATTTTTATACATGTCTGTTTACATATTTGTTACTTCATTTATTCAACTTGAGACTGTGTAGAGAAAACAATTGTAATAAGACATTTCAAATATAGAATCTTTGTTCTACAATATGAGCTAAAAAACTTCTTGAACTTAGAGTAACCCTAACATATGAGGCAACTCAAATAAAATCACAACAAAAAAGCAGCTTGGGACAAATAAAAAAGAAAATTTCTTATCAGGTAGTATCAATTTTCACTTTAGAAGAAAAAATCTAAAGACCTCTGGTAGATAGAGAGGGTGGAGCTGTTAGGGAGTCAGAAGTTGATGTCATCTTAATTACAGTGGGATATTTCCAGTGTACAGGGTCATTCTACACCAGAAAGCAAAAGAGCCTTTGCCTCAAAGAAATCTTCATGTATTATATTTGCCTTTATAAACTCTGTCAGACACCATGGATAATCATTTTCCATTTTCCCATACCTTAATTGGGACATATATACAGTGTTCAAAATACAGTAGTTTTTAAATAATGGTTTCCTCTCTCCCCTTCCCCTCTTCCCTTTTTAGAATCTTAAAAGAATATCTCTATTGTATGCATAGCTTGTTACAATTATACCACTCCGGATTCCTTTGGCAATACCATCATCAGGAATGGTGCTGGAAATGAAATCCATTTCCTCACTGTCACAACTACATACACCAACAATGTTTTTCAAACTGCAGATCGCAGCTGATTAGTAGGTCATGAAAATGATTTGGTGGGTCATGACCAGCAATTTTTCAATGAACTAGAACAGAACAGAAAATAGAAAAGTACCAGAGAACATCACACATAGTTCATTCCATGAAACTTCTGTTTTTGGGTCTCATCATCAATATTAAAAAAAAAAAAAGAGAGACAGTGAAAGCCATAATATATGATGGCCTGAAGTGACAGTACCCCTAGTTCTACAGAGACTTCCTTGAAACTAGAAAAACTAAATTCTAAGCACTTTTCCTCCCTTATAACCAAACAAGAAGTGCTCAATTTAAACCCATTATTTTTAAAGCTTTACTAATACACATTTCTGGAATGACCACTGGAATTTTCTGGGATTACTTCAGAAAAACAAACTTCAACCTAGCTGTGTTTAACACACATTTACCTTTTTATTTATGTTTCTAACAAATTCTTTTGTACCAATACATGCTATATCTCAGCCCCTTAAAGAACAATGGATAAGTTAATCATTGCCTACAGTTGACTAAAGACTGAGTTTATCTCCTGTCTTAATGTACAACGGAAGACTGCTCACCAGGAACTGCTCCAGATGCTGTCATGCTCCCTCTCTCTAGGAAGGAAGAGCCAGTTGATTTTTCCCATCTACAGGGCCTAAATCAATTCTAATGGAGCTGGTGCCACCCCAAATTAACCAAGAAAAGCCAAAGGGAGGACAGATATGCTTTAGGGACCAAGTCATTAATGCAAAGAGATGCTCCTGTTCGCTGGATTCTTCTCTCACTGATTACTTAGAACACCTCCTCCATTTGCCTGCCACTGAAGTTGGAAGCTTCCCCCAGGGCCAACCCACTGAGGCCGCTGCTTTTGTTTAAGAGTTCTAAGAATTCATCTTCTCAAGGTCAACTGGAGTTCTCCACTTAGTGAACCTCTCCGATAATAAACACACAAGAATTTTACTTTCTAACGTTCCAAGGACACTGAATTAGGCATACAGACATAAAATGAAGCCCATTATTTTCTCACTGCAATATCTTCATGATTTTCCTGACACCCTACTATCTACTTATCTGGTTTGTTGCTTTGTCCCACCCAACTCAATTCCTGAGAGTTTTCCCTGTTGTCTTTTTACCTCTGTTCCTAATTTCCAGCCTAAGGTCAGAGCCACTGATGCTACAGACTGATGTGGGCTCTTCATGCTGAGGAACATATGAATACCTTCTACTTTACCCTTCTGTATCTTTGTCACTTTACCTTGGATTTTTCATTCCATAATCTTATCTTTTTTTTTTGCGGCACGCAGGCCTCTCATTGTTGTGGCCTCTCCCGTTGCGGAGCACAGGCTCCAGACGCGCAGGCCCAGCAGCCACGGCTCACGGGCCCAGCCGCTCCGCGGCATGCGGGATCCTCCCAGACCGGGGCACAAACCCATGTCCCCTGCATCGGCAGGCGGACCCTCAAGCACTGCGCCACCAGGGAAGCCCCATAATCTATCTTTTGACTGATAATCCATTCATTCATAGCAACACTTTGCCTTATAAAATGATTGCTTTCTTACCTTCACTCTTCATTTGTGTGAATGCACTTTGTAATCCTAACATGTTGACTTCGATCTTAACTTCACTTTCTCCAAACTAACCACCTCTTTACACTATTAAAAAAAAAACTGCCACAGAATCCAACTATAGCTTAAATCATAGAACTCTCAAAGGAACCCTCCTACACTGTTGGTGGGAATGTAAATTGGTACAGCCACTATGGAGAACAGTATGGGAGTTCCTTCAAAAACTAAAAACAGGGCTTCCGCGGTAGCACAGTGGTTAAGAATCCGCCTGCCGATGCAGGGGACATGGGTTCAAGCCCTAGTCCGGGAAGATCCCACATGCCACGGAGCAACTAAGCCCGTGCGTCACAACTACTGAGCCTGCGTGCTCTAGGGCCCATGCTCCACAACAAGAGAAGCCACTGCAATGAGAAGCATGTGCACCGCAACAAAGAGTAGCCCCCACTCGCCGCCACTAGAGAAAACCTGTGTGCAGCAACAAGGACCCAATGCAGCCAAAAATAAATAATTAAATAAAATTTTTTAAAAAAAGCAAAAAGCTAAAATCATAGCTACCATATGGCCCTGCAATCCCACTCCTGGGCATATATCTGGAGAAAAACATGGTCCAAAAGGATACATGCGCCCCAAAGTTCATTGCAGCACTGTTTACAATAGCCAAGACATAGAAGCAACCTAAATGTCCATCAACAGAGGAATGGATAAAGAAGATGTGGTACATATATACAATGGAATATTACTCGGCCATTAAAAAGAATGCAATAATGCCATTTGCAGCAACATGGATGGACCTAGAGATTGTCATACTGAGTGAAGTCAGACAGAAAGAGAAATATCATATGATACCCCTTATATGCAGAATCTAAAAAGAAATGATACAAATGAACTTATTTACAAAACAGAAACAGACTCACAGACTTAGAGAACGAACTTATGGTTACCAGGGGGGAAGGATGGGAGGAAGGGATAGTCAGGGAGTATGGGATCAACATGTACACACTGCTATATTTAAAATGGATAACCAACAAGGACCTACTGTAGAGCATAGGGAACTCTGCTCAATGTTATGTGGCAGCCTGGATGGGAGGGGAGTTTGGGGGAGAATGGATACATGTATATATATGGCTGAGTCGCTTTGCTGTGCACCTGAAACTATCACAACATTGTTAATTGACTATACTCCAATATAAAATAAAAAGTTTAAAAAATAAATAAACAAAATTTAAAAAGAACTCTCCTTATCTTGAGAGTAAATATGCTTCAGTAGCTTACTCTCTTATTATCCTTCCAGTGTTTTCACTGTTCCAAACCAACTTGTCCTCTAAGTAAACCTCTATTAATAGATTTTAAATAACAATTAATCCTATAACCTAACGGAAACAAAGCCTATCTGGTAAAATATATCTCACGAACAATGGTTTTCTTTACTCGCTTTGACTAGTACTGTATATAACTACCCTCCCTCCAGCAGCCAGCGCTCTCATGCTGCCCACCTGTCTATCACAGAGAACCACCTCCCCTTCTATGAATGTTCTACTTGGAGAAGACCCCATGTTTGGTCACCTCCCTTTCTACCTATCAAAACTTACCTATTCTGTGGTCATTTTGCTGTCACCTAGTACTACCCCTACAAAGAAATCTGATAAACTCAAAGTACCAAAATGCTAATAATTAATAACCATTTAATGGATTTCCCTTCCCAGAATGACTTAATTTTAATAAGGATTTCTGAAGACCTCTGTGACAAACAATTAAGGAAATCTGGGGAATCTAAAAGCCATTCTGATCCTCAAGTTAGTGACATAGCTGACCACATCTACTGCCTATGTTTAACACGAGCCTTGTTGAGGACACCAAATCAATAATGCGAGGATAAGAGGGACCTTACAGATCATCTAATCCCTAGATTCTCAGATCTGGTTGCACAGTTGGAATCTCCAACTCCCAGAGGAGAAGAATGATACCCAAAGAAGCAAATTTCAAAGTCAGTTACAAAGCTGGGCCTAACACCCAGGCCTAATGCTATGTCAGATATATATGAACAACAGGCTAAAAGTATAAAGCCATGTATGGGAATGACACATACCCAATTCAGAACAGTGACAACCCTTTGGGGGATGGGGAGGGAATGCAATTGAGAACAGATATACTTAGGGGGCTTCAACTATATTGGGAATATTTTAAGCTGGGTAGTGATATGTAAGTATTTACTAAATTTGTCCCCATTATCTTTTGGGTGTCTAAAATTTTGTAATTAAAAAAAGGACAATTTGAAGATGGATACTCAAATGGATATCATATTAGGAATAAAAAGAAATATCTTAGGCTAGGAAGTACTCAAATAAGATACTGCATGAAACAGGCCTTGAACAAAACACAGATTACTAGCAAAAAAATAACACAAATTTTCTAAAGGAAAAGCATGAAAAAAGGCAAAGCTGAGAGTACCCACAGCCTATAACCTAAATAAAGAACAATAGGGAAACTTTGGAAGGACAGATTCAGCTTGGATAAGTAACAAAAGGCTGGGGGTTAAGGTTGAGATCAAGTGATAGGGGCCTTGGGTACTAAGTCAACTAAAAAAATCAATCCAAAAATAAAGGAGTAGCATGACTGAAGTGATGTTTTAGCAAAACAATCAGAAGCCATGTGCAGGATGAACTAAAGCAGTGTTCTATGGATCATTAGGAGGTTCTGTGGGACACCAAAAGGGGACTAGAAGGAGGTAAGGCGCTGGCAACTAGGTTCTGGCGCCCTGCCCCTACTCCAAAGAGAGCCCTTCTGCTGTTAAAATGTTTCTGCTGTTAAAATTTTTTGATAATCACTGGACCACAATGCCCAATTGGAAGGCACTGCTATAAATCAACTGTGAGGGTCTTAAAACCCTGGAATGAGATAGTAGTATTGGGAACGAAAGGGGCGGGGGGGAAAATGAATCCACAGACTTTTTGATGGAAAATTTGATAGGATCTAATGTTAAACTAAATAGGATAATGAAAGAATGGCTCTACACGAAGAAAAAACAAAAATACTAACTGAGAAGCAGCTATTGGTCATACAGACTTGAGCATCAGCAACATATATGTGACCATGTAAAAATGTATGGGCCCTAAGGAAGAGCTACTCACAGCAGAAAAGCAAAGTGGCCTTCTTACACAGATTAAAAACAGAACAAAGGGGACCAGAAGATTATAGAAAGAGGTGACCACGGAATGCTAAGAAAGCAAGCATAGTTTCAAAAAGAGGCATCACTGTACACAATGAGCGGGTGCACAGCCCTTGCAGCCAATCAGACCCAGGGTTCTGGCACCTCCTCCACCTGCCCAACTTATTTAATCTCTCCAAGCTTCATTTAATGAGTCAAATATAAACTAACAACTACCATTATTGAACATATCATGAAGCACTGTGCTAAGTGCTTTACATCTGACCTCATTTACTCCAAAACACATTTTACAGATTAAGAAATTAAATTTAGAACTAGCATAGTAAATTGCAGAGCCAGGATTCCTATTTCTTGAGACAATAAAGTAAAAGAATGTATATATAAAATTCCTGGCAAATAGTAAGACCTCAAAAAATGGTAGCTATATTTCATTATTAGAGGGTAATGATTAAGAGGAGCAACACAAAAATTCACTGTCAGTTATCTCTGTCGTAGCCTTCCATGTGGCAAACCCCCCTAGTGACCTCATCTATAAAAACAGGATTAATGTCTGTAATCCAACCTACTCAGCAGGGTTGCTATAAGGATTAAATGATATTATGAAAAAGAAAATGCTATGAAAAAAATTTTAAGAGATACTCAAATATATGGGATTGTCACATATCTTTTGCTCTTTAGAAATGCCTTCCTGGATGAACATGTCTCTCTGAAGAGAGCTAAAAATAACTCTCTTAAATGTGCAACCACCACTTTGAAGGTATAAGTCACCATGGAACAGTGATATATACCACCCACCCCTCCCCCAACCCCTCCAGGTTCTCTAATGTCCCTGCAAGGCAGGCGTTCTCTTACGTCTATAGTGAAACTCTGATAACTCAGAATAGAGCTAATCAATACAGAGAACTTGTACTCCAATTCAGAGTTATTCAACTTGGCCTTATGGTACTATCTTGGAGGTGCCCCTTACAGTTCTTCCAAAACAAGATGGGGGAAACACTGATTCCAGTTTTCTTCTATAGTATTAAAACTGGGTGCCAAATCAATATTAGAATTGGGATATTTTAAAATGCCAGAAAAGAATCTATCAAGGGCTCTGATAGCAGGTGTCTTTTGGAAACTCCTCCACAACCCCCCTTTTTCACCTGAACAGATGGTTCCCAGACCTCAAGGCTCACATGTCTAGTCACACAATTCACAACAGCTCACAAAGTTCCTACCTTTTTAATTATTACATATTCCTGAATATACCACCTTTCATCTAAAGATCTCTAGTATCAAAACACTCTTCACTCTTCACAACAGCACTATGGGAGAGAGATTAGTACACTTATTTTATAAATTAAAAATGAGAGACTGAAGTTAAATGTTTTATCCAGCATCAGTTGATTGATTCATTCTTAAGGAGAAAATGCACATTATGAATTTATATCAATGGACAGCCTTGATTCAGCTTCACACGATCATTTCAAATACCAGTTCAAAAGTATCTACTGTGTACTCGTACACTTCCAATATAACAAAGAATAAATATAAACTAACAGTAAATACCAAAGCATCACTATTTTTACATGCTAAAAGAAAACCAAACCAAAAAAAAAAAAAACTATATGGCAGAGGGGTTCTAATTTAAGATTCCTACTGTCTTGCATCCATAAATACTTTTGAACTTGCGGAGGAAGGGGAGAGGAACACCTGTCAGTGCAGCATATCCACACTAAGTTTTACAAGGCTGTGTAGCTATTAATATTTAATTCCTTGAACTGTAAATAAACAACCCGCTTTCTCAAAAAAAAAAGGCAATATTATGGAAAACATTTGACAGGAAAGCCTACATGGTTGTAAGCAGCCCAATAATTTCCTAGTTTTACGTCTCCCAGTTCGTGAACTTGCCACGAGGGAAAACTCCACCCGCCCCAGGAGTCCGGCCGCCGGGCGCCCAGCGCTGCCCACCGACTCTCCACCCGCGCCAGGCCCGGCGGGCCGCGGGGGAAGCGAGGCTCGGCCTCCCCTCGGGCCCCCTCGCCCCACGGACAGATGCGGCTCGGCACTCGGACCCGCCTCGCGACCCCCGGCGCGCCCGGCTCAGGGCCCCACAGTCTGGGAGAGGTGTCTCGGTCCCCCCCAGGCCTAGCCGCCCCCGCCCCCCTCCTTCTCCCCACGCCCCGCGTTCGTTACCTCTTGGGCGCCGGCGGCTGCTCCATGGCGGCTGGGGGCAGAAGGAGGTACCAGGTGGCCGGCGAAGGTCGGAGCGGGCAAAGAGCCGGGGCACCGGCCGGCCGAGCCCGGGGAACCACAGAAGGAAACTCCAGGAACTCCAACCAACTTCCCCGTAACTCCGCAGCGGATCCCCCGCCCGCTGGCGAGTGCGGCGCCTCCCGGCCCGCCCCGCCCCTCGGCCGCCGGCCTCCGGCTGCGGGTGGGGAAGGGTGGGCGGAGCCATGCGCTGGAGAGGGTGACTGGTGGGCGGAGCCGAGGGCGGAGGGTGGGGCCGGTCCTAGTGCAGGGGAAAAAAGGAGCTGAGACTGGAAGGGCGAGAGGGTGAGGCCTAGTCAGGACCCAGAGCCTCTCTCTGCTGGCCTGGGGCACGTTGCTTTGAAGTGGCCCAAAGCTGCCGCTCCTCACTTGCCTTCATTGCTTTTGCCCCAGTCTGATTTGACTCATTTCTCTGGATTTCCCAAGGATACCTCCCAAACATCTTGAGCAGTCGTTTGAAGTACTGCTAACTGCCCACGCTCCCCTCTCTAGTTCTCATTATAATTATTGGTTATGTTTTCCCCCAGCCATCCCCCAGTAATAGGGATACTTCTGGAAATTCTTGTTTGATTTGATTGTGGACAAACTCCTCACAATAATTAGGTCTAATTACAAAGAAAATAATTACTGCAGTGAGATCTCTCATGCACTAGATTCAGTGTGCTGTGGCCTTACCAGCTGTTCAACTGGGTAACCTGGCAAAACTATCACAAATTATGGTGCATGGAAAAGTATTCAGTTAGACCCCTCCTTGCATCCATATTGTGCGTGTACCGCTTAACCTTAAATTTCATCTATAAATATCTTTCTTATGACCATACACAGCTGCTATGTAATGACTTTGCTTGTTTTTGTTAGAAATTGTCAAGATGTAGTATCATAGAGTTTTTTGAAGATTCGAGCAAAGAATATGAAGAGAATATTGTAAACATTAATCCAAATTACACTTGTCTATTAACAGTCTTTTTGCATTATTTTAAGTTTTGCTATGTAATAAACTTACATGATTTATTTTCAAACCATTATATTCTCCCCCAAACTTAGTTATTTTAAATTTGTTAAGACCATTCATTGTTGAAACCTAAAGTCAAATTCTGTGAACAAGAGAGATTATTACAGAATTTATACTTATTTGCATCTATTAAAGATCCACAGAATAACAGTTCGGAAGTAACAAGACAATCATTAAGATGTTAAAGCTAGGAAGAACCTTTGAAATTATTTCATTCTATCCCTCACTCTGTCCTCATCCCCAACACTGCTAGTCCCTTTGGGCCTATGGGTGGTAACAGTTCTGCAATTCCCAGATACCTCCTCTATTCTCTACATTCCCCTAGACCTCAACCCTCCTCATATGACCCTAATTTGAGTGTACCTTCAAAAGGGTTTCCTACTGGAACCCTAACTGAGACACCCATAAAGAAGGCTTGTGGAAGGAGGAGGAATAATATCAGAAAATAAATCTCTGCGGTCTCCCCTCAGTTTGAAAGGGAGAGGGCTAACAATTGTTGTATGACCCCAATGGGATCAGACACTTGGCCTACATGATCTCATTAAACCCTTAAAACTGCCTTGTTAGGTAGTTATTCCTGCTTTAGGTGAAGAAACTGAGGTTCAGATGGGTGGAGGGAATTACCCTAGGCCAAACAGAAAATCTGCATTCTAACTCATGCCTTTGTAACTCCAAAGCCATGCCTTATCCCACTGTAAGTCAGTCAATATATATTTACTGAGCACTTATGTATGCAGGCACTGTTCTCAGTGCTGGGGATTCATCAGTAAAGAAAATAGACAAAAAATTCCTGCCCTCATAGGGTTTACATTCTAGTTAGGGGAACATAATAAGACAAATAAGTAACTAATCAATAATGTTAGGTACTGAAAACTGGTCAGGAAGAAAAATAAAATGGGGAAAGGGAATATAAAGTGGAAACAAGGGGTGAAATTTAGAAAGGGTGGCCAGGGAAGGCCTTAAGGAGGAAGTATGGGGAGAGCCATGCAGATTGCTATAGGAAGAGAACTGTCAGGCCAAAGGAACAGTAAGTTCTGAGGCCTGAGGCCAGTGTGCCCGGTGTGTTCTGTGTTACTGAATAAAAGGAATTGTTTTTCTCCTGAATTACTCAGGAAAAAAAAAATTGTCTCAAGTATCTGTTTTAATTTGTGGAAAGCCAGCCTGAAGATTCCAAGAAGGAAAGAATAGAAATCATCATTCAACCTGCAAATGAGAGGCAACAGAATTCATGAACAGATAAAAGCTGTAGAAAAATCTAAGATTTAGATGAGGGTCACTCAGCTTCACTTAACCGTGAAAGCAGCATAATCTGTTTCGGCTTCCAACCATTCCAGTTAGAATCAAAATCAAGTATGCACTTTAATTATACTAGTGAACAGCTCACCACAATTCCCAACTGAGTGCTCTAAGAGAAATAGGAGAGAAAGCTTCAGTTTGGGACCCAGTTCCTCTGAATAACAAAAGTGCATTCCTTGTCACTGAATATATACACCACCATGTTTTATAGGTAGAAAAATATTAAAATTTTTTTTTTAAAATTTTCCTTGCTATACTAGTTGCTGCTGTGTATTGAAACTACAAGTTTGTATTACTCTTTTTTCTCAATTTTCTAATTATTTGAAAAATAATACTAATTAACAACTGTTAAACTTTCTTACCTGGAAGAGTTTGGGACAAAGAGAAAGCTCTCTCAAATATATTACATTATGTAACTTTTTCTTTGCAGGGAAGTGTTTCCTTTCAAGAGGCAGCTTTACAAAGCACTTTCTCTTGATCTGTTTTCTCTTTTCTAACTTAATTTTATAGTTATCCTGGAACTAGCATGTTGCATTTCAATTCAACCACTATCCTCTTTTATCATAGCAATCTTAAATTTTTATTTCATTTATTTGTTTCACTTATTCCCCAATAAGAACAGTATCTTTTTTTTTTTTTTTGCAGTACGCAGGGCTCTCACTGTTGTGGCCTCTCCCGTTGCGGAGCACAGGCTCCGGACGTGCAGGCTCAGCAGCCATGGCTCACGGGCCCAGCTGCTCTGCAGCATGTAGGATCTTCCCGGACCGGGGCACGAACCTGTGTCCCCTGCATCAGCAGGCGGACTCTCAACCACTGCGCCACCAGGGAAGCCCTCTAAATGACTTTTAAAACAAGAAACCTAGAGATGTCCTTTCTAGGTTTGATTAATTCTTTAATTTCCTTCTATTTCCTGCCCTACTGTGCACTACAGGGTCTCCTTGGCCTATTTCCCTCCCCTCAAATGATGGCTGTCACAGTTCAGGCACCACATGGAGACAGGACAATGTCCATCAATAGAAGGTTATTTCTTTCTGAATACCACTTTTTAAGATGGTGGAAAAGACTATTCTAAAAGCCCTTCTACAGACTCTCCTTCATATTCTGTTGGCCAGAAGTATGTCACAGACTTATCTATGAGAAAGAAAATGGTGTCACGAAAACCTGTATAGACTAATTGCAATTCACCCCATGGGGGTGGGCTTGGAGCTGAGGCTGGGACCAGCCTTCCCAGAAGTTTATGGCAAGGAGAAGCATGAGAGAACAAAAACTGAGATTCTTTACTAACAAAGAATGGAGGAATTTTTATTAGGCAACAGCCTACAATGTCTGTGAAAAATAAGTACCTAGAATGTGACAGTCCCTGAATAAATGCTTGCTGAATCAGTGAATAGATTTCCACACAAAGAAAACATCAAGAATTTTAAGAGACCTAGATAATTTATAAACTCCATGTTAAGTGAAAGTAAGCGTACCTTTTGTCATTTTATTTCCACTCAGTTCCAAATTCATCCTTCATTGCCTGCTCTGTAAAAATGGAGCTAGGTCCAGTAAATATTTTTCTTTATCAGGTGGTAAGACAAATCAAGCTTTGTCACTAAAGGACTGTGGAGAGACATTACAAAAGCAAAGAGTTTTCCTTCCTGGTTGTTGTGTGTTCCATTGGCTCTGTCCCAGGGGCTGCTTCCCTGGGTTCCGGTAGTGCATGCAGGCAACAGCATGCAGGGGCCAAGTGTTTCCCTCCCCACCATAACTTCGCCCTCCTTTGGCCACTTTGGCTGCAGAGTGCCTCCAGTGAGACACCTCACCGTGAATAGCTTTCCCCAGCAACCTAAAATTTTCAGAAAGTTCCAGAGGGCAGATTTTTGGCAAGTTCCACTAGCATGGCACCAGAGCAACTCCTTCATTCAGTGAGACATAGCTGTGCTCTCTCCAACAAGGTTTGCATCTCAACCTGGGGTGGGGGGTGGCCTCTTCTTTGGGTGCTCCATTTCAGCCCCAGAAAAGTACTGCTGCTGATTACTGCTATTCCTATATTCTTTAGCGTTCTCTTTGCTTCTTAGCCAATCCCTTGTTACTCCAATCCCCTGTTATAGTTAAAAATTCTTTCCATTAAACTTTCTCTATTCAAATAACCATGTGCTCTCTGTCTCTTGTGGTTTCTGTATCAGATTGGACCTTGACTAATACAGAGAATAACAGCAAAGAATCTCAGGCCTCACTGTAAACTCAGAAAAAGGATTAATAAGACTGATTTCATTTTCAGCTCAATGCATAATTATCTACACAATCACTAGGACTTATGGAGGAAAAGATATATTTTGAAGATATGGTCCTTGTGCTCTAAGAATATGGTTTGGTTGAAAATATAGAATATAGAGAATAGAAAATATAGAATATAGAATATATATTTTCTAGAATATATATATTCTAGAAAATATAGAATATATTCATATGAGTAAAATAATGGTTCAAGTCTGTATGTAATAAACTATCAGTAATTTCTGTCATTCAGAAAAGTGTGTAGTTCAAATTGATATGGGCTGGAGCTCAGCAAAACAAAAATGCCTTCCATTTTACAAAACCCACCCTCCTTATACGTCACTGAGAAGGAGAAAATCAGTTTCTGTTATATACAAATATAAGTTCCAGAACAAGCTAAAGATCTCTCAAAACACAGCAATGATTTATTAAGACACTAAACCTGGGGACAGAGTGAAGGAAAAGAAAGAAATCAATACTAAGAACCTGGTAAACTCCACGACTTCAAGCCTTTCCATGGTCGACCTTTAGTTAAATTAATATAAGGAACCTATTGTCAATAAACTAATCAAGGCTATGCTTTCATAATTTCTCTTTTTATATTTTTGTTTCTTTAAATTTCTTTTTATTCCTACCTATGGTCTGTGAATAATTTCTAATTTGTCTTGATTAAATTAAGCAGAAAGAAAATTGTTTACTTACTTCTAGGCCAGGAAAGCTAGAAGACTACTCCTACACAGATATGCAGTGGTGACAGCAGTTAATGCTGTTGGAAAACTGGACCATAAGACTTACAGAGAAGTTGGAATAAAATTGAGCCACCCTTAAGGCAGTCATGTGATAGATTCAAACTGAACTTAAATCCAACTTCACAAAGCTTGGAAAGATATAGATTTTCAGGAACAGTCTCATGGACATGCTGAGGAAGGACTCATATGACACATTAACAAAGCACAGCTTCCTAAGAATCTTCTTTACCCATCTTTCTCCCTTAAATTTTCATGAGAGCTATCCAAATTGCTTCTCCCTTGTTCTCTCTTATACTCACTCACCCTTCCTCTCCCTCATTTTGCTGGTACTTCAAGCCCTTTCCTGCAGAGAATAGTTTGACTTCCTTCTCTTCAATTCCATAACTCTTCTAGCTCTTCTTATCTTGGTCAACACTACATAGTCCTGGGAGACAAGAAATGAAGGATCCTTCCCATAAGGGGGCCAGGGAAGCAGGAAGGAGAAAGATTGTGAATATTCAAACTTCAATATTTTTGTCCCTATCAAACATTCTTTCAATCAACATTTACTTATTAAGTTGCCAGGCATAGACAACAAGGTTTGGCCCCTACCCTGAAACTACAGGGTTTTCCCATTAAAAGTTTTACCTTGCTCTGTCTTTTGAATTTCTTTCTAAAGGAAGTGATTCTCTTACAAGAGGTAACTTTTTGCTTAATGAAGTAGTTATTTTACAAAAATTACCCATGGAATACTTTTACATGGCTAATTTCCCTCAAGCATTTAAGCTATGGTTTCAATTTCAGTGTTCACTGAGAAAGAGGTTAAAATAACCATGGTTTTTATAATCTCTTTTGAAACAACTAATCAAAGGTATTAGAAAAAATTGTCTTAAGGGTACCTTGCTAATAAATCACCACTGACAAAGGTGGATTATCTCTTCATATTTGCCACAAATGAAGTGGGGGAGAGTAAGAGAGAATCTTCTGAACACCACAGACTTATGCTTGGTAAACTGAAATTATCTTTTAAAATGTAATTCAAGAATAAAAGCATTGAAAACATAGATAAACATAACTTACTAATTTCTGACTGTATTAGTTATCTATTGCTGTATAACAAATTACCCCATTATTATTTCATAGTTTCTGTAAGTCAGGAATCCAGGTGCAGCTTAGCAAGACCCTCCAGCCCAGAGTCTCTCAAAAGGCTACAGTCAAAGTGTTGGCCAGGGCCACAATCACCTCCAGATTTAATTTGTAAATTTAGAGTAATCTCGTTTTTTGTTGTTTTTTTTTTAATCTTGAGAAGATTTTTTAGAATTGAACAAGCTAAGGCTCAAGTTTAAAGAGAAGAGAAAATACAGAAAAAGAGCTCATAAATTTTGGGGGAAAAAAGAGAACAATGAAGAAAGACTTGCCCCACTGGATGGCAAAACATAGGATAAAATTGTAGTAATTAAAACAGCATGGTATTAATTCAGAAACAGCTAAATTAATATATGTGATGAATACTGAGCCTAGAACAGAATGATTTTTATGTGGAAATGTTTATGATAAAGTAACATTTCATATCACAGAGCAAAGAATGAACCACTCAGTAAATTGTATGAGCACAACTGACTATCTGTTTGGAAAAATAAATAAATAATATTAGATCTCTGTTGATATACCCCTGTATCAGGCTTCTTTATATTGCAAGCAACTGAAGACCCAGACCAAACTGCCTTATACAACAAAGGGTTCATTTAAATGGAAGACCCAGAGATAGAGCCGACTGTAGGGTTGCTTTGATTTAGTGGCTCAATACTGACATGAAAGACACTGGGAGGTTTTGTTTATTTATTTATTTTTGTCTTCTTTTTCCATCTCTGGGTTTTGACTTCTGCAATGCCAGCTTCATTCTAAGGCTAAATTGCTGCCAAAGGTTCAGTCTTCATATCTGTATACAGACCGCCCAAAAGGAGAAAAGCACTATTTTTTGGTAGCTCCCTAAAAAAAAGGAGAAATCTCCTCTTCCAAAGAACTTCCACAATCTCCCTTCTTGTCTCATTGGTTCAAGCTGTCAGCCTGACCTATTTCCCAACATGCAATGATTTGGCTTACGCCTTAACAAATGATTGGCTTATCTGAATAAATCAGTGTGGGGAGATGAATGCGAATTCTCTGTTTGGTTTAAAATAGCAGGACCCTCTTTTAGAGCTATGGGTGGTATCAATTTCCACTATGACCACCCCAAACGAAAGAAATGCCTATTACACAAAAGAGGAAAGAAAGAAAGCCTCCATGTCCACTATGACAATATATCAGAATAAATTCCAAATGCGTTAAAGATCCAACTGATTGGGCTTCCCTGGTGGCGCAGTGGTTGAGAGTCCACCTGCCGATGCAAGGGACACGGGTCCGTGCCCCGGTCCGGGAAGATCCCACATGCCGCGGAGTGGCTGCGCCCGTGAGCCATGGCCGCTGAGCCTGCGCGTCCGGAGCCTGTTGCTCCGCAACGGGAGAGGCCACAACGGTGAGAGGCCCGCGTACCGCAAAAAAAAAAAAAGATCCAACTGGTTAAAAACAGACAAACAGGATGCTCTATGCTATACACTCTACGCTCAAGGAAGTAGAGCAGAACTCTTCACACTACAAGTACGATCTGCACATAGTGGTTTCCTTCCAAAGAGTACAGTATGAAAAGGGGAGAAAGAGTAACTTTTCAGTAGGGAAACACCACCTCAGCCAGGTGATCAAGGTTAACAACAGTAATCAGTCATATTGGTTGTAGGTACCATTGATATGATGCGATGAAAAGGGCATTTTACAAAACTCTGTGATCTTCCTCTCCAAAATACAAAACCCAGTGTCATTATGAGAAAACCATCAGACAAATCCCAACTGAGGTCCATTCTACAAAATACCTGACCATTACTCCTCAAAACTGTCAAGATCATCATCAAAAACAAGAAAAAGTCTGAAAAACTGTCACAGACCAGACTAGGCTAAGGAGACAAAATGGCTAAATGTAATGAGGTATCCCAAATATACTGGGAGTCCTTGAACAGAAAAAGAACATTAGGTAAAAACTTGAAGAAATATGAATAAAGTATAGGCTTCAGTTAATAATAATATCAATATTGGCTCATTAATTGTGACAAATGTACCATGCTAACATAACATGTTAATAATAGGGGAGACTGGGTTTGGGCTATATGGAAACTCCCTGTACTACCTTCACAACTTTTTTGTAAATCTAAAACTATTCTAAAATTAGAAGTTTATTCTTAAATGTTTTAAACACACTAAAGACATCCAAGATATGTTTTAGAAAAGAATATTTTAATAATCATAGATAGAAAACGATCTGACAAGCAAAATGCAAAACTCAGAAAGCAGAAAGGAAAAATTGAACAGATCTGACTACATAAGAACTGAAAACTTTCATAAGAAAGACAATAACCAAAGTTAATAGGTACCCAACAATGAAATAAAAGTATCTGAAACATATATATTAGATGAAGGACTCATATCTAGAATACAGAGAGAGAGAAAGAAACTAATTAGGAAACGACACTCTAAGTAGACAAATGGGGGAAGCATCTAAAGTGATAAAATCACAGAAGAAATTCAAATGATAAGTAAACATGAAAGGATGCTCAACCTCACCAATAATCAGGAAAATGCAAATGAAGCAAGGCCAATGTTTTTAAGTCATTGGAAAGGGAAAGGGAGGGGGAAGGGGAAAAGGAAGACAGCAGTAGGGAGAGTATATGATTGCTACTCAGAGCAACTTGCGTTTATAACCTTATAAGTGTGAGATTACATAAATCACACCAAGATCCTTTTTGACCCACCTCCTAGAGAAATGGAAATGAAAACAGAAATAAACAAATGGGACCTAATGAAACTTAAAAGCTTTTGCACAGCAAAGGAAACCATAAACAAGACCAAAAGACAACCCTCAGAATGGGAGAAAATATTTGCAAATGAAGCAACTGACAAAGGATTAATCTCCAAAATTTACAAGCAGCTCATGCAGCTCAATATCAAAAAAACAAACAACCCAATCCAAAAATGGGCAGAAGACCTAAAGAGACATTTCTCCAAAGAAGATATACAGATTGCCAACAAACACGTGAAAGAATGCTCAACATCATTAATCATTAGAGAAATGCAAATTAAAACTACAACGAGGGGGCTTCCCTGGTGACGCAGTGGTTGAGAGTCTGCCTGCCGATGCAGGGGACACGGGTTCATGCCCCAGTCCGGGAAGATCCCACATGCCGCGGAACGGCTAGGTCCGTGAGCCATAGCCGCTGAGCCTGCGCGTCCGGAACCTGTGCTCCACAAAGGGAGAGGCCACAACAGTGAGAGGCCCGCATAGCGCAAAAAAAAACCAAAAAACTGCAATGAGATATCCTCTCACACCGGTCAGAATGGCCATCATCAAAAAATCTACAAACAATAAATGCTGGAAAGGGTGTGGAGAAAAGGGAACACTCTTGTACTATTGGTGGGAATGTAAATTGATACAGCCACTCTGGAGAACAGTATGGAGGTTCCTTAAAAAACTAAAAATAGAACTACCATATGACCCAGCAATCCCACTACTAGGCATGTACCCTGAGAAAACCAGCATTCAAAAAGAGTCATGTACCAAAATATTCATTGCAGCTCTATTTACAATAGCCAGGACATGGAAGCAACCTAAGTGTCCATCAACAGATGAATGGATAAAGAAGATGTGGCACATATATGCAATGGAATATTACTCAGCCATAAAAAGAAACGAAATTGAGTTATTTGTAGTGAGGTGGATGGACCTAAAGTCTGTCATACAGAGTAAAGTAAGTCAGAAAGAGAAAAAGAAATACTGTATGCTAACACATATATATGGAATCTAAGAAAAAAAAAGAAATAAAAGAAGGTCATGAAGAACCTAGAGGCAAGACAGGAATAAAGACACAGACCTACTAGAGAATGGACTTGAGGATATGGGGAGGGGGACGGGTAAGCTGTGACAAAGTGAGAGAGTGGCACGGACATAAATACACTACCAAACGTAAAATAGATAGCTAGTGGGAAGCAGCCGCGTAGCACAGGGAGATCAGCTTGGTGCTTTGTGACCACCTAGAGGGGTGGGATAGGGAGGGTAGGAGGGAGGGAGACGCAAGAGGGAAGAGATATGGGAACATATGTATATGTATAACTGATTCACTTTGTTATAAAGCAGAAACTAACACAGCATTGTAAAGCAATTATACTCCAATAAAGATGTTAAAAAAAAAAAGTGTGAGATTAAAAACTATATAGCTGCTCAAGATTTCAGGAAGCCCACAGTAGACAAGCTGTAAAGTGTGCTGCAAAGCTGAATACAAAACTTAAGTGAGGTAGAATGAAAATAATCGCTACCTTTGTTTAGGAAAATATCTTGATAAGCTTCTTCGGGTTGGGAAGGTGGCGCCCAAAGATTTGCTCTAAAACGAGGCGATATGTAAACAAAGAGCTAGAAACAGAATTGGAAATGTATATAAATTCCAAATGTCTTTGGACTCAGGAAGAGATTTAGTAAAGCACTAAATAGAAGCAGAATTAAATTTGACTGCCATACCACTGAAGTGTATTCAGGAAGACACTAAATGGCCTCAAGGCTAGGCATATTTTTAAACTTGTGTTAAATTTCATCTTTCCTTAAAAATTAAGTGCTGGTAACGAGTAGCTAGTTAATATTTATTCTAGGCTTAGGGAATGGTTATTTTTATAGAAAAAATATAGTTGTAGAAAAGTTTAGGCTGTCAGCCTTAGTTGTCCACAGCTGGAGGAAGACTAGCTTTTGGCATGCGGCCATGTCCAAGCTCAACCACTTACCTGAGGGTACCAAATTCTAGGCATGGTGCCTAGGAGGAAATAAATAGCCTCATATGTTTTAACTTATAAAGTCATGGCAAGCATCAAATATGGATAGGGTTAATTAAACTTACTCCACAAATATATGAATATTAGCAGGAGAGGGTGCCCCTTCAAGCTTCAAGAGGCAATATTACAAACAGAAAGTGCTAACGTTTTATAATAGGAATTATAATAGTAATTCACAAATCCATGCACTCATATAGGTTGAAAATACAAACAAATTTGAGACTGGTATTGTAATCATCATAATTATCTCTAATATTATCACAGACTATGGATCCATTATAAGCTTTTTTTTTTTAAGGAAAAGGAAATTCCAGGCATACTCCAAATATTTTTAAAGTGTCATAATGGAGAATAATCACTTTTTCCCACAAAGCCCCATTTTACTCTTGTAGACTTCTCCATGGTCATTACCATCACCCTTATCATCACCACCATCATCATCAACACTTACTGAACATTCACTCTGTGCTAAGAGCTTTACATTAATTTTCTTAGTTTTAAGTGTGAGATCTTTTAAAAATGCAAGTAATGCTGGATGTTATTACCAGTTTACACAGTCGCAGCAATCTTAAAGCAAGTTCCTTTGGGAATAGAACACAGAACATTAAACCTGAGAACTGAAGGGAAGGTGGCATGAAAGACAAAAAACAAAAATGAATTTTCCTTCCTTCACAGTTTTGCTTAAAATGTGAACTATATGTATGGATTATGTCAGAATGAACCCAAGATGTTTGTTATATTGTATTTTTAACTGGTTCCTTTTTATAAAATGCCTCAAGCATAGTCAGCATAGAACCAACTGAATAACTGACAAGTGCAGAACACTTTCCTAAGTGCTGTGATTAAAATTTTTAATTAGAAAAGTATAGTTTTTCAATCAAGGAAATCTGGGAAATATAGAAAATGGTAAGCTCAGTAAAAGAAAGTAGTATCAAGTTATACATCCAAAGTACAATTGTCTTGAACATTTTGATTAACCTTTAATTAAATCTTGTGATTTTCAAGGTTATGTTAATATTGCAACATAAGCATTTTCCATGTTATCAAAGTCTTTATAATCATCATTGTAATTGCTGCACTGAGCTTTATGATAATTTACTTGCTCCATTTAAAAAATTTAGTTTGTATCCAACTTTTCAATATTATATACAAAGTTACAATGCATATATTTGCATAGAATTTGTGTTTTAGAATTATTTTCTGGGATAAAGTCCATAAACAAAATTAATGGAACAAGAAGCATGAGCAGTTTAAAGCTTTCAACATATTACTATCAAAAATTGCTTTGGACTTCCCTGGTGGTACAGTGGTTAAGAATCCACCTGCCAATGCAGGGGACACAGGTTTGAACCCTGGTCCGGGAAGATCCCATATGACATGGAGCAACTAAGCCTGTGCACCACAACTACTGAGCCTGTGCTCTAAAGCCCGCAAGCTACAACTACTGAGCCCATGTGCCACAACTACTGAAGCCTGCACACCTAGAGCCCGTGCTCTGCAACAAGAGAAGCCACCGCAATGAGAAGCCTGCGCACCGCAACGAAGAGTAGCCCCTACTCACTGCAACTAGAGAAAGCCCGCGCACAGCAGTGAAGACCCAATGCAGACATAAATAAATAAATAAATAAATAAAAATTGCTTTGCAAAAGATATTGGAAATACAAAATATTGGATATATTCATTTGGAAATATAAATTATTAAAGACTTTTTGAAATAAAGATGCATACATGCTTTAAATCAACAATCCTACTTCTAGGAGTCTTTCCAACGAAAATAGTTACACATATATTCAAATATGGATGTGCAACGTTTTTGTTTTAACATTGTTTGAATTAGGAAGAAAACTGGAAGTAACCTGACTAAAGGGAAATAAATTGTGTTACGGCCATATTATGGGAAACATAAAGCTGTTAAGAAGAATTAATTCCCTCTACAATTTTGATATGAAAAGATCTCTTAGAGAGTTGAGTGGAGCAAGAGTTAATACATGAATAATCAAATAGAATGATTTCATTTATTAAAAAATAAGTAATTATATGTTTGAAGACACATTAAAAAATCAATAGAGATTGATGGTTGCAAAACATTATGAATGTATTTAATACCACAGAACTGTACACTTAAAAACTGAGTTATTTGTAATGAGGTGGATGGACCTAGAGTCTGTCATACAGAGTGAGGTGAGTCAGAAAGAGAAAAACAAATACCGTATGCTAACGCACATATATGGAATCTAAAAAAACGGTACTGATGAACCTAGTGGCAGGGCAGGAATAAAGGCACAGACGTAGAGAAAGGACTTGAGGACACAGGGGCAGGGGAAGCTTGGGACGAAGTGAGAGAGTAGAATTGACATATATACGCTACCAAATGTAAAATGGATGGCTAGTGGGAAGCTGCTGCATCGCACAGGGAGATCAGCTCGGTCCTTTGTGATGACCTAGAGGGGTGAGATAGGGAGGGTGGGGGGAGGCTCAAGAGGGAGGGGATATGGGGATATATGTATACATATAGCTGCTTCACTTTGTTGTAGAGCAGAAACTAACGTAACGTTGTAAAACAATTATACTCCAATAAAGATACTTTTTAAAAATCGTTAAGATGGTAAATTTTATGTCATGCATATTTTACCACACATTAAAAAAAAAATCAATAGGGATTACACATCTGTAGCTGAGACTTCTAGTTGTCCCACCAAGTAATTCTCCTCTTCTTTCATAGTTATAAAATACCAAATTAAGCTGGGCACATTTCCCAGCTTCCCTTGCAATTAGAATTGGCCATGTGGAAAAATTCTGGCCAATAAGGTATAAGCAGAAGTGTTTGTGGCACCTCCTGAGATCTTCCTTAAGAAATAACTGATACATTTGTCTGATTTTCAATAACTTTCAACAGCATTTATTTATTTTCATGCATCTGTGGAGCAGCTGTGCTCTGTCTACATTCATTCATTCTGGGGCCCAGAATGAAGGAGCAGCAGGTCAAGCTCTTCTCTTAGAGGCAGCAGAGGTGCGGGAGGGCAAGCAGAAGGATGGAGGCTTCTTAAGGCCTAAAGTTGGAACTGAAACACTGTTACGTCTGCCTACATGCCACTGACCAAACCAAGTCACAAGGCCAAGCCCAAAGCCAAGAGGCAGGGAAGTATATTCGACCAGGATGAGGCTATGGCAAGGATGTGAATGTAGAGGTTAGATGTGGGAGGAGGAGAGTTAGGGTCTGTAATACACAATTTACTTGAAGATATTAAGTTAATTGTCCAAAATTACATATCTAGAATGTGTCAGAGCCAGGAATTTAAACCTAATTTTACTGGATCCCATGTTTTTTTTCTTCTCACCACTATACATCTTTGTATTTTTATTCTGTTTTAATTCAGATAGGATAATTTTTTCCTCATTACTCAACCTTTTCATCTTTTTCTTTGCTGTTCTAGTGTGTGTAGTATTCCAAATGAACTTTAGAATCATTTTGTCAAATCCCAGAAATCGAATAACTAAGAAAACAAACTCAATTAAAAACTGGGCAAAAGATCCAAATAGACATTTTCCCAAAGAAACACATATAAATAGATGGCCAAGGGGTAGATGACAATGTGCTCAATATCACTAATTATCAGGGAAATGCAAATCAAAGCTGATTCACTTTGTTATAAAGCAGAAACTAACACACCATTGTAAAGCAATTATACTCCAATAAAGGTGTTAAAAATAAATTAAAAAAAATAAAGACAATGGCTTTACTAAAAAAAAACAAACACAACGACAACAAAAAAACCCCACAGTGAGATAGGACCTTACATCTATTAGAATGCCTATTATCAAAAAGATAATAAATAACAAGTATTGGCAAGGATGTAGAGAAAAGGGAACCACTGGTGCACTGCTGGTGGGAAATGTAAATTGGTGCAACCACTATGAACAACAGTATGGAGGTTCCTCAAAAAATTAAAAATAGAACTACCATATAATCCAGCCATTCCCCTCTGGGCATCTACCTGAAGAAAATGAAAACAGTAACTCAAAAAGATTTATGTGCCCCCATGTTCATTGCAGCATTATTTATTGATATAATAGCCAAGACATGGAAGCAACCTAAGCATGAATGGATAAAGAAGATGTAAGATATACATACGGATACAGGTATAGACATAGACATAGACATGAATATAGATACAGATATAGATATATGATGGAATGTTATCCAGTCATGAAAAAAGAAGGAAACCTTTCCATTTGTGACAACAGAGATGGACCTTAAGGGCATTATGCTAAGTGAAATGAGTTAGAGACAGACAAATACCATATGATCTCACTTACATGTAAAATCAAAAAAAAAAAAAAACCACACAAAAAACCTTTTAGATACAGAGAACAGACTGGTGGTTGCTAGAGGCAGGAGGGTCATGGGGGGCAGCAGGTGGGCAAAATGGGTGAAGGGAGTCAAAAGGTACAAACTTCTAGTTATTAAGTAAGTCATGGAGGTATAATATACAGTGTAGTGACTGTAGTTAATAACAGTGAATTGTAGATTTGAAAGTTGCTAAGAAAATGGATCTTAATATTTCTTATCACAAGAAAAAAATCTTTGTAACTATATGTGGTGATGAATGCTAACTAGACTCATTGCGGTGATCGTTTCACAATATACAAATATCCAATCATGCTGCACATCTGAAACTAATATAATATTGTATGCAGTTATTCTCAATTTTAAAAAAAGAAAACAAACTAATAACAAATAAGAAAATAAACTGAAAATGAACCTATAAATTAATTTGGGAAGTGCTGACATCTCTAAAATGGTTAGTTTTCCCTAAAAGGAATAATGGTGCGGCCATTACTATCAGTTTTATGCATGTAGGCCTATCCTGTTAATGTTATTCACAATCCTTTTGGACCACCTAGCTATTCAATCATTTTATCTACAGTATTTATAATATTGTCACTTTCTAACATTTACAATTCTTATTTCTGTTTTCTACCTTCTTGTGTTGGAAAAATTTCCAGAAGAAAGTTATTGGGGATTTTCTCACCAGAAAATATGGTGATGATAGTTAAAAAAAATTTTTTTAAATCACAGTAAAGAAGTCTTCTTCTTCTATAATTTTTAAAGAGGATTTTTTCCTTAAAGAAATTAGTATGTAATTTATGAGATATCATTTAACTGTCAGTATGTGATCAAGTGATTTTTTTCCTTATTATCCTTAAGACATTCTAATAACCTTCCTAATATTGAAACACTCTTAGATTCCTGAGACAAATAGTACTTGTCAGTGTGGATTATTATTTCAGTGGGTAGTTAGAATTGATCTACTAACGTTTATTTAGGATTTTAAAATCTAGGCTTTAAAATCTAGAAAAGATGTCTCAAATGCCCACTACGTGGTATATGAGAGTAAAACCCTCCTTACAATTTCTACAAATTCCCAGGGAGGCTTATATTCCCATAGCCCCCTCAAACTTCAAGTTCCTGCTTTTGCTCAATTGGATCAGCTGATGGATGGACTTGGATGCTGTTTCTTGATCCTCTGTTCTGGACAGTTAACCCAACTGTGGAACTCTACCCTTTTCTTAGATTTCCACCAAAAGCACGCTCACATGTATGTGTAGTATACTTAACTAAAATGGAAACAATATAAAATTCCACGTTAGATATACCTGGCCTAAAAGTCTTTTAACAATTGTTTTTATAAATTTATTTATTTTATTTATTTATTTTTGGCTGCACTGAGTCTTCATTGTGCTGAACGAGCTTCTCATTGTGGTGGCTTCTCTTGTTGCGGATCACGGACTCTAGGCATGTGGGCATCCGTAGTTGCAGCACGCGGGCTCAGTAGTTGTGGCTTGAGGGCTTAGTTGCTCCGTGGCATGTGGGATCTTCTGGACCAGGGCTTGAACCTGTGTCCCCTGCATTGGCAGGTGGATTCTTAACCATTGGTGGGAGGGTTCTTAACTACTGCGCAACCAGGGAAGTCCCTTTAACAATTTTTGGATCTTCTTTCTCTTGTTTCATTGCTTAGACCTCTGCTTTCTCCATTTTATTTGCCTGGCCAATCCCTCCTCTACCAGATCAAAAAAAGTTTTCCCACTCTCTTATACAAAAAAATTTAACTCTTTCTAGTTCACACCCTTAAACTAAAGCTTTGGTGTCACTTTAAATATCTAGCCAAACCCACCTAGGTGCTCACCCCTCCAAAAAGTAATTTCATGTACATTAGTCAGATTTTCTGCAGCAGCAAACAACTTGAAATCTTTATAGCTTCCAAAAACAAGCATTTATTTACTGTTCATGGTATCCGTTAGTGATTGCAACTCTGTTCTATGGACCTTCTCATTCTGGGAACCAGGCTAAAGAAGTACCCTTTCCCATGGTAGAGGGAAAAGCAAATATTTTGGCAGAAACACACTGCTTCTTAAAGCTTCTGCTTAGAATTAACACATTGTCACTTCCTGTCATCTTCCATTGACCCAAGTCACATGGCTGACTCAGAAAATGGGGTGGGAAAGTAAACTTTGTTCTGTTATAGAGAAGAGGATAGCTGGAAACATTAACACAATTTATCACAATGTAAGAAGAGTCACCCTCCTTAAAATTAATTGTAAACCGAAGCTTTATCCCCACCCCCTTATATTATATTCATGATTAAGATGGGTGTGTAATAGTGGTTCTGGAGGTTATCAGTTATGAGTGTGGGAGGGTGCCTATCAGAAAATCTAAAGAGCTTTTCTATCCTAACCTCCACCTCATTCTGATTTGTCCCTGGGGATAGGGGTAGGTATGTACATTTTGCAAAGAATCCTCAAGTGATTTTGATACTTCCTACCCTCAATCCTTTTGAGAACCACTGGAAAATGGTTTCAGAGGGAATGCTCTTATCAGATTTTGTCCACGGCATTCCTGTCACTTTAAGTATGAGTCCTCCAATTCTCTGTGTTGCAGAGAGCACATAACAGACACAAATAGGCAATAACATCTGCCTCAGATATTTGGCCAGAACTCTCCTTCTGCCAAGAGAAGCTTTTTTATACTGCAAGTGTTGGGTTACAGTGATTTGCTACTTTAAATTAAAAAACTATTGGTGAAATTTCTGTGGGAATATATTTTGAAAGCATTCAACCAGGAAGAGTGAAACATCACTTTAGATTGGGCTGAATTGGTCAATGTGGATGTACTTACCAGAAGTGCCACATGAAAATTGCTGGCTCAAGCAGCTGGGTGTCTAACTGGGTTGAATAAGACAAATCAGTCTCCAACATTGGCCCTCATTAAAGAAAGCAAAGATGCCAGAAATCCCTTGGCATATATACAGGAAGGAAATTAAAGACTCCTTGAGATAGGAATGTTGGAACAGATCCATTGTGAGTATCCTACTTGTGTACCCATAACTGTTGCCCCAAGAAGGACTGGAATGACTATTCCCTGCCTTAAGGCCTTGAGACCCACTCTGCTGAAGGAAATTTCAGCATCTTTTTTTAAAAAAGTGCTTCACTATGTTTTGAATGTTGGAAATTGCTGGTGGGAAACGTTGCAGTGAAAATGTGTTCCCTAGTTTCAACTGGGAAAGGGGAATCTTGGGACTGTAGAAGTGAGATAGCCTCCCTCAACAATCAGAGGCACATTGTGCATGATTATAACAGGCAGGAACATCAGCTTGGTAATCAGACTGATCTCTCAGAGATCTCTGACCATGCCTATTTGAGCATAGCATGCCCACTAAAGTCTTACTTGATTTGTACAGTCAAAATACCCTAGATGTGTTGAATAATTGTCTGACCTGAGCTAATACAATAGAATCCATGACCTCATCCAATTTCCAGAGCTGAATCCACAGATCTACAGCAACTTGCTTAAAGGGGCACCTAGGTACCATATTATTACAGCTAAAGTTCATTCTTTGACTATTACTCCTGGACATTCTTAATGGGCATTTAATAGGATAACTGTGTCTAGGATGAGAGAAGTAATTAAAGCTTTTTTTGGAAACTTTTAGATACTTGCTTTGAGCTAATAGTAATTTCTGGCACACAGAAATCCACTGAAAGTTACCTATAAGAATAAGGATGTACCTGGGTCAGGTAAAATAAATGAAGTTTGACCAAGTCAAACTCTAAACCCATTCACTCTGTGGATTTTTTTTTTCCAGTTCCTGTGTTGATAGAATATTCTCAACGATTGGTAAAATTTCCCAGATTTTTTCCCCTGACTTTTATGGTTGGAAGAACCAAATGGAAGACACTGGTTTCCCACTCCCTTTTAAAATAGTAAATCAAAGGCAATGCTACATCTCTGGAGGAATTTCAGATGTTAAGGCCTACCCAACAGCTGTTTTTACTTCCTCAACACAATGCCATTTTTACTTAAAAGTTATAAGACAACAATTTGCCTCAAGAAGACTGAATTCCTCCCAGACACCTGAGGATGAATCTTAATTAAACTAAGTCCAAATCTAAATAATTCCATTCTCCTTGCATTAATTGGTTTAGGAATGGGAATATGATGCTATTCTGTCCAATATGTGAGGGAAAGCCTGCTGGGGAAATGAAAGTATCCCAAAACATTCTTGGAAGAATGACAATGGATTACAGCTAGCATGATCACGTGGTGATTCTAGTTCCAAGTGCTGTTCAACATATGTATGGGGCAAAATACTACAGCCTCAGGCTTCCCTGGTGGTGCAGTGGTTAAGAATCCGCCTGCCAATGCAGGGAACACAGGTTCAAGCCCTGGTCTGCAAAGATCCCATATGCTGCGGAGCAACTAAGCCCGTGCGCCACAATTACTGAGCCTGTGCTCTAGAGCCCATGAGCCACAACTACTCAGCCCGTGTGCCACAACTACTGAAGCCTGTGCTCCACAACAAGAGAAACCACCACAGTAAGAAGCCCAGGCACCACAACGAAGAGTAGCCCCCGCTTGCTGCAACCAGAGAAAGCCCATGTGCAGCAACAAAGACCCAACACAGCCAAAAATAAATTAACTAATTAATAAAAAAGAAAATACTACAGCCTCAGGCACTAGTATACAGCTCTGGAGCTAGGAAATACTCTTTTCTACCATGGCATAGGCAGCATGGTAACAAAAGCGGCCAGACCAGAAAGTTGCTACCATCAACTAGGGACCAACTAGACATCAGGGTTTCTGCTGAAGCTGCTGCAAAAGCACCAAATGGATGCTACATCACATGCGGAAATCCTCACTGCAAAGGCACCTGGGTAATGTAGAGTTTAGTCTTCCAGTTTCTGGTGTACACAGAGTCATGTAACTGTTGGGCTGGACTCTTACCAAGTGAGCCAATTTGCAATATCTGCCACACTAATTAGAGGAATAAAGGGAATTTATTGGCTAATGTACTTGGGAAGCCTGAGGGGTAGAGCTGGCTCTAGACACAATGAGGAGAAGTTCAAACCATGCTACCAGCCCTCTCTTTTTCTCTCTCTTCCTGTTTTTCAATTCTGATTTTATTCATTCAACAAACATTTATTGAGAGCCTACCATGTGCCAGACACTGTTAATAGTGTTAGGGGGCCACGCCCAGAGCCTTTTCCAGCTGCATGAGTCCCTGGACCTGGCGCCCACCACATGCAGGGCCTCTTCTGTCCACATGGGTCCCTGGGCCCAAGCCCTACCCCCACCAAAGCCTCCCCACGGGTCCTGGCAGCCCGAGTTCCACCCCTCTCCAAGGCCTCCTCTGGCTGCACTGGCCCCTGTGGGTGTAGTACTGGGCCTGCCCCCTAGGTGTCTTGTGCAGGCACGTGTGCTCCAGGCCAGCTCCAGGAACAGATGCTGGTGAGAGGAACATTTGCAGAGGTGGGGCTGGCAGAGCAGGTCCAGAGACCTACCTAGAGGTCTTGGAGCTCTACTGGGGAGGCGAGGGTAGGCTGTAGCTCACCGTGGGGCCAAGGACACTGATAGAGGAGGCACCAGGAAATTTTTTATTTTCGTATTTTTTAATTGTTTTTATTTTCTTTTACTTTTTATTTATTTATTTATTGCTGTTGTGGTTCTGTTTTGTTTCATTGTTGTTGATTCATTTTTATTGTTATGTTTTCTAATATATTTTAATTTTTTTAATTTAATTTAATTTTTTCTTTGTTATTGTTCTGTTCTTTTCTGTTTGTTGTTTTTTTGAGTTTTGGGGGGGTTATTGTTTGTTTGGGGGGATGGTTTTGCTTTTTTTCAGGACAGGAACACAGCTCCACCCATCAAAAAAACAAAATGACAAAAATATGTTACAGACAAAGGAGAAGGTAAAAACCTATAAGACCAAATAAATGAAGAGGAAATAGATAACCTAACTGAAAAATAATTCAGAGTAATGATAGAAAAGATGATCCAGAATATCGGAAATAGAATGGAGGCACGGATTGAGAAAGTACAAGAAATGTTTAACAAGAACCTAGAACAACTAAAGAACAAGCAAACAGTGATGAACAACACAATAACTGAAATGAAAAATACACTAGAAGGAAACAATAGCAGAATAACTGAGATAGAAGAACAAATAAGTAAGCTGGAAGATAGAACAGTGGAAATAACTGCCGAGGAGCAGAATAAAGAAAAAAGAATGAAAAGAAATGAGGACAGTCTCAGAGACCTCTGGGACAACATTAAATGTACCAACATTCAAATTACAGGGGTCCCAGAAAAAGAAGAGAAATAGAAAGGGTCTGAGAAAATATTTGAAGAGATTATAGTTGAAAACTTCCTTAACATGGGAAAGGAAATAGCCACCCAAGTCCAGGAAGCTCAGAGAGTCCCATACAGGATAAACCCCAAAAGAAACACTCCAAAACACATATTAATCAAACTAACAAAAATTAAATTCAAAGAAAAAATATTAAAAGCGGCAAGGAAAAAGCAAAAAATAACATACAAGGGAGTCTCCATAAGGTTATCAGCTGATTTTTCAGCAGAAACTGCAGGCCAGAAGGGAGTGGCAGGATATACTTAGAGTGATGAAAGGGAAAAACCTACAACCAAGATTACTCTACCCAGCAAGGATCTCATTCAGGTTCAATGGAGAAATCAAAAGTTTTACAGACAAGCAAAAGCTAAGAGAATTCAGCACCACCAAACCAGCTTTACAACAAACGCTAAAGGAACTTCTCTAAGCAGGAAACACAAAAGAAGAAGAAAAGACCTACAAAAACAAACCCAAAATAATAAAGAAAATGGTGAGACTTCCCTGATGGGATAGTGGTTAGGACACAACACTCCCAATGCAGGGGGCCTGGGTTTGATCTCCAGTCAGGGAACTAGACCCCATACACATGCCACAACTAAAAGTTCCCATGCCACAACTAAGGACCCCGCATGCCGCAACTAAGGAGCCCAACTGCTGCAACTAAGGAGTCCGCCTGCCACAGCTAAGGCCTAGTGCAATCAAATAAATAAATAAATAAAATTAAATAAAAATCACTGATTCTTCTTAAAAAAAAATGGTAGTAAGAAGATACATATCGATAATTACCTTAAGTGTAAATGGATTAAATGCTCCAACCAAAAGACAGAGACTGGCTGAATGGATACAAAAACAGGACCTGTATATATGCTGTCTACGAGAGACCCACTTCACATCCAGAGACATATACAGACTGAAAGTGAGGGGATGAAAAAAGATATTCCATGCAAATGGAAATCAAAAGAAAGCTGGAGTAGAAATACTCATATCAGATAAACTATACTTTAAAATAAAGACTGTTACAAGAGACAAGGAAGGACACTATGTAATGATCAAGGGATCAATCCAAGAAGAAGACATAACAATTATAAATATTTATACACCCGACATAGGAGCACCTCAATACATATGGCAAATGCTAACAGCCATAAAAGGGGAAATTGACAGTAACACAGTAATAGTGGGGACTTTAACACCTCACTTACACCAATGGACAGATCATCCAGAAAGAAAATAAATAAGGAAACACAAGCTTTAAATGACACAGTAAACCAGATAGACTTAACTGATATTTATAGGACATTCCATCCAAAAGAAGCAGAAAACACTTCTCAAGTGCAAACAGATCATTCTGTAGGATAGATCCCATCTTGAGTCACAAATCAATCCTCAGTAAACCTAAGAAAATTGAAATCGTATCAATCATCTTTTCCAACCACAATACCATGAGATTAGAAATCAATTACAGGAAAAAAACTGTAAAAAAAACACATTGAGGCTAAACAATACGCTACTAAATAACAAGGAGACCGCTGAAGAAATCAGAAGAAATCAAAAAATACATAGAAACAAATGACAACAAAAACAAGATGACCCAAAACCTATGGGATGCAGAAAAAGCAGTTCTAAGAGGGAAGTTTATAGCAATTCAATCCTACCTCAAGAAACAAGAAAAATCTCAAAGAAACAACCTAACCTTACACCTAAAGCAACTAGAGAAAGAGGAACAAACAAAACCCAAAGTTAGTAGAAGGAAAGAAATCATAAAAGTCAGAGGAGAAATAAATGAAATAGAAATGAAAAAAATCATAGCAAAAATTAATGAAACTAAAAGCTGACTGTTTAAAAAGATAAACAAAATTGATAAATTTTAGCCAGACTCATTAAGAAAAAAAGGGAGAGGATTCAAATTAACAAATTTATAAATGAAAAATGAGAAATTACAACTGACACCGCAGAAATACAAAGGATCATGAGAGAAAACTATATGCCAATAAGATGGACAACCTGGAAGAAATGGACAAATTCTTAGAAAGGTATAACCTTCCAAGACTGAATCGGAAGAAACAAAAAATATAAAACCAATCACAAGTAATGAAATTGAAACTGCAATTAAAAATCTTCCAACAAACAAAAGTCCAGGACCAGATGGCTTCACAGGCAAATTCTATCAAACATTTAGAAAAGAGCTAACACCCATCCTTCTAAAACTTTTCCAAAATATTGCAGAGGAAGGAACACTCCTAAGCTCATTCTATGCAGCCAGCATCACACTGATACCAAAGCCAGACAAAGACATAACACAAAAAAGAAAATTACAGACCAATATCACTGATGAACATAGACACAAAATCCTCAATAAAATACCAGGAAACAGAATCCAGTGACACGTTAAAAGGATCATACACCATGATCAAGTGGGATGTATCCCAGGGATGCAAGGATTCTTCAATATATGCAAATCAATCAATGTGATACACCATATTAACAAATTAAAGAATAAAAACCATATGATCATCTCAATAGATGCAGAAAAAACTTTTAACAAAATTCAACAACAATTTATGATAAAAATTCTCCAGAAAGTGGGCATAGAGGGAACCTGCCTCAACATAGTAAAGGCCATATACGACAAACCCACAGCAAACATCATTCTCAATGGTGAAAAACTGAAAGCATTTCCTCTAAGATCAGGAACAAGACAAGGATGTCCACTCTCACCACTATTATTCAACAAGTTTTGGAAGTCCTAGCCACAGCAATCAGAGAAGAAAAAGAAATACAAATTGGAAAAGAAGAGGTAAAACTGTCACTGTTTGCAGATGACATGATACTATACATAGAAAATCCTAAAGATGCCACAAGAGAACCACTAGAGCTAATCAATGAATTCGGTAAAATTGCAGGATAAAAAATTAATGCACAGAAATCTCTTGCATTCCTATACACTAACAATGAAAGATCAGAAAGAGAAATTAAGGAAATACTCCCATTTACCATTGCAATAAAAAGCATAAAATACCTAGGAATAAACCTGCCTAAGGGGACAAAAGACCTGTACTCAGAAAACTATAAGACACTGATGAAAGAAATCAAAGATGATACAAACAGATGGAGAGATATCCCATGTTCTTGGATTGGAAGAATCAACATTGCGAAAATGACTATACTGCCCAAAGCAATGTACAGATTCAATGCAATCCCTATCAAATTACCAATGGCATTTTTCACAGAACTAGAACAAATAATTTCACAATTTATATGGAAACACAAAAGATACTGAACGGCCAAAGCAATCTTGAGAAAGAAAAATGGAACTGGAGGAGTCAGGCTCCCTGATTTCAGACTATACTACAAAGCTACAGTAATCAAGACAGTATGGTACTGGCACAAAAATAGAAATATAAATCAATGGAACAGGATAGAAAGCCCAGAGATAAACCCACCCACCTATGGTAACCTAATCTATGACAAAGGAGGCAAGAATATCCAGGGAAGAAAAGACAGTCTCTTCAATAAGTGGTGCTGGGAAAATTGGACAGCTACATGTAAAAGAATGAAATCAGAACACCCCCTAACACCATACACAAAAGTAAACTCAAAATGGATTAAAGACCTAAATGTAAGACCGGACACTATAAAACTCTTAGAGGAAAACATAGGAAGAACGCTCTTTGCATAAATCACAGCAAGATCTTTTTTGAGCCACTTCCTAGAGTAATGAAAATAAAAACAAAATTAAACAAATGGGACCTAATTAAACTTAAAAGCTTTTGCACAGCAAAGAAAACGATAAGTGAGACAAAAAGACAACACTCAGAATGGGAGAAAGTATTTGCAAATGAAGCAACTGACAAGGGATTAATCTCCAAAATATATAAACAGCTCATGCAGCTCAATATTAAAAAAATAAACAACCCAATCCAAAAATAGGCAGAAGACCTAAATAGACATTTCTCCAAAGAAGACATACAGATGGCTGAGAAGCACATGAAAAGATGCTCAACATCACTAATTATCAGAGAAATGCAGATCAAAACTACAATGAGTTATCACCTCACACCAGTCAGAATGGCCATCTTCAAAAAATCTACAAAAAACAAATGCTGGAGAGGGTGTTGGGAAAAGGGAATGCTCTTGCACTGTTGGTGGGAATGTAAATTGATACAGCCACTCTGGAGAACAGTATGTAGTTTCCTTAAGAAACTAAAAATAGAACTACCATATGACCCAGCAATCCCACTACTGGGCATAAACCCTGAGAAAACCATAATTCAAAAAGACACATGCACCCCAACTTTCATTGCAGTGCTATTTACAATAGCCAGGACACAGAAGCAACCTAAATGTCCATCAACAGAGAAATGAATAAAGAAGATGTGGTACATATATACAATAGAATGTTACTCAGCCATAACAAGGAATGAAATTGGGTAATTTGTAGAGACATGGATGGACCTAGAGTCTGTCATACAGAGTGAAGTAAGTCAGAAACAGAAAAACAAATATCATATATTAACATATGTATGTGGAATCTAGAAAAATGGTACAGATGAATCTATTTGCAGGGCAGGAATAGAGACACAGATGTAGTGAACACACGTGTGGACACTGGGTGGCAGGGAGAGGGGTGGGATGGCTTGGGAGATTGGGATTAACGTATGTGCACTGCCATGTGTAAAACAGATAGCTAGTGGGAACCTGCTGTATAGCACAGGGAGCTCAGCTTTGTTCTCTGTGGTGACCTAGATGGATGGGATGAGGGGTGGGGTGGGAGGGAGGTCCAAGAGAGAGGGGATATATGTATACATATAGCTGATTCACTTCATTGTGCAGCAGAAACGAACAAAACATTGTAAATCAACTACACCCTAATTTTTAAAAAAAAGTAGTGCTGGGGATGGACGCCACAGTGAACAAAACACACGTATTGCCTTCTTCTGTGCTTACTTTCCTCTCTACTAACTTTGTTCTCTGGCAGGTTCTCTGAAAATGGCAACAGAAATGATTCCCGGTAGCCGTAAGCTTACAGGTTACTTGAGATTACACAAGGAGAAAGGACTTTTCTCCTCCCAAAGCCCAGATAAATTTCACACACACAAAAATGATTCTAATTGGCTTTAATATATGATGCACCTATGACCAATCAGAATATGGAGGGGCAAGCATCATATGCCCACCAGATGTTGGTGAGGCTGTTCCCAAACAGAAAAGGTATGTTCCATCCCTAAACTACCCAGCATACTACACACACACACATACACACACTCAACTTTACTTCTGTACATTCATTTTAAAAAGAGTTCCTTTCTATGACAACACAAATTCCTCTTCTGCAAATGAGATACACTCTTTCTTCCTCCCCAAAAGAAGAGATCCCAAAACTCATCTAGTTACCACTTCATGCTCTAAAGTATAGAACTTCAGGTCCAGATATGACTCATCACCTAACACCCTATGGAAATATTAGAAATATAACTACCCCAACATATTCAATATTTCAATACTTAAGGGGAAACAGAAAACTACAAGAGTTCTTATTTGAAAATGGAAAACCAACCTCCAGCCACCAGTCTCTAACAGGTACCTATCCTGCTGGAAGAAAGAGCAAACATCCTGCCCTCGCAGCAGAATCCTTTTGCACTGTCAACTCCATGGACTAGTAACCAAAAGCCAGAGATCTGGCAGGGTCATGATACCCTAGCCCAGTGGCTTTTTCTCTTTGCCACAGACTTTGATGGTCTGCTCTTCCCCCTAGTCCTAGGTTTAACTGTATTCCTCCAGCTTCTGTTCCTAAATGTGACCCAACATCCCAGGACTCAAAATCTTTCTCTGGACTACATCCAGTGGTTGTCTCTCAGTGGTGGAATGACTCTTACCTTTATCGAGCAGAGAAGGAACAGCAGGAGGTGTCTGGGTGAGGTCCAGTGGTCACCATTCTACCCTTGCCAGTCTTACCTTGCACTGCACTTCCCATCACTAACTTTAGCTTCAGGTTCAAGTAGAGAATACCATACTTAGACTTCTCCAAATGCACGTGGTTATCTGACTCTTGGGTATCTTGGAATGCTGGTTATAGGCAGAAAGGGCCTCTCAGCAAATCTATATGCCATTGCCCTTCTGCTTGCTGTTTAGACTAGAGTCTGCATTTTTAACAGTTTTATTGAGATATTTCCATACCATATTATTCACCCATTTAAAATGTACAAACTAATAGCTTTTAGTATATTCAAATAGTTGCACATCCATCACTGTAATCAATTTTGGAACATTTTCATTCCTCCAGAAAGGAGCCCCATTCCCTCATCTCCCAGTCTTCCCATCCCTACCAGTCCCTGGAAATGACTAATCTACTTTCTGCCTCCGTAGATTTCCTTCTTCTGGACATTTCATATACATGAAATCATACACTATGTGGTCTTTTGTGACTGCCTTCTTTCACTGAGCATAATGTTTTCAAGGTTCCTCCATATTTGTAGCATGTATTAGTACTTAATTTCATTTTATTGCTGAATAATATTCCACTGGAATAATATTCCACTACATATACAGCATCTTGTTTATCCATTCATCAGTTGATGGACTTTTGGGTTGTTTCCACTTCTTGGCTAGTAAGAATAATGTTGCTATAAACATTCTTGTACAAGTTTTTATGTGAACATATGTTTTCATTTCTTTCAGAGCATCTAGGAATGGAATTGCTGGAGCATATGCTAACTCTTTTTAACTGTTTGATGAAGCCTATTTTTTCTTGATATTATTAAAAACATCAAAAAGTCATTAACTCCAATATCGTGACGTTTTCTACAAGCCACTAAAGCGTTAGTCACAGGAGGCATGGGATCAGATTTCCAAAATACAACAGGTGACAGTCTAATTTGTGTCCACCCTATAACCTAGATGTTCAGTTCTCAGGTGGGAACAGAAGAATTCTTGGGACTTCCCTGGCGCCACAGGGGTTAAGAATCCACCTGCCAACACAGGGGACACGGCCTCGAGCCCTGGTCTGGGAAGATCCCACGTGCCGCGGAGCAACTAAGCCTGTGAGCCACAACTACTGAGCCCATGTGCCACAGCTACTGAAGCCCGTGCACCTATAGCCCGTGTTCTGCAACAAGAGAAGCCACCGCAATGAGAAGGCCCCACACCACAACGAAGAGTAGCCCATGCTCGCCGCAACTAGAGAAAGCCTGTGTGCAGCAATGAAGAACTAACGCAGCCAAAAGTAAGTAAATAAATAGATTTATTAAAAAAAAATTCTCATTACCACTTACCACACCTCAACTCAAACAATTCTATATTTTAGGGCCTTGACACTTGTTATATTCCACTTCCAATATTTATCTTATGATTGCAAGTGAACAAAAAATAAGGTCTCACCTAACTGTGAGTTTGATTGTGAGATATGTCTTCAGATACAGCTGGATGCAATGGTTCAAAACTGTAAGTCAGATGCCGTCTCTCTACTTTTCAGTAAGCTTTCTTCTACTTTGGCCTAATTCTCAGTTGGGCTTGCTCCTTGACAGCAGAAGTGCCCCCCCCACCAGAAGCTCATGATTTGAGATTCCAAAAGGGATCGATATTTGTCCCTTCAAAAGAATGTTAAATGGCCCTGCTTGCCGGAGTGGGGATTCCTTCCTGGTTCAATTTCCAGGTCCAAGGTCTCAGGCCAGCTTGGGTTACATGTCCGTTCCTATGGCAGGGACGGTGCAGTCAAATGATTAATATCCGCACTAGCTATGGGACAAGAGGTTTCTAAGAGAACATGTATACCTGGAAAAAAAATAGAAACAATACCTATTATACTCAATTTCCTCATTTTCATTTTGATCTATCAATTTTCTCTGTGTTCTATGAAGTATTTTTCAAATTTGCCCCATACATCATTTATTCAGTTTTCTGAAAGGTTAAGTCTGTAGTTAGCCTCTGACACTTTTGGTTTCTATTTCATTTTTAGAATATCATTTATTTAAAAAAAATATTTACTATGGGTCTATTCTTCCCCGGATATTATGCTAGTGTAAGGACCCTGCGTTCAGAAAGATATTGCCTAGTAAGGAGGATGCAAATAAACGGAAACTTACAATACAGTGATATGATTAAGGTAAGCACAGTCGTCCAACTCAGCCAGGAAGATTCAGAGGTTTCTTCAAAGAGACAGCGTCTTTAAAGAATGAGCCCTCATTAGATGGGGAGTGGGGACCAAAAAAAAAGGAAGGGAATTTCAGGTCAAGACATAGCATGTGCAAAGGCACAAAGATGTAAAAGGGCACGCCTGAGAGAGGAACACTGATTAATTCCATGTGACTGGTACAGGCAGAGCAAGGTGAGTGGCAAGAACACAGCTGATGGGGGACTTCCCTGGTGGTCCAGTGGTTATGAGTCCACCTTCCAATGCAGGGGACACGGGTTTGATTTCCAGTCAGGGAACTAAGATCCCACATGCGGCGGGGCAACTATGCCCACACGCTCTAGAGGCCGCGCGCCACAGCTGGAGAGCCCACGTGGGGCAACTACTGAACCCACATGCTCTGGAGCCTGCGCACCACAGCTAGAGAGAAGCCCGCGCACGGCAACAAAGAGCGTGCACCCTGCAAGGGAAGATCCCGCGCGCTGCATCGGAAGATCCCGCGTTCCGCAACAAAGATCCCGTGTGCCACAGCTAGGACCTGACGCAGCCAAATGAATGAATGAATAAATAAATAAATATTAAAAAAAAAAAAGAACATGGCTGATGGGGCTCACAGGGCCAGGTCATAAATAACACTGCAGCTGTGTGCCTGGGGGGTTGGACTTTATCCTGGGGGAAACGTTTAAACAGGAGAGTGTCATGATAATAGTTACATTTTAGAAGGGCAATTCTAATGGTAAGGTAGAGAGGGCCCTTCAGAAAACAAGACTATTCAAGAGGTTACTGCAGGGCTTCCAGGGTGGCGCAGTGGTTGAGAGTCCGCCTGCCGATGCAGGGGACGCGGGTTCGTGCCCCGGTCCGGGAAGATCCCACATGCTGCGGAGCGGCTGGGCCCGTGAGCCATGGCCGCTGAGCCTGCGCGTCCGGAGCCTGTGCTCCGCAATGGGAGAGGCCACAACAGTGGGAGGCCCGCGTACCGCAAAAAAAAAAAAAAGAGGTTACTGCAGTCACAATAGTGAAAGCTGGTGAGGGTCCCAATTAGGGTCATGTGGCAGGTGTGTTACCTTCACGTGTTCAGCTCCTTCTCGTGATTAAGGCAGAAACTCAGCTGATGCCTGCACAGAGATTTTCTCAGCCCTTCTGGGAAGTGATCGCCATATGGCTACATCCTCCTCATCTTTAGAGGAGGCTCAGGTGTTACCTTTTCAAAGAAGCTTTCACTGGCCACCTTATCTAAGGAAGCAATACCCCAAACACACGTACCTACTCAAATGCAACTTCCATGAGGGCAAGTACCTCATCCATCTTATTGACAGATCTGCCGTACAAGTAGTAGAAACTTAAGAACATTTGTTGAGTAGATGAACATTGAATGAACAAAAGCCATTCTCATACTCAGGCAATGTGCAGAAGCCCCTCAGGCCCAGGTCACTGGGGAGAAAGGCTCTTGTGCTGAGGTCGTGGTGGAAAGGACAGAAGTCAGAGTCAGAGGGGTCTTCAAGGATGAACTTTCTCTGGGCCCTTTATCTTGTCTTCCATGTCACAACTGCTCTCCTAGCCTCAAGTGTGTTCATTCATTGTTTAATTTAATCCCAAACAAACAATTAGCTCTAAAAGGTATGAAAAACTATTTTTGTCAAAAGCTATCTTCCTCAGCCACACGGGAGAATCTATCTGCAGAATGAAGCAACATAGGGGGAAAAGAAGAAGAGGAGGAAATGGAGGAAGGAGAAAAAGCCAGAGCCAAGAGATGGAAAGAACAAGAGAGTTGCAGCATCCAGCAACATCTCATCCCTCAGACTTTGCAATTATGTGAGACCACAAGGTGCCTTTGGAGGTAAGCTCATTTATGTTGGTTTCTTGGACTTTCAATTGAAAGAGTCCTGACTCAGTAAATAACAAATCGAATCATCTCTCTGTCTCTCTACCTATCTATTAATATGTTCCTTACTTTAAGGAAGTTCACAAATTCACTTGTATGATTCTTTTCTTCATCTTTTTCTATTCTTCTAGGACTTCTCATCTTTTCCTTCAGATTTTAAAAGAGCCAGAGGGTGGAAAAAACTTTGTAGGGGTGATTCTCACAGTTTATTTTTGTTGTGTTTCTCTCAAATCTCCTTACATGTTTATGTTAGATACTACTGTGGGTCTCATGTTATCCACAGAATCTTAAAAGGGATTATTAGCATAGCTGTGGCTTTCTCCCTTTAAAATAAACCCCATCTGACTTGGAATTTGTATTCCTCAAGGGAGCGCCTTTTTCCAGATACACAATACTAAATATTTTAATCAAATATGTGATCAAAAATATTTTCCATTTTACTTCTTTTATTTATTTAATGGACTCATGTTACCCATGCTTTTTGGAAGAGAATTAATTTGGAATAAAGGCTCAGCTTTTATATTCCAAAAAATGAGAAAATAATTTCTTGTCTCTGGGACATATAAAATGTCAGTCTAATTGTGCATTGTTTGGTATAGTCATGGGTAGTTCAGGAATGGATTTTAAATTATATACACTAATACTAAATTAAATTAATTGTTCTCTTTGGGAAATCTCTGTCATAGCTAAGGGGTTGGGTTTTAGGGTATGTCTTGAGCAGGTTATGTGGATCCTTTTAGAATTCTCCCATTATTTCAGTTCTCTTCTTTCATTCCCCAGACTGGTCAGATAGTCCCACGTGCCAACATCTTTGAATCCCAGGGCAGCAAGCTTAGGAGGTGGTTTCTGCCTTTCACCACGAGTACAGAAAAGCTCCTGGGTTGAAGCAGAGGTGAATTCATTACCAGGCATTAGGCTCTATTCTCACAGCTAGTCTCTGATCTTTCTGCCTAAGCCTTAGTCCGCCTTTTTTCTATTTCTGTTTTCCCTTCCCAGATTCGCATACCTCTTGGTTCTTACCCTCCTTCTGGGGTCTGATCTCCCACTAGCTTTGTTTTATGGCGGGTTCTGACTTTCCAGCTAATGCACATTCTGGTTTCTATTGATTCACAGGCTGCTGACCCCTGACTGATTTTTATTTCTTCTAAGTTTTGCAGCCAGACACACTTATTTGTGTGTAGGCATAATCCTGGTGCCGATTTATCACATCAGCTGCCAGTGCTTAAAGACAATCAAGTGGGGAGATGCAGAAAGAGAATCAGGAACCAGAGAAAAATACAAGCTACCAAAACTGACTCAAGAAGAAGTAGAATATTGGAATAGAGCTATAACAAGTAAGGAAATTGAGTCAGTAATCAAATATATAATATATATATAATATATACATATATATTATATATATAATATATATTATATATTATATATTATATATATATATTATATATATTATATATATATATATATATATATCCACAAAGAAGAAACCAGGCCCAGATGGCTTTCCCAAAGAATTCTACCAAGCATCCAATGAGGACTAACTATCAATTCTTCACAAACTCTTCCAAAAAAACAGAAGAGGAGAGAACACTTCCCAAATTATTCTATGAGGATAATTTTACCCAGATACCAAAATCTAAAAACACAACACAAGAAAACCACAGAACAATATTTCTTATGAATATGGATAAAACGGGGCAATAAAAAGAGATTTAAAAAATCCAGATTGGAAAGGAAAAAATAAAACTATATCCACTGATGACATAATCTTGCATATAGAAAATCCTAAGGAATCCACTTTAAAAACTATTAGAACTAATAAATGAGTTCATTAAGGTTGCAGGATACAAGATCAATATATAAAAATCAATTATATTTCTATACTTGTAAAGATCAATCTGAAAATGAAATCTAAAAAACAATCCAATTTATAATAGCATCAAAAAGAATAACATAGGAATAAATTTAACAAAAGAAGTACAAACCTAATACTCTGAAAACTGAAAGTATTCTTAAAAGAAATTAAAGATCTAAATAAAAGGAAAAACATTCATGGATCAGAAAACTTAGCATTGTTAAGATGTCAATAATCCCCAAACTGGTCTATAGATTTTATGCAATTCCCATCAGAATTCCAGATGACTTCTTTGTACAAATTGACAAGCTGATTCTAAAATTCATGTGGAATTGCCAGGGACACAGAATAGCCAAACCAATTCTGAAAAGGAAAAATAAAGTAGGAAGACTCACATTCTCAATTTCCAAACTTACTACAAAGCAACAGTAATCCACACTACAATGCCACATTGAGATGTGGTATGGGCTCAAGGATAAATATATAGATCCATGGAATAAAGTTGAGAGCCTGGAAATAAATGCATACATCTATGGTCGACTGATTTTTGACAAGGGTACCAAGACCATTCAATTGGGAAAGAATAGTCTTTTCAACAAATAGTGCTGGGACAACTGGCTAGCCACATTCAAAAGAATGAAGTGGACCCTTCACACCATACACAAAAATTAAGTCAAGATGGATCAAAGACACAAATGAAAGAGCAAAAACTATAAACTCCTAAAACAAATTTATGGGCATGTCTTCATGGCCTTAAATTTGGCCATGCTTTCTCAGATCTGACACCCAAAAGCAAGAGCAACAAAATAAAAAATTGGTAAGCTGCACATCATCAAAATTAAAACTCTTGTGCTAAGGGACTTGTATCTAGAACATATAAAGAACTCTTACAACTCAATAATTTTTTTAAAGCTCAGTTAAAATTGGACAAAGGATCTGAGTATACATTTATACAAAGAAGAGATACAAATGGCCAATAAGCACATAAACAGATAATTGACAGCATTAGTTATCAGGGATATACAAATTAAAGCCATGAGGAGATACCACTTCACACCCACTAGGATGGCTAGAATCAAAAAGTCAAATAACAAAAGGTTTTGGCGAGGACATGGAAAAATTAGAACACTTATACACTGCCAGTGGGAATATAAAATGATGCAGCCACTTTGGAAAATAGTCTGGCAGTTCTTCAAATGGTTAAATAAGGGATTACAACATGATGCAGCAATAATCCCACTCCTAAGTATATGCCCAAGAGAAATGAAAACATATGTCAGAACGGAAACTTGTACACAAATGTTTAGAGCAGCATTATTCATAATGGGCAAAAGGTGGAGACAACATAAATGTCCATAAACTGATAAGTGGATAAATAAAATGTGGTATATCCATGCAATGGAATATCTTTTGGCCATAGGAACAAATTCCTGATACTCTTCTATAACATAGCCGAACCTTAAAAACATGCTAAATGAAAGAAATCAGTCACAAAAGACCACATACCATGTGACTCCATTTATATGAAAGTCCAGAATAGAGAAATCTATAGAAACAAAAAGTCAAGTAGTGGTTGCTTAAGGCGTGAGGTGTGGGTGGGGATGGAGAGTGGGGTGGGGCGATAGTCAAAGAATTGGGGTTTCTTCTTGAGGGGATGGCTGCACATATCTGTGAATGTACTAAAAACCATGGAATTGCACACTTTAAAGGGTGAATTGCATGGTGTGTAAATTATATCTCAATAAAGCTGTTAAAGGAAACATACAAACAATAAGCCAAATCCATTCAAGGGGTGTATTTGATGACTTTTCAAAACACTAGAAAGTTTTGAACATCTAGTACAGATTCCTGAAGGTTTAGTTTCAGGTATCTGTTCATTTTGCGATTAATGATGATGAACTGGGAGATTGGGATTGACATATATACACTAATATGTATAACTAATAAGAACCTGCTATATAAAAAAAATAAATAAAATTCAAAAAAGAAAAGCAATTAATGAAGGCTAAAGGAGCATTCTCAGAAATTGTTACTTGGGAGCTTAGAATTTCTAGTTGTGACTCTAAGCACAAGTACAGCACCTGTTATGTCTTTCAAAGGAGGATTTATTTGTCTTATTAACAAATCAAGAGTACTGAGTTTCTATCAAAGAGAGCAGAATAAAGAAAAAACATTAAATGTTTTATTTGCTCCGATTTTTAGAGAAATATGCTAGAGAATAATAGATGGATTTAAATTTCTTTAAGAGTTACTAGCACTTCAAGTTCTTCAGAAAGGAATCATACAATAAAGTCCATTTAAAACTTGTAAGAGTGATATCAATAACCATAAAGTAGAGTCTGAATGAGTATTTTAGTTAAAATTCATTACTAGACCAACTACTGGCTATAAGCAATGAAACTAAATACAGAGTAAAAGAGTTAGGGATAAAAGGAAAAAAGAAATAAAGCCTGAGGAAGGAGCTGTGACAGTATCTGGATGGGGGGATGACAGAATTAATTAGGAGGCAAAACTAGAAAGAAGAGTAAACAAAAAACAAAACATGTGAAATACTTAAATGGATGCTGGAAATATGATTATTTTGATCAGATCATTTTTTACTAATTTTCTCACATGTTTACCGATGGCTGAATGTACACATAGACAATAATTTTTTATCACATAAGAAAATAGTTTTTAAAAATAGTAAAGTAGGTCTGGTGATTTTTTTTTTTTAAATGCTCTCTTGTACCTGCTTCCCGTGTTAGCAAAGAAAGGCTGAAAATTGAGGTTCCAGACTGAGTCATTATTTGCCCAGTCTGAAGTAATAGTGGGAGGGAATCAAGCCTATAAAAGGGAGATATATACACATTAGTGGAAATGTGAATGAAAAATAGGATTACTGAATATTTGTCAATTAGAGAAAAGCCAACCTGATTTCTGCAAGAAGAAATCATGCTTGACTAATCTATAAAATTCTTTCAGGAAAAAAAAAATAAACATGTGGAGAAAGGGGAAATCATGCATATATTTTATTCATGGAAAAATCTTTGAAATTTTTTCACACCAATAACTGTTTTTTAATTGAGTCACCTTAGGATTAGGCAGAGGGTTTTATTATGGATAAAGAATTAGTATCAAACAGTATTAAATGGAAAAATGTAAACTGTGGAATTTCCCAAGGAATCAATCCTAGACCAATCTAATTTAATGATTTGTTATGTTTTGGAAAAGAGAGTACACAGTAAAATCTCTAAATTTGAAAATGATACTAAATTTTTACAGGGAATGATATGCCAAAATGACAGGAATAAACTATGCAAAGTAAAAATGACAGATGAATTTTGGCCTAAGTATAAGTTAAAAAACACATCAGTGGGAAAATAACCCAAGCTCTGGTTATAGATGGATTACAATTTTTAAGTCACAACAGAGCACAAGGCACTAGGCATCACTGAGGCTGTTCTTTAAAGATATCTTGATGTGCTGTTGAGGTTCAAAAGGTCAATACCAGGTTATTGGAAACAAGACAACTGACATTGTTGATTATTCTGTGAGAAAACTGCTGTCCCGACTGTTCTCAGAACATTTGGTTCTGAGACCCAGAAGCATGAATAGAAGGAGCTGGCCATGCAGGATGTGCTTTTCTACCCTGTGCAATGATTATCACATGGCATGAACACGCATGCTTACCCATAACGACAGAATGCCAGGTTGTTTGCATCATTGGCATTTCTTGGGCTCTTTTAGACATCAGAAAATGAAAGGAGTGACTCAGACATTTACTGAGAAACTACAATGTGAAAAGCACTTTCATTGGTGCTAGGGAAGATGCACAGATAAATTCCACAGGGTCCCTTCCTATTTGAGCTCCAAGTCTAGACAAAAAAATAAGGCCATTGCAATACAAAGGAGAGAGCGATTATGTTATATGAAAGGTATGGATGTGGGTGATCAGAAGGAGAAACCAAACACATTCATTTATTGTTCATTCAACTAACATTTATTGAGTACTACTCTTCATTCATGTATTACATCAATATTTATTTACTGTTTACTAGATGCTAGCTATCCCTTAGATGCTAAGGACACAGCAGTGAACAAGACAAGAAGTTAAGATAGATTTTTGTTTGTTTGTTTTAAAGGATTAAGATCAACCTGATAACATCAGGTAGACAGTGTTATGAAGAAAACAAAACAAGAAATTCCCTGGCAGTCCAGTGGTTAGGACTCCGAGCTTTCACTTCCAAGGGCCCGTGTTCAATCCCTGGTCAGGGAACTAAGATCCTGCAAGCCGAATGTGATGGAGTGACTGGAGGTTGGAGGCTACTTTACATGGGATGTCAGAAAAAGTCTCTCGGAGAGCTGGCATCTGACCTGACACCTGTTGATGAGAAGGAGTCTGCCACGTGAAGATGTTCAGGAAGAGTTCTCTAGGTAAGAGAAATAGCAAGTGCAAAGGTCCAGAGATGAGAAGGAGCTTGGTGTGTTTGAGAAACGTAAAAAGACCAGGGGTAGCTGAGTGAGCCTAGAAAAGTTAGACAGACAAGGCTGGAGGAAGACCTGGTCCTTCCCTTTGAGGATCCCTCAAGCCCAAGAGAAGAAAGAGAACATGTAGGCAATTACATGGGAACATGGGGAGCGCACAGGCATACGAGAGAAATTAATTTTTCTTTAAATGTGAAACAGGCATTCAAGATGATAGGTTTTGAATTATATTTTCAGAAAGAGCTAGGAACAGAAAACTGAGGAAGAAGGACTATGGACAAGGATAGTCCCAAAACACAAAAGTCCAGACCTTGGGCTAAGATCAAACTATACTGCAGGGATAGAAGCAGCAAGGGAGGGCAATGGAGGTACTGTCCAGGGCTGGAATGCTAAGCTTCTTATCCAGAAGGATCTGAGTGACTCCTGAAACATCAATCAACCCACCCTCTTTTCCACCAGAAACCTCTCAGAACTCAGTGAGGTCTCAGAGTTACATTCACTTAACTTAAGCTTTTGCCCAATTAAAATGCAAAGATACTTTATAGTTAATTATCTTGTAGGGTATTATTAGTGCTTCATTTATTTGGCCATTTAATCTTCAAGAAGTTGAAGCACCCCTTCAAGAGGTTGAAGAAGGAATGGTAACACCTTGGTATGAATTTGTGCAGATAATTATAGCTCTTCCATCTTTATAATGAAGCAGGACATAGTAATGAGACACTTGCAACTTTTGGATCAAAACAAACTGGTAGTTTTACGGAGACAGCAGAGAGGGCCATGTGAACCTAGGTTCAAAGTCTGTGGACTAGCTTCCCTGTGGGACCCGAGAAAAATTAATTACTTGGAGTCCCAGTTGCCTTATCGGAAAGAATGCCAGCCCAAGACATTTAACTGGATACGTTAAGTGAAAGTGTCTGCTGGACTCAAATGTTCAATGGTCTATCCCACTCAAGCCTGTGGCCCAAATTCCAGGTCATGGCTGGGGGTTCCAGGAGGCCCAGTCTGGGTGGGGCACAGGGAATCCACAGACCCTGAGGAGAAACAAGGGATCAAGGTGGGGTCACTAGGAGAATCTAGTCCTTCTTACTATGCAAATGAGAGAAGATAGGCAAAAAAAGGAAATTTAACTTTATGCCTAAAATGATTTGAGTAGAAAAACTGTGGAATCCCTAGAGTTATGATTTTCTCCCTTCTTAATGCAGGAAGCTAACACAGACATTGGTTTCAACAGTGTTAAAATAAAATAAGGTTAAAATCATTTATTGCCAGGATTTTGATAACGAAATCCAAACATAAGAACCACTAACTCCACTTGTCAGAATTTAAATCAGGCTAACCTCAAATCAATCCATAGTACACCCACAGGGGGAAACCATTTACACTGCCTAACCTGGGAATCTAGCAAACAAACTTTAACTGTGTAACTTCCTAGGTCTCTTTAATACCACATTAGTCTAGGTTCACGTCAATTGTTTCTTGCCAGGAAAATGGCTTTTTAAATGGGTTTCCATTTGGATATAGTTCAATGTCAGACTGAACAGGGCTTTTTGCAGGCATTGGAATGCTCAAATGTCATCAGTTACAGTCAATGCAATTTCAGCTCACGAGATTTTATTTAATGCAATTATTTAAAGAAACGAGAAGGCTGAAATAAGGATACTGGTATCAGAGGGACTGCAAAATCCATTGAAATGGCATCTACTGAAGCAGAAACCAGGCGACCTATGTTAGGCTCTTAGTTCTATTATTATTAAACTAAATGTAGGACTTAATTGGATGAAGTGACATATGTCTAATATTTTTCATTCTGATGTACACGGAACAGGTTCAAACCAGCCTAGCATAGATTCAGGTACTCACCCTGTGGATTGGCCAATTTAGTTTGAGGCAAGGAGGCACTCCAAACATACCACACTCCTTGGAAATACGTTGAGTGGTATTGATGATGGCCAGAGCTGCAGAGGGTGTCAAATGCATTTGAAAGTGAGCAGAGCCCAGGCCCGCTGCCCCCTGGGTGGGGACACACTTGATTTTAGGTGGGTGTGCTCCTTTTTGTGCTGTGCACAGAAAGTCCCCAGTGAAGGATCTCGCCCCACACAGAGCACGTCAAGATAATGTGAAGGATGCTGGAGTTGCAGCTCTTGTCTTTGTGAAAATAGTCAGAATGGCGTTGGCATTATTAGCAGCATTTGCCTTTGCTTTTTATTCTCTGTTTAATTTCCTTTTAGGAGGGACAGTACCACACTGAGGTGAAAGGCAGACTCTCAGCTAGTTTCCTTGGTTTTGAACACTGGCTCTACCACTTGCTAAATAGGTGACACTGGGCAAGTCACCTAACCACCCTATGCCTCAGTTTCCCCATATATATAATGGAGATAACAGTAGCGCCCACCTCAAAGATTTGCTGTGAGGAATTCATAAAATATAACTGTAGAGCAGGCCTAGCTCTAAATCAATAAATAATCAATTAGTAATCAATAAAGTTAGCTATTATTATGTTTCTGTATGGGTGATTAGAACAATAAAACATGCTTACTATGAAACAGTACACAAAATTTTTTTAAAAAATGAAAACCACCCATTACCACCCACATTCCCACTCTTCAGAGGCAATCTAAATATTTTGGGAAGGAAGTACAAGATACTTTACATGTCTAGAAATGTCCAGATTCTATATTTCCATTTGAATGAAAGGTTTTCTGGTATTAAAAGCTAGGTTGAAAATAATTTTCCCTCAGAATTTTGAAAGCATAGCTCTATTATCTATAGCTTGCAATGTCAACCTGGTTCCCCTCACAATAAGTTCAACAGTAAGAAAGTCTTATGTTCAAAGATGTGGAACATCTTGGCAAATGTTAAATGATATCAATTAAAGCTGAATAAAAGATTATTTCACAACTCAGTAATCCCTCTCTTAGGTGTACATTCAACAGAAATGCATAAATATGTTCAGCTAAAAGTCATTCTCATGCAACACTATTCATGATAGCCCCCAAATGAAAACTACCTAAGTGCCCATTAACAGTTGAATGGATAAATAACTTGTGGGATAAAACTCTATGCCGTGATGAGAATGGACAAACTATAACTCAACAACATAAATGAATCTCACAAATATAATGTTGAGCAAAAGAAGACAGGCAGTAATGAGTAGGCCCTGGTTTATTCCATTTATATAAAGAATAAAAAACAGGCAAAATAATCTACGTTCTTAGAAGTCAGGACAGTGGTTACTTTTGGAGGGATAATGACTTAGGGCAGGAAACATGGGGGAGGCTTCTGAGATGCTAGTAATTTTCTCTTTCTTACTTTGGAAGATGGCTATGTGGAAATTCATTGAAGCACATACGATATGTACATTTCTGCATATATATTTCAATAGTTTTCTTCTTAAATTATGAAGCTCTGATGGTAAAGTTCCAAGCATCCGCCACTAAATGAAGAAGGATTGGTGGAATAGCAATTAAATAAATATTAGGAGGTTGTTGCCTCTCCTAGGAATGAGGTCAGTCCTGTATATAACAGGGCTGAGGCTGATTTATTGAGGAAAAGCTTGACTAAGCAAATTTGCTTTGAAGGGTAACCAGGAACTCAAGATGACAGTAGATATTTTTTCACAAAGTGAGAAACATCTATATGAAGTCAAGTAGTCATATAAATCCAGTAGAGAGTCCCCATGCCCAGTGCAGAGTAGCTAACATTTCATGAACTCCAAAGAAGGAATTTTATATATGTTATCTCTTTGAATCTTCACAAGAGCGTTGAGAAATAAATATTCTGCCCTTCATTTTACAGAGGAGGAAATGGAGACTCTAAAACATATTAGACTCCCTGGAGATAGATGGGTATTATTGATGTCAGTCCCCTAACTGGGGTCTCAAGTTCTTTTGAAATTTGCTCTCACCACCTCTTGGATAGGCCTGTTCCACATGCAAGATGTTCTCCAGCATCCCCAGCTTTACGTCCTACCAATCTGGCAATCTAGTAAAAAAGCAACCATCTTTTCCAATATCTCTGGCACAAAAGTCTGGAGAAGGCTCTGACTAACCCAAGTAGAATCATGTATTCATCCCTGGACCAACTGACGTGGCCAGGGAGGACAATTTTGTTCTCACCCTTTGTGGTTAGAGGAGATAAAATCATTTGCTAGCAAATCACATGAAATGAATTTCCTACAGGGAAGAAGGGCTCTGTTACCCAAAGAATGGAAAAAATTAACAGACTCCTACAACAATGCCTAAGGAAGATTTCCTGGGAACCCAAAAACTGTTGACCAGTAAGTGCTTAAATATCATATTTCCATGCAATATATGAATATCTTTTATTTGGGTAGCATTTAACATCAAAGAGCTTTGAAATTAATGTTCTGATTGAATTCTTACAACAAACACTGGGAATAAAAATTGTGTTCATTTCACAGATGAAGGAATAGGTCCATGAGGTTAATCATTTCTAAGGGTATAAGGTTAAACTTATAAAGTAGACCCAATCAGAGACCAGGTCAGTCTTGCACCAGAGCTTGTGTTCTTTTTGCCAAACCTCTTGGCCTTCCAACATAAGCAATACTAAGTGGCTTTTCTGTGTCATATTAGCTTTGGAGTTTTTTTAAGTTATTTTTATTAGTTATTTTTAAAGCATAGGCCATTGCTTAGGGATACTCCCTGATAAAGGTATACCACATGCCTTTAAATTAGCAGCAGGCCAGTAATATTGGCTATAGAGTATCTTCCTATACATCAAAGTCCATCTTCATATTATCTTGCAATACAGTGGAATATCAAGACCTGCCGTGCCCTTGTTACTGCCCCACAGTGACCGTCATGTAGAACAGCCCACTAGCTTTTCTGTGAGGCCCAGAGCCTGCCCACAGAACAATGCACAGAGCTGCCTCAGTCTGTTTCTCCCTCCTGGCCATACAGTTCCCAGCCTGGGGAGGTCAGAGGCTCTGTAAGCAATGTTTCCAGGGTGCAAGACCATAGGCCCAGTGGCCGTGTGTGGCTGCTGCTCCCTGCTCTGTCTCTACCCTGGAGCTGCACAGATTTCTCAGGCATGTTGCTGATAATGCAGAAATTCCAAATGTTGTGAAGTTCTCAAAGCACTTACTGTTGAAAGAGTGTCTGTGTCGAGTTTTCGAATTCCACCTCTTTGGAATTCAGAAAACTGAGTGTCCATTCTTCAGGGTCGGTAGCAGCCTTACATCATCAACAGCAAACATTCACTGAAAGCCTTTTATGTCTGGGGCTGTGGGCAGCTACCTACATTGTGTGACTGGGTCTCCTCTAGAATCAAGATCAGGCTCATCCTGTGACCACTTGATGCAGGTTACATGCCACCCCCCACCACGTGAAAAGAGGCACTGATCCACGACTAACCAGCTTTTGACAAGGTGCTCCCCTGTGGAGGTAAGATGTGGGATGGCTAAATTCTGATGAAACAGAGGTAGTCAGAGATACAACATGCTCCCAAGTGGTGAGGCATTGCTGTAGGTTGTACATGAGGTGAGTAGGAGCCCAGGAAAGGTTGTATTGAATGTGCACTGTCAGATATCATACAAACATTAACCACTGTAGATCATTTTCCCCAGGAAACAGACTTGGGTCTGGAGGTTCATTGGAAAGTGATGTCAGCACCACTGACATCACTTCCCAATGAGAGGGATTAAGGCAGCAGGATTGGGCAGCGGGAGAAGTAGAGTGATGATGCAGTTGCTATAGCGTCATCAGCCAGTCCCCCTATGGGAAGCCTCTGGAGCTGGGATGGTCCTTCAGAGTTGTCCTAAACTGAGGTAAAGGGGTGGGGCTTCGTGCCCTCCCCGCAAATTCAGTTGATAAATTACTGGATGCTGGCTGACCCTGAGGAGGGGGCAGAATTTGGGGTGACTGACTTCCCTCAGCTAACAGCAATTTCTGGAAGAGGCTCAGCTCTGAACAGTCAGCAGCAGGGGAGGGAGGTGAAGAATGCCTTGGTCCCAAAAAGGCGATCTGGGCAGCACCTCACAGCATCCACTACATTATATTATTTAATGCACTTGAAACTTCTATGAACTAGTTATTATAATGAGCATTTTAAAATGAGGAAACTGAGGCTCAGAGAGGTCATCTAACCTAACCTAACCTAACCTGTCTAGGTGCACATAGGCAGGATTTGAATCCAGGTCAGACTGACTAAAAAATCCATACTCTTTCTCCTGCACCACCTGGCCTCAGAAGGGAAGCAAAGGGAAAAGGAGGGAGGGGATGAAGGAATGCTGGAGGCGACCACAACCACTGCACAATTTTGTCAGAAACAGATTAGGAGATGTAGACATAGTGGTTAAGAGCATAGTCTCTAGACTACCATGGCAGGCTTTGAGCCTCACCTGCGCTGCTTACCAATCCTGGGCAAGTATTTAACTTCTCTGTGCCTGTTTCCTAACATATAAAATGGAGATAATAATAATAATATGTGTCTCAAGGGCTATTATAAATTTTAAATGAAAGAATAAATGTAGTACCTGCCAAGGGCCCAGCACCGTGCCAAGCCTGTACTAAGCACCTGGTAAACGTTATCTACTGTTATAACATTCCGTTTATGGGAACTTTTTTTCACAGTGCAGGAAATGTTTTCTTTAGGGTTCTGCTGAATCTTGCTACCATATCCAAAGAATGATGCCTCTCTCGGGGCACGATACACATGGCCTCATCACCAATGAAGTCTCCATGGACCTGGATATTTTAAGAAGCCAATTTTTAGATGGTCAGGGTAACTTCAGAAATCTGAAAGAGAACCACGTGCCAACCACTCCTAACCCTTCAATGTATAATCCTGGAGGCAGAATAAATAAAAGAGAACTGTTAAAATAGCTCTTTCTTGTCTGCCAAACAAAATACTTTTTATTGAAGTCAGCTTTTTAGAAATCTTGGACAGTGCACGAGTAGAGGCTGTTCAACTCGCAAAGAAGCCGCACTTGAGTTTTGTAATCCAAGTCCCACATCCTGGGGAGAGAGATTATTAACCTTGCTGCTTCAGTTTCACCAACCGCTTCCTCTGGATGGCAAAGCACACGGAGCTAAACCCTCAGTACATGTTTCTTAGGTGTGTGGCCAGTATTTTATTACCACATACCCCCCTAGAGCCACTCAGTGACTGAAAGTGGGTTCTGCCCTCAGCTCATTTCATCCACCATGTAGACAAATAAAAAAGGACCCAGAAAGTTAAATCAACCACTCTTTTAAAAAATCATTTTTAAGGAGAAAATTATTTATCCAAGTGTGGTGGGTTAAATGGTGACCTCACTTCCCCCGCCCCCGCCCAAATGATAGGTCCACCTGGAAGCTGTAAATGGGACTTTATGTGGAAAAAGGGTCTTTGCAGATGTAACTCAGTAATTCTGAATTATCTGGGTGGGCCTTAAATTCAATGACAGGTATCCTTACAAGAGAATGGTGGAGGGAGATTTGAGACATACAGAGGTCATATGAAGATAGGCGTAGAGACTGGAATTGTGCAGGAATGCCTGCAGCCACCAGAAGCTGGAAGAGGTGAGGGAGGATTCTCCCCTAGAGCCTTCAGAGTGCAGCCCTGCCAATGCTTTGATTTTGGACTTCTGGCTTCTAGAACTATAAAAGGATACAATTCTGCTGTTTTAAGCCACCAAATTGGTGGTAATTTGTTACAGCAGTCACAGGAAACTAATACACCAATTATTTCCTGTATAAGCCATAAGTATATGTGTACTATCCATCAATATGTTTCTGTTATATATCCAATAAATTTTAAATACCAGCTTAGGGACTTCCCTGGTGGCGCAATGATTAAGAATCACCTGCCGATGCAGGGGACACGGGTTCGAGCCCTGGGAAGATACCACATGCCGTGGAGCAACTAACCCTGTGCGCCACAACTACTGAGCCCACATGCCACAACTACTGAAGCCCGCGTGCCTAGAGCCCGTGGTCTGCAACAAGAGAAGCCACTGCAATGAGAGGCCCACGCACCGCAACGAAGAGTAGCCCCCCCTCGCTGCAACTAGAGAAAGCCTGCACACAGCAACGAAGACACGATGAAGCCAAAAATAAATAAATAAATTTATTTTTTAAAAATTCCAGTTTACATAATTCAAAAAGAGTCATGTACCACAATGTTCATTGCAGCACTATTTACAAGAGCCAGGACATGGAAGCAACCTAAGTGTCCAATGACAGATGAATAGATAAAGAAGATGTGGCACATATACACAATGGAATATTACTCAGCCATGAAAAGAAATGAAATTGAGTTATTTGTAGTGAGGTGGATGGACCTAGAGTCTGTCATACAGAGTGAAGTAAGTCAGAAAGAGAAAAACAAATACTGTATGCTATCACATATATATGGAATCTAAAAAAAAAAATGGTTCTGAAGAACCTAGGGGCAGGACAGGTATAAAGACACAGATGTAGAGAATGGACTTGAGGACACAGGGAGGGGGAAGAGTAAGCTGGTATGAAGTGAGAGAGTGGCATGGACATATATACACTACCAAATGTAAAATAGATAGCTAGTGGGAAGCAGCTGCATGGCACAGGGAGATCAGCTCAGTGTTTTGTGACCACATGGAGGGGTGGGACAGGGAGGGTGGGAGGGAGATGCAAGAGGGAGGAGATATGGAGATACACGTATACGTATAGCTGATTCACTTCGTTATACAGCAGAAACTAACACACCATTGTAAAGCAATTATATTCCAATAAAGATGTTTAAAAAATACCAGTTTAAAAAACTATGATCCAATTTTTACTTTTACACATTACATGACAATTATGCGTTGCTCAATGAGTGTTTGGTCTATACATATTTTTCAGAAAAAAAAAAGAAAAAAAGAGTTAGAAGGCTTTATACCCATACACGCACTGTGGATAGGCCTCAGATCCTATCCTCCTGTCCAGATTTGAGGAAGTCACTTCTAGGATTGTGGGATTGGGCCAGTCTCCCTCCGTTGTCTGGAAATATCTACTTCTTTTCCCCACAACAGGCCCAGACCAGAGATCAAACATTCATAGGAGACATTCATAGGCAGGAACATTGTTCAGTGAAGTGGGCCCCACAGAAGATATGCAGGCATTTTGGGGACTGTGGCAAACTGAGAAGAGCATCCTTGTCTCATATTAGAGCGTCAACTCAGCTCTAACAGCTTGTTGTCATAAGGAGCCAGGTTGAATGTTACCAAATCTGATTTTTCAAGAGACAGTGGAAATTCAGAATTTTTACACAAGATCTCCTGTTTTTTAAATGTGGGCTTCTAATTCAAATTCTCCTGAAACATTTTTAGGCCAAATAAAACAGAAACTCAGATCTCTAGGTTTCCACTTGTGATTTCGACCTTTATAAATAAAGGCCATCTGACTCTTCCCAGAGGATAAAAGAAATCTAGGCCCCAGAACACCATGCCTGAGTTCCTTCATTGGAAGAGATACTGAAAAATTCCTTTCATTCTTTGCTGATCAGCGTACAGCCTTGAACACAAGATAAGTTATGTAATCAAGTTGTTCTGCCACATTAAATCTTTCATAAATTGCCCTGCTAAGTAAGCACTGTGCCAGGCATATGGTAAATGCACAATGAATAGTAGCTATTGTCTTTGATATGATGGGTATGAATTTTCCCCTCTTCCTTTGGAGAACAATTTTCTTCCTCTCCACCCAAGAATAGAGATGGGGTAGGATAAGTGGTACCCAGAAAATGGTGGAAGAGCATCTATTCCTCGGGCTACCACAGTGGCAGATGGACCAAGCCTGCAGGATCTGTTCAAAGGCACGTGGTCTTATTCACTCCATTACCCTCAGTGCCAAGCAGAGCCATAGGAAATGTCCCTCGTGGCACCAAAGGCAACAGCTTTTAGTGGTAATTCTAGTCCCCAGCTCTGCTGCTCTCCATTCCTATCAAAAGCCCTGTCCCTTCTGGAGGACAATTTGGGAGCAGCTGGTCTAATTGGCCCCCTTCAGCCCTTGAGGCCCCTCTGTCTCTAGGACAACTCCCCTCCAACACCTGTAGAAGCCTAAGGTTTGGGGGGTTGGGCGAGGAAAAGGCTTTTATTTCTCTCAGAAACAAAAGAAGACCCACTACCTAGGCTGCTTAGAGGAGTGGGTCATGGACCAAAAGAGAGATATTCCTCTCAGTTTTTGGTTTGGTTTGGTTTTCTTACAACAGGAAACAACAAAAAGTAATCTCGATGAATCAAGAAACCATTTTATTGTGCCCCTAAAATTCAGCTCTCTGGCTGCCATTAGCAAAGCCAAGAAGCCAAATAGTGCCCAGGAATGGAACAATAAACCAAAGACACAGGCAAGAGAAACAGAGAGGCATTTAGATTGGGAAGGACTACAGGAACACTCTCACCGTGCTGGGATCCTCAAAATTTTAGTCTCCTGGGTCTAGAGGAAAGCCTCTTGGAGCCAGAATATGTAGCTTCCGTGCCTGAGACAATGATCGCCTCCCAGCAGGGCTCAGTCAACTTCATTGCTTGGTCGTCTCTAAGAAGCTGTGTGAATGAGAGAAACCCTCCATCTCTCTGTTTCAGCTTCTTCTCTAAATGGGACTCACATCAGCAACCTTGTCTGTCGCAGAGAACTGTCGTACAGATCAGTATGCTTGAAAATTTGCATTTTGAAAAGTTAGAAATGCCCTTGAGTCAGCTGCCAACTCCTCACAGAACAGATAAAGGAACTTTTATTCTGTCCAGAACAAAAAATCCTCGCTATTCCGTGAAAACACTAACATAGCCTTATAGTGTTATCTAAGAATTTGTTACATCTTTCCTAAACTTTTGTTAGCTAGGATGACTTTGATCAGATGGATAACTGTGATTTAGGATTGTGACATTTATTCCAAAAGGTTTTTGAAACAACATGCATTATCATATAATTAGAGGTTCAAAGAAAATAGTTCTTTTACCGTTTATGTGAGCTATGTAATGACCAGTCTGCCCATAGTTAAATACAAAAGGGCATTTTGATAACAAAGCAGTATTAGGTCAGCATTTATAGTGCAACTCTAATTTTATCAACTGTGGGTCTGGAATTTAAAATAATAGCCAGGTTGACGTTCCCCATACTGTCTCTGTTCTAGCCCAGGAGATTCCACAGCCTACTTTTCAAATTCTAGAGCTTAAGATGTTAGAACAAGGTTTTCAACTATTTTTTAAGACTTTTCATTCTTAGGCTCACTTTTTAAAACTGAGCAATAATACTATGTTAATAAATCCAGTCATTCCACGTTTTATGGAAAAATAACTTTAAATCTATTGGAATGATTACTATATACTATTTTTTAAATGTTTTCAACACACTATTAAGACACAATAATAAAACAAAAGAATTATAGAACTTGAGGGGAGCTAAGAGAACAAGTTGATTTTATAATTTTACTGATGAAGAAACTGGGCTCAGAGCTCTGGATGAACTGATCCGTCCCAAGTGACGTTACTAAATCATAGCCAAACTTATTGCAAAAATATCTCCTGATAGAGGATTCTTTTAGGAAGATGGGTGTTATAAATTAGTATGCCTGTGTAAGCACACCCCTTCTCTCACTGAGGATGGGTTAATTGTCATAGGGTCTACATAATATAATTAAGGAATTTATACATTTTGAACCTATAATAGGTGAACTTGAAGGTCTGCTCCCTGAGGGTATGAAGTGAAACAAACCTAATTAGGATGGGTCAATAGAGGAGACCAATTCTTAACAAATTTCCAGGAAGATCTTGTTAGAGCTGGTGACAGTTGGTTTTAAAGTCGAGGGACTAGACATTCCAATAGTTCACGGAGTGAGCAAATTTCATGAAAAAGATAATAGAGACATCAAAATCCTGACTAAAGGAGATAATAATGAAGTTGATGATAGGAGCTTGTACAAAGAAGGCCAGAACTGGGTCAAAAAGGACATGGTGGGAAGATCGAAAAGGTTTTAATCATATGTTGGTATCATCACCATAATAATAAATGACTGTCCAAAATTTAAGTATGCTCTTTTGGCTGCAATGGGTGCACATGTGTTGCTAAAACGTGAATCCTAAAATGAGAAGCAGTTCCTGGGACCAGATTGAAATGAATTCTGTTGAAAAAGAATAAAACTAATATATTTTCTGTATAAAAAGAAACAATGTGGAGATGTTGTTTTCTTGTCCAAACAAATGATTCATCAGTTAAAAAAAAAAAAGATGATTTCCATTTCCATCATTCCTTCTACACTGATAAATTGTAACTCTACTATATAAAAGAGCTTTCCCTTCTCACTGTTTATTTATTCAATTATTTAGTTATGTCAGTATAGAATCATGAATTTTAATTTTATTCTATGGGTTATAATCCATTTCTATCATTATTATTTTGATGCTCAAATTGTCCCAATTTGGCCACTTGGAGTCTTTTCAAGTTCCTTTTGACATATTCCTATCATTTGCAACGGCTTCCTTGCTTTCTGTCACAACAGATGTTCCTGACTCAGCTTATATATTTTTCCCCTCTCAGTCCTGAATCAAGGAACTCTTTTAGTTTGGAAATTGATTTTCTTCATTTCTGGCAGGTTTTCTTGAATTATTTATTCGATAATTTCTTTTCTTTTTTCTGCTCTCACTCTCTTAAATTCCTATTAGTCAGATTTTTGGCTTTCATCTGATCCTGTAATTTTCTTTCCTCAATAAAAAGTTTTATGATAGAAATTATAAAACTGCAAAAAAAAAAAGTAGAGAGAACAGTCAAGCCAAACCCCATATGCCCATCACCCAGTACAATGATTAACATTTACCTCTTAAAAAAAGTATATTTTAGGGAATTCCCTGGTGGTCCAGTGGTTAGGACTCAGCGCTTTCACTGCCAGGGCCCAGGGTTCAGTCCCTGGTAGGGGAATTATCCTTCAAGCAGCACAGCACAGCCAAAAAAATAAAATAAAATAATAAAGCAACCCCAGATATTATATCACCTTTCACCCATAAATACTTTACTATATATCTCAAATATATAGGAACTTTTAAAAACATAATTACCATTATCACATAAACAATATCACCCTAATTTCTTTTTCTTTTGAATTTTTTATTTTGATTTTATTTATTTTTTTATACAGCAGATTATTATTAGTTATCCATTTTATACATATTAGTGTATACATGTCAATCCCAATCTCCCAATGCATCACACCATGCCACCCCTCCCCGCCCCCCACAGTTGCTTTCCCCACTTGGTGTCCATACATTTGTTCTCTACATCTGTGTCTCAGTTTCTGCCCTGCAAACAGGTTCATCTGTACTGTTTTTCTAGGTTCCACATATATGTGTTAATATACGATATTTGTTTTTCTCTTTCTGACTTACTTCACTCTGTATGACAGTCTCTAGATTCATCCACGTCCCTAAAAATGGTCCAATTTCGTTCCTTTTTAAGGCTGAGTAATATTCCATTGTATACATGTACCACATCTTCTTTGTCCATTCATTTGACAATGGGCATTTAGGTTGCATCCATGACCTGGTTATTGTAAATAGCACTGCAATGAACATTGGGGTGCATGGGTCTTTTTGAAGTATGGTTTTCTCAGGGTTTATGCCCAGTAGTGGGATTGCTGGATCATATGGTAATTCTATTTTTACTCTTTTAAGGAACCTCCATACTGTTCTCCACAGTGGCTGTATCAATTTACATTCCCACCAACAGTGCAAAAGGGTTCCCTTTTCTCCACACCCTCTCCAGCATTTGTTGTTAGTAGATTTTCTGATGATGCCCATTCTAACTGGTGTGAGGTGCTACCTCATTGTAGTTTTGATTCACATTTCTCTAATAATTAGTGATGTTGAGAAGTTTTTCATGTGCTTCTTGGCCATCTGTATCTCTTCTTTGTTGAAATGTCTATTTAGGTCTTCTGCCTATTTTTGGATTGGGTTGTTTATTTTTTTAATATTGAGCTGCATGAGCTGTTTATATATTTTAGAGATTAATCCTTTGTCCATTGATTCGTTTGCAAATATTTTCTCCCATTCTGAGGGGTGTCTTTTCATCTTGTTTATAGTTTCCTTTGCTGTGCAAAAGCTTTTAAGTTTCATTAGGTCCCATTTGTTTATTTTTGTTTTTAATTCCATTACTCTAGGAGGTGGGTCCAAAAAGATCTTGCTGTGATTTATGTCAAAGAGTTTTCTTCCTATGTTTTCCTCTAAGAGTTTTAGAGTGTCCAGTCTTATATTTAGGTCTTTAATCCATTTTGAGTTTATTTTTGTGTATGGTGTTAGGGAGTGTTCTAATTTCATTCTTTTGCTTGTAGCTGTCCAGTTTTACCAGCACCACTTATTGAAGAGAGTGTCTTTTCTCCATTGTATATCCTTGCCTCCTTTTTCATAGATTAGTTACCACAGGTGCGTGGGTTTGTCTCTGGGCTTTCTATCCTGTTCCATTGATCTATATTTCTGTTTTTGTGCCAGTACCATATTGTCTTGATTACTGTAGCTTTGTAGTATAGCCTGAAGTCAGGGAGTCTGATTCCTCCAGCTCCGTTTTTTTCCCTCAAGACTGCTTTGGCTATTTTGGGTCTTTTGTGTCTCCATACAAATTGTAAGATTTTTTGTTCTAGTACCGTAAAAAATGCCATTGGTAATTTGATTGGGATTCCATTGAAAGTGTAGATTGCTTTGGGTAGTATAGTCATTTTCACAATATTTATTCTTCCCATCCAAAAATATGGGATATCTCTCCATCTGTTTGTATCATCTTTAATTTTTTTCATCAGTGTCTTATAGTTTTCTGCATACAGATCTTTTTTCTCCCTAGGTTGGTTTATTCCTAGGCATTTTATTCTTTTTGTTGCAATGGTAAATGGGAGTGTTTCCTTAATTTCACTTTCAGATTTTTCATCATTAGTGTATAGGAATGCAAGAGATTTCTGTGCATTAATTTTGTATCCTGCTACTTTACCAGATTCATTGATTAGCTCTAGTAGTTTTCTGGTAGCATCTTTAGGATTCTCTATGTATAGTATTATGTCATCTGCAAACACTGACAGTTTTACTTCTTATTTTCCAATTTGTATTCCTTTTATTTCTTTTTCTTCTCTAATTGCCACGGCTAGTACTTCCAAAACTATGTTGAATAATAATGGTGAGAGTGGACATCCTTGTCTTGTTCCTGATCTTAGAGGAAATGCTTTCAGTTTCTCACCATTGAGAATGATGTTTGCTGTGGGTTTGTCGTATATGGCCTTTATTATGTTGAGGTATGTTCCCTCTATGCCCACTTTCTGGAGAGCTTTTATCATAAATGGGTGTTGAATTTTGTCAAGTTTTTTCTGCATGTATTGAGATGATCATATGGTTTTTATTCTTCAACTTGTTAATATGGTGTATCACATTGATTGATTTGCATATACTGAAGAATCCTTGCATCCCTGGGATAAATCCCACTTGATCATGGTGTATGATCCTTTTAGTGTGTTGTTGGATTCTGTTTGTTAGTATTTTGTTGAGCATTTTTGCATCTATATTCATCGGTGATATTGGTCTGTAATTTTTGTGTGTGTGTGTGGTATCTTTGTCTGGTTTTGGTATCAGGGTGATAGTGGCCTCATAGAATGAGTTTGGGAGTGTTCCTTCCTCTGCAATTGTTTGGAAGAGTGTGAGGAGGATGGGTGTTAACTCTTCTCTAAATGTTTGATAGAATTTGCCTGGGAAGCCATCTGGTCCTGGACTATTGTTGGAAGATTTTTTTTTTTTTTTTTTTTTTTTTGAGGTACACGGGCCTCTCACTGTTGTGGCCTCTCCAGTTGCGGAGCACAGGCTCCAGATGCGCAGGCTCAGCAGCCATGGCTCAAGGGCCCAGCCGCTCTATGGCAGGTGGGATCTTTTGGACCGGGGCACTAACCCGTGTCCCCTGCATTGGCAGGCGGACTCTCAACCACTGCGCCACCAGTGAAGCCCTGTTGGAAGATTTTTAACCACAGTTTCAACTTCATTACTTGTGATTGGTCTGTTCATATTTTCTATTTCTTCATGGTTCAGTCTTGGAAGGTGATACATTTCTAAGAATTTGTCCATTTATTCCAGGTTGTCCATTTTATTGGCATAGAGTTGCTTGTAGTAGTCTCTTAGGAATCTTTGTATATCTGCAGTGTCTGTTGTAACTTCTCCTTTTTCATTTCTCATTTTATTGATTTGAGTCCTTTCCCTCTTTTTCTTAATGAGTCTGGCTAAAGGTTTATCAATTTTGTTTATCTTCTCAAAGAACAAGATTTTAGTGTTATTGATCTTTGCTATTGCTTTCTTTGTTTCGGTTTCATTTATTTCTGCTCAGACCTTTATGATTTCTTTCCTCCTGCTAACTCTGGGTTTTGTTTGTTCTTCTTTTTCTAGCTCCTTTAGGTGTAAGGTTAGATTGTTTATTTGAGATTTTTCTTGTTTCTTGAGGTGGGCTTGTATTGCTATAAATTTCCCTCTTAGAACTGCTTTTGCAGCATCCCATAGGTTTTGGATAGTCGTGTTTTCATTGTCATTTGTCCCTAGGTCTTTTTTGATTTCCTCTTTGATTTCTTCAGTGATCTCTTGGTTATTTAGTAACGTATTGTTTGGCCTCCATGTGTTTGTGTTTTTTACATTTTTTCCCCTGTAATTGATTTCTAATCTCATAGCTTTGTGGTCAGAAAAGATGCTTGATATGACTTCAATTTTCTTAAATTTACTGAGGTTTGATTTGTGACCCAAGCTGTGAACTATCCTGGAGAATGTTCTGTGCACACTTGAGAAGAAAGTGTAACCTGCTGGTTTTGGATGGAATGTCCTATAAATATCAATTAAATCTATCTGGTCTATTGTTTCATTTAAAGCTTCTGTTTCTTTATTAATTTTCTTTCTGGATGATCTGTCCATTGGTGTAAGTGAGATGTTAAAGTCCCCCACTATTACTGTGCTGCTGTCGATTTCCTCTTTTATAGCTGTCAGCAGTGGCCTTATGTATTGAGGTGCCCCTATGTTGGGTGCATATATATTTATAATTGTTATATCTTCTTCTTGTATTGCTCCCTTGATCATTATGTAGTGTCCTTCCTTTTCTCTTGTAACATTCTTTATTTTCAAGTCTATTTTATCTGATATGAGTATTGCTACTCCAGTTTTCTTTTGATTTCCATTTGCATGGAATATCTTTTTCCATCCCCTCACTTTCAGTCTGTATGTGTCCCTAGGTCTGAACTGGGTCTCTTGTATACAGCCTGTATATGGGTCTTGTTTTTGTATCCATTCAGCGAGCCTGTGTCTTTTGGTTGAAGCATTTAATCCATTCATATTTAAGGTAATTATCGAGATGTATGTTCCTATTACCATTTTCGTAATTGTTTTGGGTTTGTTTTTTGTAGGTTCTTTTCTTCTCTTGTGTTTCCCACTTAGAGAAGTTCCTTTATCATTTGTTGTAGAGCAGGTTTGGTGGTGCTGTATTCTCTTAGCTTTTGCTTGTCTGTAAAGCTTTTGATTTCTCCATCGAATCTGAGTGAGATACTTGCTGGATAGAGTAACCTTGGTTGTAGGTTCTTCCCTTTCATCACTTTAACTATATCATGCTACTCCCTTCTGGCTTGTAAAGCTTCTGCTGAGAAATCAGGTGTTAACCTTATGGGAGTTCCCTTGTATGTTGTCATTTTTCCCTTGCTGTTTTCAATAATTTTTCTTTGTCTTTATTTATTTATTTGCAGTACACAGGCTTCTCACTGTTGTGGCCTCTCCCGTTGCGGAGCACAAGCTCCGGACGTGCAGGCTCAGCGGCCATGGCTCACGGGCCCAGCCGCTCCGTGGCATGTGGTATCTTCCCAGACCAGGGCACGAACCTGTGTCCCCTGCATCGGCAGGCAGACTCTCAACCACTGCGCCACCAGGGAAGCCCTTTGTCTTTATTTTTCACCAATTTGATTATTATGTGTCTCGGCATGTTTCTCCTTGGGTTTATCCTGTATGGGACTCTCTGTGCTTCCTGGACTTGGATGGCTATTTCCTTTCCCACGTTAGGGAATTTTTTGACTATAATCTCTTCAAATATTTTCTTGGGTCCTTTCTCTCTCTCTTCTCCTTCTGGGACCCCTATAATGAGAATGCTGTTGCATTTAACGTTGTCCCAGAGGTCTCGTAGGCTGTCTTCATTTCTTTTCTTTCTTTTATCTTTATTCTATTCTGCAGCAGTGAACTCCACCATTCTGTCTTCCTGGTCACTTATCTGTTCTTCTGCCTCAGTTATTCTGCTATTGGTTCCTTCTACTGTATTTTCCATTTCAGTTATTGTATTGCTCCTCTCTGCTTGTTTGTTCTTTAATTCTTCTAGATCTTTGTTAAACCTTTCTTACATCTTCTCAATCTTTGCCTCCATCCTTTTTCTGAGGTCCTGGATCATCTTCATTCTCTTTATTCTGAATTCTTTTTCTGGAAGGTTGCCTATCTCCACTTCATTTAGTTGTTTTTCTGGGGTTTTATCTTGTTCCTTCATCTGGTACATAGCCCTCTGCCTTTTCATCTTGTCTATCTTTCTGTGAATGTGGTTTTTTGTTCCACAGGCTGCAGGATAGTAGTTCTTCTTGCTTCTGCTGTCTGCCCTCTGGTGGATAAGGTTCTCTAAGAGGCTTGTGCCAGTTTCCTGATGCGCGAGACTGGTGGTGGGTAGAGCTGGCTGTTGCTCTGGTGGGCAGAGCTCACTAAAACTTTAACCTGCTTGTCTGCTGATGGGTGGGGCTGTGTTCCCTCCCTGTTGGTTGTTTGGCCTGAGGCGACCCAACACTGGAGCCTATCAGGGCTCTTTGGTAGGGCTAATGGTGGACTCTGGTAAGGCTCACACCAAGGAGTACTTCCCAGAACTTCTGCTGCCAGTGTCCTTGTCCTCACTGTGAGACACAGCCATGCTCTGCCTCCACAGGAGACCCTCCAACACTAGCAGGTAGGTCTGGTTCAGTCTCACCTGGGGTCACTGCTCCTTCCCCTGGGTCCCGATGCGCACACTACTTTGTGTGTGACCTCCAAGAGTGGAGTCTCTGTTTCCCCTAGTCCTGTCAAAGTCCTGCAATCAAATCCCACGAGGCTTCAAAGTCTGATTCTCTAGGAATTCCTCCTCCCGTTGCCAGACCCCCAGGTTGGGAATCCTGACGTGAGGCTCAGAACATTCACTCCAGTGGGTGGACTTCTGTGGTATAAGTGTTCTCCAGTTTGTGAGTCACCCACACAGCACTTATGGGATTTGATTTTATTGTGATTGCGCCTCTCCTACCATCTCATTGTGGCTTCTTCTTTGTCTTTGAATGTGGGGTATCTTTTTTGGTGAGTTCCAGTGTCTTCCTGTTGATGATTGTTCAGCAGTTAGTTGTGATTCCGGTGCTCTTGCAAGAGGGAGTGAGAGCACATACTTCTACTCCACCATCTTGAACCAATCCGTCCCATTTATTCTTGAAACAGTCTACCCTAATTTCTTAATATAATGTAATACCCAGTCCACATTCATATTTCTCTGATTATTTTTTAAAATATCTTTTCACAATTGGCCTGAAGTTCAAGGCAGGATTACATCAAGGCCCACGATGCTTTTGGTTATTAGGTCTCTAAATTTATAGCATATCCTCTACCACTCACCCCTTTCTGTCTATATTATTTATCTGTTGAAGAAAATGAGCCATGTGTGACCCTCCAGTTTTCTTATCTCACCCCAATTTCTATCTCTATGTCTCTCTTTTCTATAAATTAATTTTTTCTTATTTTTATTTAGATATAAGTAACTTATAACATTATATTCATTTCAGGTGTACAGTATAATGATTCAATATTTATGTATATTGCAAAATGATCACCACAGTAAGTCTAGTTAACATCCATCACCATACATTGATATTTTTTTTCTTGTGATGAAAACTTTTTTAAGATCTACTCTCTTAGCAAATTTCAAATGTACAATACAGTATTACTAAATATAGTTCTTTGTCTCTTTTATTCTGCTTGCTGGGAGATTTCCTCAGCTCACCTTCCAATTTTTCTGCTGAATATATTTTTGGTAAAGAAACTTAAATTTCATGTTTTCTCAATATTTGTTTATTATAGCAAACTGTTCTTTTTTCATGAGGCACTATATTCTCTTATCTCTCCAAAGATACCTTTTTTTAAAAAATTATTTTTCTGCCCCTATGCATTATCCCTACTTCCCCTGTGGTTATTTTTTTCTGTTTATCTGCTTTAGTGTTAGTCTTTCTTGTTAGAAGCTCTCCTCGAATGTCTGGTGACGCTTGACTCTCTGTCCTTTATGTTTAAGAATGAGACTCTCAAAAGTGGCTTATGCATGAGCAGGGGATGTTCACTTGTGTGCTCACTGTATAGTGAGTGGGCAGGAATGCAGCCTTCTTTGATAAGGAACCCTCAAATGTCAGTTGCTCTAGGACTTTTCTTTTGAGCTACTGCATTTCCCCAGAGAGAAATAGTCTCCAGTCTCCCATCTGGGATGTGTAAGTTCAGCAGCCAGTGTTTGGGGAGCTATCCTACTGCCCAATATGCAGTTTCCACTTTGGACTTGTTTTCAGCATGCACCTCACCCTACTGCAGCTGTGCCTGGCGTCCCTGGGACTAAAGCCTCTGTGGGTCAACCCCTCCATCAGGTGACCCTTCTACCTTCTGCTGGAAGGTGGGAAGAAAAGGCTGAGCACCAGCTTTTATGGTGGGGGAGGCCATATGCAGGTCTAATTCCTCTTCTACAGATTTTCAACCCCACTGTTTTCAGACCCTCCTTGCCCCCTGCCTTTAGAAGTCTGGTATTATCTATTCTTGAGATTTTTCAGAAGTTCAGTGGGATGAATCTGCTTGCTTCTTATTGGTTTTCTTCCTTGCAACCACTTAGGTTCTCTCTTATCCATCTGTTTTCCAGTTTCCAAATTGTTCTAGTCATTTCTTGCCTTTATGCTCTCTTATACTATTATATGCAGGGGTGTGTGTGTGTGTGTGTGTTTGTCCTTTTAGATTTTGCCTTTTTTATTCTTTTACTATCCATTTAGAAGGATTTCAGAAGGAAGTAAAGGTAAACATGTATAATGAACGTATGTTGTTTCACTAGAAATCCCTTGTATTGCTTTTTTAAAACTTTTTTATTTTGAAGTAATTATAGATTCACAGGAAGTTGCAAAAATAGTAGAGAGGTTCCCTGTACACTTCACCCAGCTTCCCCAAAGGTAAAATCTTACTTAACTATAATACAATATAAAAATCAGGAAATTGACATTGGTACAATCCACAAACCTTATTCAGATTTCACCAGTTTTATATGCAGTCACATGCATGTATGTGTGTATGGTTCTGTGCAATTTTATAACACTGTAGATTCATGTAACTACCACCACAATCGCAATACAAAACTGTTCTATTATCACAAATCCTTCATGCTACTCCTTTATAATCATGCCCACCCCCCTCTCCTCACTCCCAACCCCTGGAAATAACTAATCTGTTCTCTATGATTTTATCATTTTGAGAATGTTGTATAAAGAGAATCATACAATATGTAATCTGTTGATATTGGCTTTTTTCATTCAGCATAATTCTCTTGAGATTCATCCAAGTTATTGAATGGATCAACAAACCCATTATCTGTTCCTTTTATTGATGAGTTATATTCCATGGTATGGATGTCAACGGTTTGTCTAACCATTCACCAAACTGAAGGACATTTTTATTGTTTCAAATTTGGGGCTATTACAAATAAATGCATTGCTTTTCTAATAAATAAGAAACTTAAAAATATAAAATTCAGGGAAGCACCACAAATGTTGAAGATGATACCATCTTTAATTTTTTAAAAGAAGGGAAAGTTTGGCTTCACCATTACTTGTCACTGGTAAGTTCTTGTTCCAAAGTCCCTTTGCTCACCATTAAACATGAACCGTGTCCTCCAAGAATCAGAGCACATTTGTGCTGGGGCAAGGAGGTGGGCCTGGTCTTGGTTCAGTTAATTAGCCAGTGATTTGACACCCTTGGCAAGATCAGGCTCTAGCATATGAGAAGTTTGTGAAAGTCCCTAAGGCCATTCTCCATAATGATGTGGTCGGTTACAAGTCAGTTATAGGTGATTTGTCCAACACATTTCTCATTGTTAATAGGGCAGTTCAATCGTTTGAGATTTATTTAATCTCTTTTACAAAGCCATGCCCAACCACACAGGGAACTTGGTAGTTGGTATTGCAGTATTTTCTGCAGTTTTCGGGAAAAACAATTTTTTTAAACAATGGTCCCCAGCATCACAAAACTTTTCGAAAGGATTCATTCATTCATTGAGCACATAATATGTGCTAGATACTATTTTAGGTACTTGGAAAATAATGGTGACCACCCCCCTCCCAAAACGATATGGTTACTGCCCCATGAAGATTATATTTTAATGGCAGAGACAAGTTAATCAAATAATCACAAATAAATGTGAAATTATAACTGGGATAAGTTCTACATAGGAGATGTACACAGTGCTATGAAACTGTGTAATGAGAGATTTGATCTAGTTGCTACTGGTTGTGGAAGCAGAAGGGGAGGTCAGGGAAGGCTTCCCCAAGAAAGTGAAAGTTGAGCTGAGATTCAAAGGCTAAATGGGTATTATATCAATCAGGGTTCAGATAAGAAAACAGCCCATGGTGGGGGGGAAGGGGTAAATTAGGAGTTTGGGATTAACATACACACACTACTAACAAGGACCTACTGTATAGCACAGGGAACTCTACTCAGTATTCTGTAATAACCTATATGGGAAAAGAATCTGAAAAAGAATGGACATATGTAGATATACAACTGACTCACTTTGCTGTACACCTGAAACTATCACAACATTGTAAATCAACTATACTCCAATAAAATTTAAGGAAAGAAAGAAAGAGAGAAAACAGCCCATACCAGGCAGTTCACTAGGGATTTAATTTAGGAGGTGAGTTACGAGTTACTAGGGTGTGAAGAGTAAACAGGATAGTGAGATTTTCAGAGACTACCAAGAACAGGAAGCTGCAGCCACCTCAGCGTTTGGGGTGACATAGTATAGAGCCCAGGAACCGGAGCTAGTGGTGAGAGCTGGGAATACAGAGGAAGGGGCTATCTGCAGATGCTGGAACCAGAGAGGTGATATAGGCACTGCTAGGAGATGTTTTGCAAGTTGGGGTGGCAGGGTTACCTGAGTTTCCACCTTTCTCCTGCCCTCTAATTTCCTTCCAGTGCTTTCCATTGGCCAAATAGAGCTAGATGCCAATTGGAAAGGAAGCCTGGAAAATGGAGTTTGCATGGGTCAGCCCCCTACTACACAGAGCAGAAGACAGGTGGGAAATGGATCTGAGAAAATGACTGGGGCAAAGGCAGTGGGGGACAGAGGTGGAGGGAGCAGTCAGGGGATAGCATTCTAATCAGAGCGGTGACATGTACAGAGGCCCAATGGCGAGAGGGGACACTGCACAGGTGGGGAACATGACAAAAGACAGAGAGCAAGCTGAAGCTGACAGGAAGTAGGGCCAGACCATACAGGTACAGCAAGTCATGTTAAATTTTGGACTTTAATGCAAAAGCAACGAGAGGACAAAAAAGTGTTTTAAGAAAGTGGTCATTGTAACTGACAACTGTACTTGAAATAAAAAATAATTATCAGCTACTCTGCAGAGCTGAGGCTATAAACCATCAACAGGAAAATGTTGTGAACACTAAGACAAAACAAAGCTCCGGTGAACCCACTGATCACCACAGTGGGAAACCAAATCAAACTGGCATATAGACAGAGAGTGGGAAACACAGAATACCATTCTCCAGCTCTAACTGAAGACCTCTGCAACAGTGGTTATAGCACTTTTGAGCACCTACTGTGTGCTATGGAAGGAGCTCAGAGAAGACAGAAGAAAATAAGTATTTTTTTAATGCTCACATATGCTAAGTGACACTAAGATACATGCATGCCCACACCTACACACACATTGCCATTTAATTTTTACAAGGATCCTATGAGATGGGCATTAACACTCCTAGGTTGCAGGTGAGCAATCAGGGGCTCAGGAGGAGTGTTCTGTGTCACCAGCTAGGAAGCGAAGGAGACAGGATAAGAACTCTAGTCCTCCTGATTTCAAAGCCTAACTTTTTGTTACGAATGGTAAACCCAGACCCTTCTCAGACTTCTAGTTTCTTCAACAACCCATTAGTAGCACTGAGGAACCATTCTTAATGGCATCCAGGTCGAGGTGATAAAATAAGGCTTCCTCCATTGAAGCAGTGCTTCCCACTGTACTGTTTCCCTGGGCCAGGCGTGGTGTCAAAACAAAAGCAGCATACCCAAGTTGTTGGCCGTTTCTTTATTTCAAATGGGACAACCACAAAACTGATGGGAATAAAACATTCTAAGGACCAATGATTCAATTCTGGTAGAAGGCTGGCAATCAGCTTCTCTAAAAATGTAGTCATAGGGAATTCCCTGGTGGTCCAATGGTTAGGACTTGGTGCTTTCACTGCCAAGTGGGCCCTGGTCAGGGAACTAAGATCCCACAAGCCACGTGGTGCAGCAAAAAAAAAAAAAAAAAAATGTAGTGGCAGTAGAGATGAATTCAGGGCAGGGAGCAGTCAGCTGGGGTGACTCCATTCTGGACAAAGACACTAAAAAGAACACAGTCTTATGCAGGTCTGGACAAACCACAAAGCCAAGCAGTTACAGAGAATTTATGGCTCGAGAGCCCTCCCTGACTAGATGCCTGACAGTAGGAGACCAGCGTGAAGCTGGGCAGAGGTAGCCTCTAACAGGGCAAGAGAATTGAGTCTCCACATGCTGGGGGAGGATCAAAGCAATGGCTCTGGAATCTGGAAGTAGAGGTTGGTTTGAGGTCTGAGCTGGTGGGCAAAAGCGAGTAGAGTGCACCGGGGATGGCAAAGGGTGGTCCCCAGTGCCTCCAGTGTTTGAGGTTTGCTTTGTGGGCTAGCAGGTGGACTAACTTGATTTACAGGGCAAGGGCTGGGCTGGATTCTCCTAGTCTAAACCAGTAGTTTTCAAACTTTTTAAAGCAGTGAAACATTTTCTCCGAAGGAAATCTTAAGTGGAAGTGTAAACAACCAAAACAAATAAAGTGGATTTGCTCTGGTGGAAGCCGGTGGTGGGGATCCAAGGTCCTGCCAGGTTGGACCTGCTTTCCCTTTTCCAGGCCTCCTGACGTTGAAGCAAAGAGGATTCACAAATGGAATCATAATTTTCTCTATTGAGCAGTTAGATTTGAACTCCAACTTTTTTTTTTTTTGCGGTACGCGGGCCTCTCACTCTTGTGGCCTCTCCCGTCGCGGAGCACAGGCTCCGGACGCGCAGGCTCAGCGGCCATGGCTCACAAGCCTAGCCGCTCCGCAGCATGTGGGATCTTCCCAGACTGGGGCACGAACCCGTGTCCCCTGCATTGGCAGGCGGACTCTCAACCACTGCGCCACCAGGGAAGCCCCTGAACTCCAACTTCTAAGTATGCAAATTAACTAGACCGTCTCAGGTCTCCTTTAGATGGAATTCAAAAAGAAAAACTTTGAATTAGCACACCAATAATCATTTTCAGCCTGCTCTCCAGGCAGTCCCCAGTGGCCCCTGTAATTTAGCTGGTTAAACCTTTTCCTCGGGGCCAAACAGCTAAACTTGAGCCAGGTGGGCTTAAACGCATGAACCAATTCAGAGTTTACTGTCCAAAGATGAAAGAGAAAAGTCTGCCAGCATCTTCTACTCATCCACATAAGGTTCCCAAGAGCGGGATTCAGCCCTCATCCTCCCCTCCCCACAACCGCTGCAAATACACAGAAAGGCCAGCGCAATATAACTTCAAAGATCAGTCCTGCAGCCCCCTCAGACAAATTACACCAAAACAAGCCAAAGTGAACGCAACTGTCTTTACCAGTTTCATAAGGGAATTGCCTGGGAACCATTCCTTTTCAGACCTAATTATAAAGTCAGTTTTGAATTACAGAACAGGATGGCATGAAAGCCAGTGTTTAACGAGCAGAACAAACAAACATGCAAAGATAAAATGCAGTGGGCTTTTACCTGAGGGCTGCTGCCAGCGACAGCAGAAATGGCCTCTTTCACCAAGTCTGGGGTGCCCTGGAAAACTTCATACCTCTCCAGGGAGACAGTTCCCAACCGCCACCACCCCTGCTTTACAAAGCAATCTGGTGTTAAATAAATAAACTACATTTCCCAGAATTCTCTTCGCTCAGGCGCGGGGCTATGTTTTAAACCACTCTGTAATTGTCAAAAAAAAAAAAACTCAAAATGTTTAAATGTGACAACATTTTGACATACAGAGTTGACTCAGCTCATTTCAAAACTCATCTTATCACTACTGCCCTTGGGTATGTTTTTAAAAATAAAAATACTAAACTATTATGCTATGCCAGGACCATCTAAGCATAACAGAAACAACAGTTCAATGCTTTTTACACTCGGTGTATATATTACACGTCATGCAAACATTAGCATGCATCAGAATCGGCTGAAGGGCTTGTTAAAACACAGGTTGCTGGACCCTACTCCCACAGTCTGTGATTCAGCAGGTCTGGAGGGGATCCCAAGAATGGCCATTTCTAACAGGTTCCCACATGCTGGTCCCAGATCACATCTTAAGAGCCACTGACTTAGATGATCTCCATGGGCTATTCCAAATCTATGGGAAAAGCATGCACACAATTACTGATTTCTACTTATTTTGATTTCTACAAGCTTTGAACTAGCAGTATCTGTGGCAGTGAAGACCCTAGCCTTCCCTAGCAGTGTTAGGAAGGGTAAAAGGCAAAGCAACTAGTTCAGGAGGATCCAGAAACTGACACTATCTGGTCCAACACTTTCATTTTCCCAGTGAGGAAATTTAGGCTTAGAGACGTTTGTGCAAAGTCTCCCAGGGAGTCCATGATTGTGCTGGGACAGAGAACCCAGATGTCGTGGTTCCCACTCCACTGCTCCTGCCAGCACTGGAGTAAAATGGGACAAGTAGATCTGGCAAGGAACAGGGAAGCCAGCCTGACTCTGATCCATACTGATTTTTCCCTTGGCTCCTACCTCATCATTGTCTCTGCACTGGCAGAGGTAAAATTCCTCTGCTCAAATCCCCAACCCAGGACCTCCTAACCTCCCTTCCTCTTTTTTGCGGTACGCGGGCCTCTCACTGTTGTGACCTTTCTCGTTGCGGAGCACAGGCTCCGGACGCGCAGGCTCAGCGGCCATGGCTCACGGGCCCAGCCGCTCCGCAGCACGTGGGATCTTCCTGGACCGGGGCACGAACCCGTGTCCCCTGCATCGGCAGGAGGACTCTCAACCACTGCGCCACCAGGGAAGCCCTCCCTTCCTTTTTTTATTTAGCTCCCTTGGAGCCTAAGACAGGCAGTCAAAATTGGGTGGCCAAATTGTCACAGTAGCCTTCAGTTACAATATTTGGGGGATGAATTAATGAATACAGAGCCATTTATTTGCTTTTCTATCTACCTTGTGTCTGTGACAGCAAGTAATGATAGAATCTTCGCAAACAACTAACCAGACCCTGTGCATCAATCAGCTACTCTGTTATTCTCAAGAAATTAGCATTTAAGAAAAATTGTTTAAGTGCACCAATCACTCCCATCAGCCACCAGGGGTCACATAAATAGGAGTTTTCACTGGACCTTTATAACTCACAAACTACCCTCTTCCTCCAAAGGCCTCGGTACAACACATAATTCAGCAACTAGAGTCCCTTGAAGAAGAAAAAACAAACACCTATAGAACTAGTCTTTTTCAGTTTTCAGAGACATGAAACCCTTTAGGAGTCTAGGCCAGGGTTCATAACAATCCATTATCTGACAACATAGATATACAGATAAACCATTATTTTGGTAAAGATACATCTTCTAAACACCACTGATCTGGGCATTGTGGTTGTCCTTGAATTGAAGAATGATCACGTTTTATCGTCTTAGCCTTGAGCATGGTTATCAATGCCAGACACTGAGAGGCTTAATTTGAAAGATGGCTATGCTGTCCAACTGGCAAATGCCTTTTATTCAGTTAACAGGGACAGCTGAAAGCTTATATACTGTTGCACAAGCGAAAAATCTGACTTCCTAACGGTTCTTAAAGATGCCAGCTAGGAGCCTGTGCAGGCCAGCCTGCCAGGGCTGGGGCTGCAACCACAGCTCTGTGCTGAGGCTTTGCAGCTCGGCACCGGGTGGTGCAGCTGTTATATTGGCCAAAAAAGCACTGGCAGCCCCAGGAGAAACAGAGACTTAATTCGCTTACAGGAACTTTCCTGAAAGAGTCTTTTAAAATGCATTTAAGGCAGACCAGGTGCACTTATTTTCTTTTTAAATCTCATTGCTTTGTCAGATATTCTCATTTATGGTTTTAATGGTTTTAATAGTCTTTAGGTACAACATTAGCCCTCTGTTGCATTATAAATTATAATAAGAACTTATAAAACATATTTAAGTATAATGATTTCTAGGTAGGTTCCTTGAAATGTATAACATCTAAACATCTGTGCTACAGCACCTGCAATAGATATACAGCCTGGGTTGCTATTCGGGTTGCCTAGAATTTTGTTAAAGATTTTGTAAGCCATGCATATTTTAAAAACATAAAGCCATTTGTGTGTGTGTGTGTGTGCACATTGCTCAGATATAAACAGTAGTAAAAGAAAGCCGATTCCATTCAATATATCATGCTGTTAAAAGACTTCCAGCTGTCAACTGCTTCCATTATAAACAGGAGTTGGGAAGAATGGGCTCCAGAGGGGAAAGAGGTTGCATAAAGATGAAACTTCATAATGTGAGAGATGGGGTGGGGATTGGATTCAAGGCATCATTTAGGTGAAAATTGCCAATAACCTGAATAATTCTAGGAAATACTCTCCGTGGTCCTTCACTACACTTTGAAAGCACCTCAGCCCACAAAGACTCCCGCACTAGCACAACAAAAGACCCCCCTATGCCAGTAAGTAAAAATGAGTGCCAGAGCCATCCTTAAAGGTAAATATTTGGGATAGGCAGCTGTTTGCATAATGTGATTTTAAGTGTGACAAGCATGCACCCCACCCAAAAAATAGCTGTGCTTACAGACCCGGGTCACGGATGCCTTGCAATTCTGCCATTAAGGAGTATTTCCATCCCAGTCAGAAACTTAGGAATCATCCTTGGTTCCTCTTTCTCCTTCTCTGACCCCATTCAATCAATCACAAGTTTCTCCTACAGAGCTCTTGACTCTGTCCCTTTATCTTCATTTCCTCTGACAGTACTATAGTTCAGGTCTCCGTCAGTTCCTACCAGGGCAACAGCAGTTCCCTCCTGACTTATCTCTGTGTCCTCAGTCTATTCTCCACGCTGCAACTAATGGGATCTTTCTAAGATGCAAATCTGATTATGAGAATCCCCAGCTTAAAGCCCTTAGCTGGTTCCTCATCCCCTCAGGATGAAGTGCAGGTTCCTTAACAGGGTACACGAAGCCCTCGTGGTACGGCTGTTGCTGACTGCTCAGCCCCGTCTCTTGCTAGCTCCTCCCATCACACATTCACCTTGTCTTGGTCCCTCAGCCTGGCTTCCAGGGCTTTGAGCACATCATCCCCTTTGCTTAGAACACTCCGTCCCACTTTCTACCCTTCCCGTCAGAGACTTCATAAATCTTAATTTATCCCTACTTTAGCACTTTCTTATTATGTAAGCTTTAGCCATTTGACCGTCCAATTGTTTCTCAACTAGGCTATGTATTTCATGAAAAACAGAACTGTCGCTTATTCACTAGTGTATTTCCAGGACCTAGCACAATGCTTGTCACATTATACTTAATAAATATCTGTCCATTCGATGAACAGATGAGTTCTAGTAAAGTTCTTATGTTCTATTAACATACTAATGTTGGGAATTCACACTTAGTGTGATTTTCCTTACTACAGCTCTCTGAGAATATGTTTGAGAGGGTTAATGAAATAGAGGCAGAATTGGCTCTGGAGAACCAGGGAAAAGTAGAAAGGCAATGATTAGCCAAGATAGGAAGGCACTGGGAAGGAAGGAAAGAACAGGTACTATTGGAGAGTTTAGAATGGCCCTTCATGGGTATAGAGAAAATAACAACCAAAATTTGTTCCATTCCTGATAGCATCCCTGAGGCTACCACCAAGGAGAGGGCAGTTCCAAGGCCTGGGATGAACATCGAGGTACCTGCACCCTAGCCCAGTGGCTTCACCAGAGCTGGCCTGATGGCTGTGTGCTAACCCCAGTCCCGTGCTGTGGAGAAGCTACAAGGGCAAGGCAGAGGTGACTGGACAGACACACTGTTTCCTCCTGGCCAGTTTGACTGAACTTGTCTAGATACAGATGACTATGACTAACTTTCTGCTTATCACGGCCTTTTGAAGTATTAAAACTTTACCAGCCCCATACTTCATATATTTCCCTCCCCAAGTAAACTCTTTTGTCTATGATCAGTATAGAGGAAGCATAATGTGGAAGACAGTTTATTTATTTTACTACTGACCTCAATGAATGACTCAGTGAAGTTTCTGGGCAAGGGAAAAATATATCGTCTTCCTTCCGTCCCATGATTAGGGCATTCACCAAGGCTCAGACATGTTTCTCCCATCTGGATTCTTTCCTTGGTGATCCAGTTCTATATCACGGCTCTCACTTTCAGATCTGGGTACCATACTAACAATGCCTAAATCTAAAACATCCACCCTGATCGTACGAGCATACTCCAGGCCCACATTTTCCATTGCCTATAGGACTTTTTCCTTTGAATATCTCACCAAGAGTTCCACCTCAACAAATCCAAACTACCTCATAGTCTTGTCTCCTCCCTGCAAAATTGACCCACAGCTGCAATGTCCTTACTTCTGCCAGTGGTACCATCATTCTCTCAGTCACATGTCAGGATACTCCACTCTTCTCACTAGAAAATAAACTACCACCTCCTCAATGAGGCCCACCTTGACTACTCCATTTAAAATTGCCACACCATGGCCCCAGCGGTCTTGATTTCCCCCCGCACTTGCTCCACCTTTTTCGTAGCACTTACCACTTTCTAGCATACTAATTTACTTATCTATTTATTATTTATCAGTCTCTCTGTGACTCCTACTAGAATATAAATACCACTGGAGATAGGGATTTGTACCTGTTTTTATTCACTGATGTTGTACCTGTGCCTACAGCAGTGCCTAACACGCAGTAGGCACTGCTGTAGGCACTCAATAAATATTTGTTGGATTAATAATTCATGCCAGGGCTTCCCTGGTGGCGCAGTGGTTGAGAGTCCGTCTGCCGATGCAGGGGACGCGAGTTCGTGCCCCGGTCCGGGAAGATCCCACATGCCGCGGAGCGGCGGGGCCCGTGAACCATGGCCACTGAGCCTGCGCGCCCGGAGCCTGTGCTCCGCAACGGGAGAGGCCATAACAGTGAGAGGCCCATGTACCACAAATAAATAAATTAATTAATTAATTTAAAAAAATAATAATAATTCATGCCACAAGTATATATAACAAAGAATATATTTTAAAATACCTCTGTCCTCTAGCTAGAACTTAAGCTCCATGAAGCAGGGGACTTTGTTTTGTTCATTGTTGTGCCCCCAGGGATTGTAGGTATTCAATAAAAATCTGTTGAATAAATGAATGAATGGGAAGTCATTGAGTTACCTTTTTGTACCAAAAGGTACTAGGTGCTTGGGGATTCTAAGATAATTTTAAACAACTAACTATAATACAATGGGGTGAAGAGATATGATAGGGGTAAGAAAAAAATGCCATGGAAGCTCAGGAGTGACAGCACTGAAGGTAATTCTTCACACTTGTTCATCTGCTTTTTATGCCAGGCGAAGGTCCTAGAAAGAAAGTATATGGTATGGGACAATGTTTCTCAAATGTTATTCGTATGTGAGTCACCTCAGGAATCTTGTTAAAATACAGACACTGGTTTGGTGGACCTGAGGAGAGCCCTAAACTTTTATATTTTTAACAGGTCCCAGGTGACACTGAGGCTGCTGGTCTTCAGACCACACACTGAGTTACAAGTGTACTTAACTCAGCACCCATTCCCCCTTATATCCTTTTAGTAAACTCCAATTTTGTTCATGTATCTAATCTTCCCTTCCCCAGTACTCAGAGGAAGTGATCTTAGCCCCAGCCACAGGGTTAGACTGGGATGGAGCTCAAAGCCAATCAGTATAAGGCATTCTTCTGGCTGATTACTGGATGAGAATGGGGATGGGAACTCAGGATTTTTAGTCTATGTTTCGGGGAAAGGTTTCTCTTTCCCTTCTACTGTCCCTCAACAAGGAAGCATGTGGCTTGATGACTGCAGGAGGCCATCCTATAACCTGAGCAGCAGCATCTTAAGATGAAGCCAGTGCTGGGAGTGCTGAGTGAAAAGAGGGAGAGAACCTGGGTCATTAATGACATCACTTGGTTGTTGATTGTGCTGAGCCTGGAACTTACTCTGTCTCTGATCTAATAAATGTCCTTATTGTTTAAGCCAATTTGAATTCAAAACTTCTCTTATTTGCAGCAGAAATCACCCTACTGATTACACATAACTTTTTTTTAGGGAATAAATATTTATTGAACACCTACTATGTCCCAGGCACCATCCTAAGGAAACTAGACAGCCATAATTCCTATCCTCATAAACTTTATAGTCTGTAAGGTAAAGTAATTTGAGCCCAAGTTAGTGAGATTAACAAAATTTCATTTTACTATTTACTTTCTTGGATGGAGACTACTTCTCCCTCCCTGACTGTACCTCTGAAATGGTTCTTATTAATTACCTGTTACCTTGGTACAACTGCCTTAATCCTAAATCGGAGCTCTGTCTCCTCACACTTAAAAATTGCAACAGTACCCTAATACCACTCTGAGATCCAATCTACAAACAAGTAACCCATCAATCTTCCTAAAGCATCAACTTCATGGAGCAAAAACTTCCAGAGACCCTCCTGGCTTATACCGGTGATTTTTAAGCTTGTTTTATTAAAACAAGAAACAGTTCTTCAAAGGCAAAAAATGTTTTACACAGAGTCCCAAAGTATAAAATAGATAAACCAGTGTTGTGCTGTGGACATAGGGAAGGGTGAGGGGCAGACAGAGTCTCACCTGCCCCACTCCAGCCTACTCCCCACCTCCACTTGACACTCCCAACACACCCCACCCCTGAGGAGTTGTGGTGTCTTCATTTCACACTATGTCACAAAATCAAACGCTTCCACTTGTCATTCTATTAACTGCGCCCATTCTTGATTCACTTAGGTCAGTCTTCCCACAACTCTTCAAACACACGCACTCATTCTCAAGTCTTTGCTCAGGCTGTTTCTTACATCAAGAATTTTGTGTGTCCACCTTTATGTAAAACTGACCCACCTTCACAAGAAACCTGACAACAAAATACAACGCTCCCAGCACCCACAGAGCAGGCATCACCAATCAATCCCAATCCTTCAGGCATTCTTTCCTTTGAGTCTTTGAGTCTTTTCCATTGAGTTCACAATCCTTTTCCATGCATCATATAGTCAAGGACTATCAACCCCCAAAAAGCAGAACGCAAAAAAAAATTTTAAGTCTTTTTTGTCCCCAGTATTAAGTACGGCTCTCATTCTGTCATTTTATAGACTCACATTATCACTTAGTTATAAAATAGTTCGATCTGTGTGGTTCCTCAGTTAGATTATAAATGATTGGAGAATAAGGCCTATATTTTCTCTTTCCCCTCAATTTCTAGCTCAGTTCTAGCCACTTTGCTAGGTACTAAATAAATAAACTGGATGGATGAATATTCAGGTAATATTAACTTGTGTCTTCTAAAGCATGCTTATATGATCACCATGGAGTATCAGAACATGAGGCAACACTACAGCTGCAAGAACCGCCTTAGGAATCAAGAAACCTGAGCTCCTCTCCCACAAACACTACGAATTACCTATGTGGCTACTTGGTCTTCTGAGCCTTGGTTTCCCTCATCTATAAGAAGGAACTTGATTAAATTATTTGTGTTGATACTGGGGCATTCTTTGAGTTTGCTGGGAGAAGCAGCACTCAGGTTACCAGGTCGCCTTGTGGGAGTGGGGCCCATTGGGAGGATATAGGGCCTCCTCCATGTCCTTGGCTGTATTCTGGGTCCCGCGACTTCCATGGCCATGTGGAGAACTTGAATAATAACTCCTGTCACGGGACATGACTGACTACCTTTCTTTGTGTGAACTCATCATCAGTTTATCCCTATCCAGCAGACTCTGCTGGTTGGGCAGAGTTTCACAGCAAACTCTGTCAAAGGCTGTTAACCTCCCTCAAATCCAGCTTATACATGATTGTCTTTGGATTGGACACCAATCTCTGGTCCAATCAGCTGGAACCAAGGTATCAGGGTTGGTTTCACTCAGGGACCACTCCTGCAACTTTATGTTGGAAGAACTGGTTTGGGCCACTCTTCAGAAAAGGGGCTGCAGATATGGCACAAACCTAGTGCTTCATAAACACTTCTCTCTCTTTTTCTAAAATGTTTTACGTTATTTAACCAAATATTCCCAATCTTCACAAAAAGCATTAAGAAATATGCATTATGAAGAAAGATTATATACCGTATTTGCTTAGTAGTGACTTAATCTTTCTGCCCAGTAGAAAAGTATACAGGAAGTAGACCTAAAGAAGTGGGAAACTACACAAATGCAAAAATCCAACTCTCCTGAAGACTTTCTGGGACCCAAAGGCCTTAAACATAATACAGTATTCCTTCAGTATTAAAAAAAAAAATTTTTTTTTTGAAGAGGACACCAAAGATTAAAGTGTTTTATAAACTTCTAATGTGAAGCTAATTCGAACACAGCCTGCCTGGAACATGCTCAGTCACAGCGACAAAATCTCCCACCTGTGGACCCTTCCCCACGCCCCTCCTGGAGTCCCCACCACCACGTGAGAGTGCTTTCCATGAGGGGCTGGAATGCACTTACCCATGCATCTCACACAGAGAGATAAAGGGCTGGCCCATGAACCCAAGGCCTTTGGCAATGGATACATTTTTATAAAGAGAAAGAAAAAGAAACACCACACACAACTGTGACTTTGTTTCTCAACTTATCATTTCAAAAAAAGGCTATAAAATGGAGTTTAATCAGAGTGCCATTTTTTTAAACGATTTTAATTATTGGAATGCAAATTTTTTTAATACTCAAATAAAACCTGGGGTGGGGGGGGAAAGCAGAGCTTAAAATGTTAGGATCATAAACTGTTAGGCCTGATGACAGGATAGAAGATGCTGTAGGATCATCTAGGCAGCACCTCCTGGGGGGAAGGAACCTGGACTTTGCTCTCATACAACCCTAGGAATGAATGCCTATTTTGCCTTGTACTGGTTTGCTAAACCTTTTGCAAGGTGCTTATTATTAATAATAACTGTTCATCAAGTGCTTTATTCTGTGCCATATATGCATAATCACGTTTACTTCTCACAAGAACCCTAGAAGATAGAAATTATTGCATCTCTGAGAGAGTAACTTTCCCAGTCAGCCAGCTTATAAGAGGGAAGCCAAGATGCAAAGCCAGATCAAAGTCTCTCCACTGCCTTCCCATCCACCTTCTCTGACCCTTCATTTCCTCAACTGTAGAAGGATCTCCCTTAGAGAACTGTAGGGAGACTTCAGTTTTGTTCCGTTTGTAAATGTGCGTGGAACATAGTAATTGTTCAATAAATGTGGACTAGTAATATAAGTTTACACAAAAACTGGAGTCCAGAGAGCTAAGTCACAAGGAAACCTCATGGGCAACACTGTTTTTTTTTATTTCCGGTCTGGAATTCTTTTCCTTTTTCTGTACTTAAAAAAATGTCAAATTTAACATTCCCCAAAGTGCAGAAAGATAGAGAATGTAAAATCACTCAAAATCCCATTATACCCACATAGCTTTCTGTATGTTTTCTTCTGCTGTCTTCCCATGTGTTGATTTTACATTGTTATAGTTTTATATTCTGTTTTTTTCACTTGACATTGTCATAAATACTATAAATGTCATGAATAATGTGAATACTATGTTACATACAACGTATGCTATTTGCAAATAGATGGAACATTTTTCTCTCGCCCTCACTGTCATGAGGGAGAGTAGCACGGTGATGAAAAGTTCAGACTCCCTGTGAGAGAAACCTAGAAAAGAATCCTCAGCGCCGCCATTTTATCACCATTTGACTTTAGGGAAGCTTCTTAACTCTCGAAGCCTCGGTTTATTTATCTGTAAAGTGGGGATAACGATTCCTACATCATGGTGTTATTGTGAGGATTAAGAGAGATAATACATGCTTTTATTATTCACGCTAAGCACTTATTGTTAACTATAGCTATGTGTAATTCTAAGTTTCCTCTCCTTCTGCAACCAAACAGCATTACTTCACATTTTCAGTTACTCAATGGCTTTACAGAAATATGCTTAGAGATTACATAGGTTTAAGAGAGGAAGAGGAGAAAGGGAGAGTGGAGGAGAGAGGAAGACGTGGTCGCTGGGAGGCCCTGCTGTGTCCCCGGCTCAGCGGGAGCAGCGGGGGTTTCCAGGCTGAAATTCCATTCCCAGGTAGCTCACAGGGCAGAGCTGGCCTCCGCTGGGCAGTGTGGGCTGTGCCCACCTGCTCTCTCACCGCAGTCTCATTCCACGCCGGCTCCCTCGGGATGCCCGAAGCGCCGTGGCCTGGGATGGAAGCAGCTGGGGCGAGCAGGGAGGCCTTATGTGTTCTCAGAGAGCTTCTCAGTTGTCTGAAATCCTCAGCTTTTCAAAGGAGGGCTGATCCCTACATAGAAATGTGAAACTGCTGTGAGTCAAATAAATCATTAACAGGCAAGCTGGGAAAGAATGGGCAATAAAGAGGACAAAGGGTCAACCTTAGGCCTTCTCAAAAAGATTGTCTTCACATGTGGGCTCCATTCCTTATTCCAGTCACCCTCCTGACTCACAGGATGACTTCTGCTCCTCCAAGGGAGCACCTGAGGCTGTGCCAGGAAAAGTCCTGTCGCCTTCCACCCAGCTGAGCCCTCGCTGGTTCTTAAAACTCTATTCTCCTGGCTTCCTTGACGTCATCCTCTCCTGGGCTTTCTCTTCCTTTTCCATCTCACCCTCCTTTGTCAGCAGTTTCTCCTCTACTTGACCTCTAAACATCACAGTTCCTTAGGGCACGGCTCTAAGCCCTGTCCTCTTTTTGGGCTTTCCTTCTTCCCACGTGACCTCATTCATTTTCATGATTTGAAATATCATCTACATCCTGGTGACTCCTACATTGTAATCTGCAGCTCAGATCTCTCTTCGGAGCCCTAACACTTACACATCCAATACCCTGGACACACAAATCTACATTTGGATGTCTCAGAAATCTTCTATAACTGAACAAGTCCAAAATGTAAGTTCCTCACATTGTCCCTTCATCCGGTGTTCCTGTCTCAGTAAATCTCAGTCACTCCCGTCTGCTCAGTAGTTCATGCATACCTGAGACCTAGCAGTCATCCTTGACTCCTGCCTCTTCCCTCCTCACCACCCCCATCCAATTTAACACAAATCCCTCTCAATTCCTCCTCTACAATATTTTTGCATCCTCCCACTGTCACCATCCTCTTCCAAGCCTTCTCTTCTGATAGCCAGCTAGCAATCCCCTGAGCCCTCCATGGGGCAACTGAGGATCATTTAAAAACATGATAAATGGGATCGTGTCACTAAACACTGGTCTAAACCACTTCCCATTGCACTTTAATAGCCAGTGCATCAGGCACTGTACAAAGAACCCTACATGTATTATCTTAATGAATCCTCACAACCCTACAATTACTATCCTGTTTTACAAATAAGGAAACTGAAGCTTGGAGAAATGAAGTAATTTGACCAAAATAATGGAACTAGAATGAAGTAGAATTAGAATTTGAACTCAGCCAGTCTGAACTCTCACCCCAGGCTCTTAAATTATTGCTATTCTGCCTTTCTCCTAATCCAAAATCTCTAACACCCCTAACTGGCTCTGTGGGACCAGGACTCTATCCAGCTTTATCTTCATCATCTCCTTCATCTCCATTGTTCCTGTGTTCCAGTCACATGATTCCTCTTTCAGTGACTCTAGTACCCTAAGCTCTTTCCTGCCTCAGGGCCTTTGCATATATGGTTTACTCTGTCAGTAACACTTTTCCCTATGTGTGGACTAACTCCTCTTCATCCTTCAGGTTTCAACTCTATTGTCACTTTCTTACCGAGAGAACTTTGCCTAATTCCTTATCTAAATTATTTTCTTATGTTATGCTTTCTCACTGCATCCTGTCTTTTTTCTTCACAGCACTTACTACACACAAAAAATGTGTATATATAAAATTGTTTAATGTTTACCTCTCCCATAAACATGAGTTCCATGAAAGCATAGACCATGACCACATTTTTCATCACTGTATCCCCTGAGGTTAGCATAGTAGCAGATGTTTAATTAATATAAGTTAAGTAAATAAATTTATTTATCTTTATGGGATAAATAATTTATGCACATCAATAAGAAAAACACTACATTCCCTGGTAGATAGAGAGGTAAATGATACCAATTAACAATGAACAAAATTGGAATAAAATAAATAAACAGGGGGATGGTCTACCTTATTAATAATCAGGTAAATTGAAACAGAAATGAGATATACTTTTTCATCTATTTCAATAGCCAAAATGACAAAATAAATAAATAAAACTTCTTAATGTTGATGGTGAAACTGACCCTTTCATGTTTTGATGGTGAAAGTGTCAACTGGTTTAAAAAAAAAAATCTTACCAAAGAACAGTTTGATATGTATCAAGAATCTTAAAATATTTATATTCTTTATAATATAATTCTATTTCAGGAACTCTATTTTAAGAAAATAACATTAAGACAGAAATTGCTTTTATATAAAAATACTTTATCTCAGCATTATTTTTGTGTGTGTGAAAAAACTCATTTATTCCAAAGATGAACAAACACAAAGCAGCCCAGCCAAGATCTATACAAAAAAGCTACAGAAACAATGAAGAAGGAAACAGTAAAACAGAGGGCTGGCAAAGATTTCTCAATAACAATATTCCTTCCAAGGAGTGGATGGAACTTGTGACAAGTTATTTTACTGGGAATTGAAACAGGTCATGAAGAAGTGACCACTAATTACCAAGAATGTGTATCATTGATAGAAGAGCCACAAGGCGAAAAGATTTTGAGACAGCAGAAACAGCTAAGCTCTGGGCTGACTAAACAAACAAATAAACAAAAAAGAGGAGGTAATATTACACGAAGAGGTTGCAATTAGGAGAACAAAGCAAATAGTGATTTATAGGATATAAGTGAGAAGATAAACATAATAGACATAGAAGGCTTAAAAGAATTATTGCTAGTGAGTGGAAACATACCTAAATTTTGTATATTGACCTTTTCCCAGAGAATAGTGAGTGGACATTCACTTACTAATTCTAATAACTTGTCTATAGATTCTTTTGGATTTGCTATGCTTCTACTTGCTGGACAACTCTAATTTATTGAATATCCAAATCATACCCCAGAAGATACTGACGCGGAATAGTAAAATACCTAGACAGCAGCAAAGGAAAAACATCAAATTGTTTACAAATAGGAAGAGCACATGATAGATGTACAGAGAAACTCTGGAAATGAAGAGGGAACTCTTAATAATTATGCTGGGACAGCAGGCACTAAGTGGGCTGTCCCGGAACATACAGTGGGCCCATATGTACCTGTCTCTTGTTCTAAATTGCTTGAGTAACGGTTATCTCAGCGTTATTTGTAATAGTGAAAAACAAGGTAAATCAAGTGCCTAGCAATAAACATTCGTATATCCGCCGCATTATATGCAGCCATTAAGATTATTTTTACCACAACTTCACAATGGCATGGGGAAATGGCTTGGCTGTGACCTTGAACGCATTGAAAGAAAATGCATAATTTCTTATATTATATATGCCTGGACATGGGACAACTTTGAATATTACACAATCCCAAAATATCCTATTGAAAAATTTAAAACAATTGAGCTTTTAGGGGCAGGGGACACGAAACTGGAATATGCAAACTTTTAGCGATGAAGATGAAATATTTAATTATCTTCTTATATGATTTATTAATTTAGTTTAAAATACATATCCAAAACCACATGTATAGAAAATATACTGTTAAACATTTTTTTCCACTCTCACATTTCATGAAAAAATTTTATTCAAACTCCTCAGGGGCAAGTTTGATATCAGTGTCTTCATCATCTCTAAAGAGATACCTACCAATTTTCCAGGCCACCTCCTCTTCACTTCTGTCTAAATTGTTTGCAAAGTGATACTTTTTCCTTTTCAAAAAAATTTTTTTCATTACAAAACATTTCAACCATAAGCAGAAATATATAGAACTCTCAGCAATTACCAAATCACGGCCAATGTTTTTTATACTCCCGCACGTCCTCCTTCCTGGATTGTTTTTAAGCAAATCCCAGACATCACATCATTTTATCCAAAAATATTTCAATATGTATCCCTGTGATAAAGGTCTTTTTAAAAATACAACTGCAACACCTTTATTGAAAAGCACATTGAAAAGTTAATTATTCCTTCATATTATCAAATATTTAGTAAGTGTTTGAATTTCCCCAGCTGTCTCATAAAGTTGTTTAAATCAGGATCCAGACCAGGTGCAGCCATTTCATTTGGTCAATAAGTTTTTTAATTCTGTGTGAATCGATAGGTGTCCTCCTTCTTCTTGCTCTTTCTTCCTTTTCATACAGTGTATTCATTGATTTGTCTTTGAGAGTTTCCCATATCTGGAATTTTGCTCATTCCATCCCTGCAATATCACATGACATGTTCTTCTGGTTCCCTCTCTTTCTGGAAACTCGTAGTTAGCTCTAGAGACTTTATCACAGTCACATTCTGTTTGTTCAGTGGCAAGAATATTTCATGGATGGTACTGAGTACTTTCACAAGGAGGCACATAATGCTTTGTTGTCTTTCTTTTTGCCATAATATGGCCATTACCTTGATCCACTATTGCATTAGGGGTGCAAAATGGTGAAATTCTGTTATTCTTTCCTCGTTTATTAGCTGGCATACTTCTACAAGGAGAAACTTTCTCTCATCAACTCTTGATTACCCTAAGATGCAATATGCAGGATAAATGCTTGATTCTTTCTCTTTATTTATTAGTTTTCCGAATAAGGAGCTGATTTCCTAGCACTCATTAACAGTGACCTACAAGGTTTGTATGTGTGTGTCACTGCGTTTTGTTTTATCTTATTTAGGACATACACATTCTTTATTCTATATAAGCTTCTGGCCCTGGAAATTGTATTGCAAGATAAAACCAACTGTAGAATATTAGGACAGTGGACTTGTTTTTCAGTAGATAAGTATATTTTATTGATAGATGATGTTGAATTTCTTGTGCTCACTTGCTTTTTTTTTGATAGAATCCTTGTACCACACAATTCACCAATTTAAAGTGTGCGATGCAATGGGTTTTAGTATATTCACAATTGTAGAACATTTTCATCACCTCAAGGAGAAATCCCATAACCTTTAACTGTCACCCACTATGTCCCTACCCCCTCCCCCACCTCTAAGCAACCACTAATCTACTCTCTGTTCTATAGATTTTTGTGTTCTGGACTTTCATACAAATGGAATCATATAATATGTGGCCCTTTGTAACTGGCATCTTTCACTTAGCATAATGGTTTCAAGGCTCATCCATGCTATAGCATATACGTGTAGTTTGTTTCTCTTTATGGTTGAATAATATTCTACTATGTGGTTATACAACATCTAGTTTATCCACTCATCAATTGATAGACATTTAGGTTGTTTCCACCTTTTGGCTATTATGAATTATGCTTCTATTGACATTCATGTACAACTTTCTGTGTGGACATATGTTTTCATTTTGCTTGGGTATATATCTAATCGTAGAATTGCTGGGGCATAGGGAAATTATGATTAATCGTTTGAGGAACTGCCAGACTGTTTTACAAAGCAGCCACACTGTTCTACATTCCCATTAGCAGTGTATGAATGTTCCAACTTCTGCATGTCCTCACCAGCATTTGTTGTTATCTGACTTTTTGACTCTAGCCATCCTAGTGAATGTGAAGTGATATCTCATTGTGCCTTTGATTTGCATTTCCCTGGTGAATGATCATGCTGTGCGTCTTTTCATGTGCTTATTGGCCACTCGGATACCTTCCTTGGAGGAATGTCTATTCAGATCCTTTGCCAATTTTTAATTGGATTATTTGGTTTTTTATTATTGAGTTTTAGGGTAGCTGGTTTTTAAAATTCGCCACATAGATGTATATTTGCAATATCCATTATTATAAACACAATGTTTTTTAAAAGTAATCTAGAAAAGGCTTACTTACAAATATAACCAACGCTTACAATTGTGTAGTTATGACCTCAGTGTATTAGGGTTCTCCAGAGAAACAGAACCAATAGAATATAAGAGGAGATTTATTACAAAGAATTACTCACGTGAATATGCAGACTAAAATATCCCACAATCTACAAGCTGGAGACCCAGGAAAGTCAGTGACGTAATGCAGTAGAGAGTCAGAAGGCCTGAGTACCAGGGGAGCTCGATCCCGATCTGAGGGCAGGAGAAGATGAGGAAGAGGAGATGAGTTGTCCCAGCTCAGCAGAGCAGGGGTGGGGGGTGAGAGGGGTGAGGTGTGAATTCTTTCTTCCTCCACCTTTTGTTCTATTCAGGCCCTCGCCTCAACCGATTGGATGGTGTCCACCACGTTGGGGAGGGCAATCTACTTCTCTGAGTCCACTGATGCAAATGCCAATCTCTCCGGAAAACACCCTCCCGGACACACCCAGAAACAATGCTTAATCCTGGCACCCCATGGCCAGTCAAGTCAACATATAAAATTAAGCATCACACTCAAGAATGAACTATTGCCTTCGTATTAATTACTTAACTAACTTTTAAAGATTCCAGCAGGTGACCTGAAGAAACATGGAAAAATGGAAAGCTAGAACTGACTGCAGTTTTTTAAAACTAAAATGTCTTCCCTAAATAACACATTGTTATTCAAAACAAAATAATTAATATTCTATAATATGATAGACTTTATAAAGACTTGAACATACAGTGTTTTATTGGATATATGTAGTACATAATTTACAACCGTGTTTTTAAATGAAGCTATAGTGCCATGCAGCCAGCATTATTGGATGATTAATCATTAATCCCTCTCAGTTGCTGCAGGGTTGTAGTAGATAGCAATATTAAATGATATATACACAAGAAGTGTTCCTGAAATTTGTGTTCTGCCTGTGAGGGTGTCCTTCTTCAACTCAGACTCCAGAGGAAATGAGTCTTTCCACATCTTTAAGATGTCCTTCCCATGGTTACAGTGCCCAAGAGAAAACTGACTGGACAGGGAGATTGCAGCCCCAAGGAGAGCATGGGTGCATAGCCCACTCGGGAGACCTTAGCGGCCAGCCAGTGCACTCAGCAAGGGAAACAGAAAGCTGAAGTGTTGCAGGAGTGTAGGGCGCGGTCAGCTAACTGCTACGCGGCAGGAAGCTGAAATAAGCTGAGTCATCCTTCCTGTGGCCACTGCGCTTGCGCTAAGTATACTAATGAGGTTTTAAAGTAGCGACCTATCCGATGCTGGCTCACAAATCGCACCATCGGCGAAAGCCAATCACAGAGCGACACATGTTCTTAATCCCTATATAAGCAGACTGCTATAGGATTGCGGGGTCTTCCTTCCATCTTTCTTCAACCAAGCTGTGCTCCAATAAAGTGTGATACGAGAAGAATCTTGCGTGTGGCGGCTCGTTATTCTGCTGGTCGGAAACGGCTCGCCGCAAGTGGTGCCGAAACCCGGGAACTTCGCGCCCTGCATGGAGGACCGATTCAGAACTCGACACACGGAGTGAACCGTCGGTGAGTAGTCCAGTCAGGTATGTTTTCAAGATAGCGCATCAGAGAATGAACAAACAGGGACTACGGTAGATAGGCCTGAAATTATGAAAAGAGAAAAAAGAAAACAAAAGGAAAAGCAAGAAACGGTGCCAGGATTATATCCAATCCTAGATGAGTTTAAGGAATTATATTTGTTTCAACCTGATATCTAATAGAGGGATAAGACGTAAGTTACAAGGCATGACCGCCCCTATAGAAGCCCGCGGAAATTTAAACCGCCGAGGCTTGGGTTTTTCTCAAGGGTCACTGAGTTTATGATTACATGGAGGACCACAACACCTGTGTGGGTACCTCAGTGGCCTTTGTCAAAGGAAAAGCTGGAGGCGGCATCCAAACTAGTGGATGAGCAGTTACAATTAGGGCATTTAGAACCCTCCCAGTCACCCTGGAATAATTAAGAAAAAATTAGGGAAATGGTGTAAAGATTGTTTCTTTTCTATTCCTTTGAATAGTCGAGATAAAGCCCCTTGTATGGAGTTGCTTGAACAGGCCTTAGGCGTTTTGATTAAATATTTAGGGAATGGGGGATTGTTTCTTGCTCCCGAGGGAATACAGAAGGGAGATGTTGTAAATTTTTAAGGAGCTGCTGTACATGGGAATAAGATAGTACCTCAAGAAATTGAGACTGGGACTGATTGCTTAGAAGCATTGAATGATTTTTGGAGGTTGCTTGGAGATGTGAATTGGATTCGGCCATATTTAAGTTTAACCCGCTTGGATCTAAAACCTTTGTTTAGTGTATTAGAGGGAAATCCTGATCTTAATTCCCCACGCCAATTGACCCCAGAAGCCCATCAGGCACTTCAAAAGGTAGAACAAGCTATTACAAATGCACAATTAGAACGCTGTGATGATTCTCAACCTGTTTGGATGTGTCCTTTTAATTTAATTTCCACACGCGCTCTAACAGCGCTAGACTTTACGACACAGGCTCAAGAGTTTCATAAGCTATATCATGTGTCATCTACAGTCTTAAGAAAAAAAAATTTAACATTACCAGAGCTTTGGCTAGGAATATTGTGAAGAGTTGTTCTGCTTGCGCCCAATTTTTGCCTACCCAAAAGACTGGGGTTAACCCCAGAGGCATTCTTCCAAATGAATTATGGCAAATGGATGTTACCCATGTTTCCTCCTTTGGAACGCTCCAATATGTACATGTTTCAGTGGATACCTGTTCTGGAGTGGTACATGCCACGTCTCTTTTTGGAGAAAAGGTTCAAAATGTTATTACCCACTGCCTTGAAGCTTGGGCAGCGTGGGGCAAACCCGCTAAGATTAAGACTGATAATGGCCCAGCCTATACTTCCAAAAGCTTTGCTCTTTTTTGTCAAAAAATGCAGGTGATTCATATTACAGGCTTGCCCTATAATCCACAAGGAAACTAATGAAAGCCTATTGTGAACGACAGGGTTTGTCAATGAGGCAGATCAGCTTAAAGAACTCTTAATAAAATAAAAAGGGGGAATCGCAGAGAACTGTACCCCTAGACAGAGACTTTCACTTGCCTTATTTACACATTTAAATGATGCCAATCAATGGAAGGGCCCGGATCGTGTTATTACTCGATCCAGGGGATCTCTAGTGTCTCCCCACAGGATCAAGATCCGATCTGGGTGCCATCAAGACTGACGAGAATTGTTGAAGAGAACTTCAGAGAAGATGCTGAGCTGGATGTTCCTGATGATTCTTAATCGAAGTCTTTGTATTAGTTGGAATTCCACAAAGGATTATTCAAATTGTGCAATTGAGTGCTGCCGGGCTGGAGCCCGTTGCCTTTGGAGATTTTGCCTCTTGGCTCTCTTCTGCCTTTTCCTTCTTTGGGGAGTGGGTGGGGGTAGGAATCTTTGGAGTCTGCTGTGTATTTGGGATTATGCTGTGTCTCTGGTTGGTCTGTCGTGTGCGCATCAGGGCACATCGAGATAGGGTCCTGCTCACTCAGGCACTTCTGGCTATTAAGGAAGGAGATTCTCCCGCAGCCTGGCTCTCCGCCCTGAATAATTCGAAATGATTGCCCTTGCACAGAGAGGCCTTGTCGCCATTGCACCTCTATAGGGAGTCATTCATTCATTGTCCTGATTGCCCTTGCACAGAGAGGCCTTGTTGCCATTGCACCTCTATAGGGAGTCATCCATTGTCCTGATTGCCCTTGCACAGAGAGGCCTTGTTGCCATTGCACCTCTATAGGGAGTCAGCCATTGTCCTGATTGCCCTTGCACAGAGAGGCCTTGTTGCCATTGCACCTCTATAGGGAATCAGCCATTATTCTGAGTCAGCCTTTGCACCCTGCAGCCCTTGTTGGCATTGCACGCAGGAAGGTGTCTCAAACATGCCAACGGAAAACTGCCCTCGAACAGTGAGCACATCATGAGGTGAACACTTGTACGGGCTACATTCTGCTTGGTGTTCTAATAAATAAAAAAGGGGGAGATGTAGGGCGCGGTCAGCTAACTGCTACGCGGCAGGAAGCTGAAATAAGCTGAGTCATCCTTCCTGTGGCCACTGCGCTTGCGCTAAGTATACTAATGAGGTTTTAAAGTAGCGACCTATCCGATGCTGGCTCACAAATCGCACCATCGGCGAAAGCCAATCACAGAGCGACACATGTTCTTAATCCCTATATAAGCAGACTGCTATAGGATTGCGGGGTCTTCCTTCCATCTTTCTTCAACCAAGCTGTGCTCCAATAAAGTGTGATACGAGAAGAATCTTGCGTGTGGCGGCTCGTTATTCTGCCGGTCAGAAACGGCTCGCCGCACAGGAGAAGTGAGGACGAGAGAATGGTCACATCTCAGGTCTTAGGCAAGTCCCTGGGATGGGCTGCCAAGTGAGGGTCCTTCAAAAGAGAGCCACAGTTAAAATGGGAGCAAGCTTTTTGAGAGGATACACATTCCACAGGCAGAACGAGGTGGTTCTCGGAAGGTGGGAGCGGGCCCCAGAGTATGGGGTTGTTAGTTTTTATGGGCTGGGTAATTTCATACTAACCAATGGAAGGAATATTATAACTATTTTAGGGAAGAGGTGGGGATTTCCAGGAATTGGGCCACTGACCACTTTTTGGTCTTTTATGGTTGGCCTCGGAACTGTCATGGTGTCTGTCATGGCACCAGTAGGTATGTCGTTTAGCATATGCTAATGTATTATAATGAGGCTCAAAGTCTGCCGGAAGTCGAATTTTCCACCATCTTGGGCCTAGTTGGTTCTAACCAGTTTTTCTCTGTATACTGTTTTTCTCAGTGGCTGTGTCCCCCTCTTCCTTCTTTTGACGACTGTGTCCTGTCCCCTTCCTGTTTCAGAAGCACCACCAGGCTCCTGATGATGCCCACACACAGCAAGGCAGCAGGCAACCAGCAGTTCTGCATACTGCTGGAGGGAGCACACACTGGAGAAAGTTATGACATCCTTGGTGAGGAAGAACTAGGGACTGGAGTTCTATGACACTCTTCAATTTTTTGTAGTTTGTTGCATATAATCTTGTAAGTAAACTCCAATTCTCTTTACTAAGAGTGGGCTTGCAGAAATAAGAGTCACAGATGTAGAAAATAAACTTATGGTTACCAGGGGTAAGGGAGGTGGAGGGATAAGTTGGGAGATTGGGACTGACATATACACACTACTATATATAAAATAGATAACTAATAAGGACCTACTGTATAGCACAGGGAACTCTACTCAACACTCTCTAATGGCTTATATGGGAAAAGAATCCTAAAGAGAGTGGATATATGTATATGTATAACTGATTCACTTTGCTGTACACCTGGAACTAACACAACATTGTAAATCAACTATACTCCAAAAACAATTAAAAAAAAAAAAAGAGTGGGTTTGATCCATCTCAACAAATTACTTTGTTGTCATCCTGAAGTTCTAAGTTAAAGAAGCTCTCTTAGTATAGACAAATTAGATGGACCACAGCTAACTGTTAAGTCAAGATTCTGCCCTTGGGGTGATCAATAATATATCAGCAGCCTCCCTTACAAAATGACTAAGGCAGCTACAAGGGTATATTACTCATAGAAAATATTCTTAAATGAAATATACCAAAACATTGGTGTCGGTATATTTTGAGTGTTGGTCTTATAAGAGTATTTATCCTACTTTTTTCCCTTTTCCAAATTATGTTCAAAGGGCAAATTTTTATCGTTTTTTGTTTTTGCGGTATGGGGGCCTCTCATTGTTGTGGCCTCTCCCGTTGCGGAGCACAGGCTCCGGACGCGCAGGCTCAGCGGCCGTGGCTCACGGCCCCAGCCGCTCCACGGCATGTGGGATCTTCCCGGACTGGGGCACGAACCCATGTTCCCTGCATCGGCAGGTGGACTCTCTACCACTGCGCCACCAGGGAAGCCCCCCAAAGGGCAAGTATTTTTAAATGAAAACTAATAAAATAAAAAATGAAAATGAAGTTTAATCCTAAATGATTCATATTTCTTATAGTTTATAGTTGCACTATCTAACCTTGAAATATTGACCAAAAAATTACTCCTACTCCAAAAAGATAGGTTATAGAAAAACATTAGCTGGGTATTTGCCTATATAACATCATATCTGTTGAGGTTTTAGAGAACTAAGCCCTTTTTTCCCCTCCAGAGTTTAAAACCGACTGAGAGACACAAGAGTTAGTTGAAAATCAAAACTCTTTTCTTGATTCCTACTAAGGCTGGATTAGAGAATGTGGCTTTACATCTGTGACCACAGTGGACTCACTCACATGTTGCCCCAAATTAAACTTATCTGCCTGGTCACAGGAAGAGCTGGAAAACCAAAGGCTTTCCTCTCAAGGATGGATGGTGCCCTGCAACTATACTACGTGGGGAGCCAACCAGAGGACATGTTTTCTGCAGACAGCTGGGCCAAGAGGTAAGTGAAGTCCAAAGGGGCTGAGCCATGAAGGCCCAGTTCTTATGCCCAAACAAACCAGAGGTAGAGGGCTAGAGAGAGACTGGGAATGTTACTTTAAGGAAAGCCTTCTATATGGAACTACGAGACCAGGGGAAAAGAAGAATCTCAACCCACCTGCAACATAATAAATGGTAAAAACTTCATTCAGATAACTAAGGCTATGTGACCCTAAGAAACAGTTTTGACTATTTCCTAAACGAAATTAATAAAACTTTTGGTGTCAAGTCAATGCAAAACAAAACAAAACAAAAAACAGTCATTAAACAGAAGTAGCTCTTGTATTTTGAAAAGAAATAAGAGTTTTCTTTTTAAAATATGCAACAATAGGGACTCCCCTGGTGCCACAGTGGATAAGAATCTGCCTGCCAATGCAGTGGACATGGGTTCGATCCCTGGTCCGGGAAGATTCCACATGCTGCGGAGCAACTAAGCCCGTGCACCACAGCTACTGAGCCCACACGCCACAACTACTGAAGCCTGCACACCTAGAGCCCGTGCTCCGCAACAAGAGAAGCCACCGCAATGAGAAGCCCATGCACCGCAACGAAGAGTAGGCCATGCTCGCCACACTCGAGAAAGCCCGCGCACAGCAACAAAGACCCAACTCAGCCAAAAATAAATAAAATATGCAACAATATATTTAATTGCCTTATGCTTCTTTCATATTCCACCAGTTAAGTGTCTTGCCCATGAAAATTAGAAAAAACATTATTATGCCTAATAGAATTATTTCTCCCTTCCCTAAACACTACTTAGCCAGAAACAAAGACATAAAAACGTCTTGAAAAGAGAGTAGAGAAACTGTTGTTTGTTTTTAAAGAAGTTAATCCAGTGTGTAAAGCTAGTAAGGAAAGCCCATCCTCTTAGCTGGAGTTGCATAACCTTCAAAGAGTCCCTGGAGAGTCATAACCAGGTATGTTGATTCAACACCCACACATGCTGTGCGCAACTTCTGGCCTTCATCCAGGCTCCTCGGGACAAGGTGTCTGCGTGTGTCTGAGTGCCGCCCAGGAGATGCCGGGGAAGGAGCTATTCACGTAGCAATTTCAGTGTTCAAGCCTGTTGCACCATGGTGCCCCACTCAGGCATTAAACTAAATCCGTTTCCACATTGCAGTGCTACTGAACCTGAGGAAAAGAATCTTCCAATCAGTCACAAGCAAATATCTCTGCTTAGGAGCAAACAGAAGTCCAGGAATGAGCACAGAGTCTTCCACAGTCATCGCTGTTGGCAGCCACAGGCTGTTAGCTGGGGCCTTTCTTTACTGAAAGACCTTGAGTTTCTTTCAGCCTCTCTGTCCTTAGCTCAAAAATACTGAGGCTGGGGCTTCCCTGGTGGCGCGGTGGTTGAGAGTCCGCCTGCCGATGCAGGGGACACGGGCTCGTGCCCCGGTCCGGGAAGATCCCACATGCCGCGGAGCGGCTGGGCCCGTGAGCCATGGCCGCTGAGCCTGCGCGTCCGGAGCCTGTGCTCTGCCACGGGAGAGGCCACAGCAGTGAGAGGCCCGCGTTCCACAAAAAAAAAAAAAAAAAAAAAAAAAAAAAATACTGAGGCTGGATTCATCAGCCTGGAACTGTGTTGAAATTCTACTGTTCTTCAGTTTCTTTCTATCCAAGTATTCCTATGGAAATTCAATAAATTAAGGTGAAAATTATGTTGGTGATTGATTGCTCTGTTAATGCCAATTCAAAAAAAGATGCTTGTAAGGTAGGCTTCTGTGCATGCATGTACACACACACACACACCCCACTCACAAAGCAAGGAGCTTGAATTATTTCAATTGTTTGTTCACACAGGCCCAAATTACTCAACCTTGCACTTCATGCTGCTGCTATTGACATGTTAATTGTACCAAGTTGTTTTTAGTTCTTTCAAACTGTCCTCATCTCTCTTTAAGTGGAACAGATTTCTAAACATGGGTCCTCAAAACAGGATGTTTGAGCCAGCGCAGTACGCTCCAGGGCATGTAAGAGCTAAACACGCTGATACGCTGAGTATGTGCCTGAAAGAAGGATGTGTGACACAGGGCAATAAATAGTGGTTGATAGAAGGAAAAAGTGCTGAAACATTGAAGGGGAATACATTTTTCATTAAATGGAATCGTATTTTGTGGGTTGTAGGACAACTACCTATTTAGGACCATATTTTTAGAAGAACATTGGATTTAGTTCCCAAGTAATCTGCCACTTACTGTGTAACTTTAGGCAAGGTCCTTAAACCCTCTCTTTGAGTTTTAGTTTCTCCTCTGAATAGTGTAGATAAAACACTCACCTCAAAGGAGGTTGGTGCGCATTGAATAAGAGACTCTATGTAAAAGTGCCTGACACAGTATCTAAAATACTCAAAAGTTATCTGGATATTATCAATAAAATAATTATTTTATCATCAGAGAAATCCTTTTGAAATGCAAATAATAATCATCACTGATTGTGTATGTGTGTGTGTGTGTGTGTGTGTGTGTGTGTGTGTGTGTAATTTTAAAAACTGAGTCTTATTTTAAATGTCCCCAGGTAGGAGATATTCATCATTCTGTCACACAGGGCACCCACCACTCAGAGAGAAAACATCCCCACCTCCACATAGACACATTCAGTTCTTCTACAAGGAGCAGTCCTCCCCAACTCCCAATGCCCCAGTGTTATCTCATACTACCTTTTCCAGTGACAGAAATCAAGGATTAAAGGACCATTTTACTCCTTCTATTTTAAGATAGCGTTTCCAGAAACCATTAAAGGTAGAAGAAAATTCTTCCCGTTTCAAAGATCTACAAAGGAGCAGCAGATTCAACGTCTCCTGCTAGAAGCTCTGCAGAGTCTTCATTTGCTGTTTCAAATATACTTTTGATTTCCCTGCTGTGGCACAAGCCTGCACAAGCTCCAGAGGGCAAGCTTCCCTCAAACAAAGTAAACGTTAAAACTTTAGCTTCCAGCCTAGAGCTGGACATACAGGGAAGGATGCAAAAAATTTAAAAGGGAAAATAAGGAACAAGCACCATGTCTAGAGTCAGTCTCCATAACTGAGACTCAGTTTCTCTTTCTGCAAGGTAAGTACAATGGCCTTCCCTGTCCCCTCTGGTTGTTGGGAGGACCACATGGCTATGAGTGGCAGCAAAGCATTATCCAAATGGAATGCACAATTATTAACCACCATGCATGTGACAAATACTAACTGAGATCACCGTTCCAGGCACTGAGGATTCAGCATTAAATATGCCCCCGGCCAGCCAGCTTCCTAAGTAATAGTAAAGTAATTTCAGTTTGGGATGAGTACTAGGTGGGAAATAAACAGAGCAATGTAATTAAAAAAAAAAAAAAAGCAGAGGGAAATGGGAGTGGCTCTACCTTAGTTAGGCCTCTCAGGATGGGGATTCTGGAGCTGAGACCTGAGGGAAGGGAAGGAGCCAGCCACAAGCAGATCTGGGAGAGGAGATTTCCAGGCTGAGAAGAGCATCTGCACAGGTCCTGAGATGGACATAAGCTTGCCGTGTCAGTGGAATACGAAGATGGCCAGTGTAGCCAGAACACAGTGAGCAAACCAGAGACGAAAAAAAAGGTGAAGTCAGAAAATAGATGGAAGCCAGGGCATCGAGGTCACGGTAAAGATTATTTCAGAGACCTGCCAAAATGCACACGTTTCTGAGAACCTATTTAATTGCCTCGGCACATAAGAGGCACTTAACAAATATTTATATTAGTTGGATTTCCTGTGAATAATGCCTTGGATACATCTGTGATTAACAGCCATCTAATTGACCAGGGCTCTAAGCAACCGGCAGATGTACCAACAAAGCCTTTTTTAAGAGGACAGCATGCAAATTTCTTCCCGGGGAGCAGAATCCAGAGGCAGCCTCCTTATCCATCTTGAGAGAAACCTCTCCTATCCCATTGTAGATCCCAGATCCCACCAGCCCCTTGCCAAATAGCAGGAACTGAGCTCAAGTTTAGTACCATATCTTCTGGGTCCAAGGCCTCAGAAACCATCCCTGGAGTAGTGGGGTAGAGGACGGACCACCTATTCAAGGCCCCTTCTTTGCTCCTTACTAGCTATGCAAACTTGAGTGAGTTAGTTACCTAGTAATAATATAAGAAATGTTTATATAGTGCTTTACATGGGTCAGGCTCTGTTCTAAGGACCTGACTGTATTAACTCATTTAATCTTGTGTTTCACCATCTGTAAAGAGAGGATAATAACAGTACTTAGATCATAGGCTGAGATGCCAGGTATAACATTTAAATACCATAAATGGTGTTCCCTTCTTCTCCTCTAAAGACTAAAATGGATTCCTTCAAAAGCACTAGTAGAGATAAAGTATATAAAGCAGCTGGCCACAGTGGGCGCTCAACATATTATAGTTATAATGACAGCAATGTTATCAATTCTCCCCAGTGAAGCAAGCCCTAGTTCATCTGAAGGGCCAAAGCCCTACTGAGCAACTTACAGAGCCAGCTATTTGGGGTACCGTTTTACTGATAACTTATCTTAGAAGCTGATTGAGAGCCTGGCACAGAACAGATGCTCAGCTGAGGCACAGTTTCACTATCAGACCAGGAACGTCATTAAAAGGTAGCTATCTAACCTCAGAGAAAACACCTGAATATCAACTATAGAAAAAAAATCTAAATTTTGTGTTGGCGGCATTCTCCAGTGTTCAAACCCGTCCCTCGGTTACAACTGGAAAATGAGGAGGGGCCTGGTGCCTGTCAGCCATGTCAGGACCCATCTCAGAGTAAGAGGGAATAGCAGTGTTACAGCCAAGCAGAAGAAAGGGTCAGGGGAGCTTGGCTCAGGCAGATGGGCCCACAACAGTGAGAATAAGCTCTGGTAATGATGGGAGGAAGTAGAAAGATCTTTCTCTCATAAGCAAAGATCTCTCAAGCAAGATGTGCCTGTGTATCAGTATATTTGTACAGTTTCAGTATACAGTAGAAATCCTGTATCCCTCCCTGGCTAGCTTCACACACAACACACCCGGGGGAATAAGAGTGGTCTCCTCCAACCGAGCTGGCCACAAGCCCTCACCTTGGAAGAAGGATACTTTGGGTATAATACCTATATCAACAAAGACCTCTGTGAAATGACTAGACTTGAGAGCCTCAACATATCCATCCATTGGCACCTGCCAGTAGTTAGAGGTGTATTGTCTCAGCAGATAAGCAGGCTCCTGTCTTAGGAAACTGAGAGCGGAGGTCAGAGGTAGGACACAGATCAGAAGAATCTTTGTCAGTCCTAAAACAGGCCAAAACAAAAACACAAAACACTAAGGTTTAAGAAAAAAAATCAGAACAATGGCTGCCTGGGGGGATTGACTGGAAAGGTACATGAGGGAACTTCTGGGGACCTGGAAATTCTATATTGTGATGGGGTATAAGTTACATGGGTGGTGTATCCATTTGTCAAACTTGTACAGCTAAGAGCTGTGCATTTTAATGTATATAAAGTTTACTTTAAAATCTGTGAAAAAAATAAGAATGGAGTGGGGAGGGAGAGGAGAGGTATACATAATCTAGAAATAGCAGCATGGAATGGGTACAGGAGCGTTCATTATACTATTCGATTTCCTTTGTATATGTTTAAAACTTTCCATAATAAAACCCCAAAGCTTGCCTTTGTCAGAAGAGTTATAACCAGGGGCCAGGAAGGGGCGATGTGGGATGAGGGCGCATAAGGTCAAAGGGCAGCATGGGGAATGGACCAGAAGTGCCCAGGGGTGGGGTGCCCTTTGTCTCCTGCACATTTCTTGTCAAATTTAGTCCTGCATGTTGCATATTCTTTGTCTTGTTGATCTGATCCTTTTCCTTTGAATTTTCTAGCCATGCAAGAGGAAGCTAATACTTTTTATGTATTTGCACAGACCACTGTCTTAACAGTCACAAGCACTCTAAGGGGAGGGTAGAAGGTAAATGTTTAAATGTGTCCCAGGCCAGGCCTGCTCGTACCCAGTGAGAGACTTCAGGGCAGAGGGACCCACAAACCCAAATTTCTTGAGAAACCTCCACACGAAGATCATATTCCCAGAAGAGATTGTCACCAAACAAAAACTTGGGGGTGGGGATGGGTTAGTGAATAGCCTTCATGCGTAGATGGATTTCTCCACCAGAGGTGGGGCTGACAGACTGAGGCCTGCAAACTCATGGAAATTAGCAGTAATGAGACATAAACAGTCAAACCTCAAAATAACATCTCTGGCCTTTAGAATCAACACAGCTCTCCTGTCAGCCTGCACCTGGCCTGTCCGGCTGGGTCCAGGAGCCAGTGGGGTTAGAGGCCCCTTTTAACAACTGCCAAGAGCACATTACTCACGGCCAGGATGTCAGCCTTTTATGTTGCCACAAGTGGCCCAGCCGTTGTTCGGGCCTGGCGAGGTCCATCGACGGTGTTTCCCAGGGCTGAAGCTCTGCGCTCTGATTTTTCCATCAGCTCCAGTTTGTCCAAGTGTCACCAGTGTACACTGAGCAAGCCCCCTCTACTCCTGTGCTGGCCTGCAGCCATGCTCACTGCCAGCCCACATCCTCCGGTCGATGGAGAGACAGGGCAAGAGGCTGAAGTTAGAACAGCAAAGGGCAACAACTTCGCTCGAAGAACTGATCCACCTTGTCAGTGCCTGGGTCCCTAATATGGTGTCAACAGCTGGGAGGTGCCAGTTGAATGCAAAAAGCCTGCAGAGAGCATACCTGTGAAATTGCAAAAAGGCCTGATTGTAATCCTTGTGTTTGAAATACACTCTTGAAATGGGTCAGTGGCTTGAATGGATGGGTGGCTGTATTAGATTAAAAGAGTCCCACCTGGACTTCCCTGGTGGCACAGTGGTTGGGAGTCCGCCAGCCAACGCAGGGGACACGGGTTCGAGCCCTGGTCTGGGAAGATCCCACATGCCGCGGAGCAACTAAGCCCATGCGCCACAACTGCTGAAGCCCACGCACCTGGAGCCTGTGCTCCGCGACAAGAGAAGCCACTAAAATGGGAAGCCTGTGCACTGCAACGAGGACCCAATGCAACCAAACATAAATAAATAAATAAATTTAAAAAAAAAAAAAAAAGTCCCACCTATATCAAGTTAGTAAGGTCCTTCCTGGATCAGTGGGGCCTGGCAAGATTGGATTTGGGGTTAAATGCTAACGGGGTCATCAGTATCTGATGATGATGATAACTTATATTTATTGCAGTTATTTGTTTACCGTCTTTTTTCCTTCTAGACTTTAAATTCTTCAAGGAGTTTGTCTGTCTTATTCACAGCTATGTCTCTGGGATCAAGCCCAGAGAAAATCCTCAAATAAATTTTTATTGAATGAAGGGACATGTTGAATTTTGACTCTTCAAGTTACCACAGCCTCTGAGGGCCTGGCGGCACTTCACATGACACCAGGTTCCTATGGCAGGAGACATCCTTAGCTGGGGAGCCAGGAGACCTTTCTAAACCCCTTCTCCCTTTCTCTCTCCCACTGTAGAGGTTGGAAGGTCTCCCTTGCAGTTAGGGGTCTGGCCAATAACACATAAGCGTGAGTCTGCTGGGTACTTTTGGGACAGAATTTGCTTCCTGATTTAAAAAACAAAAAAAAGTCAGACAAAAGAAGAGAACTTGGAGAACTTGCTGGTATTGCTCTTTCTCCCTTCTTTTTGCTCTGAATGTAGACTGAAAATCCAGACACTCTGACAGTCATCTTGCTTCCAATAGTGACAAGCCTGGGGAGGAAAATGCAACTTCTAAGGTTTATAGAGCAGAAACACAAAAATAACCCAGGTCCTTAGCCTTCACTGAGTCACAGAATCATCCCTGGAACCACCTACCTCTAGCCTTCTTGTTAACTGAGATGATATAAACATTTGTACTGTTTGAGCCACAATTAGTCTATTTTCTATTCCCTACAATCAAATACTTCATAACTGGTACTTTTCTAATTTCCACATTAGATAGATAGGACAGAGACTGTGTTTTATTCATCTTGTTATTCCCAAGTACATAGTTCTGAACCTGGTACACAGTAAGAGCTCAATAATTATTGAATAAATGAATGAATCAGTGAACTAACAAATCAAGAAATGAATAAGAAGTGATTCAGGAATCATTTATTGAGCTTCTATTATATACAAGGCATTGCTGGTTGCTGAGTGAGGGCTGTGATTAGAATGTATTATTTAGCTGAATATTTTAGAGGAATAGTATTCTATAAGGTATTGGTTACAAACTATTGTGAACCTTGGTTCTTGCTCTTTGATTTCTGTAAATTATGGTTTTTCAAAGTGCGTGCTGTTTGCCTATTTTCTTAATGCACACATACTCATTTGTTTTTAAAGTCTGAAGGAAAGTAACTGTTCCTCTATTATGTTTATTAGTGGAACTCTTTCTATGAAATATGGAAGCTATTTTTCATCTTTGAATTAGCGAAAATTGGTTCCGCTGAGGATTGACAAACTCTGGCTGTTTGCTCACATCATTTCATTGAGAGCACTAGGATACACACTATCCGTGGGTTTTCAAAATGTTTGATGTTTGGAACTTTTAAATTAAAAAAAAATGTGGAGCCTTGATCAAATGGAAAAGTTTTAAATATATCTAATACAAATTGTAATGAAGCAAAATTTATACTAGCTTACAATCAATGACCCATGAGAGGAGAAGGTCTAACATAACAAAAAGAACAGAAAAAAATGCAAATATTATGTTAATAAGTCTGGGGATTAAGTTTGTGGGAGTTATAATAAGTTTTCTCTTCCTGGCATGCTGATCTTCAGCAGGGCCCAAGTGAAACAAGTGTAATGAATTTTGCATCAACAGGTGGCAACACTTGTTTGCTTTTTAGAGTGGGCCTTGATTGCATTTCAACAAATGCACTGATAGCTGGTGAAGACGAATATATTTTTTAAAGCAACCACATCTAGAAATAACATCCTCATGCAAACATAAAATGAGAACGGTGACAGAAGAAATCATAGAAACAAACGAATAAGCCTGAAACCTAGCACTACTTGAGAAAATGGCCCAAGAAACCCCAGGGACATTTCCTCAGACAAAGATTGATTTTCCGTGAGCTGAAACTACCTAGAGTCCCATGGTAGGAGAATAAATGGTCATGCAGCCTAGATCTGTGAACAACCTATTCAGGGACCAATGGATTCCTTCCCAGGATTCTTTTTTTAAAAAGGGGAATACTGCGCTTCCCTGGTGGCGCAGTGGTTGAGAGTCCGCCTGCCGATGCAGGGGACACAGGTTCGTGCCCAGGTCTGGGAAGATCCCACATGCCACGGAGCGGCTGGGCCCGTGAGCCATGGCCGCTGAGCCTGCGCGTCCGGAGCCTGTGCTCTGCAACGGGAGAGGCCACAACAGTGAGAGGCCCGCGTACCGCAAAAAAAAAATTAAAAAATAAAAAGGGGAATACGGATAGCCATTAAAAATTTTAAGTTTGGAGTACCAGCCAAGTCATGGAAATGCATATGTGGAATAAAGTTAAGTGAAAAAAGCAGAACATGAAACTGTATGTATACACGGATTACAGCTTTGCAGAAACTCACGTGCATACGCTAACAGTGATGGAAGAGAATCTAGAGGCATGTCAATGGTTTTATGTTGAGCTAGCCAGTTCTTTTTCCTTTTCCTTTCTTCCTTTTGGAAGTTGTTTAGATTCATGATATAAGAAAAAAGAAAAACCGTAGCACTAAAACCGTCCATGGTACCCTGAAAGATTTGTCAGGCTTTCTTATGGGGCTCATGGAGGTTGGAGGGCCCAGAGAGCTCATGTCAAGGAAGCAGGGAAGCATGAAGACAAGGATGCTCTTGTTGCCCCTGAAAACTCTGAGGAGAGAGTTCCCCTCACTTGGCAGGCCTCGCACCTTGCCTCCTCAGACTGCAGTTTGGACAGCAGGGAGAACACTTGTCTGTTTGTGAACAAAGGCTGATTGCTTCCATTGTCAATAAACAAACATTATCTGCTTCTGTTTCTCTGCTAAATTGAATTTCTGCGTACCCTATCTAGTTATATAGAGACTTTATGTACACAGGAAAAAGAAATGACAAGGTTGCGTAAGCAGGCAGCCCTGGGTAGAGTTGTGACGTTAGTACAGTTTTATTTCTTGGGGATCCTTGCTTCTTTTATGCATACTTTTCTCCCCTTCCAAAAGCCCAGGTGGCTCATGAAGCCACTATTTTCATCTTTCATCAACCTATTCAGGAGCCAATGGATTCCTTCCCAGGATTCTGTTTTAAAAACAAGAGGGGCAGGGGGTGGAGATAGACAAAGGAATGAATCATTATAGACTGAATTTTGGGCATGGAGGTAGGGTCTATATTTGGGAATGAGAACTTTAAATCATACTAGGTAGACAACTGTCCTTGTAAAAGCTAGAAAAGAGGAAGAAAGAGTTTGATTTACTGGCTCAAGGTCAAATGACTAAAAAGAGGGAAAGTCAGCATTAGAAGTGAGGTCTGTAGAAAGCGGTAGGTGTAGTGAGAGGCTGCAAGAGTTCAGGGGAATGGGGGTGAACCCAGCTTTCTTTTCCCATAGGAGAGTAGAATCTGTGATGGTTTCCTCCAACGGCTGAGCCCTGTGGCCACAAAATGCCTCATGATTGTTGCTGGTGGGTGACACAGTGTGATGCCAATCAGAAGGAAGAGGACAAAATCCTCCAGTTTTTTTTTTTTTTTTTTGGTCTTTTTGTGGTACGAGGGCCTCTCACTGTTGTGGCCTCTCCCATTGCGGAGCACAGGCTCCAGAAGCGCAGGCTCAGCGGCCACGGCTCACGGGCCCAGCCGCTCCGCGGCATGTGGGATCTTCCCGGACCGGGGCACGAACCCGCGTCCCCTGCATCGGCAGGCAGACTCTCAACCACTGCGTCACCAGGGAAGCCCGAATCCTCCAGTTTTGATACAGTGGAGAGGGACAAGGGAAGAGACCAGGAGAGAAACTTACTCGTACCAATTTTTCAAAGCTAGAGTCCACTGGTAGGTTGTCCTGCAATGAGAACCATGTTGCCAAAGATTCCAAAGTCTCCAAACCTTCTCCAGGGTAGCCACAAGAAGGTCAGATTGGCTGGACAGAGTGGGTGCTCTTCAAAGACCACCATCCATCAGGTTCTGATTGCCATCTATCCCTGTGCCCCAGCCTGCCGTAGCTCCCCTGACAATCCCTAAGACAAAGTTAAGGTTAGTAGTCATTTATCTTTCAGTTAAAAACTACAAAATAAAACATCCAGACCTGCAGTATCACAAGGCATAAAAAGACACTTTTTGAAAATTTAAAGAGCAATACACGAATATTCTGCAAAAAATTCATGGGCTTTCTCGAGATCATTGAGCAGATTGGCAGCAGAACTGTACTGTGTGCTTCACGCGTTCATTTATCTGAGCGACCCAGGTTTTGAGGAAATACTGATATAAAATCCTTAGCAATTTACGCTATAGAAGGCAGCCCCCATAGCATTCAATGTCAAGAATCTAAACGCATTCAAATGCCTCTAATTTTAAGGAGTTTTTTTTCAGTTCCCCTTTCCATATGAAATTTGTATTGTTGTTGGCCCAAACACCACTTTTTGATTGCCCTTGCTGCTTGCTGAGAATGCAGTCTCTAAAGCACTCTGTTTAATCTTTGAATCAGCTCAGGAAGATGGAATTACCATCCCTGGAAAACTGCAGTTTTGTTTCAAGAAACTCACTGCAGCTGCAACAATAAGATGGAAATGTGACTGGCCTGGAGGAGGAGAGGATTAAAGGTATGGGATTAAGAAAGCCTTGCTTGCCCCAGTGAATAGAATGATCACATAAATCACAGGCTAACTTTGGCTCCACGCAGCTCGTATTGAAGTATGTCGTGTCACAGACTCCCCATAATTAGGATTTGTCATCTTGAGCATCAGGATGGAGGACGCAGATGCCAAAGAGGGGCCGGAGGGAGAACAGAGGATGAGGAGGAAATGAATAATTTTGGTGATGGTGACTACTATTTTGATAGGAACCAGAATGTCTGTAAGATTTCAAGAACCATGTACAAGGGCAAGAGCTGTTGGAAATGTGCCTTCCAACTTCAAAATGTGCCTAACCATAAGAACGCTGATAAGCACCGGGGGAAGAGCAGCTGGAACTCTGCAGGCTGCTTGTGTTTCCTTTCTTGATATTTATTCCGAGATCACATTTGCAGCTGCCTTTATCTGCTCCTTAGAAGTTCTTATATTTGGGGAATCATTAATTGTAAGATAAATACCTACTCACTGACATGGAAATGTAATATATCAGCCAGCTACAGAACTAGTTGTCTGCTAATGCATCTAGAGTGAATCTGGAACTTTCCACCCTACCCAGGATGTCATTTATGGAGACTCAAGTTTACGCACCTCGTGTTGCCTCCACATTAGTGCCCTAGGCTAAGACACTAGAAATAATGCTCTTTTCAAGAGAAAATTTTTTAAATTATGTTACCCAGTAATATGGATGGGGACATGAGAAGAGGTTTTTGAATAAGAGCCAGAGCCCTGAAGGAATGACCAGCAGAGAAGAAATAGCATTGTGAATACAGTTGTAAGAGCAAGGTGGTTGAGAAGTAAGGTGTAGCCTGATCTTGTTAAAATGGGGTCAACACGTGTTGGGATTTGGGGCAACACAGGAAGAAGTTCGAGGACAGAGGTGAAACCATGAGGAAACTGACCCCAGCATATCTAAGGCACAATGTCTCAGGATGCAGCAAGCTGAGGTGTGGTCAGTACCAGCTCTGTAGCTGGCTAATAAATTACATTCCCATGTGAGCGAGTATCGACCAAACCAGTAGGTAAGGCAAGGTGCCGAGAGGATCCAGGCAGCAGCTGTGGGTAGTAGTGTGGGTGATCTACAGGGGTCACTGGACCAGAATCCAGACCAGGCTGTCTAAGGGCCATGGCCAAGCAAAATGAAGTTCACGGTGTGTCCCAGGTATATACAGAACCAGAATTTCAAGGCTGGGTAACCAAGCAGCTATCGAGCTGGAATCAGGACATCTAGATAGGCCCAGTTCTTAGAGAGTGAACGTGATGACACTTCCACTTTGGGGCTACATTAAGGCCCGGGCTCAGCCTTTGAATGTGAGCTCCTGCTGATAATTCAGCTTCATTCCAAATCACACTGGAAGGCAGGGCTGAGGCTGCCTGTTTCTTTCACGTCCTGGTCAGGTTTAGACCAGACGTTGGCCCTGTAGTAGACAAATGCCATTTGTCTGCCCAACAGTTCTTACTTTGGGTATGACTTCTCCATGGCTCAATGTGATTTGGGTACTGCCCTCCCCAGTGCACACGGGTGGGAATGTGACTCAGGTCTGGCCAATCAGATCACTTCATTCCCCCTCCCACACCGATTTCTCCAGAGATAGCATATGGCACCAGCTGACCCATCTCTTCTATTGAAGGTCTTCTCCCAATACTGGCATTTACTGAGTACTTACCATGAGCCAGGAACTGCTCTAAAATGCTTCAGATGCATTTAATCCTCATATCGATTCAATAAGGTAATGCTGTTATCTCCCCTTTACAGATAAAGGAACTGAGATAAGTATAGAGTAATTTGTCTAAGATCACACAGTCTGTCTCTAGGTGGCAGAGACAGACTATATAATTAGGCAGTTTTGTCCCAGAGTTTAAGCTACTGATGTGCAAGGGAAAACACACCTGCTTCCACTGGGATTGTAAACTTACAAGGACTATGTAAACTGGAGATACAAATGACCATCTTCCCAGGCCTCAGGATGGGAGTTGTCTGCAGTAGAGGAGAATGAGGCTTTACATTATGAGTAGGAGAGAGAAAAAGAGAAAGAGAGAGAGATTGAAAAGAGGCCCTCATCATGTGGCTTGAGTTCCTGGATCTAGGTGTGCCTGAAGCTGTTCAACCCATGGACTTTTCAGTTACAGGGACCAGGAAACGCCCTTTATTGCTTAAGCTAGTTAGAGTCAGGTTTTTGTCATTTGCAAATAAGAGTCCTGACTAACACAGGCTTGTCTGTAGGGTACTTCCGTATGCACTGGGAGGATTGGGGAAGTTGAGAACAGAAGAGATGAGTCAGGATGTTAAAAACACGTTGGCATCCTATGACATTTGTACAATTGCTATGGCATTCTGTGGCTCCAGTTGTGTGCCCTGCCTCAGGGATGGTCTATAGACATACTGACTATCCCTCCCCAGATATAGTCCACTGACCCCTGGAGAGAGGTCTAAAGTTAAAGCAATATGGGGCTATCACCTCATGAGGAGAAAATATTTGATCTGCCTTATCAATGCCTGGGTTTATAGCACACTGCAAATAACCTGTAGAAAGCTGGTTGAACACATAAAGGCCACACCTGTGAAACTATAAAAAGCGAGATAATTGCAATGCTTGTGCTTTGCAATACCCTTACATGCCTCCTTTTAAAAGGTGGGGGGATTGGGTGATTGGTTGGTCGATCCCTCAGGAATAACTAGTATGTTTTATACTTGTTCCACCTTTGACTAGTTAAACGTGTCCTTTCTAGGTTCCTGGGCTTACAGAGAAGTGGGCCTTGCTGTGGTTTGGCCTTGGGGCTAATACAAGTGAAACTCTTACAACAGCATCTGGGCACATAGTAAGTGCTCATTAATCTTTGGTTTTCCAACAACTTCAGTATCTGGTATTACTTTTCTAATGAACAGATTACGTGGTAGAATGAGTAGGGAAGGGTTTAACAGCTGGATGAACTATTGAAAGTCTCTAATCAATACTCCCACACGTGGACAAGTTTTAGAGCTGGAAAGCTTTTAAATTCAAAGATCCGAGAAACCGAGGTTAAGTGAATGCCCAGGTCACAGAGCTGATGAGTAACTATGGCAATTAAAAGATCAGGCTACCACAATTAAATTATGACAGCCTCTCAGTTTACATTGACAATGAGAACAATTAAATCCCTCTACTTTTTGACAATCTTTAATCTTTAACATCTGAATTAATTATCACCTTTTTCCCTGTCATCAAATGAACTAGTTTGGAAATCAGAAAGTGCTTGGTCAGCAAGAAACTGTAGAACGTCGTAGCCGAAAGGAACTTTAGAAATCAAATAGGGATGGGAAGGCAGGGTTAAACAGATATCTCTCCTGTAGGACCCCTCAGTGCTAACATGACTTTTGATTGTCCGGTAGGGAATCTTGTATATACCTTTCTCAAGTTTATTTGACAATGGAATCGTTTTCCTCAGGAAAGTTATTAAAATCTTTCAGTGTCCCGAGTCCCTGAGTAGGCACACGTTTTATTCTATAAATCCTAATTATTTTCCTGCTAGCTGAGGCCCAGAGAGACAGAACCTTCATTTTCTTTTCAGTGCACTTCAACTCCCCTCACTACTGGGGTTTCTGACCTCTAGATCCCTCCCATGCTTTCAGCGTATGGGGGAGAAGTTGGAAATTGCAGCTGCCGCCCCAGGCCCCCAAACTCCCCTCCCCACTGCAGCTTTGAATTCCCTCCACGTGTAATTATAAAGTATGTGTTCAGTTATCTACTTTCCCTGTTCCATGCAGAGTGTGTTACTGAATAATACGGCTCACAAGTAAGCCCAGCTTTCCTGCTGCAAGGTCTGAATTAAAAAGTTTACAACCCTGTATCATCCCAGTTTAAAAAGAAACCACTACTTATATAGTTTTCTTCAAAAAAATAGAAACAAAGGTTCTCTGTCCTCTCAGAAATGCAAACAACATTGTAAAATTAAGACTTTTACATGGATTTTGTTGTTTCTGACGGCCCTAAATGGCCTCATTTAGAAAGGTAGAAAATACAATGCCTATGTTTCTTGAATTTCCAGGAACCGAGTCTGGCAGCTGGTTCACAGTTGTCTTTTAGAGTATGAAAGCAAGAAAAATTATAACCAAAGTGGTGTCAATTTGCTCTATTTATCTTGGGAATTAACTTTAAAGCTTAATTGTCAGAGACAGTGACCTCTATACTCATGCAAATCCCCAGGGCATTACAAAAGCAGACTACTAGAGGGGAATGTGAATGCCTTTACAGGGTGAATGGCCTACACAGCGCCTGAAGGCAAACGCTCAGCCCACGAGAGAAGGAGTTGACGCCCCAAGTTTTGTACTCATTTTCCAGCGCTCAAATCTGGTTCCTAATCAGCTGCTTCTCTCTGACCTGTGTTTCTGCCCCTGAGCTGGTCTCACAATTGCCCATGGATGTGCCTGGTCACAGAGAGACCTATCTTAAAATGAGCTGAGCTGGGGTCCACCGAGGAACCCCATTCAGCTTCTGAAGGCCCCTTAGGAGATAGTGCAGGGGCTGGGTGGATAAAGTTCTACTTACTTAGGAGAGTTCCTGGGAAGGGTTTTGTCTGGAAACTTTCCCTTAATCTGGCAGAATTTGGAACAAATGTTTGGCTGAAACCATATACTATCAAATTAATAGAACAATTGTAGGATAGAGAACAATAAGTCAGAAAACAAAAATGCAAGCATACAGCTCATAAAGTCTACCTTAGGGAAGAAGTACTATGATGAAAAAGTCCACATGGTCCTTGGTGGAATAATCATCCTCACCCCCAGCCTGCCCCAGCCTGATCCATCTTGCACATATTTAACTTAAAACAAAAAGAGGAGTAAATCGTCTGAGCAAATAATGCCCAGGCCTCAGCTATGGTCAGTGGTAAGCCCAGATACTCAGCAGATAACATCACTTGTAATGAGGTAACAGTGAACAGTCAGGAGAGGCAGTGAGTTTTGGTAAAAAGCCTTTTATAAGTATCAAAAAATTTGTTGACTGGCCCCGCCCTAAATCATTGCCCCGTAGGAGAGGAACCCTTCAGAACAAAAACAATAACACTGAACTAGATTACACGCTAGTATATACAACGATCCCCTCTCCTGGAATCACCACAAGTTCAGAGCTGGGAACCATGGTTAAGTGCTTTCTTCTACTCTGAAAAACGGAGCTCATTAGCTGACTTAGCCTTGACTTGCTCTGGGAATGTTGTTCCCTGGGACCAAATCACAACTTCAGGGATGAAGACATAGGTGGAGACTTGCGTTTAGCAAACCACATTAGTCAAATCAATTCTGCTGATCATTGGAATATCAGATAAGGCAGCCTGATCACTCTGATGAGTGGATCTCAGGATGGTCTAAATAGGCCTCTGGGATACTTAGCTCCTCGTTAACAGGGGGAAGTGGGAGAGGACAGTTGAGACTCAGAGTTTACCTTCCCAAATCGGGAGCAAGTGAGACGCCAATGAAAGGGAAAGAAATAAGAGAAAATATAGTCAATAGAAAAACAGCTTTTGTGATTTGGCTTTTGAGTTTTTCTGAGAAAAACCAGATAGCAGGGAGAAATCCTTGCTGGTTTCCAAGGTTTGCCTATTCTAAATTATTCCAACCCAACATTTTAGATCACTTTTTCTCAAACAGCCAATTTAAGGACCCATGAAGGCCAGTCACCAGGGGACAGCTTTAAGTATCTCGATTCCCAGATCCGCCTATAATGAAAGTCTAGTATATGGCCAGGGTTCTTAATGCATTAGAGGAAAATGATTAAATGGGTCTCTAAGGAAACAATGTTAAAATTGCTACAATGCAGATTCTCATCCAGTAGGTCTGGCTGCATTTCTAACCAGCCCCCAGGTCAGGCCAAAGCTGCTGGTCCTCCAACCACATTTTGTAAAGCGAAGTCTTGGAGGATGGCTGAGGCTGGAGTTCTGGTACTTGTAGCATTGGTATGGCAAAACAGGCTGCTGGGATCAAATCAACATCTTTTCCTGGAGGAAAATTCTACCTTCAGCCTAGAGATCGTGAGGTATAACAGAAAGAGCCCCTTCTGAAATCAGTAGTCTCAGCTCTGGGCTGTGCAAAAGTCAGCAGCTTGAGAAAAGTACTTTCCTCCTGAGCCTCTGTGACCACACAGGTAAAATGACAGGACTGAATTATGTTGTCTCTCGAATACTTTCTCATTCCGTGATCCTAAATCCTTTAACCCGTGTACATAGAATAGGGTCAAACCAACTTAGGTGGCCTTTTCTAACTCTGCAGGTTATTAGTTACTGTATTTTAAGGAATCAGCATGAGTATCATACCTCCTTTTGGTATGTTTGCTGTAAAACATGCATGTCCTTCCTATATATCAATTGTATACATTACTATTTAGACACGTAGTTACACCCTAAAGGGGGGAAATACATTTGTATGTGGGGGGTTGATAAAAGAAAAAGCTATTGTATACAGACTGAAAAACATTATACTTTATTTTTAAAATATTGTAAGAGCTGGTATAAACAAGTCATAGCTTACAGATGTGTATAAAAGCTGCACGAATTATGCACATTTACTATTTGGAGGAAAAAAAACTTGGTTTTAAAAATTGTTTGGACTGTATGTTTTTTTTCCTTTTTAGCAGGGTGGGGAGCCAAAGGAATTGAATTACAGGGTAGAATATAAAATACCTCCTTCAAGGAAATAAATGTGTAATAGGAACTATCTAGCCAGTTCTCTCAGGCATGGGAATCCCCCAGGGCTCGTGTAAATGTGTGTAAGTATGTCCTCAGTGTCACTCCAGATGTTTCTGCAGGGAAAGAATCCTCCTCCCCACACATTGGCATTAACGCCGTGCATGTAACCTCCATGCTCAGATTTGCCCGTAGCCAAGCAGCATCCTGAAGGAGGACCCCAAGTGAGAATGGAGATCCACGGGCCCTTCCCACCCACCTCTCTCTATACCTAGAAAGTCATGTTTGTTGCTAAGTATCCTCCTAGGCTTGGAGGGGTGAATAGAGCCTGTATTAACAGAGGATAAGGCCCAGAAGCAAAGTTAACCAGGCTGAGAGGTCAGGCCAGGACAACTTTAAATGGTAATTAAGTGTCTCCACACTTATCTTTGGATGTTGTCCTTGGGCTCTAGCTGAGCAGGGCCTTCTCTGCTATGGGAGGGTCCGCTTGTAGTTTTGACTCTGCCCCTCAGGGCAACCTGAGCTGCACATTTTTGCTGCAGCCTCGGGCTGTCAGGGCTGTAAAAAGGCAGACCCTAACTTCTACAGTTGCCCCCCACGCCTGCTTTATATGGTGACAGGGCTAGGAGGAATCCAGGGCTTCCACTTTTCCTCTAGTGTGTTCTGTCTCATTTCTTATCCCACGTGCCAAGGGAAAAAAATGAAGTACTCCTGCAGAACGCCCCCTCACGTGGCCTGCCTGACACCCAGGGCCCAGCCCACAAAGGGAACGCTGCCATGTGGTACCAGTGGTATCCCCCACGATGTCCCCAGGCAGGCTCCTAACACCACTTGTCTCCCAACCTCACCCACCTTTGTTCACACCTCCCCACTCTAAGCGGAAAGTCACATACCAGCAGCCACAACCAAGAGTAGGTAAGTCGTGGCAATACGCTGAGGGGCTCCAAAGCATAGTCCTGCCACTGTGTGTGGTGCTTAAAACCATGAAAGCAGCAAAGGGGACAGGGAACGTTATCCAGAACCGGTGACAGTGATTATGGTGCCAACACATGTAAGATTACAAATATAAAGGATCAAGCATCCGATCAAGACGTTCTGTGGCAGAGACTCTTGGTCATCCCCCCAATATCCAGTCTCTCCTTCTTCTTTAATAATAGAAGCCTGAACTTTAGCTAGGCATACAGCCACCCAGAGTAAAGACTACTTTTCCCAACTTCCCTTGCAGCTGGTTATGGCTGTGTGGCTACGCTCTGGTTCTCTGGAATCTCCTTTAAAGAGTGGGGGCATGTCTCCCTCGCTGCTGGCTGGAATGCAGCCATCTTGGACTGTAAGGTGAAAGTCGTTTCTTGAAGTTGGTGGAACAGTAAGACAGGAGGAGCCCAAGTACCTGATAATCAAGGAGCTAGACACCATATTGACTATGGCTTGCCTATGTTTATGCGAGAGATAAAATAACTTCTCTGTGGTTTAAATCCATGTTATTTTGTATTTTCTGATACTCACAGCTCAATAGTATTCTAACTGATACAATCTCCTTCCCGGTAAGACCTCATGGGATGTTAATGACATCTCAAAATTAATTGCACCATTGTTTCATTAAAGAGTAACATCCAGGGGCTTCCCTGCTGGCGCAGTGGTTGAGAGGCCTCCTGCCGATGCAGGGGACACGGGTTCATGCCCCAATCCGGGAGGATTCCACATGCCGCGGAGCGGCTGGGCCCGTGAGCCATGGCCGCTGAGCCTGCGCGTCCGGAGCCTGTGCTCCGCAGCAGGAGAGGCCACAACAATGAGAGGCCCGCGTACCGCAAAAAAAAAAAAAAAAAAAAAAAGAGTAACATCCAAAATAATAGCTTTGAAGCCTAAAAAATCTGTGCATCATAGATCTACTCCATGTATTCTCTAATTGTGATAAAATAAAACAACAGAGTACCATTACCAGAGTAATGCCCAGTACAATATTCCTATTTTTTAGTATCAACAGTAAAAATAAGTCTTGATAAAAGTCTTACTGTCAAGGCAGATGACTTTTTCTCTAGAAATACTTGTTGCAGTGACTTAATTTTTGTACTCTTGACAACTAGATACTAGAAACTGGGTCAAATTTCTTCCCCTCAGTTTTCTCTCCAAATCCTTGAAGGGGTGACAAGAGTAATTTTGTGCTGAAGAGGTTATGTTAACGGGCAAGAAAAAATCATAACTTTGCATTGATACGCATTCGTGTCATTTAACCCTCAGAATATTCTTAACTTGCAGATTCAGAAACTGAGGCTCCAACCAGTGGCATGACTTATTCAAGATAATAAACTATTAACTAGGTACATTAGATCCAGGCTTTCTAATTCATACTATATCATAATTGACTATTTACTTGTTTATCTCCCCACTAGACTATAGCTCCTTATCCATTGTTGTATCCCTAGCACCTGCCACGGGGCCAACCATACTAAACATCCTCAGTAAATACATGTTAAATGAATTAACAAGTCTAAAGTCCCACTCTGCCATTGCTCCCTTGCTCTGCAAGCGTTCTACAAACCAACACTCCTCATCACAGGTCATTCCCAGGTCATATGGCCTGTCAAGAGAATGTGGTCAAGGATGAGACAGAGGGGAACAGGATGGGTGAACACACCCATATGACACACTCGTGTTCTCCTCCACACTCTCCTGGGCCTGGGTGGGCCCACCACATAGGGCATTTGGATGTGTGTCTCACAGCCTGGGAGACAACTTGCACTCTGTGTACTTTCCCAGGGAAAGGAAAAGGCAGGCATGGTCTAACATGCTAGAAACGTGGCTGCCTGGTGTCCTGACATCATAGCATCCACCCAGTCTGATTCCTGGAGGCAGGTCCACTTGCCAGGCATGGGCTGGGGAGGGTGTAGAGGGGGAGAACGTGGGAAGAAGCGTTGAACACCGTAAAAATGGAGTATGTGGCTAAGACATGCAGTGTGACCAGGCACTGTGACACAGTGCAGAGCGGAAGAGTAGAATGGGGTCTCTCAGCTTCTCATATCGGTTTGTCTCCAGATCCATTGAAGCTGTCTGTGTTTTGTGCTTAGAGGCAAAGATAAAGAGCTCATCACTTCTTGTAAGACCTGGATTCCCTGAAGCAAACTGGATCTGAGCTGGTCCTGCTCCAAGTTCTCCCAGGGAACAATGAGGATGGGGCCAACCTAGCTGTCTGCCACTTCTTTTACCCCTCCCTCCAGCAAGGGCGCCAGAGGAAGAAGGGTGTTTTTCTTTCTGTGGCTCCTTACAGAGTCAGGAGGTGAAAACAGGCTTGAGTGAGCTATGGTCACCAATCATAAGGCTCTACAGCTAAATTATCACCTGGCATGATGGAAATAACATTATTGTAAAATGTCGTCATGATATTAAGGTCTTCCAGTTGGAAAGCCAAAAGTTAAGCCTGTGCTGGCTTTCATTTTCCAATAAATGAGCTGGCTCAAACACTGACTTTCTCTCCTTGACTTGTAAAAATGACTTAAAAATGTAAGAGAAAGCTCAGTAAATGTTTTAAAGATTGCTATTAAGTACAAATACGTTAACAATTTAACAAAACCAGAGGAAACCAACGTTAAAATCCCACCTTCCTTGCCCTTGGCCTCACCCCAAGTCAGGATGAAAATTCAGGGTCTCAAACAATAACACAGTTGTCTAGTACCTGGTACATAGTAGACACTCAAAAATATTTGGTGACAAGGAATTCTATGTGCCTTATGAATTGGCACCTCACAGACTTTTTAGAGCGTTTGATGACTTGGCTTAGATTCAAGAATAGTGTATTAATGTTCTGGGGAATATTCACAGGCAAACAGCTACAGGGATATACATTTTCCTTTGTTAAAACTTGTATCTGCATTCAAATACTGGCCTTGGCATTTCTTAAGTGCTGGCTGCTTTGAATGTTACTATGTCAAACCATCTGCACTGGAAAGCAAAATCCTGTTAAGAAATATGATCACAGGTTGTAAAGAGATTATCATGTTCCTGACCATTATACATTTTATATTTTGAAAATCCCCATAAGGAAAGGTCACACTAAAGTGGCAACTCTTTGTCAAAGTGGAGCTGAGTACTTTTAGACAATTTATGACTAGGGTAATATGAAAATTCATTTTTGTTTGCATGCATTTTCAGTGGCTTCCCTGCAGTGGCACACTAAAATGAAACTTTTCTTTTGACTGCAAATAGACGAGAGGCTTCCAGTTAGTCCCAATATTTAAGCATCTCGCCACTGCTTAAGAGGCAGAGACTCCCACTGTTCTCACTGTCCTACAATGAGAAAATCTCGGTGGGAAGCAAATGGTCCAGTGGAGGCAGCTCTTTGCCTGGCTGGGGACAGAAGTTCGAGTCAAGGTTCTAAAGAGAAAGTGCAAAGTGAAAGCTTAAGGGAGACTGATTTGGTATAAGAAAACTAGAAAGTGCGAGTCTTCATTCGGAGTTTTCACTCTGTGAGGGGGAACAACGGATTTTGTACAACCAAGTGACAGTTAAGGGGATTTGACCCAATCCTAACGTGACAAATCCGCAGGTTGAGGATCACGACGCTAACGTCCGGGTACACCTGACCTCGGGAACCTGGTCAGTTCCGGACAGCTGGATGCAAGATGGGAGCCAGCGCGCAGCAGAGGCCCTGAGCAAACGTGCGTGTCAGTTTCAGGTGTCCGAAGATCTCCCTATGCAGCCTCAGGGAAATCCAAGGGCTCAGAGACTTTGAGCCCGGGTCCAAACACATCCCGCCCACCGATTGTGACACTCCCACACCCCAGGCACCGAGCACTCTGACTCAGTGCAGGGAGGGCAGGTAAGGTGCGGGCTGTGTATGTCAAGGTGTGTGTGGAAGTGTATTGAGTAGACACAGAGTCCCTAGCATGTGATGAAAACAGGAAGAGAATAACATCAACCTGGGCGAAGAAGGCGGTCGCTGTCAGGAACTTTAAAATGGGGTGCGTTGCTCCTGTTTGGTCCTAACAGGGATAGTCCCTGAAATCACATCAAATCCAGTATTAGATTATAATAATAACAAAAAGAAAAAACTGACCATGAAAGGGGAAGGCATCCGTACCGCTTTCTCTTCCTTGCTCTCCTGCATGCACCTGGGCATTATCTCAGCACTGCCTCCAAGGACTCGGGAGGTGCCTCCGAAAAAGTCAGATGAATGAGGGAATGAATGAATGAGCGAACGAGTGAATGAGCTGCCTCAGGCCAGACATTTACGCGGGCATTCTGTGGAGAGAAAGGAAAGAAGGGAAGGAGGGAATAGGGGAGGGAGAGAGCCGGAAAGACTAATCGCGCACACAGGCGATTGCCCCCCAAAAGTCAATTTGATCTAGGTCAAACTTTAGTTTGATCTAGGTCAAACTAAAGTTTGAGTGGTTCTCAAACTTTAGCGTGCATCCGAATCACCTGGAGGGCTTGTTCAAACACAGATCGCCGGGCCCCACTCCTACAGTGTCTGACCCAGTAGATGGGACCAGAGAATCTGCATTTCTAACAGGTTTCAGAAGTTGCTGATGCTGCCGGACCACATCTGACGACGGTAACTCTGGACCGATTCCACAGTCCCAGAGAAACGACCTCTGCATCTAGAAATGGAAACTCCAAGGCAATCCAAGGCCCGGCATTTTAAAAACACACCGCAGACAACAGAGAGCAGAGCTGCTCGGCTCCAGCCAGCTCACTGCCGCGTAGGAAAAGGAGCTCACTGGAAATCAAGATTTTCGTTAGAATTTTCCCAATGGTTAAGAATTCGCACGTAGTTTTTTGTTTTGTTTTAAGTGAAAACCAAATAAAAATAGGTTTGCAGTCTTTTCTGAGGATGCTCTTGGCGCAACCCGAGGGCTGGGCCAGTCCCACGCTGCCTAGGTGGAACTGCCCCAGAGGAGCACCATCCGCAGGGCTCTCCTCCCGGGAGGCGCCTGGGTCTTGTCCTCGGCAGCGGAAACTTCTTGTAAACCCGGTCTTCCTAGTCATAGACACCAGTGGGCTCCGTTCGAAGCGCACCGTGAGCTGGAAGCTGTCCTTTGACGCGGGAGCATAGGGAGTGACTTGGCTCTCTCTGGCGAGGCCAACAGCGGTAGATCTGCTTCCCTGGGGCACTGAAGGCGAAAGCGAGTCGTTCCCCCGCGCACCCTGGGAGCCCTCGCCCAGCACGTGCCGGAGCCCGCCCGCCGCTGCTGCCGCCTGCCGCCCCGAGACCTCTCGGGACTCCGGGCGGGTGAAGGCGCAGGGCCGCTCTCCTGCTCGCGAGAGGCTGACGGGCCGCCGGGCGGCCTCGTGTGGGCCTTGCCGCGGCGGCGGCCGACGACCTCCCCCGGGAAAGCCAAACTCGGACGGGACCCGGGCTCACGGCAGGGGTTGCCCCCAGACGTGCCCACCCTGGCTTTGGCCACGTAGCTAACCCTCCGACCCGGTCTTCAGCCTTCACAGGTAGCTCCTCTTTCCCGGTGACTCGGTGCAGCGCAAGCTGGTGGCTGGAAGGGCGCCCGCCGAGGCCTCCGGGGGAACGAAGCTGAGCGAGGGGCGCGGGCACCAGGAGGGCGTCTTTGGGCTCCACACGCCCTCCTCCCCACCTCCCCTCCCCCTCCCCCCGCCCCTGGAGAAAAGCCCAAGACCTTCGGCCGGCCTCGGGCCCCTGAGGCTGTCTCGCCCAGCCCGACCCCGGAGGTGGCTGGGCCAAGGATGGGACGGCTGGAGGCGGCGGGTGGTCCTCAGGCCCCCAGACCCCGGAGGGCTCCCGCGCTATTCGCGCGCCTCGCGACGCGCGTCTTCCCGCTCTCAGGCCTAAGGAGAGCACAGCCCGCCCAGGGATCCATTCCCGATAGGGCTTCAAAAGCTGGGTGAGATGAGGGGTAAGTCGTGGGGAGTGGGAGAGTCTTTCCAAATGGGGTCCCTGAGAAACCTCTCTTGCCTCTCCCGCAGGGACAACATCCGAGGCCTTGGAATCTGCTAGAATCTGAGCTGATCACTGGACCGCCGCGAACTCCCTGAGCGGATGTCAGAACTAGTGTCTTTCCCTTGCCCTGCGAAAGTCAGAGCCGCCCTGGGCGGCGGCGTGAGTCCGAAAATCCGTCTCGGAAAAACCGGCCAGGAGGGGGGTCGCTGGGAGGCCAACGCGCGGGATGCTCACAAAGGTCCCAACGGTGGGGGTGGAGCGGCTCACTGGCCCTGACAGCAAGCCAGGCCCTCTCTCCAGCACCCGTGTCGCGCACACGACTCTGCCACCGCAGCCAAGGAGCCCAGGACGAGGTGAAAGGAACCCAGCGATCGGGAGGGTCGCTGGCAGCTGGACAGTCACCTCGGGAGCTAGCCGCCTGAGTGACTAACCCCGGCGCCCGCGCCACGTAGTGCTCCGACCGTGCCTCCAGGGGGCGCTGCGGCTCTTCCCGCGGGCCGCGGAGCTCCCGCCTGCTGCCGCGCTCTCCCACCCCAGCCCTTTGTAGAGCGCTGTCCCGAACCTACTTTTTAAAAGACAAAATTCTTAGTCTCCTGCCTCCACATCCTCAGTTCTGAGCCCAGTGCCCGCGACCCTCCTCTAGGTTTGCGCGGCCCTCCTCACTACGTTGGAGCTGGAGTGCACAAACCCAGAGAAGAGCTGGGCTCTCAGTTCCTCCGGGCTCCGGCGAAAAGCGGCAAACAGTGTGGGAAGTTCAAATGCAAAAAGGTCCCCGCCCTGGAGAGGCAGGGAAGGCTGGAGAGAAGGGAGGCGAGTCCTCAGTCCTCACAGGCAGTGGCTGCTGAGATCACTGTTAAAAGATGGTGTGTCCATAACTTCTGACATAAAGGGCAAAAGTCTTTAGGATGTCCGCAGCGCGCGGTTCAGACTGGTAGAGGCTCGGAGTCAACCTCAGGGAAGTGTGTGTCTGACACCTGTTCGTGGCTTAACTTGCAGAGCCTCCTGGGTGGGCCGGTGGGGCGGGTGGTGGTGGGAGGTAGGGGGGAAGGGGCCCACGCTGCCGAGCCCCCGCCTCCTCCCATTCCTCCGTTGTCCTCTCCCCGTCCTGCGTCCGGTCCTCCAGGGGAGGTTCGGGTTTGGGTTGCAACTGCTCGCGCTCCCCTCGACAGTCTGTTAGCCATAGGTGTGCGTCCTTGGTGTCGCAAGCCCAGAGCCGCAAGAACAGCAGATGACCGGTCGGCGGAAACGTCGACGTGAACCGCAGCGCTGCTCCTGGAGGGCGCAGGGGGAGTGGGACGGCGGTGCAGGGACTCAGCCCCCCAGGGCGCGGCTGTGCCGCTCTGTAGGCTCCAGGACTTACGGCTCTGCACACCCGGACCCACAACTCGCCGCGGGCCTATCTTCCTTGCCAGGCGTTGTCGCCCGGGGAGTCCGGCCGAGGAGGCTGCTCCTGGGTGGGCCCCCAAAGAGCCTGCGCTCCAGACGCCGGCGGGGGCAGGGGGCTTGCTTCGGGCAGAGCGTGGAGCAACTCAAGGGCCGGCCCGAGTGGCCACAGAGGTGGTCCGGGAGAGCCCTGAGAAGGGTGCGGCTCCGCGTCCAGCCTCCAGCTTGCTCTCCGCGTGGGGCGCGCACCTGCCCGTTGCGGTGGCCAGGCCTGGAGGCTGCCGAGGCGCTACCGCACCTCGAGGCTTCTCCCAAAGCCCGGAGCTCGCCGAAGCTTCCCTACCTTTCAAGCGGCTGCAGCGCTTGGGCGGACGTGGCCCAGACTCCATTGTGGAACTTCGGAGGCTGGGGTGGGCGAGGTAAACACGTTTATGGAAAAACCCGGGCTCAGGAGGTTTGAGGAAAGAGGGCGCAGCTCGTGAATGGTTGGAAATTATGTTCACCCTCGGGAAGAGCAGGCGGTTCCGCACACAACACCACACACACACACACACACACACACACGGTGGGAAGGTGTGAAACCCACCGCTGGGAGTTTCCTCCACTTGCAGAAAAAGAAATATGAAGCGTAGGAACACTCTTCAGGTCACCACCCCGGGAGTTGTGTCCTGGGGGTCTGAAAGAAGAGAAAGTTCCCTCCAAATCTTCCAAATTGAGAAAAGCTGCGGAAGGAATGAGGCGGTTAGAGAGAGGGGACCGCAGGCATCCCCCTAGCTGGGGCTCAGGACTGAGCGCTAAAATGAAAGCACCCCTATAGAATCCATTAGGGAAAACTTTTTTTTTAAAAAAAGTCCTGAACTCAGGCATTCCGCTACTTCCACGCTGTTTATCAAGTCTACTTTGAAGCAGTTCAATGCTGAAGGATATTAAACACTCGGGTCTTCATTCCAAGCTCACTTTTTAACCTTTGCAAATTTGAAATTGGAAAGAAAAGAAAAAAAAAGATCTGCTATCTCTGAATTATGTTTTACCGAAGGAACGAGAAATTCTACTTACCTCTGCATAAATAAAATGGAAGGGATTTTATCCTAATAATAATATCCCGTAGCTTCTGCCTGGCTTCCCAATCATCGCTTGACCTTTTGACAGGTTTTAGTCTCCTGCTTGTATTTGTCCACTTCCCCGCACGACTGAAATTATCTTAGTTGTCTTTTGGGGCGGTACATCCCAAACCACATTTTGGCAGAACATCTTTGAATTGTACAGCCTCTTGGCTTGAAGATCTGCGCCCCTCAAAGCGCGGACTTGCAGGGGGCTAATGTAAATCGCCTCTGGCGAACTCGTCTGGGACGAAGGGCGTTTTGCTCAGTGCTGCTCACGCAGATCTCATCTGGAAAGAGGCTGTTTAAAATGAGAGTATGTCATCCCCTTTCTGTCACTCGGTCACCCTACTTCCAGAGTAGCTGAAGTGCATCCTGCAATTACACTCACAGAGGACCAACTCTTTAGAAGAACCTGAAAAATGTATCACTACAAATTCGATTACGTTTCCTGGCAACTGAACAATGAACTCTGTTTTTTGCTGGGAATGAAGATGTACACGTTTGAGAAGCTAGCATAGTATTTTTCTAAATATTTTAAATGACTGCTCTTCACCCATTCCAGATGGATTCTTTATTGTTTGCCGATGGGTTGCAGATGCCCACCCCTTTAACCAAGTTGGTTAACTGTTTATGAAATGTACATTGGCTGATTAAAAGCTTAAATTTTGGAAGAAATTTCTCCTGGGATATCCCACATATGTCTTTGCAGTAATTAGGAAATTAGTCAATTGTCACCTCTATAAACAAACTTCGTTTTGAAAACAGCAGGCGAAAGCAGACTGCAGATACAGTCATAACTGACCAAAAGTATGTACAGAACTATTTAAAATTGGAGGAAGGGTGATATATGCTGGAGAATACAATCTAAAAGTGATTGATTTTACCTACGAATAAGATAGTTACGTTAAACGTGTTAAGATGTGGAAATTAACGGGGCGAGCGCGCCAAGTAAAACTACAGAATGCCCTTTGAGTTTCTCTGCGGGGTCTTCGGGAGGCAGAAAATCAGTTGTTCAGTTTCTAACATTATAAGGAAAAGTGGCACCGAGAAGGAAGGGGGTGGACGTTGTGTTTGTATGTGAGTTTTGAACTGAGTCACCTTGGCTCTGCCTCTGTAACAGGGAAACCTCGAGCAAACCTGTGCCTTTAAGACTCAGTTGCTATCCAAACACAAGTAAACAGAGTGGACCATTAGCGGGCGCCGGGCGCGGAGGCGGAGCCTGGGCGCTGGGGGCCCAGCGCGGCTGCGGGACGCCCGCCCGAAGGGGAGGCGGGGCCGCTACTAAAGCCCGGGTCTCCGGGCCGCGAGCAGCCTGGGGAGGGACGCGGGCGGGGACGGAGCTCGGCTTGCTCGCTGCTGGAGGGTGATGGCCCTGCGAGGCTGCAGACTCAGACCTTACCCCGAGTCCGCGGCGAGAGGCTCGCGGAGGCGCGAGGTTCCGGGCGAGCGCTGAGCGCGGGCTCCAACCGCCCTGGGTCTTTACACATTCTACGACCACTGACTCGGACGAAGGCGAGGATCCGCTCTCGTTTTGGCTGCTCGTTGTCCTCCAGATCATGTCCGCGGCTCCCGGGACTCCGCGCGGAAAAAGAAGTTTGTCCGGCGTGGACCCAATGACCTTTCCAAGCTGTGCGCCTCACTGCCTGGACCAGGTCTGAGTGACGCTGCCCAGGCGGACGTTTCTGGGGGAGGTGAGTGTCCGCTCTGGGAAGGGGCTGCAGCCACCCTAAGGAAGGCAGGCTGGAGGGGGTGCAGGGGGGCGCTCGGATTCTCGGTCCGGCGTGCCACAAGTTCAGAAATTGTGAAAAGAAATCATACGGACGCACTCCCGGGGCATTGTATTTTTCACTTTATCGGATCCCAGGCAAGCCACTCCCAGCTAACACGCAACGACACACGCTTTCACGTACTGTTTTTAGTTTTGCGACATTTAATCTAAGCACTCAGCAAAGCCTCTTCTAAAAGCTGATCTACGTACGTTGAGATAAAACCCCACAATATCATGTTCTTTCTCACTCTGCCATAGTATTCCTGGTCCACCCGTCCGGGGGCAGCCGCGGCAGAGCGGACGGGCCGCGACACACAGTGCCTGCCGAGCCAGCGCGTTTCAAGAGGAAAGTAATAGTTCAGTCCTAGATAATTCTTCAACCTTGTGCCGGCCTTTTGATTTTCCTCCCATCCTCTGGTCCTGGGGGGGGGGGGGGCAGAAGGCAAATCCCCCTGGGGTTTAAACACTCGGATTCTCGAGAAGTAGCAACAGAGCAAGGAGTTGTGTTTGTATGGTGAGGAGGGAGAAAAAGGTGTTTGTGGAGGGTGCGCTGGCTCTGTCTCCCTACCTGTTAGCAGGGAACAAAAGAGGGCTGGAGTTTCCCGGAGCGAAACGGCGCAGACAGCTACTTTCTTTGCTAAACAAACTGCAGTCCTGAGCAGAACAAGAAAATTACTCATGCAGGGGGAGCGAGGGAGCAGAGAGAAACAGAACCCAGATTATGCGGAAGGCATCTTAATTTAATTAACTCCTTGGGAAGGCAGAGGCGCAGCGAAGGGGCAGGAACTTCGCGGCCCTTTCTCTCTGTTCACCTGATCCAATCTGGCCATTTTAATTTTATTATTTATTTTTTAAAATGATCTCCTTAGATCTACTTGGAGTATAGCTCTCTGATTAATGTAAAATTTTATTGTGGCTTGGGCTGAACTTCAGCAAGCCTACGGATCCATCAGTCATTTTTCTCAGACACCACCCCACAGGTGTTAGCAGATGACCCCTGACTGTATACGATTTTTAGATAATAAAATGTAATAACACATTACCAAAGAGCGAACCTCCTTATCAAATTACCACTATTTTTTTCTACAGTGTTTTGAAAGCTTCACTGAACTGAAATTAGTACGTACACCTCTCACTTGTTGACAGCCAGTGAACTAAATTTCACAAAACTTCTGTACATGTCTGGAAATTCCTGTGAAGAAGGCTGATGAAAGAAAACTAGTCTCAGTTCCACGGAAATATTTATGTCTTTTCGTTGGTTTACGTTTCTCTCCTTGCAAAATTAAAAGTAACCAATGGTCTGAAACGGGATGGTGTAGAAGTGACAGCAGATGATGGTTGTTATTGCCTGAAACTGAGTGTGAGAACTACATGCTCAGCTCTAGACAAAACGAAAGTACTTTAGATCTCTGCATTGACTTAAAATATCTTTTGACATATAGTTCCAGCTACTCAGCAGGAGAGTGGAAATCTAAACTCCCTAATTCTTCATGGCAAAAATGTTTAGTGGATCTTTGGGGTTGCTCTATTTGTGAAGGATTGCTCTTCTTCTATGAAGAAACTATTTGTCCTGCAAATTAAAACGAATACACACCATGAAATAGCACTTTTGTGCCACCATGAAGCTGAATTATAAAAGAGGCATTAATTTGGGGTTATAAACCATTTGGTGAAAAGGGAAGGAAGATGGCACTCAAGTTTCTGCTGACAGAATTAACGTATAACCTTTACGGCAGAGTTCGCTTTGTGCATTTGGAATCAAAATCACAGGCCATGATATTCCTTCAATCGATAACACACCCCACACACATGCACGTACATACACAGAGAACGTGGTGGGAATTGCACTTTGCCTTCTGTGTTTATTTCTAAGAAATCCAGTCTGGGAAAACACCCAAATAATAATTTCGGTTTCCTATGTGGGGAGGCCAGTTTTTAATACTAGGGGAAAAATAATATTTTGAATCTCTAGAAAATCCTCCTATGCAAAAAGAAGGAAATAAAGGTATAGCTTATGACTTTTAATGGAAGAGGAAACAAATTGATTACCAGAGATGTTTGTAGAATTTTTTTTTTCTACCTCTCTAGGAGAGGGCTTGAGGGTTGCCACTGAACAAAAATGAATTGTGATTTGTGGTGGGAAAGTTTATTAGTAATGGAGGTTTACAGTTTCGGTTGAACGGTCTGACTGAGACCCTCTGACTGTTACACACCTCTCATTAACTCCCGGCCTCAACTCCCAGACCGCATACCACTGGGCAGAAGCGGTTCATTAATAAATCCCTGTCTCCAAGCCGTTCCAAACAGGAGAGGAGGGAGGGAAGGTGTGGGCCTCGCGGAGGCGGCCAGATTCTGCCTGGCCAGAGCGCTGTGTCATTAGCGCAGCCCTCTAAGCCTGCCCCCAGATAGAGCCACAGGCAACACGCTAGAGAAGAGCATTTCAGGCGCAGAAAGGGCTGGTGGCAAGGATGTCTGGACAAACTCTCCCATCTTCCTGCTGGGTTCAAAAGCCAGGCATAAAGGTTGATGGCTCAGATAGGCCTGCCTGCCCCTCTCTAGGGAAAGCGCTTAACTGTGAGTCCCAGCCTCTGGGGAGCCACCTTCAGAGGCAAGGCCCAAGGCCGCAGAGCTGGCAGAACTCTCTGCTAAAAAGGGGCTGGTAGTGGGAGAAGGTGGAAAGCATCTGAAAGCAGATGAGGTGCCCCGGGAAACTGGGTCTGAAAGCAGACCTCCGTGTTGGCACTGGGGGTTCAGGGACAAGCATGTGCGTGCGCCCTGCTCAGGCCCAGGCCGCAGACCCGGGCCGGCTTCCCGGTGGCAGGAGCAACGTCGCACTCAACTCCAGGCCGACAAGCAAGCTTCCTCCAGGCAGGCAGAGGCGCACCGTACCCGATCTGCTGTGGCTCCCCTGCTGTGCCTTCCTTTTTTTTCCTCCCCGGGGAACACTCTCGCTTCTCCTCTCTTCTCTTTTGCTGGGGCCTGGCGGGTGTAGGAGTCTCTCCTGGTGCCAGGTCGAGAAGCGCTCGGGCCTCCCGAGAGCTTGGCGCTCGGTCCTGGATCGGGGACTTTCTCCACCCCCGCAACACCCCACTGAGCCTGAACCATCTGGAAGAGATCTAGGTGGGGGGTGGGAGGAGACGGCCCCTGGGAAGGTGGAAGGGGTGATTCTAGGCCTCACCGGTCCCCGAGGTGTCACTTTTCTTTCCTGTGGCCCGTCACCGCTGATAAATGGGACAGAGGCAGAGGAAGGAAAAAGAAAACCTCTGAGGTCAGCGCCGGGCGAGGCGGGCCCCTCCGAGGGCCCAGCAGCCCCAGGAGCGCAAAGCGCCCCCGGCTGCGTTCCACCACCCCAGGCGCGGTCCGGGTGAACGGCGGTCGCGGGGCGGGTCAGCGGGCTCGGGGCGCAGCGCTAGGAGCCGCCCGGCTGAGCCAGGCCCTCAAGCCCGGGTCAGACCCACAACCCAACGTTCCCCGGGGAGCTTGGAGGCACAGCGGCAACAGAGGCTCAGCCCGGGCCTGTGGGCGCTGGCACAGCGGGGTGTCACGGATGACCAAGCTTCACCCGATCGGGTAGGGGTGGGTGGGCTGGACTGGGTGCCGCCTCTGCTGGAGCCCCTGCTCACCTTTCTTTCTCCCCGGACCGGGTCTTCGGCTCCTCGAATCAGTGCGTGCCTGGCATCCGATTTTCCCACGGGCGACCCGCTCGCCGCCAGGGACCACTTTTGCCCCGCCTGATACCCTGGCCCCGGGGGCTGAGCTCGAGCTTGGTGTCGACTCGCCCGCGGGGCAGGATCTCCGAGGTTCCCTCACCACTCCGTTTGGGGGCCTCGGAGTGGGTGGGGAGGAGGACTTAGAAGGAAGGTGTTGTAACCCAAGCGGCGCCAAGGGACAGACCGAGCAGGCTTGGATAATAGTCACGACTTTCTCTCTCTCCCCCGGCCATTTTTAGGGTTTTCTCTGCGTGCCGTTGTCCTCCTGGGTTTTCGCCGGAGCCCCACGCCCACCCGCCTCTGAGTCCTGGAAAAAAAGGGTGGCTACCTCCGCGCCCCAGCACCCCGGAAAATGGGGAGCAAGGCCCTGCCAGCGCCCATCCCGCTCCACCCATCGCTGCAGCTCACCAATTACTCCTTCCTGCAGGCCGTGAACACCTTCCCCGCCGCGGTGGACCACCTGCAGGGCCTGTACGGTCTCAGCGCCGTGCAGACCATGCACATGAACCACTGGACACTGGGGTACCCCAACGTGCACGAGATCACCCGCTCCACCATCACCGAGATGGCGGCGGCGCAGGGCCTCGTGGACGCGCGCTTCCCCTTCCCGGCTCTGCCCTTTACCACCCACCTCTTCCACCCCAAGCAGGGAGCCATTGCCCACGTCCTCCCAGCCCTGCACAAGGACCGGCCCCGTTTTGACTTTGCCAACTTGGCCGTGGCCGCTACGCAAGAGGATCCCCCTAAGATAGGAGACCTGACCAAGCTGAGCCCGGGGCTGGGTAGCCCCATCTCGGGCCTCAGTAAATTGACTCCGGACAGAAAGCCCTCCCGAGGGAGGTTGCCCTCCAAAACGAAAAAAGAGTTTATCTGCAAGTTTTGCGGCAGACACTTTACCAAATCCTACAACTTGCTCATCCACGAGAGGACCCACACAGATGAGAGGCCGTACACGTGTGACATCTGCCACAAGGCTTTCCGGAGGCAAGATCATTTGCGGGATCACAGGTAAGGTGGGGAAAGAGGTTGGCCTGGGGAGGGAAGGACAGTTTATCCAGAATACCGAATCCTGATAGACATTGCAAGCGTCACTAAAATCCCCTTTGAACTAGAATATATCCCCCAAAGCCCTCCCCAGCCAGCCACAACCAACCCTCCAAATTTACCTTTGTCCTCAGCGGGCCCCTGCTGCCTGTTCTTGTTTGGGATGCAGGAGGGCCACCCCATCCTTAGGCAGTTAAAATCTGCTGGGTTGGCCTTGGTCCTGGGATCGGTTTTCCAGTTTCCACCTGGTCGACCTTAGCGGGTGGGGCAGGTAGAGCCAAGAAACCTCGAAGACCTTCCTCTGGTGGGTGCAGGTCCTGCCTGCGATAGGACCATTTCTGGAAATCTCCTCGGCCACCTCCACTGGGTTCCCTCCCTTCCCTGACTCGCCCCCAGGTGCGCCCGAGAGCCTGCCACAGTGACCTTTCTTTAAACTTATTTGCGGGGGTCTTGAGATCACTGAATTTAGAAACAGCTCTTCACATTCCCTCCACATCTTCAACTATGCATTAATCAAAGGCAATTGAAGAAATACTATAATGTAAGTGTTTTCATCCAGTAAAAACTTCCCAGGAGTGGGGGTGAGAGTATCTTTTCCCTGGACTCTACTTGCTGTTGTTACCCCAAGGTAGGACTGCTGTACCGATCCTCCTCGGCTTTTAAGGGATTCGCTAAAATTAGTCCCCCTAAACTTGGCCTTGCCTTATATCCTGATTTGACCCGTTTAAATCCCAGAGAAAACCGTAGAGGCCAAGAAGAGCTCGTTCGGCATGATTTCGAGCTCCAAAACACGCCAGAGAGGGCGATCAAGTGTAGATAAAGCCGGCGTCCGGTGAATGTTTTGAAGAGTCTGTTAGTTGAGGTTAACCATAAACAGAATTACACGGGGGGGTGGGGGGGATGTAAAAACATAAATAATGGAAATCCTGTTTCTTTTCTTTTTTTCCCTCATGACTTCGTTTAAAGTAATTGCCAAGAGAAACTCCTCACCGTGATGTTAAAGCCATTTCAATGAAACCTTATATTGATTTTCAGGTATATCCATTCCAAAGAAAAACCCTTCAAATGTCAGGAGTGTGGGAAAGGATTTTGTCAGTCTAGAACTCTGGCTGTTCACAAAACTTTACATATGCAGGTAAGTTTGTTTTCTTGTTTAAAAACAGTGACTGGTTCTGTTTTATCAGTTTTGCTCTAGAAAAGGTGTTCAATGGCAGGGTCTTTCTCATAAAGGCTCTGTTTAGATCAGTTTTCTAGGTGGAGAAAGCAGCACCCAGTTTTTCTATACATGAAATTAATTTTATTTAACAGAAAACATTTATGTGTTTTTCTTAAAGAACAAGCCACTCTCACTATTCTAAAATCCTAATTTTAGAATTATTATTTTTTTCACCTGATGTGCCCTGCATTTAAAGCTTTCGTGTTTGGGAGGAAATAAAGGTAATTTTGATAATGGAGGCATGGTGAAATCCCATACGTTCTCTCTCCCAGGGGCCTCATAATTTGTAGTTTTCAGAACATTGAGGAATAGTTTAATTTTCCACCAAAGAGGAGCCTTATTACCCGAGAGAATGTCGTTCCTTAAGAGAGGATTAGAGTTTTTCCTCCCCCTTTTCCTGCCTATGACATGGTGATGAAATGTAAAGAGCTGGAAATCACAAAGCCCACCGCCAGTGGCCACCGGCGGTTATCAGTGTAATCCGGTCCCTGTGTGTGCCTGTGCGTGTGTTTTTGTGATTGGAGGATTAGGAGCACAGATGTGTTCCTGCAAGTCTCCTCTTTGTTGTCGTGCGCGTGTTCTGTTAACGTTGTGATACCGATAAGACAGAAACTATTGAGAAGGGTGCCGTGGTGGTGTGAAGGATTAATCCTTTGCTTGCTTCACATCTGAACAGGAATCTCCACACAAATGCCCCACATGTGGAAGAACCTTTAATCAGAGAAGTAATCTGAAAACTCACCTTCTCACCCATACAGACATCAAGCCCTACAGCTGCGAGCAGTGCGGCAAAGTGTTCAGGCGAAACTGTGATCTGCGGCGGCACAGCCTGACTCACACCCCGCGGCAGGACTTCTAGAGAAGCCCCGGATCTGTCCCGGGCCACCGCCGCCGCTCCCCTCCCCAGACACCTCTCCACGCCTCCCACCCGGTGGGGGGGCACCCCCAACCCTTCACTGACCCCCAGCTCTTCCCTGGCTGCAGCCACACCGGCAGCTCCAGGGGATTAACTCTTCTTCCCAAGGACTGAGAACTGTAGAAAGCCACACAAGTACATCCTTTCACAAAGAGCATATGCTAGTTTCTTGTAGATATTCACAGCTCATTTTAGAGCTCTGTACATAATGTCGTGGGTCTCTGTTTCGTTGTTTTGTTTTGTCTGTTTTTGTATCTTGTTGGATGCACCTAGGTATGGAAAATGGAAACCAAATTTATCTTTAAAGACTGTATTTTCAAAAATAAAATGTTTTCTTGTTTGTTTCAACACTCCTGCAAAAGTGCCTTGCTATTTGACTTCTGTTTTTCCTCTGGATTCTGGAAGAGTGGCATGTCTCTGAAATATTAAATATTGAAGGGCATTCTTGATCCCGAGGTTTCAAAAGTAAGACTTCTCACAGTTCTCTTACTGAAACTTCATCTCTTCCCGTTTCATACTGTGGCATTTTGGAATTGGTCAACTGTGCTGTCTTTCTGCTTTTTCAAGATATTAAAATTGATACCCATGAGGTTTTTCCTCCCCTTTTGTTTATTTTAATTCCTTGTGTATTATTCCTTCAGATAAAAGCAATATAATAATCATTATTAATAACAAGGCAACTCCAATGGCTGACCCATTTGAAAACACAAGGTGGGAAGAAGCATAAGGAAAAAGAAGAGAAGGGAGCTTCTCACCACTTCACTTTTAGAAGTCATTGACCTATTGTCATAGTTTATGATGGGCAACTTCTCTTGCCATTAGACTTTGAACACAATGATTTAGCTCTATAGACAGAGACTTTACCCCACCTTTGGGGGAAAAGTCTAAAATCCTGCTACAGAAGAATGCAGGCAGGTACAACCTTCAGAAGATGGGGGACAAGAACAGAAAGGAGAGACTACTCAGCTATGTTTGCATAAAATATTTTTTCCCAAGGGTGGAGACCTTTTTTCTCGAAGGTTCGTATTTCTCTGCAAAGCAAACTGAGTTAGATCACTAGCAAGGTTTCCATCGCTGGTTGGCCTTTTGTCCCTGGGAAAATGCCAGAAGTACAGGTTATTCTGTGTATAGAGCTCATGGCAAATATGTAATCACCTTCTGAGGCACTTCAGTTCTTTCCCAAATGATTCTGGTGGAATATGACACTAATACAATGACAACCCCGTGTAGGATTTGAGTGGAAGGCTTTGGATGCAGACAAACAGTAGTACTATTGCAGAGTCCAGAAGGGAAATAATTTCACTTCAAGAAGGAACATTGGAGGAACTTGTGGCCCAGTGGCCCTGCTCTTGCAAACTTTAATACTGAGCAACAGGGTGAACTAGTTATCCTCAGATTTTTTTTTTCATTTGTGTATTTGCGTGGGCATGGCATGTTTCATCATCAGGGAGATACCAGACAAAATGCCCTATGTTTGTACCTTAGAAACCTCCAAAAGAGTAGGTAGCGATTTGAGGACTAGACTAAAAATTTCTCACCTGTGCCTTACTCAAAACAGCTTACGAGGCGGTTTAAAAAACTGTTCCTGACTCAGGGCTTATTCTGTTTGCGGGGTGCTGGCTGGAAGTCACTTCTCCTTCTCATGAGAGATCAATTCTCTGCAACAAAATGTCCACCCACTAAGTCTGTGTGTCTAATGCTCACACAAATGCATTTCCCAACATGGGATGGGCCCAAAGGCTTCACTGGGGAGGGGGGGCAGGGATGGAATGTGGGGATGCATGTGTGTGTGGCATTTAGAGGAATGAAACTGTTTGTTTTCTTTTGTTTGTACAGAATTAACTCAGTGACCTCCCTACCCCTACTCCCTCAAGATCCTGCCCACCTTGGCACAGAAGATTTGAATACTTTAGGGCAGGGTTACACATTGACTGTCCCTAGAGCTCCCCTAATCCAGCAGGCTTTTTCCATGTAGTCAGCCTCACTGCCCCACCCACTACAACCGACTACCAGTGACACAGTTCCGTAGCACAGGGTTCAGTCGAATTATCAAAGATTGACCCTTGCTCGATATCAAGCTCAGGCATACCCTTGAAGTCCCTGTCACAGGGAAATACAGATAGGTGTAACCAGAATACTCTTCCTCCCCATTTATTTTTTATTGAAAAAAATGGAAATCAGAAGTGAATGAGGAAAAACAGAGAAGGTGGAGAAAGCAGTTTCCCTTCCCATATACACGCTATCAAAAGTTCAGGTAAATTTATATATAATTTATTTATGCAGTTATTTCTTTAACAAATGTTTATTATGTGCTTTTCATGTGCCAAGCCCTGTGCTAGTTTCCAATGATTTTCATGATCAGTTTCTGCCTTTCTGCATTTAGTGGCACATTTTTGGGATCTTGACTACTTAGATAATTAAAAAACCTATAATAGGGCTTAAATTAATGGACCTCTTCAATCTGGACTCTTAAACCCAGCGTCCATCTAGATTCAGAAAGGATCCAGTCTCAGAGTAGACTCCACATTCTTCATGATGACAGGTAAACTTTTGAACAGTGGGTTCCTCTCCACATTCTGAGTTTTGTTTTCTTCTTCTTTACACATCCAAGTATGCAGGAAATGATTCTTACATGAGACGAACTTATGAGACATCATGGGGGAAATGATATCTTGTAGCTTATGAAACTGACTTGCTGGTTTTGGGGGGGGTTTTTTGGTTTAGAAAAGAGTTATTATCTGAGATTTAGATTAGCCCATGTTTTCCTTACACCCTCTACCATAGTCAACTCATGAATCAATACTCCTGGCCAGAGACCAGGAGTGGGAAATATCACGAGTCATAACCACAGTGCTGAAGAACTTCATGAACAACAGTTAAGTATTTAGTTGTGACTTTAGTCTCATTTTGTAATCTATGTGTGGGATTTAAAAAATAAGTTTTGTAAATGAATTACATTGTAATCAATTGTTAACATAAAATTCTGAATGTGTGTTAGGTGTACTTATTGATGCTAATATTGAAATGTAGGTCCTTGGGCTTCCCTGGTGGCGCAGTGGTTGAGAGTTCGCCTGCTGATGCAAGGGACACGGGTTCGTGCCCCGGTCCGGGAAGATCCCACATGCCGCGGAGTGGCTGGGCCCGTGAGCCATGGCCGCAGAGCCTGCGCGCCCGGAGCCTGTGCTCCGCAATGGGAGAGGCCACAACAGTGAGAGGCCCGCGTACCGCAGAAAGAAAAAAAAAAAAAGAAAAGAAAAGACATGTAGGTCCTTGTACTACTAGTGCTTGATAAATGTACTGATTAAAATTATTATTTTGACAGGCATATCCTCTCTTACATGAGGAAACTTTCCAAAATTTGACTCTAAGACAACTAAATATTTAAAAAGTAAACACATTTAAAATCTCAAATTATAAATGGGCCCAACCATTACTAGTGATGAAACCAGAGGCAGTTACTGGAGGTTTCTTCTACTGCTCATTTGTCAGATATTAGCATAGACATTTGAACTTCTTCACTTAAATCATGTTCAGTCAGGGACCCTTGCCCCAGTTTTGATTCTGGAAGGCCCTTGGGAAACATTAGTTCTTGAATATTGTCAATGTGATAGACTAGGTGCATTTAGATTAAACACAGTGTAGAATCCACAGCAAATTTTAACATGAGAAGTGAATTACTATGGCATAACGGACTGCCTTTCTTATTACCAAAGTAATTTTGTTATAATAAAGAGAAAAAGTTGATGAAACCATGTAACGCTGCAAACAGGAATAGCTTTTGTATTTCAGAGGATTATTTATGTTCACCCTTAATAGCGTGTTACGTTGAGACTGTATTTCCCAATTTTTCCTTCTGAAATGTAACTTGCCACTGATAACCACCTCTGCTGACAGCAATGAGCAATAAAGGGAGTGGAGATTCAGAATGATTCAGCTTTGATGACCTGAGATATTTCAAGTTCATTCCTGTTTCTTTTCTTTAATGCTTGCTTTCTTCCCCCAACACAAATTACATTACTATCTAGGCTATGTAACTTTTTTATTTCTTGAAACTATCCAAGGCAAAAGCAATAGTGAAAAACTGTAAGTAACACAAGTAGCCTACAAGAGGAAAATTGTGTAGGAAGTTATAATGCTATATCTGTTAGGATGCTTTCTGTTGCAAGAAACAGAAAATCTGACTTAAAGGGGCTTAAACAATAGGGGATTTATTTTCTGACCCAACAAGAAGTCTCAGGTTGGGTCCAGGGATGTGTGAGTGATTGGAGTGACAAGATCATCCCGAGCCCAATTCTTCCTACTTCCCTCTTCTTCCATCTTCACTGTGTAGCTGGCTCCCTTCACGGCCACAAGATGGATGCAATAGTTCCAACCACCAGCTCTAGTGTTTCCTGCTCACACACATCCCATAGGCAGAAAAGGGGGTTACCTCTTTCTTGTTAACCACTTTTTAAGAACTAAGAATCTCTCCCATAAATCCAGTCTGTAGACCTGCCCTCATATCTTATTGGCCAGAATTAGGTCGCTTGCTCCTTCCTTAGCCAATCACTAACAAGGGAAATAGAATTACACCGTGATTGACTTAGACTACATAAAATTCACCTTCTGTGCACCAAATGGTGCCAGCATTCCCTGAAGTTCTTGCCTGCCTGAAAGACCTGAGCTCTGTTAGCAAGGAAGAAAGGAGAACTGACTATTGTGAATATTAAGCAGATGTTAAAAATGAAGTTTCCATTAATAACCGTATGTTGGAAGAGGCTTATGTTATAAAAGCAGGATATTTAATGGTATATACAGGTATCCCCTGCTTTTTGAAAGTTTGCTTTACTTCACTTCACTTTCACAAAAGACCGACATTAGTACCTGTTCTTGCTAACTGGAAAGAAATCCGAAGAGGATTTTCACTTTTCCGAAAAAAAGGAGAAAATAGCATTCAGCATTTGTTTTGCAGGTGCTGGAGAGTGGCACCACCAAGGTCCTTCTCCGGGAACTAGACTTAGCATCTCAGCATCTAGCGGCCATAGCTTTGAACTCTGTCTCCGAGCATCTGTGCTTTATCTCAATTTACTTTGTGCATGCATTAGCAAGATGTGTGCTAAGGTAATTGTTTCTTTGCTTTACACCATTTCTTAGGAAAGGTTTCTCAGAAGGCTCTACTTCTGGATAGCGGGGTAAACTATATAACCAAACAAAACCTTCAAGAGACTAAGCAGAAACAAAGACTAGCAGAAGATATACCAAAATGTTAACAGGAGCTATTCACAAGTAACAAATTAAGGGTACATTCTTCTTCTCCTTTTCTTATTTTTCAACTCTTCCACAATGAATATATGTTACTGCTATAAAGGAAAACGGTAATAAAGTTTATTTTTAAAGTCCAAGATAAAGCCTTAATTTCCTCAATATTTTTATATTTCATTTTGCTTTATTGCTTCTGACCAGTCTTTGCTTTTGTCACTTTTCACATCCACCCTCATGCTTCTTCTAAACCATTCCTTTAATTTAGTTACATATTTACTTTAACTTTCCTTTTCTTTCTTCCTTGATTTCTATTCAAACCTCCTTTTCCTATCTTTTCTCTTCTCTAGGTTTCTGTATCCTGGTCCTTTTTTTCCTCCCCTTTAAGAGCTCCAATAATTCCAGCTCAGTGTTCCTCCAGGGTGTGATCATTAGAATTACCCAGGGTACTTATTTCTGGGCCCTCTCTAATTCAGTGGGTGAGTTGGAATTCCTGGTGATAAAGACCCAGGACTCTGTATTTTAAACAAACACTTCAGGTAGTTCTTACATGTATTAGAAACTGAGAAGTTCTGCATTAGACATCATCATCCCCTTTATCTTATCCATCAGCCATTTACTATGTGCCTACCATAATAAACATAAAACAAACCTCAACCCCCCCCCCCCCTGTTTTTTTCTCACTGTCCTGGAAGTTGTCAATTTTTTCTCTTTCTTGGTTCCTACTACTCTTCCATGGTCTCTCCATCTACTTTTTCTTTTCTATTGCTGCTGTCCACAAATTTGATTTTTCCTTTTTACATGAGTAGATATCTTTTGCTTTGATGTTTTATTTTTTTGTTTTTCTTTGTTCACTTAATCCACTCCCTAATTTAAGAATCAGGAGAAGAAAGAGAATGTGATAATTGATTAAAATGAGAAAGTCACAGAGAACTTTTTTACTTCTTTTTTCAATTGGCGTATTGAAATATTGTCACCAGATGACCTGTTACTTCAGCTTCTGTATGAAGAACAAGAATTTGCTATGAGTAATGTTTTAGGTGTTGAGGTGTGGGTGTATGCTGGTTTTAAGACCAGAGCTAAATGAAATTGGGTTTTTCTTTTTTTTTGGATTATTTTATTACCATTACACTAACATTTTAGAGCAGGAGGCCATTTTGTGATGGAAAGAGCCATGGACGTGAAGTCAGAAGATGGATTTAATTTTTTTTAAGCTCTGGAACTGTTTACAGACAAGACATTTAACCTCTCTGAGACTCAGTTTCTCACCTATAAAATGAAAATTTGCTCCACATAATAAGGTCTTCTCTAGCTTGTAGGATGTATAGTTCTCATTGAGGTAAGCATACATGCATTGTTAGGTAAGTATTGTTGACTTCACAAAAGCTAGAAAATACCAAGAAATCATATCACTTCACTCCTATAAATTATTCTATTAATTCAGTAAAAATAAATGTGGGTTTGCAAATTAAGCTCTACTTAAAAATGTTTTATGATTTGTCTTCCTAAAGCACTTGAACTCTTTTTTTTTTTTTCTTTTTGGCTGCATTGGGTCTTCGTTGCTGCCTGTGGACTTTTCTCTAGCTGTGGAGGAGCGGGGGCTATTCTTTGTTGTGGTGCACGGGCTTCTCACTGCAGTGGCTTGTCTTGTTGAGGAGAACAGGCTCTAGGTGCACGGGCTTCCATAATTGTGGTGCGTGGGCTCATTAGTTGTGGCACACAGGCTTAGTTGCTCTGTGGCCTGCGGGATCTTCCTGGACCAGGGCTCAAACCCGTGTCCCCTGCATTGGCAGGCGGATTCTTAACCACTGTGGCACCAGGGAAGTCCAGCACTTGAACTTTTAGAGACTCTTTAGAAGACTGTTGATTGAAAGTAATGTTTTTAAATTGAAAAATAAATGTATTTCTTTATTATTTTTCAGATGATAAAACAGTCATGCTTATTGTAAAAAAATTCAAATAATATAGAAGGGTATAAAGTAAAAGTATTTTATTTTTCCCTCCTCCATTAATGACCCTCTTAATTCCACTCCCCAAAGGTAGCCACTATTAATATTTCTCGTATATCTTTCTAGACATTTTGCTGTGGATATGCAAATGTAAGCACATACTTAAAAGCATACACACACAAATATGATCACATTATAATATTATTTTGCAACTTGCTTCCCCCATCCCATTTAACAATAAAACAATCTATATTGGTTCTGTTTTTCAATATCAGAACAAATAGGTATTCTTCTAAGGTAATGGAAAAAAACTCTAAGGATTTTTAAACCTGAGGATTAATTCTTTCATTAGAATTTAATATGGAGAAATAGGAAAAAACATTCTGTTACTGAAGTTATTTATAAAACGCCATCTTTAACTGACAACCTTTAGTCCCATATCTTAATGACAGCGGCTGAGAAAGTGCCTGAGGGTTTTGAAGATTCTTCAAGGTGTGTCATATTGTGGTTCACATCAGTGCACACTGATATACCTCCCTGGCAAAAACTGAAAGATACAGTTCTTAAATCCCCTGGTGACCCATTATCCATGGATCATTGACAAGATAGAATGTAATAGCTCCTGTCTTTTTACCAGGGTAAACTTCCCAGTGAAAGTGTACTGTTCACGCCCTACATCTTTTATCTAAACAAGAAAATTAATCTATGAAAAAGAAACTACATTAAGTAGATAATACAAATGCTCTCATTTTCTTTGTTATATTTTAATATTTATTGAATGAAGAAATATCCATTGAAATATAGTAGCTGTTTAACTGTAGAGACAGACTGAAAAACTTTTCCTATATCCTACCTTTCCAAATAGATCATCTGAAGTTCAAGGCAAAATGAATTGCACAAGATCAAGAATTTGGAACGTCAAGTTAAACTAAGATACTTTGCCTATTTAAGAACAGTGTTAAAACAGTAGTTCAATTGGTACTATGGGTCAGAATTTAACATTTCCCATTATTTTGCTACGGTCTGAAAAGTCAGTGCTTCTCTATCCTAAAAATTACTTCACTTGTGAACTGGGTCATACTCCTAAGCTTTCAGAGGGACTTATTCACAGGCGTCTGCAATATTTACCATGTGGCACTGTGTTTTTGCAACATCGCACATTGACAGCGCTGTGTTGTAAATATCATTATGTGATGACAGGCCATGGCCATGTTTTTATATGATTCTGATCTAGATACATCTGAATTTCCTTATTTTATGTTAATCTTCTTGACTTCTCTAAGGCTTCTGCCCCATTTCTGTCTGCCTAGAGATAGAAAAGGTCAGAAATGAAAAGATGATGCTCTTGTCAACTTGGTTAACACTTCATTTCCTGCCCAGGTGAAAAGAAAAAAAAAAAAAGGAGAAGGGAAATAACTAGACCAACTATCTCCATAAAAATATAGGCAAGTGAATCAGATATTGTAGCCTAGACTAGTGAATTTGAAGAGGCATAGCCCTTCAACCAAGTGATTCCACTACAGAAACTCAAGCATATCTATAGAAAGAGACATGGGTGAGAATACTGTTCGAAATATTGTTTACAATAGGAAAAACTCAAAAGAACATAAATGCCTACTGACAGGAAAATGGATAAATAAATCATGAACATTCACATAATGGAATAGTAGTTAAAATGGATTAGCGTTACATGTATCAGCATGGATTAATCTCAAGCACATAATGTATGAAAAAAAAGCAAGTTGCAGACTAACAAGCATATAAAGTTTGAAGACATGATCTGTAGTTTATGTAAATGTAGTAAAAGTATAAAACGTTCTTGGAAATAATAAACATCAACTTCTGGATAGTAGTTACCTCTGAGGAGAAAGAGGAAAGAAATTGGGAACTGGTACACATTGAGGGGGACTCCAATTGTATTTATGGTATTTTTAAAAAAAAATCCGGGGCTTCCCTGGTGGTGCAGTGGTTGAGAGTCCGCCTGCCAATGCAGGGGACACGGGTTCGTGCCCCAGTCCGGGAAGATCCCACATGCCGCGGAGCGGCTGGGCCCATGAGCCATGGCCGCTGAGCCTGCGCTTCCGGAGCCTGTGCTCCGCAACGGGAGAGGCCACAACAGTGAGAGGCCCACGCACCACAAAGAAAAAAAAAAACCTGAAACAAATATAGAAATTGTGAAGATGGCAAATTTGAGTAATGCATGTAGGGGTGTTTATTATATTAGTTTCTATACTTTTCTATATGCTTGGAAATTTTCATAATAAACATTTTCTAAAAAAAAAAAAGGAATCAGATTTTAGAGTTGAAGGGGACATTAGGAACCATCTAATACGGGATATTTAATGAGCAGCTACCCTGTGAAACTAGAGATACACTGATATACCAGAAAGACAAATTCTCTACACCCTTAAAGCTTACATTCTACTGGAGAGAGGCCAAATAAAAATATACACATGTAAATATACAAAAACAGGTATTATTAAGGACAGCATGGAGTATTTTATTTCATTTGAGGATGAGGCAATTGAGGCAAAGAAAAGTTAAGTGATTTTCCCATGGTACAAGACGGTTCTAGAACCTTGCCTTCCCTCTTTGCCTTCCCACATACTTCTATTTTCCCCTTGTCACCTATTAACTTATTCTAATTATTCATGGTGTTAGTCACAAACTCATTGACAATGTCTCACTTGTTTTGTAGCCACCTTCAACTGAAGATATAAGGCAAAAGGCACAAATTTATCAAACGCTAAAACTTAGCTAAATAAGCTTTAAAATTATTGAAATATTTTGAACATGACATTAAATTTACACAATTTTCTTATTAGGTAGATCAGGATTATCTTCATTTCATGGGTGAAGAAAGAGGTGAATGGTAGTGGGGTGAAGTGAATTGCCTAAGGCTCTGTGGGAAATAAGAGTGACAGCTTCTGTATCAGAATTCCGAACTCTGACTAATCTAGTGCAAAATTCTTGAGTATCTTTCTTTCTGATCTTTCTTTTCAGGTTGATGTGCTTCACTTCCACACATTCCTATAAAGTCAACACTGCTCTTGAAAGTTGTAAGAAGACGGCCCATAACACTAATATTTTGTCAGACAAATTGAGCATTTTTTCACCTTCAAAGTTGCAAATTTATTGATAAAAATGTTTCATGTAAGTTTTTGTGTCCATCTAAGTGTGCAAATCCTTCTCTCCAGATAGTCTCAAAGAATGTATAGGAAAATAATTCTCCAGACTGCAACTATTCTATTCAGAGCTTTGAAGACAGATTTCAGGTGAGCTTCTATCCACTGTTAGCAAGTAAATGCAGTGGAAGAACAGAATGATTATGGTGACCTAATCTGCCTATGTGGTGTTAAGACATCCATTCTACTTATAAAATGCAAGCAATTGTATAGTTTCTATTAATTATCTTCATATCTATTATTAAAATAACTTTTAAAATTATGATAACCAAAGGTAATTGCTTCAACTTCTTCTTCCTGTATTCATTAAAAAAAACAGTCACTTATAGAAATGAAGTTTTTATGGGGAAAATTATTCTAAGCAGAACTTAAATAGTCAACAACAGAACGTAGTATGGTCTAACACTATTGCTTCCCAGGAGTCTATCAGCAGACTTTACCCCTGTCACTACACACTTCCCTACGAAGCTGATTATAGGGTTATGCTGTAAGTGCTCAATATTGACTGGTACAGGAAAACTCCAGAATTACTTATTATCTTAATTTTCCAATGAATTCTTTCTTTCCTTGGCTGATGTGTGAAGCTAGGCTTCTAAGGACTTCTTCAGTGTCCTTATTAAGAACATCTGTAAAGAACATCAGAATGAAGTGTTGAATTTCACCCATTTGGATTTCATTAAAGTGTCTATAGTTGTCAAGCATTTAGAAAGTCAAGACACTAAGAGTTTGGGGTTTGACCCAAAGGAAATTGGTCCTCATTTTAAGGCTAAACAGGAGGGATAACTGAGCCAAAGTTTTTTAGGGAGATTTTTTTTTTAAAAAATCATTCATTTCAGATACATGCCCCTAAAGAACGAGAGCTTAAACAATCATACCTAATGATAAGTTTTCCATCTTGCCAAAGCAAAGTGTAGGCTTATTGCAGAGTTCTTAACCCAGAGTTCATGGACTTCTAGTGGGTCCATAGGCAGACCTCAAAGAGTCCATAAACTGTGAAATTTAAGCAAAATTTCATGTGCATATACACACGTGTATTTTTTTTCTGGGAAGAGGAAGCTGTAGCTTTCATCAGGTTTTCAGAGACATATGTGATTCAAAAAAGATTTTAAAATGTTGGTTTGTTTTCTTACATATTTAGGTATCTTAACATTCTCAAAGTGTCTGAATGAGCGAAGTTTTAAATTTCTCTTTTTACTAAGACTACATAAATAACTTTTAAAATGCTAAAAAGGTAAATTAATTTTTAAATTAACAAATGACCAAAATTTTGGTAATTTTTGAAATCTCAGTTATGACTAAATTAACCTACATATACACTCTGATTCAAACAGGTTTAACAGAAGTAAACTGCTTGATTATTCAGAATAACATAAAAAGAGTAATTTGGTTGAAAAGTGAAAATATGTTGTATTAGTAGTATGAAGTAATAAAAAACTTAAAGAAGCTTGAAAATTTTCCATTGTATTTAGTAATAATAATAATACTATTTGTTTGGTTAATTAATTAATTATGCTCTAATTAAAGTGGCATGAATTAATTTATATTGTGCTTGAAATCCACCTTGAGTAAAAACAGCAATTTCATTTCATAAAGAACACTAAGTACAATTAGTGAAATTCTAATGTGAAAAAATCCACTGGGTATTTTTAAGTTTGTAACATTTTAAATGAATACAAAATAATCTGATCATCATTACATTAATTCTAGCTACAGTTATATTTGGAACAGTTGGTAAAATTTAAAAGGTCATATTTTAAGTTCAAATACAATACATTATTTCTTCTCTGCATGTGATTTTTAAAAAGCATTGTTTTAACTGGATCCTATAATTACATTTGGCTTTTAAAATAGACTATTTAGTATTAAACTAACAACATTTTTTTCAATGTGGTTTTCCTAGTGAATCATCCACTTTAGACTGGACTCAAAACACAGAATGCAGAAACACAGCATGAATCTTTAATTTATAGGCTATCTGCCACTTGTTTTTGTTTCATATTGCAAAAAAATATATAAAGTTATTTTTATCCCGAGTTAAACTTCAGAAATCAGTCTATTTTGATTTATCTTTGCTCCCTGTGCAGCAAGCTTTCTTTGGCCACTTCCTTGAATTACCGATCCGCTCAGATAGTTCTTAGCTTATTATACGTGAAGCTGGCTTATTTCCAAATTAACTTGGCTGGTCTCTTAATCTTTCCCATCTTCTCTCAAAACTCCTGATCAGCCCTCTTGATATTCACCAAACCAAACTTAGTTTCCAGCCTTCACATTCCCCTCCCCCTGGCACTCCCTTGATACATATACTTTATTTTATTTATTTTTAAAATTTATTTATTTATTTATTATTTTTGGCTGTGTTGGGTCCTCGTTGCTGCACACGGGTTTTCTCTAGTTGGGGCAAGTGGAGGCTACCCTTTGTTGTGGTGCGTGGGCTTCTCATTGTGGTGGCTTGTCTTTGTTGCGGAGCACGGGCGCTAGGCCCGCGGGCTTTAGTAGCTGTGGCATGCAGGCTCGGTAGTTGTGGCTTGTGGGCTCCATAGTTGTGGCTCGCAGGCCCTAGAGCACAGGCTCAGTAGTTGTGACACGCACGGGCTTAGTTGCTCTGGTGCACGTGGGAGTTTCCTGGACCAGGGCTCAAACCTGTGTCCCCTGCATTGGCAGGTGGATTCTTAACCACTGTGCCACCAGGGAAGTCCGATATATATACTTTATATCATCAACCTTTCTTTTCTTATATTATTTTTCAGACACTTTGTTCTCTCTTCAAACTTTGTCCTTCTAACTTTGCCTCAAAATATTTTCTTCTTCTTAATTTGTCTTTAAGACATACTTGAATTTAAATATTAGTGAAACATGGACTCTTGTCTGTTCTTTGGCATCAAGTTTACCTCTTATTTTTTAAGTAGGGTTAAGAATCAGTAAAGTTATAGTGTATGAATTTTATCTCAATAAAGCTATTATTTAAAAAAACCCAAAAAACAGTGAAGCAGAGAAAAAAAATCCAATAAAGTACAGGAGTGTACAGTGAAGTGTTTTGAAAGATATAAACTGCAATATGGACCCTAGATATTTATCATTATTGTAATTACTATTACATGCACTGTTTATCTTTACAAATTCTCTGAAGCCTTCCTATAAACTAATAATTTAAACTCCTCTGCTAACTCACTGTCCTAGAACTATTTATCCAAATGCAAGCTATGTGAAAGCTTCTAGCACAATGGTTGGCATATAAGTCTCCAATAAGTGTTAAAAAACAAAAAAAGTTAAAGTACAATTGACAGAGTCAAATCATGTATATTAGTATAGGGTTTAAAGACTAGAAGAATTTAACTTATGCCTAAAATAGTCGGGAGCCAATTTAAAGTTATAAAAAAAATCTTATTCTTTGATATTAGAAATAATATATGCTGTAATAGTAATAGGGTTGGAAAACAACAGATTAAGAATTCATTTTTCAGGCCTTCTTAGAAGACTATTAGTAAATATCAGGTGAAAAATGGTTTTGTAGAGTAATATGATGATTCCCAATCAGTTTTCTTCTCATTATGGGGATCTCACAGTTCTGGTGAACAAAGAGTATTTATTCCAACATGGTTCCTCCTTTTGAAAAGAGAGAGCAACTTTTAAATTTACTAGTAAAATATGCAACAGTGAATATGCAGTTCAAGATGTTTTAGTTGCTCAGAAGGTGCTTTATTTCAACCCCACCCCCTCTCCAGTTCTTAAAACCAATGAAGAAGGAAACATTACTTATCAAAGAAGTTAAGGAGCAAAGCTGATGGGCACGAATTTGCTAGTCAGGAGAACTAGCCTATGTTCAAAGTGGTGGTCTTCATTATGCTTCAAGAATAGAGATGTCTTTGGATTGGAAAGGAACTCTAGAAATGACTTTGTCCATCCCTCATACAGTATTACTAATGGAAAGAGCACTCACTATCTTATGAAGTTGCATATTCCATTATTATATAATGCCAAATGTTAGAAAAGTCTTATGCTCAATTCAAAATCCATCTCCTTGCACCTTCCAATGATTGCCCTGAATCCTGTCCTCTACTTCCCCTAAGCTGTGAAGTTGTGGGAGGGGGAGAGGGAGGAGAATTCCCCTTATATAAACAGATGAGATGTTTGAGTTGCACTTTGTAAAATGTTTAGAATTGTTAGGGAATGGTGTCACCACACCACCAGGTCCTCAGAAAAATGCATTGCTTATTCTTTCTTTACTTAGATTCTAGACTAAGAAGTTTTCATCTCTCTCATCCAAATGTGTCAGTGAATTTAGCAAATTTTCAGTCTTCCTGGGAGATATGTCAACAATTACCAATGGGGCTTCCCTGGTGGCGCAGTGGTTGAGAATCTGCCTGCTAATGCAGGGGACACGGGTTCGACTCCTGGTCTGGGAGGATCCCACATGCCGCGGAGCAACTAAGCCCGTGAGCCACAACTACTGAGCCTGCGCGTCTGGAGCCTGTGCTCCTCAACAAGAGAGGCCGTGATAGTGAGAGACCCGCGCACCGCGATGAAGAGTGCCCCCCGCTTGCCACAACTAGAGAGAGCCCTCGCACAGAAACGAAGACCCAACACAGCAAAAATAAATAAATAAATTAATTAATAAAATCCTACCCCCAACATCAAAAAAAAAAAAAACAATTACCAATGAATCAATGTTAGCACACCTTATGGGAGGAGGGAGAGGGAACTAGAAGCTTCATTGCTTTATTTCCTTCTCTGGTGGTATGGTAGGAAGGAGGGTTAACTGCTTAGAGCTGAAGTCTTACTGGGTATGAATCCTTTAAATCCTTGGCCCAGATTAACTGAATGATCCCAGTGTTGAGCACACAGTTCGTCAAGAGTACTTGTATCACACTGATTTGCCTAATAACAAATCTGTTTGCAACCTCCTACACATTTAATGAGGAGATTCCATTGTCCTCCTCTTGCAAGTTCTAACTTGCTATATTCCTATCTTGATTTAAAAGGGCCTGAATTGCATGATAGTATCTCAATCTGCCAAAGACCACAGCTTCTTCATTAAAAAAAAAAAAAAGAAATTATTACAGATCAGGCAGCAGGACTCTTACAGTGTACACCTGGTTGGCCCAGGTTTGGCTCTTCCTCATCTATTAATTCATCCAAATAATAACTGCAAAAAAAGTAAGAAAAAATGAGTCACTCTGGTACCAAGCCTGAGATAATGTATATCAGCTTTGATCACATGCTCTGAGGTTTGGGAAAACGAATTATTATAAACCGGGTGTCATCCTCAGCTCTTCCCTGGAAACACTTTTCTTAAATGTTGCTTTTGATCATATTTTTAAGATGTAATTAAGGATTCCTTTTCCCTAGTCATGTTTTCTCTCGAGCTAAAACCTTATGGAAACAATCCAATGGAATTATACAGCTATGGTTCCACTCACAGGAGCTCTTGGTAATGATTAAGTTTGCCTGGACGAAAGAATATGGAATAGGTGTTTGCCTAGTGGGTGTGTCAATGGGGGCGTCCTTTTTACTTTTTTACAACCTGAGGTCCTATGAAAATCCCTGAGACATATCTGCAACCATCTGCAACCAAGAAATTCCTCTGACTGAATTCATTTGATAGCCATTCATTCATTTGATAGCCATTCAACAAATATTTGAGTATCTCCAAGGGTCAGGCACTGTATTAATCTAGTATGAGAGACAAAAAAAAGAAAAACATGAATAGGTAAATAAACATTATGATCCAAGTATATGTTGCGTCTATGGCAATATGTAGAAGGTTCCCTAGTCAGAGAGAGAGGAAGGGAGGGGATAATGGATACTCAGTGGAGAAGGTAAATGGGATTTCAATAAAGAGGGAGCATTCACAAGACTTTCTCCAATGGAAGTATGCTATTCCAGTAATGATCAGATAGGTACAACAAATAAGTTTCCTTTAAAGCATAATCCATGACACAAAAGTCTCTTTAGACGCTCTGAGACAAAAAGAATTTTGTAGTCAAATACATCTGAAACTTCACAACGCACGTTAACAGTCAACATGGCTCTAAGAAGCCTAGTAGGAAAGAGATCTGATTAACAAAGTATAACCCAGCATTTCCCATACTGCCCTGACAACAACTGTCCACTTTTTTTCTTGGGGGGAGACCTATTGCCATCCTGACAGATGCCATTAAAAATTTTAACCTAAAGAGCATAATTTCCCATGAAAAATGGATGTTGTGGGTCAATGAAATACATTTCAGCTTTTCTATGCTTCACAGGTAAATATTACCATAAAAATGGTTAATGGAGATGGCTTTAGAATGTTGCAAACTGGACCACAACTTAGAGTCTCTTGCTTACTGAAGCTCTGTGCTGAGCCCTCAAAAAATCTGCATAGAATCCCTACCTTAGAGGTAAACCGACTGGAGCCCTAGGGCAAAATATGTCTCTACATTCCTTGAAACAAGTGTGAAGAAACAAATAAAAGAACTGCCATTATGAATTCTATTAAAGCCATGATCAAAAGTCTCTATACTTTGAAATACCTAATCATATTACAGGATTAAAAACACATGAGTGAACACTAACCAATAATTTATTCATTTCTTATATCTACTTACATCTTTTAATTTTGAAAACATAAATTTATGGTTCTTTCTCGATTATACTGACAAAACCTTTTTCTTACTTTCCATCTGGTAGGTCCCTTTTGCTACACGTCTTGTTGTTGGACTATCGTCAGTTTCTGGCTTTATCCAAACTCACTTTTCAGAGTGGCTTTTGAGTAGAAGAAGGGTTATGAAAGATTAAGAAGAGTTTGTATAAGAAGTCTCATCTTTTCTAGGAATTATGAAAAGGGTGTAACCCTCATATGAATGTTGGGCTTATTTTGTTGTGTTCTAATAAGGCTCTACTGTTGAGGCCATAGTGTAAAGCCATACTTGTAGAGACAGACATGATCTTCTCTGAAGAAACTGAGCATCCCCGTATCAATCATCTGGAAGGGGCAGTTCCTCAGACCGATATCAAGATCTTGGAAGGTGGGTCTTGGACTTGGGTGAGAACTCCTGACTCCCTGTGGGATCACACTCTTGCTGGACTTTTAGGTATACTGACTATTTGATGATGCTCCCTGGTGGTATGGAAAAATGGCTTCTCCCAAGGGCTAGGCAGGAAGGCAGTACCCCTGTAGGGGATCCTAAGATGAAGTGACACTCTTTCAGGTTATCAAGTTTTACGTTGCTCTCTGTGTTCATTCCCATCTAGCTGTGCCCAAGTCTTTAGCAAAGCCTTATAATAGTTTAGACTGGCTCAGGTCTCAGTTGTACACTGAGGACCTTAGGTGAGAATTGGGAGTACATTTTCAGGCCAAGGAGCTAAAGAAGAGACAGTAACTTGTCAGCATAGTTATATGTAGTTATGATTATTAATAAGGATAATAACTATCAGGTATCGAGTACTAATTCTGTGCCAGGCACTTAACGTATGCTATCTCATCTAATCTTCACAACAATACTCAGAGGTAGGTTCTATTTGTGCCCTATGTGGAAGAGGAAATTGAGACTCAGAGAGATTGCAAATTTGCACACATCCCATAGCTACTGGGAGGTGGGATTTCAATCTAGGTTTCATCTGACTCCAGAGGCTGAACATACTCCAGTCAAATTGCTTAACTTCTCAGAACTTAAGTTTTTCTGTTTGAAAACATCTACCTTCTAGGGTTGCCATAAGAATTCAGTGAAATAATGTACATAAAGGTCCCAGGCCATTGACTAGAAGACAATAGGTATTCCCCAAAATGGTGCTTATCATTATGTTTTTCTTCTGCCTTTCTGGACGTTCCTTCTTAATATCTTTGAAGGCTTCCTCTTCTTCGGATAGCCTGCTAAATTGTGTTCCCCAAATTTGTTTTTTAACTAGGCACTTTCCTTAACCCAGAGCTTCAGCTACCATTTTTATGCTGGTCATTTATAAGTCTTTACCTTCAGCCCTGATCACTGCTGAACTCCAAACCCAGATATCCATTTATCTGACATCTCCACTTGGATGTCTCACAGACACACCAAATTCAATATGTCCCAAGCTGAACACATCATCTTTCTGTTCCAATTCTGGCTTCTGTCTCAGTAAATGGCATCATCCAGTCTCCAGATACCTAACCCAGAAGCCTGGGAATCTTTCTCTATTCCTCATTCTCACTCATCCCTCACACTCAATTAGTCATCAGCTTCTCCCAAGTCTCTTTTTATTATCTCTTGTATTAGTCCCTCCCTCTCTCCCTGTCCTCCCTCAACTTCATTTCTACAGCCACGATCACTGCCTAAATTCAGACTCTCATCACCTCTATCAGGCACTACTGCAATAGTCTTCTAACTGGTTTCCCTACAATCTACTCAACCTCCTATGTGCCCTCAACATTACTGACAAAATGATCTTTCTAAAAAAGATCATTGTACCATCTGTTTCCCACTTAAAATCTTTCAAGAGCTTCCCATAGCTTTCAGGACCAAGTTCAAATCCAGTACACAAGGCCCTTCAAGATATGGCTTCTTCCTGCTTCTTAAGCTGTATTTCCCACTATTCCTTTATTTTTCATCTTTACGCTTTGTATCTGCTTTAAAGAATTACTTGAACTTCTCTAAAGAAAGATATTTCTAGCCTTGGGCCTTCAGACATGTCCTTTGGATGCCCATCTTTCCTCCCTCCTCCCTCCCCCCTCTGCCGCCCCCTTGCCCAAGTGCCCCCCTTTCAACTCTTTCCTTAAATCTCAGCTCATGGGGCACTTCTCTGGAGAGCTTTTCCTTGATCTTGACTCTGGTGTTTCTTCTTAATGCCCCCATGACACCCATATGTTGCTATGTAACAGTACTTTTCATACCACCCAACTGTTTCACTAGTTTGTAAACTGGACCCCAAAGTTTGTTCAATATAGGGTCCCCAGCACCTAACCCCTAGTACCTAGCTCATAACAGATGCAGACAGACTGTTGGTTTATGAAGGAATGAGTTCAGGAAGAGAGATTTCAACCCTTGGCTAAGTTGCATGTAAACTTAAGAAGCTAAAGAAAATTTGAGTTTAAGACACCACATTGCTGGAGATTCCTTAAATCTCATTTCTTTCTTCACCATCCGGTCCTTTTTTCTCCATTTTACTTATGGCCAGGTTCTACCACTCACCCTAGGAACATTAAGACACAACAGCTTTTAGACACACCGTATGGAACAAGCAATTAAGATGCAGAGTATTCCAGCTGGCATTTAGGGAGATGAGATAGTGTGACTGGGACCTACCAAACCAACGCACACCCTGCCCTCTACAAACCTGAGCTTCAGTGCTCCTTTGTAAACCTGAACCAAGGCTGAGTCTTAAGGGGTTCTGTTTGGTTTTATTTTCACCAAAGAAACTGGATACTTTAAAAATTATTGTTATTACATTAATTGACCTCTTCACTTTCTTTTTTTTTCAGACTTCTGTGAATGTTTTCTCCTTTTTAAGCTGTTTCTCACCTCTCTTTCTCCGAATGTAACAGAGATAAAAAGAGTTAAAAAGAAGAAAAGCAAAACCAACTAATTCAAATGGTCATCAAAATTTTTAAAAAGCCTCTTTATGGGGGAGTGTCTCTGAGTTGGAAAAGAGCATAGGAATCATATGGCTTACCCAACAACTTTATCTAGTAAATGCTGAAATGAAAGGAAAGAGGGAGTCAGTGTCTTGCCCAAAGACAGTTGACTTAACCAGTTGAGAGCAAGAGTTGTACTGTGGCTCTAAGTCCCCCAAATTCCAGTCTTGACAATCTTTTTCCTTGAAGACTCTCTCCACTTGTGCCCACAGGAAATACATTTGTTTATGCAAGAATATATATATATATATAATATAAACATATATATATATATTTAACACACAGAGCAGAAAGAAGCCACGTGCTCGACGCTCAGGGCTTGGGTGTGGCTCCCTATATCTTGCCCTTGGGAGAGTAAGAAATGTCGCCAAGGGACTCCAGACTCGCGAATACTAGGAGCCTGGAGCTGGACAGAGCCACTGTTCCTCTGGGGCCTTTCACCAAAAAGTGGGGTGAGACACAGAGGGAAAGCCAGGGCCATGACTGCGGGGGCAGCAGGACCGTCTTCGAAACCCGGAGGCACGCCCTTCTCCAGCGCCTGGTGCGAGACAGCTTCCAGGAACTGGTCAATAGGAAAAGTCTGCGGATAGCTGGGCTGGCCTTACCTTTGGGCGCCGGCTCTCAGCTTCGGGGCTCGGGATGCGGCTGGGTCAGGGCGCTCCCACCGCCCTGATGGCGGGACCCGTCTGCACGCCCTGCTCGACAATGCGGCATTTTAGGGGCCTGGACCCCTGTCCCCAGTTTCTCACTGCCCCGTGCGCCACGGGGCAAGAGACAAGAGACAGCCCCGGCCCTGTCTTTGAGTCTCCAGAGCCTGGGAAGTGCCCAGGTCAGAGATGGATGGTCTTGTGTTTTAACCAACGTAAAACTCTCCGGTTTCATCGATGGAGAACAAGGACCTTTTTTCCAACGGAGTAAAACTCCTGCGTGTGGAGATCCATTTCCTTTCCTTTTAAGAGATTATTCTATATTTATGCAGCGCCCCTTGTATACCAGAAACTGTATTATGTACTGTAGTTAAAGGATGAAATTAGCCTCATATCCGGGGAGAGTTTACTTCCATATAAACTTAGAAACATTAGGTTATGAAAGGTGGTGAGTGCCAAATAGATCTAAGTGGGAGGAGGGAGGAGAGGACGCAGGCGAGAGCGGAAGTGGGGGAAGAGGAGAGAGGGTCGGAAGAGGAGAGGGTTGCAGAGGGTAGAAGGAGGGGCAGAGTGTTGGAGGGGAGGTGGGAGAGAGAGAAGGGAGGGGAGGTGGCGAAAGAGGAAGGAGAGAGAGGAAAGAGGGAGAGAAGGGTAAAAGGGCGGGGCAGGGAAGCACCTAGAGGAGATCCCAGACGGACGGGTTGGGAGGGAGGCAGGCGGGGAGGGAGAGGCCTAGACTGTGTCCAGGAGGCCTCTCCTCAGTGCCCTCTTCCTTTAGGAAAGTCTCTCAAGCCCCCGAAGACGCTTCCGGGATGCCTTCCCGCCTGGCCAAGCGCCGTCTGGCTGCGGCATCGCCGCTCACACCGCGCCCAGCGGTGCGCAAGCCTCCTGCTCGCCCGCCTACACCGAACAAGGGGCCCGACGGCCTCCGCCGGAACCAAGTGGTCACCCTCCTAGACAGTCCTCCTCTCCGCGCGCAGGCCGGAAGCCAGGTGGGCGCGACCCCGGCAAGGCTTCGCGCGCCCCTGGACCGCGGGTGTCCGCGTCTTGCGGCCCTGACCGCGGGCCGGAAGGTAAGCTTCTGCGGCGACCTAGGCGCTGGCCCAGATCTGGGAGAAACGCGCGAACCTGCGGACGTGCCCAGCGGGAGACCAGGCCCGGGCGCGAGTCTCCTCGGTTAACGCTTGCTTGTGCTACTTCTGTGCTGACTCGTTGATAACCGCACTGGGGGAGTGAGAAGGGAACGCGCCCGGTAGGCCCCCGCGGGAGGTGGCGGGAAAGCAGAAGAACTAAGACTCGGGCGGGAATAGCGACTGCTCGCGGCAGCGAGGGCTCGCACCTCACGCCGGGAGCAAGCGGCGGCCCGGAACCGTGGGCACAGATGAGAGGCCGGCGCGCGGCCCAGGCAGGGTGGAAGCCCGGGGTCGGCAGCGGACGGTCAGCACGAGCGGACAGACCCTCGAGGGCCGCGGCTGAGGCGTCAGGTGTGGACTGCGTGGGGGCAGCCCTGGGCGGCGGGCCTGCCCTGGGTGCGCAGTAGAGGCCACGCCGAAGCCGCCGCATCCTGGATCCTCGCCCTAGACGGAGCGGAGGCCTGCTAGGGCGCACACAAGCGTTCAGGGCTCTGTTCCTTCCCCGGGTGGGCACTTGCTCCGGACCCTGGAGGCTGCCCGCGTTTTCCCGCCTTCTGTGCGCAGCAGGGTCGGAGCGCGCCCGGCTGGCCCGCGGGCGGAGGGCGGTGAAGCCCGGGAGGCAGCCCGGCCCCAGTCCTCCACCCCCGCGGCGAGCGGCGGCCTTCAGAACCGGCAGGAGGCGCTGTGCGGACGAATTAGAACAGAATAACAGGATTTTCGGGGTGGCGTTTTCACATTCTAGGACTGGGCTCCTGTAGTTGAGTGACCCGATTCAGACCAGCTCCTTCTTCATCTTGTCCCTCTCCACTTTAAAATGTGTGTGTGTGTGTGTGTGTGTGTGTTGGGTTAGTCAAAAGGATGAAATGTCAGCCAAAGAGGTTGTAAGTAGAAAATCTTAAAATTTCAGATTCGCTGACGGTTTTAGAAGGAAGATGTAAGGCAGAAATTCTGACTCTTGACTATTTACAAAGGGCTCGCCTATCACTGCCAGTTGTTAAAGATCCTAGGGATCTAACACTCTTATAAGACAAACTCATTCATAGGGTTTGGTTCAAATTCTTTTTTGGAAATAAGGGTTTATACAGAACTATTTTAGCTTATTGCTATCTGTAAGATCATATATCAGTAACAGGAACAAAAAGAAGTTAATTCCAATATATAATTGAAAGTCAGTATAATTATTAAAATATTGTGTTTGGAATGGCCTTTATCAAACTATAAAAATCTTATTATTTGCGAATATGTAGTGATCTGTGAATCATTAGTGAATCCACTAGAATTGGAGCAGTTATGCAAAACAATGAAATGTATTCATTAGTGTAGGACCAAATCAAACCAGTGAATAATCTTCTGAAAACTCCGATCGGAAGTAAAAGGAAATCCCTGAACTCATCGTGTTTATGGCCGGTGTAAACTTTTGAGTTCTGTACGAATGATGGGGCTATGAAGGGATTGAATGGTGCTGCCTTAATCTGTATGTATTTTCAGTCTCAGATCTGCCTGTTGGTAGAAACTGGTACAACTGGAGTTTGGTTTTTAAAGTGTTTTATGCCATTTTGGAAATTATTCAGCTGTGATTATAAATGCAAAATGACTAAAATGCGTGGACTATAAACAGACATTTTATTCTGTTAATGATTAGTCTAATATATGGAAGAACTAATTTCCAAACAAAGCCTCTATTTAAAAAAACTATCATTTATTGTACATAGTGTGATTTGGAAGTGAACCTGTTCTAGTAACAAATAACTATTTCAGGACCTCAGGATATTACACTTAAAACCTGCATGAATTTTTGGGAAAAGGAAGAGTTTATGGTTTAAACATCCTCTGTGAAGTTCTCTGGTCTCTCCCATCTGTAAACTCTCCTGGTGCTTTGTATGTCTCTCATTATTTAAAGCTTTTATCTATTCCAATTGCTTCCTATTTGTGTACATGTTTTTAATCTTGCCTCCTAGACTTTAAGCCTCTTGTGGGTAGAGACATCTTACCTAGCATAATGCCTTGTACCATGTATTCCATTAATGTTAACTAAATGAATAAAACCAAAACTGTATACATGTACTATTCAATATGAATTTACAAAACTTGATTATAAGTTTTATGGTAAAATTTATAAGCAAATATATATTTGCCCTAACAAAATAAGTTGCATGCTCAGTATTGGTCATGATCATTTTCATTAGGGGTAGTTTATAATTTTTTACTTCATGATATAGAATTATATTTACTGCAACTTTCAACATTAACCTTATATCTAGAACAGAAGTTATAGGGATTTTCAGTATAACTTTTTATGGCTAACAGAATTCATTTACCAAATTACATACTACTTCTTCTCCAGACTACAAGGTGTATGATATAACAATACCATTGTATATATTTTCCAGAATGGAGGACTGATTAACATTTTGTGTTACTACAGTTTTCTAGTTTTTTTTTTAACACTAGAAAAAATTAGCACTTGAATGGCAAGATTAAAAAAAACCTGAGTCATAAGCAACTATTTTTTTTTTTAACCCCTAAAACACGATTTGAGGCAAAGGGAGCTTCTTACGTTCATTTATTCAGCTTCCAAAATTGGAAATGATTTAATCTCAGTGGGAGAATATGATTTGGTCTCAGTGGAAAATTCTTGCTCTTCACACCAGTAATTTTATGTATGCACTACTACCAGAAGTGTGCCAGGGACAGATATACTTATTGACTGAAATTTATGCCATACCCTTGCAGAATGAGCACTACAAGCTGGCTCTTCAGAATAGTATTGTATAGTAAGTTTGTTGTGACATTTGATTCTTACATTTAATTCAATTAACTCTGCATTGCAACTGGAGTAATCAGCAGCCGGTAATATCTTGATTTTCAAATTGCATGGAAGACTTGGTGTTCCTGAACCAAATGAATGGATTTTGAGCTAGAGAATGCAGAAGCAAAGTTGTGATATAGTTTTGAAGTGGAAGGTTGGGGGAGGAGGGGATAGATGGTTTTTCTAGTCTAAGATTTAATATATAAAAGTACAAATTGTGAGTCCTTAAAAAGCAGTAATGTGATATGTTTACAGCTAAAATAGTACTGCTTTCTAAAAAAATTGAAGTGTAGTTGATTTACAATGTTGTGTTAGTTTCAGGTGTACAGCAAAGCGATTCAGTTATACATACACGTATCTATTCTTTTTCAGATTCTTTTCCCTTACAGGTTATTACAAAGTATTGAATATAGCTCCCTGTGCTATATAGTAGGTGCTTGTTGGTTGGTACTGCTTTCTTAAAAAGGAAAAAAAAGAAAACACCCTATGAAGCTCAAAATTTAAAGTCACAATCCTAAAATGTCTTTTTTTTTGGGTTAATTTAACTACATGAAAGCAACTTTTAAGAGTTATTTCCTTAAACTTTGGAATGTAATATATTTTGGCCAGGTGACCTGAAATAGAAAACAGGTAAAGATGACTTACTGGTTAGTGAAACACCAGTCTGAAACAGACAGCTTACTTTTTTTCCCTCTTCATTTCCCCTGGACCAGCTGTTAATGTTTAACCTTCATTTACTACTTCAAGAGTCATATTTACACTTCTCCAGCAACTCTTTATCCATATGTTCCTTGGCCTTATGCATTATATAAGGCTCTTTTGGGGCAACTTCCTAATCTTCTCATTAAGAAAATGTCACACTCACCCCAAATAACCCTATAGAAGATGTCAGATGGTATCACTACTAAAATAACCCCATAGAAGATGTCATCTGATATCACTTATAGGCCTCCTTTCATTTTTGCCAGTAACAGTCTTTGCCAGGTTGTTCCTCCCATTTAGACAGCTAGGTAGGATGTTTCCTTTTCTTTATTCAGTGGATAGAAAAAAAATCTTCTAAAAATACTTCACAATTCACTTGATATCAGATAATGAATTCAGCTTCTTTAGGAGGATCATAATACAAAGGTAATTTTTCTTTGTCATAATCAATTGTCCTATCTGAAACAAGTGATCATTATTTGGCTTATAAATTTCAAACTGGAATGTTACTGCTGTAATGTTGCTGCTTTTTACTGTGTAGGGGATGTGACAAGAAAGAACAGAATGGACTTTACCTCTTGTCTGTTAACCTACTTATTCTAGTTCTTCTTTATGTGCCAGATATTGAAAGAATTGACACATAAGGCTTAGGAAGTGTTTTTTATGAACAAATCAATTTCATTATTGTGACTTCCTTGACCACTTAAGATAGTTATAGATATATTGGGGGAAAAGGTCAATAAATTTTCAAATTGCTTTGTCTAAGTTTGGTTATTGGTAGTTAGTGGTTAATTCAGTGAAGCTGGATTAAGATTCTTGTATTTAAAGCTTATTATAATGTACTGATTATCTAACTGAACTTTAGCCATTCAGTATCACCAGGTTCAAGGGTTTCATCTGTAAAATAGATATAATCATATTTATCACCTTTGAGAAATATTTAACATTTTGGTTTAAAAGATGCCAGATAAGTTCTATCACAAAAATAAATTTAATACATTACAACCAATATTAGATCACTTGTATCTTTGAAGTTGCTTAGAGATTTACAAATAATGTGTGATTTAAGTGAATGTGTCTCATTCCTGTCTGATTTTTTCTTGGCTTAAGAAGATACTAACTTTTACCAGAATCTACCACTCCTTTCAAGGTAGGCCCAATTGACCCAAAAAACAGTTGAATTCAAACCTCATTTTGTCAAAAATGATTTCCTCTCTGCACAGAATTAGGCTGTCTCATCTGGGGCAGTTCTGTATAGTGATATGGTGCTGATTCTCCACAGTCGTACCCTCCTTCATTTTTAAGTCTGTAGAGTCATCCTTATGAGTATCCATTCCTGGAATCAGTGTGAATGAAACTGTGCCTGAAAATCCATATATCTAAAGCAAAAGTTACAGTGATTTTTATCTAGTCTTTAGTGACTAATAGAATTCTTCTACTATATTACATGGTACTTCCTCTCCAGACTACAAATCATTATGCCCACTTTGACAGTTGAGAGATATTGACAGCGCTTGTTAAAATAAATTACAATTTTCAAATTTAAACTTACTACTCCCAATTCTGACGTCCTTGTTGCTGAATCAGTAATTTTGGCACTGATCACAGTCTTGCATTTTAACATTTGTTTTATCCTTTGTTCTCCTTGAGACTGTAATGCTTCTGAAGGCAGGTTCTAGGTATTGTTAGATTTTTTAATGCCTCATGACCCTTGAGTATAGTTTTGGCATGTGGTATGCTCTCAGTGAAGAATTCTTCAAACATGAACTGTTTTTATTGGGTGTTGTGTACTTTTCTAGAAATATGAAGAATTAAAAGACATAACCTCTACCTTTGTGATATATACAGTCATACTAAGGTTCACATAACTTATTAGATCACAACCTTTTATGTGTAATTCTGAAATCCCAGAAAACTTATTTTGTTATTATTTTGTAACTTTTAAAAAATTAATTAATTTTATTTTTGGCTGTGTTGGGTCTTCGCTGCTGCACGTGGGCTTTCTCTAGTTGCGGCGAGCAGGGGCTACTCTTCGTTGTGGTGTGCGGAGCACAGGCTCTAGGCACGCGGGCTTCAGTAGTTGTGGCACGTTGGCTTCAACAGTTGTGGCTCGTGGGCTTCAGAGCACAGGCTCAGCAGTTGCGGCGCATGGGCTTAGTTGCTCCGCAGCATGTGGGATCTTCCCAGACCAGGGCTCGAACCCGTGTTCCCTGCATTGGCAGGCGGATTCTTAACCACTGCGCCACCAGGGAAGCCCTTTTTTGTAACATATTTGGCGGTAAAATCTAACCCAAGTTTAACTCATTTGGTAGAAAACCTGACTTGAACTGATGTGAAGCTTTTTATATTCTTCATTTATTTCACTTGAGGAATATTCCTATGTTTAACTTCAAATATATTAATGATTTTAATTATGGTGGTGTTATGCTTTACATATGTGCTATATTACTTTTTGAAAGCTGAAAAATTCTGACTTCCAAAATGTATCTGACCTCAAGAGTTTTGGGGATTGTGGATCTGTATAACATACAAAAATTTAAATGATAAAATATTTACATAACAACTGATATAAAAATAGGAGAAATATCTCAAACCAGTACTTGGAAAGACATCTCAAACTTGGTGTCTCTGTTGGGTGTCCCTGCAAATGGGCAGGTACTCAGTCTTGGATTCCAGGGGCCAGAGGCAGATGACATAGGAGTATTTTCCTGACATGTTCAGGCATAAGAAGAACCAGAGGACCTGTACAAACCAAGTTCTTTAGAAAGCACTGAGGATTGGAACCAGGGAAAGAGAGTTTAGTCCTCAACGGGTAAGAGATAGCCTGAAAAAAGGAGCCAGAAAGCCACTGGATAGAAGGAGGAATTAAGGGTAAGGTGAGAGTCCTGGACAGTTACAACAACCTTAAAGTGTAGAGTTGGGATGGGCTGGTACAGACAATTGTTGCTTGGATCTGAAAGGAGCCTTTAAAGCTCATTTACTTCTGCACCCTCTCCCTATTTTACAAATCAGTAACCTGAAGTTCAATAATTATTTTTCAAATATCTAGTTAGTGATTGAGCCACAACACATATCCACGTTTCATATTGCCTATCTAGTGCTCTTTCTACTACCAAAGATAGTATTTCAGTCTGAAGTGGTTACGAATGATTTTTCAGAGGATATGAGATTTGAATTATTATAGTAGTTTGTGAAAACTTAATTCCCCATAAATCTAAGTATTTTTGTGTATATTTTGCGTTTTTAAAGTACCTTGATACCAAGGACTGTCTTAATTTTTTAAATCCCTAGATGACTTAGGAAGTATTTTGCACATAGTATAGAAGAAAAAAAAAATTGAAATGGAGCCAGACTGAAAATAAGTGTGTGTTAGAGTGGAAAGGATACCACTGGGCATCATAAGACCTGAGTTCTATTCTAGCCCTGAACAGGTTATCTGGATGACTTTGTGCAAATCACTGAACCTCTCTAAGTTCTGATTTCCCCCTTGAGAAAGGGTAAGATCAATGACCTTGAAACTCTCTTCTTCTGTAATTTAGGTCTGTGTCTGTATTTGCTAGGACAAAATAATTCCCGCAACACGTACTGGATTTAATTGTTTAAGTATTACAAAGGCATTGGTCATATGGATTTAGATTTTCCAGGGACTCTCTCTCAATGGAGAGAGATCTCTCAATATATCTGGAACATTGATTCAGATGTTTTGGTAAAATGAAAATATAAAATAAATATCAACAATGCATTCAACAATAATCATTTAACATTCACTATGTGTATGCAACGCATTGTATAAGATGTGTTCTCTGACTTCAAGTTGTTTAGGATTTAGTCAGAGTTTCCTTTAAATTATTTAAAAAGTAAGTAAACATAACAAGCTCAGTGGAGCTCAGATATGTTTAGTTGGAATGAATCAGTCTCTAAAAGTGTGGTATGACTGGCCGTTCAACCTTTTGTTGGGACTGTTTAAAATTACTTAGCATTTCATAATGTAAATATTTTGATACCGTGCACTCCTTGATTAGTATGAAAGTGGTTTACCATCTTTGAAGAAAACTTAAAACTCTTGAAAATCAACTCAGAGAATAATGTTTCAGAGTATCATCTGGGATAATATAACTATGTCCCCAAACCCCCTTTTCTGAATCCCAAGCATGTTAGAGAAGGATCATATTCATTTCACTTTATGTTGTATTAACTAATGGTAAAAATATTTGGTTGGAACTGCATAGCATTGTGATTGACTGGTGAACATTTTAATAAAGGAGATCTAAATAAAGATAACATTTTTCAAAAGAAGAACATTGCTTGTGCTTGACTACCTCTTTGGTAAGACATTTATTCAGTCTTGTCAGTTAATATAGACTGGAACATTTGAAGTTACCAGCTTGTGAACATCTTTATAGGATGAACCATTCTGTGAAATTTTCTTGCAGGTATTTTCCTAAACAAAGGCTTTTTTTTTTTTTTTCAAACTTTTGACTGTGATCCACAGTATGAAAAAAAATTTACATTATGACTCATTACATACATACATATATACATAACTGAAACAAAACTTTCATGAAACAATACTTACCTCACTATGTGTGAAGTATAATGAGTTTTTAAATTCTGCTCTAATCTATTTTATTCTTTTGAAATAGGTTGGTCCAAAACCCACTAAATTGATTCCTAACTCCCAAAAGGTGACAACCTGAAGTTTGAAAAGCTTGAGCTAAACTCTGTTTTGAGAGCAGTTACTCTGTTCTATTTAACTTTTATTCCCCAGTGCCTAGGTCTGTGCTCAGCACATAGATGGTGCTCAAATAATGTTGGTTGAGTGCTTTGTTCTCAGTCTAGTTTCAGAAATGTTACTGTATCAATGAGGTTTGTCTACAGCAGCTGCATGGAACTGTTGAAGGAGTTAGAAGAAAATTATTAGTAATTAGAAGATGAAGGTAAAACATAAGAGAAGAGGCAAAAGTCACCATTCGCTTAAAAAAAAAAACAACCCACAATAACAATGTGTTAGTTCTCTTAGAAGTTATAGAATCAAGTCCTGACTTGTGTTTTTTTCAAATGCCACTATTTTAAACTCAGTATTGATTCCTCAAATAATTTTATCTTGAAATTATCATCTCACAAACAGATATGACTTTCTCCGAACTGCTTTTATGTGCCTGTCTGCATGTATGAAGCTTAACTTTGATTAGGTGTTATTTTTCTAAAAAATAAGATCTATATCTTGTAAACTTTCTTTAACTTATTCTTTATTACCATTCTTCAAATAATACTCTGAGCCAACTATTATTTGTATATACATCACATTTTTTTCTTTTTTTGTCTTCTAATAGTACAGAGTTTTTCTTCCCCATAGTAATGTTTGCTTAATTTTTATCTTAAGTATGGTCATTAATAATTTAAACTTTTCCATTCATACTCATTAGTAACGTTTGGGGGCATTGATAAATACTTTGGTTCCTTACATGTTCAACTGAAATAACATTCTATTATAACAAATATTGTTAGAATTAAAATTTCTGAAAGATTGCCTGGTATATTCTAGCTGTTAATTTTTTTCTTTGTAGCAATAATTTGTATAATAGGGATCCTGTTTAGCAAAAGAATTAGGTTAGTACAATAAAATATTCTGAGATTTGATTAATCCACATAAATAAAAGATACGTAATTTATTACCATCAGATTTGAGCAGGGTTAAATTACGCCAATAGATCAGGTAATTTTTCACAACTGTTAATTTGCACTGAATGATATATACTTTTATAATTATTCTAAAAATTAATGTGTTCTTCTCAACCATATACTAAGTTCTTCAATGGAATCTTCTCTTTTTTCTTTTTCCAATTTTTCCTCTCTTTTTCTATTTCTTTTTTGTATCACACAAATACTTCAGTGTTTTATACAATGTAGAAACTCAGTGAGTGCTTGCTGATTAACTTTAAGCTGTTTCCTAAATCATTTAGGATCTCTAAGCCTCTCTGATATTATGTAGTAGATAATGATTCAGTATTAGAAGTTAGACAACTAAGTCCGTAATTCTGTTTTCTACTAACTCGGTGATTTTAATCTTTATGTCCTTTTATTTTCTTATATGTAATCTACATAGGGCTAATAATTGCTTTTGCCTTTTGTCTATTTCATAGCATGATATGAAGATCATATGCGATAATTACAGAATGCTCTTTGAAAATTTCAGAGCACTCTACATGTATAAATGGTTCGTGAGGCCCTTCATGTAAGGTTTTGATTAAATGAAATGATGTAAAATGACCAGTACAGTACTTAACAGAGTAAGCAGTTGATAGTAACAGCTGCCGTTGATGTTACTTAACTTGCATATGTACTGATAAATTTCAGTTACTTTGTCTTTCACATTTTAAAAATTTAATAGAGTCTAATAATAACTTATTTTTTGTAAATCTATTTTTGAAGCTTCTCATTTTCTGTGGTTCTCTTACTTGGAATGCTCCCCCCTCCCCCAAATCCGGTCTATTGTTTTTTATACTTTTTTGCCTTTTTATAAGTTTTACATATAAAATAGTTAAAATTTATAACCGGATAATTGAAAATAAAAATTTCAAAGTAATTCTTTAAATTGACAATTAACCTATGAGATTGAATATTGTGAATTCCATATTTTGTATTATGACAGTTTGAATTATTCAATATGTAATCATATAATAAGGGGACATTTGAGTAATGGCAAGTGCTTTGAATTATATAATTTTGATTAATTATATTTTGCCCTATAGCAGATAAATAAAATTTATATTGCATTTTTTTTTTTTTTTTCGGTATGCGGGCCTCTCACTGTTGTGGCCTCTCCCGTTGCAGAGCACAGGCTCCGGACACGCAGGCTCAGCGGCCATGGCTTACAGGCCCAGCCGCTCCGCGGCATGTGGGATCTTCCCGGACTGGGGCACGAACCCGTGGCCCCTGCATCAGCAGGCGGACTCTCAACCACTGCGCCACCAGGGAAGCCCTGCATTATTTTTTATAAGCAACAGATATTTTACCCAAAAGAGGAATTTTAGCCAGTTGAAGATAAAAAAGTACAAAAGCAATTTAAATTTAACAATTTAGATCACATTCAGGTAATTATATTTTACTTATTTATAATATCACTATAGATTCCTTCATATTTTTTTAAAATTATCATTTGTTTTATTGTTTTCCTTATCAAAAAAAAGTGATCCCATTATAGTGACTGGAGCCTTCTTTCTTTAAGCATTAAAGACAATTCATGTTTTTTGTGATTCAAAATTATATAAGTGGGAGTTATTCAAGTAGTTTAACTCTTCCTAAAGAGGGAAAAAAGTATGCTCCTGTGTGTGTGTGTGTGTGTGTGTGTGTGTGTGTGTGTGTGATTTAATTAAATTGAGTCTTTTTTTTCCTTTCAGGAACCTTTCCCAAAATGTTAGAAGAGGGATAGAAAAACATTTACAGCTTTTGTTTCACTTGGTGAACGAGTCAGGACCTGTTTGCACACAATAATCCAACATCAGCTTAAGTTTTTTGGCTCTGTTTTGCAAGAGCAAGAAAAGATTTTGCTGCCAATTCCTGCAGTATTCTTTTTTTTTTTTTTTTTGGTTGTTTGGATTTCCTATTCAGCACCACTTTACTTTGATTCTTTTGGTCATTAATCTGTTCATTTTGGAAGAATAAGTAATTAAAACAGTTTTGTAAAGTATTTTTTGGTGTGTGTGTGTGATATTTTGTTGGAGCATCTACAAAAGCAATAAAAATACCTGTCCAAACCCTCAAAGATGCAGATGGTGTCATGAATGTTTTGAAGACAGGAAACCATGCAGTCCTATTTTAAGAAATTCTATTTATTTTAAAGTCAAATAAAAATTTTTCCCTCCTCTTTAAAGTGCCTGACTGGCAATAGAATTTTTATGGCATCCATTTACAGAAAAAAAAAAATCTAGTAGATTGAGGTTTGAATACCACATCTCTTGGAGATACAGAGATCTTTGCAGTTAACTTATGTTTTCACCTACTTACTGGCTGACTTCTTAAAAATGTGTAATTTTTCATCTGTTTTTCTATTTCCTTCAGTATAATTACATCATCTTCTTAACCAGGAGGATTGCTGTCTACTCCTCAGCTCTGTATCATTAATGAAGATCTTTGACTGTGTGTTGGGTTTCCTTGGTACAGGTTAGCACTTGACTTTTGGTTGGCTCAGATTCATTATCAGGATTTTTCTGACTGTGCTATCAGTGCTTTCTTTCTTTATTTTCCATGTGGTAAATTCTTTCCTAAAATTTTTGTATTTTCTCATTTCTGTTCTCTAATTACTTTATCTTTCATAGGAGTTCTAATAAAACTGACTAACCAAACAAAACCAAAAAAACCTAACCTTCCTGCTTTCTGAAACCTTGACTCTCTCCCTATTGAGTTTCCTTTTTATTTCATTCTTCAATTATTATTACTTTTGAAAATTACATGGAATCTCTTTTAATCCCACTAGGTCATGCTCTCTTTATTCCTAACATTTCTCAAAACTGCCCCTTCTATATCAGTGTCAGTATGGTTTCCAGAGTCAACAAAGTCATCTATTTAAAACACAAACATCAACAGATTACTTCTCCCTAAAAAAACATTTAATAACTCCCGATCACCTACAGAAGAAAATTAATCTTAGCATTGAATATAATAATCTATCCCCTGCCTACCTCCCTGACACTTATTTTGGAAATATGAGACTACACATAACTCCCAGAATTTACTATGATGTTTTCTTGCCTCTGTGCTTAGCTCATGTTTTCCTTTGCGTAAAACTTTTTCTCTTTCTCACCCCTTCTTTACCTGGCTAGGAAGGAAGATTTTCATCTTTCGAGACTCTGCTTGGATAACAATACTTCCAGGAGATCTTACTGGCTGCTCGTGTAACCTTTTCTCCTTTGATTTTCCGTTGGAGTCCTTGCCCATCTCTCTGATAGCACTTATCTGTTCATCTATTGCTATCATTCATTAGAGAATGGGCTCGTTGAAGGCAGGGGCCAAACTGTAGTTACCTTTGTGACCGAAAGTATTGTTAAAACATCTGTTGAACTGAGCTTTTCTCCACTCTGTGTAAAAGAAGTTGAATGTGCTGTGAAAGGTGTTGATAAAAGAGAAAACTATGCCAAACACACAAACACATTATAGGTTTCTGATAGCTTTACTGATACAAGGTAACTGATCCAATATCCTACAGTTCTAACTTTTTCCTACTCTGAATCCATTCATGGTGAGGGAGTGAGACACAGCATTACATCTTGAAAATTCTGGATCAAGGGAATTTTCTCTGTTTGCTTTGTGAAAGTGTCTGACTTGGACAGTTTTTGACAAGAGTAATAAGCTCTCAGATTATTTTAGAAATGATGAGCTCTGTGTAGCAGGTGTCCTTCCCAGTGTAGGCTAACAACAGAAAGAAAAATACAGCTAACTGATTCCAGGTCTGAAACAGTCTCAGTCTGTAGCCATTCTCCAAAAGCCTTTGGCAGGAGATATATTGGAATGCTCTGATTGTCCACGTTCTTGGAAAGATGGAAATAGGAAAAAATTTGCTTTCATCAGTCCAGTTTTCTACATGTCTACAGTTCATGAAGTTAAACCTCTCAAAGAACTTTTAAAACAAAATAGAATTTTAAAACATTAAAGAAAGAGTACTAATATTAATCTCTACTTCTATCTATTCTCACAGAATTTGATTCATTCCTCACATATTTCTGGGAGAAGAATTACCCTAGAATTCATGGGAAATAAGCTTTTTAAAACTGATCATATATGTTTTGAAAGGTACACATGTACTTGTCAATTTATAAGTAAGAGGTGTTCTATAGTTTATGTTAATTAAAACAGTTCTCTATTGCATTTTTGTTAAATTGTTCAATTAACACTGTTTTTTTCAGCTACTTAATTAGATTATATGAAGTCCTGACATTACTAAAAAAGAGAAACAATTACCTTTTCAGATGTAATTAAAATTTATTTACAACTGGCTAATAATTATACTGATTAGTACCTGATGCTATATTTAATTTATCTAGACCAGTGTTGTCAAATAAAACTTCCTGAGATGTTGTAGATGTTCTGTCTGTGCTGTCCAAGAGGGTAGCTAATAGCTACATGTGGCTAATTGAGCATTTGAAATGTGGCTAGTGTGACTGAGGAACTAAATTTATAATTTAATTTTAATTAATTAAAAATTAAATTTAAATTCATGAGGTTAGTGACTACCACGTTGGACAGGGCAGATCTAGGCTATACAATGTTATCAGTAAAGTTCCATAATTAGCTGATTCATAATCTGTAATGCTGGTTATATGTCTTCCTACTAGACAGATGCACATTTTTGTATCAAAAATATCTTCATGGCCTGAAAAACTCAATGTATTTGATATTTTTCAGAGAACTAGAAATCTTAAAAGGTTACTATCATTGTTCTCAAGGGATCTATAATTTTGGTACGGAAAAGACAATGAATGGTGCTAGCTCTATATTAAGAAGTTTAGTACAGACTAACTGGCACCTTTTATAAGATTCTTCCATCATATTTGCTGAGGACCTCTAAGATCTGGTTAACATTTTTAGAAAACTGAAAACCAGAAATTTTATATACTAGTCACCATCTAAGAATTTCACCATTATGAGGATATAATCAAACACTTTTGTTAATTGAAGTTTGTGAACTGGATTTCCCGGTAGAGGGAATTACCAAAGGGAGGAAGTTGAAAGGCAAGGGCAAAGGAAGGAATGAGGTAAATAAACTAATTTGACTTAGGAACTCTGAAATGATCTAGAACATGTGCACAGATTTTTAACTCCTCTCTGTTGTGATCTCCGGTTACTTCAGAGTTCTGGGAAGATGGATATTATGAAAGTGAGAAGACAAGGGAAAATTGCCTGGAAGATATTGTTGCTGAGTGGGTGGAGATGAGATTAATGGATAGCCCGAGAAGTCCAGACTAAATCAGGAAGTGTAGTCTAACCCCACTTATGCTTCTGTTACATTGGAATAAGTTCACCTTTATTTCAACTGGTTGTTTATTACCCTATTTTCTAGAAGATTACCATCTTCAATTAAAGTATATAATATGTTCACTATATAACATTTTAATGTTTCTTGGTTTGTGCCTAAAGAAATTTTGCTATGTGAAAAGCCATTATTATTTCTTATCTGTAGCACTTTCCTCCAAGGGGAATCAAATAGGGAAATCAATTACAGTGAATTTTCCACCAACCATTGAGGCGGTAGTTCCACCAATCTGAAACTGTTAGCCATTTAAAATAGTAGGAATGAATTATCAGAGAGTAAATAAAAACTGATTCAAGTCTTTACCCTTAATTAAAATAAAACTAATCTAAGATTTGATTAACTTTCTCTTGGAGTCATATTAAATTTTGATGATGTGCTTGTACCTCTGAGCAGGCAGGTTCTATTTAGATTTTCAAGTGGAAAAGCCGAATAAAACGTCTCAATACATTCTTGGCACATTTAGAAACATGAAGTGCCAAAAACTTTCATGAGAAAAAGACAACCAATTTTCTCAAGATTTCTAGTCCAGCTAGGGAAATTCAACAAAGAGGAGATTCTTCACTCCTAGAACTATCTTTAGCTTGTGGAAGAGAAATCAAAGACCAGAAGTTAAGTAACAGAAAGCAGCATAGTAAAAGGGTGCTGCCACCCGCATCTTTGCTTGATAAAAGGGAAAGATAAAGTGTGTGCATGTGTGCGAGCACAGGTATAAAGTGCAGCCCTTCAGCGGCTCAAGGTCAGTCAAAATAATGAGTATTGAAGTTGATTTGCTCCCAACTTTCAATTTGTTTCCAACTTTAAAAATGGTTTAATGAATATAAAGTACTCCAAATCAAAATCTCCTATTTACTCATCAGCAACTTTCTTATTTTTCTTCAAACTACAACAATTTTATTAAGCAGTAATACCAGGATAAAAAAAAAGTCTTTTGCAAATATTTTGAGTCAACATTTGATTTTTTTTAGATCTGACATTCTTTTTTTTTTAAACATCTTTATTGGAGTATAATTGGTTTACATTGCTGTGTTAGTTGATGCTGTATAACAAAGTGAATCAGCTATACGTATACATATATCCCCATATCCCCTCCCTCTTGCGTCTCCCTCCCACCCTCCCTATCCCACCCCGCTAGGTGGTCACAAAGCACTGAGCTGATCTCCCTGTGCTATGCGGCTGCTTCCCATTAGCTATCTATTTTACATTTGGTAGTGTATATATGTCCATGCCACTCTCTCACTTCTTCCCAGCTTATCCTTCCCCCTCCCTGTGTCCTCAAGTCCATTCTCTACGTCTGCGGAGGTCTGACATTTTTTATTTGTTTTCACGTATTAATCTACTTTTCTCTTTTCATAAGCAAATTTTCATTCCTTTCAAGTCACACACTCATGTATGGCTTTGGTTTCTTTCATTTCTCTATTTCATCCTTATATGCTACATCAGAACATTATACAAAAGTAGCAACTTGTGAAATGAAATTTGATTTTTCATTGTTTTGTTTTTCCGTACATTCAGTTATTTTTTCATTTCCAATTCCTTCCCCCCCACCTCTGCCTCTCCCCAATTTTTATTCCATTTCCTCAGAAGGAAACAAACATTTATTAGCCAAGCTCTTTGCCTTTCACCTTTACAGAGAAGAAAATGCTGGCCTAGAGAAGTTGTGTAATTTGCCTAAGGTCACATTGATAATGGATGAGCCGTTTTAAATACACCATCTGCCTGACTTTAAAACCTTCTCTTCTTAAGTATGCCTTGTTTATCCCTTTGTAGGCATTCTTCAATTCTGTTCATGCTTCCCACTCTTCTTCCCTTCTCTTGCCTCTTCTTTTTTTCTTTTTCTTCCCTCTTCTTTGGCAGCAGTTTTTCTGTATGAGTTTTCCTTCCAACATATGCTTTCCCAGCTTTCTCTCACAACCTCTCAAACTCTCTACCTTTTCTCCTCAGTCGCAGAGTTGTTTTTCTTCTAGTGCGAAAGCAGAAGTGGTACCAAAAAATGATTGCATTTTTTGATTAAATGTCTTAAAATTGTTTATATCTCCTGGCCTTGTAATTTTTAATTTATTCTAAGGAAATAACTGGAGTTGTATGCAAAATGTACATACAAGAGAGAAAACCCAAGCATTATTTGTAGTTTTTAAAAATTAGAATAATTTTAACGCCGAACAGTAGGGTTAAACATGGGTTAAATAAACCCTAGAAGATATATAATGGACTATTACAGAGTTAAGTGAGGTAATGAATACGTAATGACATAGAAAAATGGTCATCGTATGTTATTTAAAAAAATTAGTTTATTATGAAAGCTCATTTATTATAAAGTTACCCTTCATACAAAAGAGATTTAAAATGTACATATTTATGGCTTCCCTGGTGGCGCAGTGGTTAAGAAACCTCCTGCCAATGCAGGGGGCACGGGTTTGATCCCTGGTCCAGGAAGATCCCACATGCCGCGGAGCAACTAAGCCCGTGTGCCACAACTACTGAGTCTGCGCGCCTAGAGCCCGTGTTCCGCAGCAAGAGAAGCCACCGCAATGAGAAGCCCGAGGGCACCGCAACAATGAGTAGCCCCTGCTAGCTGAAACTAGAGAAAGCCCGTGCACAGCAACGAAGACCCAATGCAGCCAAAAATAAATAAATAAAATAAATAAATTTATAAAATGTACATATTTAATTTAAAAAAAATGAATACCTATGTGTCTACCACTCACTTATTAAAATGAACATTACCAGTTTCTTTAAATCCCCCTATACGACACTATATGATGGTAAGTACAAGAAACAAAGTAACATCTTAGAAATAGTATATAAAAATGCTAATAGTCGGGGCTTCCCTGGTATCGCAGTGGTTGAGAGTCCGCCTGCCGATGCAGGGGACACGGGTTCGTGCCCCAGTCCAGGAAGATCCCACATGCCGCGGAGCGGCTGGGCCCGTGAGCCGTGGCCGCTGAGCCTGCGCGTCCGGAGCCTGTGCTCCGCAACGGGAGAGGCCACAACAGTGAGAGGGCCGCGTACCAAAAAAAAAAAAAAATTGCTAATAGTACGTTCAGTATAACTTAAGTTTAGTGAAAAAAATATATGTGTAGTAGAAGACTGAAGACATATATATACACTAAAACATTAGCAATTGTTACCTTAGTCTAATGGCATTGTGGGTGAATTTAATTTTTTTAATTTCTAATATTTTATTTCATTCTTTTTTCATGAAAATTATCAGATTTATAATAAAAATACACAATAAATGTTATATATACATATAAATTTATTATCATTATGTTATTTGGTGAAAAGGGTAGACTGAAAAGTCAAGAAAATTCTTTTTTCCTTTGAGGCTGGGAAGAGAATATCAGAGACTGGAAAGTAAAAGGATTGTTTATAATTCACCATTAAACAAAAAGGTTTTTAAATATCATTCTTTATCAGTATAACAATACTAATTCCCTTTAGGCACAAGTTCTGTACTACGTGACTGGTGTAAAAGAAGCACAAGTGTGTAAGTGTCCCAGGTATTTGGAGTAGACAGAGGAGAAGTTCTTCTCCAGTTGCTGCGGTCAAAGACCTTATCAAGCAGGAAGGCGTTTTTTGGACTTTAAAGGGTGCAGAAGATTTAGATCAGCATTGTCAAACTCTTTGGCCTTAGGACTCCTTAATAATACTCTTCAAACTTATTGAGGACCTCAATGGGCTTTTGTTTATGTGAGATGTATCTATCCATATTTCTCATATTACAAATTAAAATCAAGAAAATTTAAAATATTTATCAATATATTTTAAAATAAATTACACATTAATATAAATAATATAATTTTTATGAAAAATAACTATATTTTCCCAAAAAAACCATTTAGTGGGGAAAATGATAATGTTTTACATTTTGCATTTTAATATTTGGCTTAATAGAAGATAGCTGGATTCTCTTATCTGCTCTGTTGTGATATCACATGTCATATGGCCTCTGGAAAACTCCACCGTACACTCGTGAGAGAATGAGAGTGGAAAGGGAAACAGCATCTTAGTATTATTATGAACATAGTGTTGATGTCTTGGCCCCCCTGGGAACCATTCTGAGAATTATTGATTAAAATAAACTGAGGGCAAAATAGAGGGATGGCATAATCTCAGAGGTGAGAAAGCATAAAGCATATCAGAGGGAGTAAACAGACCAATCTGTTTGCTGTGAAAGATTATATGGGGGGGAGTGCGAGAGATAGGGTTAGAAATGTAGGCTGGGGGAATCATGTTATGTCAATTTAAAAATACCAACTTTCTTATTTATGACTGTAGTTGCTGACTTCTACTTTTGGCTTCAGAAAGCTTCAGGAGGGACTTCCCTGGTGGTGCAGTGGGTAAGACTCTGTGCTCCCAGTGCAGGGGGCCCGGGTTCTATCCCTGGTCAGGGAACTAGATCCCACATGCATGCCGCAACTAAGAGTTCACATGCCACAACTAAGGAGTCGTGTGCTGCAACTAAGGAGCTGGCGAGCCGCAACTAAGGAGCCCTGGAGCAGCAAGTAAGGAGCCTGCCTGCCACAACTAAGGAGCCCGTGAGCCGCAACTAAGACCTGGTGCAACCAAATAAATCTTAAAAAAGAAAGAAAGCTCCAGGAGAGGGGTGATAAAAGAGAAAAGTATAATGGCAGTATTCCTATTGAATTACTGGTTGCTTTTTCATTCAATTTATTTAGTGTCTGCTACATTTCAAGCACCAAGTTAAGAACTAGTGATACAAAGATGATAATGACACAATCTCTACTCTTTAAAAGCTCTCAATTAAGTGGGAAATTCAGATATTAAAAATAAATAATCCATTCTTTAAACTGGAGGAACAGAGAAAAGAGGGCAGGTGACTCTGCGAGGTGTGATGAACAGGTTGTGAGATGGACAGGAAGTCTTAAAGGGTTGAAGCCCAAGATACCAACAACCAGTCATATCTAACCACGGTGAAAAATACTAGGAGTATAGCATTGACAAATACAGAACTTGAATTAATACAGTAGATATGAGGAGATGGTCAAATAGTAGTATAGAATAATTTCCTGAATATATCTTCTCTTTTGGAAAGTACAAGTGTACAAAATCTCTTTCCCCTAAATCCCTGCAGAATCTTTCCACTGCCAGGCCTGGGAGACACCATCAATTAACTTACTGTCTCTCTTCTCTTCATTTGCATCACGTTTTTCAGTAGTTTTGCTCTCCTCTGTGACCAGTAACTAGAGTGAAGGGGAGGAAGAAATTTAGATAATTACAACAGCTTTAAACCAAGTACTGGAGAACACCTTTGCTTGCCCATATAATTATGATTAAATAAATAAGTAAAGAACCTGTCTCCCAGCACCACCTGCAGGGGATGAAGAAGTCTGCAACAGGATTTACTACTTCTCTGCCAGAGTATCTTCAATCCAACATTCCTTTATTGAGCATCTACTAAGAGACTGATTTTAGTAGCTGAGGAGAACACAAAGATCAGTAAGAGACCATCCACTCACATTCAAAGGAACATTATTAGAACTTTTCGTGGTGACCAGAGTAGCTTGGAAGAAACTGATTAAGAGAATCAGGTTTCTTTTGTGCAAATTGAATAGTAAAGCAACTACTACATTGCCTTTTTATACCCTCCATTGATAGAAACCGAGAACGAAGGTGATTTCACAGGTTTAAGTAGTGAAGTAATAAAGTCTGTTTTTGAGGCTTCAAGGCTGTTGAGCTTGTAATATGATGAGAAAGGCCTGTGTTGTATACCATTTTATGTGGGCCAGTTAAGGTTGTTCATTTTCTGATTTAAGGCTATCCCCAGACAACTGTCTTACAGGATGGTTCTCTGCTGGTCATAAGAGAGATCAGATGGAAGAAGATACGTGGCTTAATAGAAATCCATAAGCACCTATTTGAAGTAAACTCAGAGTGTATACTAGTAAGAGCCTTTTACTTTCCTTATCAAATCATGTCCTAGAGGCTAGGAAGAATGAGGTTTCCAAAAGTTCCTAGCCTTCGATAGTCTTACAAACAAGTACGGAATGTTTTTCTGATTGCTGGCATTTAAAATAGAAGCAGAATGCACCGTATACACAAGGGGCAAAATAGATGAAAGGAGAGTTCATTACACTTTTCGAGCAAAGAAAGACCTCTGTTGGGTGAGTGATATAGAATATGAAAAGTGCTGATCTGCAGGATGGCTTTCAGTGTTTTTGTCTAGATTTGGAGTCTTCCTATATATACAGACGGGATTTTTAGGGGGAGCAGCCAGTCAGCTATGACCCCTATCACCCGTCCCACAGCCCTAGGAAAATGCATACATGACTTTGGGTAGTCATATTCTGGTCTTTTCAGCTTCTTTGGACCAGGCATTTGAACCAATGCAGATTAAGTCCTGAATCAACTCTCCCAATTATACCTCTTTCTAAAACCACACCACAAGTTATAAAAGCAATGGCATGGTCTGGTAAGTAAAATAATAATTGTCAGAGGTAAGGGGAATCTTGGTATCATACAGTCCAGTATTTCTCAGAGTGTGAGTCCTCCATCTGCTGAAGAATTTCTTGCTTATTACAAATGCAGATTTGGGCTCTACATTAAACGTAATCAATTTCAGTCCTTAAGGATGATTAATGTTTGGGAGCCACTCATCTATTCAAACTTCTTCATATGACAGGTGGGGAAGTAATATCAGAGAAGTGAAGTGATTTAATCAAAGTGACAGAGCCAGCCAAAGGCAGAAACCGGATTCAAACTCAAATCTTTTGACTCCCATGTTAGAAGTCTTTCAAATATAAGTAGTTTGTATTTATTTGTAAATTCCCAATAGTTCTCAGTGAAAAGGGAATTTGAGTTCTTTGTTCCTTGATATCCCCCCAAATTTAATAATTTATCATTAGTGGGTTCCCAGTACTTGCTAAGCAAGCTGTTGCCTTGAAATTTTGGGAATATCAATTATAGAAGCTTGTGGACAAAATTATTTTATCTTGTTACCGTTCCATTCACCATCACAATAAAACAAGCAAGATAATTTATCAACAAGGACATATACTCATTTTTCTCAAATCACAGGAGACAACAGTAAAAGGTAAACGGAAAACCCTGCTACTACTGTTAAATAAGAATATCCCACTCTCTGTAACAACATACCATATGGTATTTCCCTACCTTGTTCAGTATTTAACCTAACAATTTATTGCTAGGAGTCTTGGCAGCAAGCTGTGCAAGTTGAAGTGGAATCTGATTGAGGTGAGTTAATTAATGTGGTGGCAGCTTGGAATGTTGTCCAGCTGCCAGTGAGAATTACGTATGTTTGCCTTTGGCCCAAGTGTGAAATGGCTGGCTATTGATTTCAGAAGTGTGAGTGTGATTTTTATATCTCACACGAATGAATACATTTTTTGTATCCTACACATTTGGGGAAATGCTAAAATTTATTGGGTAATGTTATTTACCACTTGTGTGGCAGGAAGAGAAAGGTGGGATTTTGCCCCAGAGTTGACTCTGCATCTGTAGAAAAAGCAAAAGCAGGTGGCAAATAAATCTATGAGCAGGTAAATAAGCCATCTGAAATTAGCTCATCTGGGCTAATGTTTTCAGGAATAACTTTAAAAAGGAGGTAAGCAAGATTTGAACCAGAAAAGAATAGCTCTTGTAATGATGAAAGGATCCTGAAAGTAGAAAACACAATGTTAAACTTCTCTTGAAAGAAATGGTTTCTGGATTTACTATTGAATTACATTTAGAATTTTAATTTTCTCTTCACCAAACACAACCCTCTATTGAAGACATCATCTCTCTATGCAGTCTTCCGTCCTATCAATAACTGATGATAGTGATTCCTGTGAAGTGTTTTTTTTTTTTTTTTTGTGGTACGCGGGCCTCTCACCGCTGTGGCCTCTCCCGTTGTGGAGCACAGGCTCCGGATGCGCAGGCCCAGCGGCCACCGCCCACGGGTCCAGCCGCCCCGCAGCATGCGGGATCCTCCCGGACCAGGGCACGAACCCGCGTCCCCCGCATCGGCAGGCGGACTCTCAACCACTGCGCCACCAGGGAAGCCCCCCGGGAAGCCCCCCTGGGAAGTGTTTTTGATGTTAAAGGTACCATGTAGTTTTGAACTAGTTGTTACTGATATGGGCAGGGGTTCTCCAGATCAAGTAGTCAGTAAGTAACACTAAACAAACACAGTTCAAAATACATTTGAAGGGAGTCAAATATTATTGTTTCCCTACCATTTTTTTTAATGTAAAAATACCATTAAGATAAAAGGTCTTGACAAAAGTTTACTTTAGTAGATTAAGGTAATGGATACTTAAAAATTTAATGTATACACACATTTCTTTCTTTTATGCCACCATTTGGAACAAATCTAAAATACGCTGAAACTGGGGCTTTCCTGGTGGCCCAGTGGTTAAGAATCCGCCTGCCAATGCAGGGGACACGGGTTCGAGCCCTGGTCCGGGAAGATCCCACATGCCACAGAGCAACTAAGCCCGTGCACCACAACTACTGAACCTGTGCTCTAGAGCCCGTGAGCCACAACTACTGAGCCCACATGCCACAACTACTGAAGTCCATGCGCCTAGAGCCTGTGCTCCACAACAAGAGAAGCCACTGCAATGAGAAGCCCGTGCACCGCAAGGAAGAGTAACCCCCACCCGCCTCAGCCAGAGAAAAGCCCGTGCGCAGCAACAAAGACCCAATGCAGCCTAAATAAATAAATAAATAAATAAAAATAAAATACACTAAAACTAAAGGAAACGGCAGGCAGGAGATGTAAGAGCAAATAATATGAAGAAAAGGTTGCAAACCTAACGAAACAAGTAATACCAGAACTCCTTTTTGATGATAAAAAATTTCCTTAAATTTTGATGTTGCCATGAGAATATTAATAAAACTTAAAAGTGTTCACACTTTGGAAGATACTAAATGAAATTAGTTTATCAGGTAAAAATCTAGCAAAAATAGTATTTTAAAGGTAGAAATGTATAGAAAAAAATACAATGCAGTTCTTACCTCCTAAAAGCTTTAAGAAAATATGATGATAGCTTTCAAAACTTTTATTCAGATAACTGAGAGGTACTGGAGGTTTGGACTTCATTTTATTGGAAGTTGGAGAAAGGTAATTTTTTTGGTCCCATGCTAACTAATAGAATATGATGTTTTCTTTTTCCCCAAGGGTATTTAATGTCATATTATTTATGATGTGTTTTTTTCTATGCTGAAAATTTTTAGTAATAGAAGAAATTATTATAATTATATATAAAACTATAGTTATTGCCTGGTTACTTAATTTTTTTCTTTATTAGATATGGCAGTTTCAAATATGAGAAAGACATTTTATGCCTACCTTTCACATAAAAAGTCATAAAGAAAACCCTGGTAAGTATTGTACTCTTCAGATTATAGGTTTATCATATCCTTGACTTTTCAGGCTAAAGTAATCCTCAGAACCTTGTTTTAGATTATATTGCTGTCAGAATGAATAAGAAATCAAACATTTTAATCTAATGTACACCTACTGGCCATCTCATAAAGTCGGACTTATCACAGATAACTGGCCTGAGAATGAACTTTTATAAATTATTTAGTTGTTATTGAAAACATTTTTTAAATTCAGCTTGGCATAGGTTTCTTCAGACAAAATGTTTTCCCCTTAAAATTTTCTGATGTTTATGGTATGTTTACAAGTACGTAATGACTGTGAAAGATGCCCTTACACAAAATTACCCTAAATTTGATGATTATTCTCATATAAACTTTACATTAACATAGCTAATGCGTTAAATAATTTTGGTGAAGAGCTAAGTTTTTTTAAATGTGGGGTTTTTTTAAAAGAAAAATCAGGACCATTTAATATTAATGAAAGATCCTCAAATAATTCTAACATCAGGTGATTAAAATAACACTACATTATATGTTTTCAAAATACTACAGCAAAAATTATGCACCTTCTATGTACAAAATGATACATCAATGGGGGATGATATAAGTTTAAATAAAATTTATTCTGTGGCATAGTGAGGTAATTTATAAGAAGCTTTCATTGTCTCTAGGTAATGAGTCCTGCCTTCACTTTGCACAACTTCATAAGTTCTGTGTGATAACATTTGAGTTACTATAATGAAATGGTCAGTTTTTAAAAAATTATTTTAATTTTAGTGAACTTGATGTTTTCTTAAGCATTACAAAGTCATTTGAATGCTTCTTCATTTTCCCATGTGCTCTTTTCAGATATAACTGGGTTAGTACAGTAATAGAATCATGGGTTCATAGAACTTTAGACTCTAAAGAGACTTAAATGTCCCTCAGTCTGTGAAATATAAGGTGAGTTAACTAATGTCCAGAGATTTAAAGTGACTTACTGCAATCATGAAGCATATCATGGGTAGAGTCAGGCTAGGGACTCAGATCTGTAAGTTTGATATGCTTCCATCTGCATTAATTACTGTCCTAAGTAAGAATATGACTATAACTATATATGTGTATAATTTTTAAAAACAGTTTTAGGTTTATAAGAAAATTCTGAAGATAGTTCAGAGGGTTCTCATACCTCACACCCAGTCTCTCTATTATTAATATCATACATTAGTATGGTTACATTTGTTACAATCAATGAACAATCATTATCATTAATTAAAGTCCATACATTTTCCAATTTCCTTACTTTTTACCTGATGTCCTTTTCCTGTTTCAGTATCCCATCCAGGATTCCACATTACATTTTGTTGTCACGTCTCCTAATGCTCCTCTTGGCTATGAGTTTCTCAGACTTTCCTTGTTTTCAATGACCTTTACAGTTTTGAGGAGTATTGTCAGGTATTTTGTAGAATGCTCCTCAGTTGGGATTTGTCTGATGTTTTCTCATGATTATGTTGGTTATGGGTTTTCAGAAGAAAGACTACAGAGGTAAAATGCCATTTTCATCAGTCTTATCAAGGGTACATACTATCAACATGACCTATCACTGTTGGTGTTGACCTTAATCAGCTGGTAGTGGCTTTCAGGTTTTTCCACCGTAAAGTTACTCTCCCCCACCCTTTTTCACCTTTTCATACTGTACTCTTTGAAAGAATTCACTATGTTCAGCCCTCACTTAAGGAGTGAGAAGTTATGCTCCATCTCCTTGGGTATGTGCATAAGTTGTTTGGAGTTCTTCTGCAAGTGAGATTTGTCTTTTCTCCCTCATTAATTTACTCATTCATTCAATTATTTATTAAAGTCAGTATGTTGTATAGGATATTTATTTTATGCTTTAGTTCATAATTCTATACTACTTTATTTAGATTTTTGTTCATATTTTCCAGATTTGGCCATTGGGAGCTCTTGCAGTTGGCTCCTATGTCCTTTTGACATACCCCTATTACTCTGTGTGTGTGTGTGTGTGTGTGTGTGTGTGTGTGTGTGTATCACTTCCTTAATATCTGGCACTACAGGATGCTCCAGGCTCATCTTGTATATTCCCTGCCAGAGTCCTAAAACTAGCCAGGTCTCCAAGGAGCTCTGGGTCCTTTTATCGGAGAATGGTGTTAGAGAATAAGAGGTAGGCACTAGGTGTGATCATTGCTACTGGTGTGTCATTGCATCTATATCCTCTCAACTGGCAAAGCAAGGAAGTAATTGTACACGTACATACACATATCTATAAATACTTGTGTAACCAACTGCATCTATATTAAGGTAAACGTGGGTACATATTGATGTCTTTAATTCAGCATATATTTTTAAAAGGTCTTTTATTAGTTTTACATTATAAATGTAAAGTATATTCTTTTTTGAGGTGAAATTTACATAGCATAAAATTAACCATTTTAAAGTGTACAGTTCAGTGACACAGTCTTGCAACCACCACCTCTATTCAGTTCAGCAACTTTTTCATCATTCTGAAGGAAAACCTCATACTCATTGAGCAGTGCCTTCTCATTCCTCTCTCTCTCAGCCCCTGTCAACCACTAGTCTGCTTTCTGTCTCTACGGATATACCTATTCTGAATATTTATTATAAACCAAACCATATAATATGTGACCTTTTGTGTTCTTTCACTTAGCATAATGTTTTTGAGGCCCAACCATGTTGTAGCATGTATCAGAACATCATTCTTTCTTATGACTGAATAATATTTCATTGTATGTATATACCACATTTTGTTTATTCATTCATACGTTGATGGGCATTTGGGTTGCTTCCATCTTTTGGCTATTGTGAATAATACTGCTATGATATATCATAGTAGCAGAATATAGTTTCTGTTTGAATCTCTGTTTTAAATTCTTTGGGGGTATCTACCTAGAGGTGGAATTAATGAATCATATGGTAATTCTATGTTTAATTTTTTTAAAAAGTTACCATACTCTTTTCCACAGCAACTGCACCATTTTACATTACCACCAGCAATGTGTGAGGGTTCCAATTTCTCCATATCCTCATCAATACTTATTTTCCCTTTTTAAAATTATAGCTATCCTAATTGGTGTGAAGTGGCATCTGATTATGTTTTTGATTTATATTTCCCTAATGACTAATGATATTGAACATCTTTTCATGTGCTTATCGGCCATTTGTATGTCTTCTTTGGAGAAATGTCTTTTCAATTTCTTTGCACATTTACAAATTGACTTGTTGGTCTTTTTGTTATGTTGTAAGAGTTCTTTATACGTCCTGGATATTAAATCCTATCAGATATATTATTTACAAATATTTTCACCTAGTCTATAGGTTGCCTTTTGACTCTCTTTATAGTGTTCTTTTCTGCACAAAAGTTTTAAATTTTAATGAAATTCCATTTACGTTTTTTTTTTTTTGCCTGTGCTTTTGGTGTCATTTAAGAAACCCTTGTCAATTCCAAGGCCATGTAGATTTGCCTCTGTGTTTTCTATGAGTTTTATAGTTTAGCTCTTAAATTTAAATCTTTGATCCATTTTGAGCTAATGTTTGTTGTGTGAGATAAGGGGCTAAAGCCATTCATTTGCATGTGGATATTGAGTTTTCCCAGCATCATTTGTTGAAGAGATTATTCTTTCTCCATTGAGTGGTCTTGACATGGTTGTCAAAAATCAATTAACCACAGATGTGAGAGTTTGTTTCTGGGCTCTCTAGTCTATGTGTCGTCCTGATGCCAGTACCATACTGTTTTGATTACTTGTAGCTTTGAAATCAGGAAGTGAGAGACCTCCAACTATTTTTTTCAAGATTGCTTTGGCTGTTTGGGGTAACTTGAAATTTCTTATGAATTTTAGGATGGGTTTTTCATTTCTGCAAAAATGCCATGGAATTTTGATAGGTATTACATTGAATCTGTATATTGCTTTGGGTGGTATTATCATCTTAATAATATTAACAATAATAATATTTCCATTCATGAACACCTGCTTTTGCTTTCTTACAGGATGTAATTATTCTGTCTTCTTGATCAATTGACCCTTGTATCAATATATACTGTTCATCTTTGTCTCAACAATTTTTGACTTAAAGTCTATTTTGTCTGATGTTAATCCAGCCATCCAAGCTCTCTTTTAGTTACCATTTGCGTATAATATTTCTTTCCACCTTTTCATTTTTCAATCTATTTGTGTCTGTGGATCTAAGGTAAGTTTCTTGTAGACAACAAATGGTTGGATCACTCTTTTCTTTTTGAAACACATTCTGCCAATCTCTGTCTTTTAATTTGTGAATTTAATCCATTTACATTTAAGGTAATACTGATAAAGATGGATTTACTTCTGTCATTTTCCTATTTGTTTCCTTTATGTTTTATATATATTTTTTGTTCGTTAAAACACAAATACTGCCTTCATTTGTGTCTAAGTGAATTTTTTCTATTGTATCTTTTCATGCCCTTCTTTTTTTTTTTTCAGTATATTTTTCGGTTATTTTCATAGTAGTTATCTTGGAGCTTCCAATTAACATCTAAAAGTTTTAACAATCTAGTTTGAATTTATACCCACTTAGCTTCAACAGCATAAAAAAACTCTGTTACTGAACAGCTTTGTCTCCCCATTTTATTTTGTTATTGTCACAGATTATGTCATTATACATTATTGCCTATTAACATATATTTACAAATAGTATATAAATAAATAATTTTATGTATTTTAAATCATATAAGAAACAAAAGAAGAGTAACAAACCAAAAATATCATAATACTGACTTCTACACTTACGTATGTAGTTACCTCTACTGGCATTCTTGCTTTCTTTATATGGCTTTCAGTTATTGTGTAGTGTCCTTTCATTTCCCTGAAGGAGTCCCTTTATTCTTAAAATTTTTTAACATCTTTATTGGAGTATAATTGCTGTACAATGGTGTGTTAGTTTCTGCTGTATAACAAAGTGAATCAGCTATACATATACATATATCCTCATATCTCCTCTCTCTTGCATCTCCCTCCCACCGTCCCTATTCCACCCCTCTAGGTGGACACAAAGCACTGAGCTGATCTCCCTGTGCTATGAGGCTGCTTCCCACTAGCTATCTATTTGACATTTGGTAGTGTATATACGTCCATGCCACTCTCTCACTCGAAGGAGTCCCTTTAGCATTTCTTTTTCTTTTTTTAAAAAAAATTATTTATTTATTTATTTATTTTTGGCTACGTTGGGTCTTTGTTGCTGCGCATGGGCTTTTCTCTAGTTGCGGTGAGTGGGGACTACTCTTCGTTGTGGTGTGCAGGCTTCTCATTGCGGTGGCTTCTCTTGTTGCGGAGCATGGGCTCTAGGCACGTGGGCTTCAATACTTGTGGCATGCAGGCTCTAGAGCGCAGGCTCGGTAGTTGTGGCGTATGGGCTTAGTTGTTCTGTGGCATGTGGGATCTTCCTGGACCAGGGCTCGAACCCACATTTTCTGTATTGGCAGGCGGATTCTTAACCACTGTGCCAACAGGGAAGCCCCCTTTAGCATTTCTTAAAGGGCTGGTTTGCTAGCAGTGAACTCCCTCAGCTTTTTTTAAAATCTAGAATGTCTTAATTCCTCCCTAATTTTTGAAGAATAGCTTTTCCAGGTATAGAATTTTTGGGTGACAGTTTTTTTTCCCTTTGAACATTTAAAATATGTTATTCCACTGCCTTCTGGCTACCATGATTTCTGATGACAAATAGGCTGTTAATCTTTTTAAGAAGCTCCTGAACATGTCAAGTCACTTTTCTCTTGCTGCTTGCTGAATCTCTCAGCAAGTTTTTGACAGTTTTATTATAATGTGTCCTGGTGTGAATCTCTTTAACTTTATCCTACTTGTAGTCTGTTGAGCTTCATGGATGTATAGATTCATGTCTTTCATTAAATTTGGGCAGTCTTTGGCCATTATTTCTTCAAAGATTCTTTCTGTCCCTTTTTCTCTTCTGGGACTCTCACGTGATGAGATATTTAATGGTGTCCCACAGTCCCTTTGGCTCTGTTAATTTTATTTTTTTCATTCTTTTTCTTTCTGCTCCACAGACTGGATAATTTCCGTTGTCCTATCTTCAAGTTTGCTGATCTTTATTCTGCCTATTCAAGTCTGCTCTTAACCCTTCTAATGAATTTCATTTTAGCTATTGTACTTTTTAGCTCCAGAGTTTCTATTTGGTTTCTTTTTATAATTTCTGTCTCCTTATTGATATTCTCTATCCATATATTGTTCTTCTGCTTTTTTTATTAGTTCTTTGCCCATGGTTTCCTTTAGCTTTTGAGTATATTTAAGATAGCTGACTTACAGTCTCTGCCTAGTATGCCTGGGCTGCCTCAGGGAATGTTTCTGTTACCTTTTTCCTTTGAATGGGCCATACTTTACTGTTTCTTTGTATACCTTGTGATTTTTTTTTGTCAAAAAGTGAACATTTTGATATTATAACTCTGGAAAGCAGATTCTCCTCCCTCCCCAGAGTTTGCTGTTGTGGCTTGTTGATGACTACAATCATCCATTTCTCTAGTGACATTCCCATACTCTTTTTGCAAAGACTATATTTCTTATTTGTGTGTGGTTACTGAATCTCTGTTGCATTGTATCAGTGGTCAGTTAGTGACCTGACAGAGATTTCCCTAAGTGCCTGGAGCCAAAAAGAAAAAAAAAAACCCGCCACACTCTCCTTATTTTCTCAGATTGGCTCTGAGCAGAGACAGTCCTTCAGTGCTTGGACAGGCCACCTAATTCTGTCTTAGCTTTTTACTTCCTGCTTGTGCAGACCCTAAAGATCAGCCTTAGAGGTGCAAGCTTAGGGTCCACTCAGGTCTTTTTCTGAGCATGCATTGAGCTCTAGGCATGCATGTTGCATAAAAGAAGTATCAGTACTTCTTTTATTGCTAAATAGTATAACTTTTATTGCTAAATAATACTCCACTATATGGATATAACATATTTTATTTATTTATCCATCAATTGCTGGACATCTGGATTGTTTCCACTTTTTGGCTGTTATGAATAATGCTGCCCTGACATCGTGGACTCTTTCTAGGATAGCATAGGTAGATCTAACTCATTTATATTTTAAAAACAGACTTATTTATTAGATATAATTGATATACAATGCACTGCATATATTTAAAATTCATAATCTGATGATGTATAAATCTGTGAATTCATCACCATAATGAAGAAAACAAACATTTTCATCGCTTTCATTTCAAAAGTTTCCACATGCCACTTTGTAGTCCTATGCAACTCTACAGCCCTATCTGACTGCACCCACTGATCTAATTTCTGTCATGAAATATTAGTTTGCATTTTCTAGAATTTTATGTTAGTGGAATAGTACAATATTGCACTTTTTGTCTAGTTTGTTTCACTTGGCATAGTTATTTTGATTTTTTCCCATGTTGTTGCACGTATCAATAGTTAATTTATTGCTGAATGGTATTCCATTATATCACAACTTGCTTATCCATTAAAATTACAAATGATCTTCCAAATGATCTGAGATATTACAAATGATCCTGTTTAAGCATTTTTGTACAAATCTTTTTGTGGACTAATTCTTTCATTTCTCTTTGGTAACTACCTAGAAGTAGAATAGCTGGGTTGTATGGTAGGTGAATATTTAACTTTTTAAGAAAATGCCAAACTGTTTCCAACAATGAAAAACAATGGCCATTCGGACAACAGCCAACAGTTGTATCATTTTACATTCTTAACAGCAGTGTATGAGCATTCCAGTTGCTCTATATCCTCACCAACACTTGGTATGGTCAGCCTTTTAAATTTCAGCCATTTTAGTATGTGTGTAGTGGTATTTAATTGTAGTTTTATATTATATTTTACTAATGACTAATGATGTTGAGCATCTTTTTATGTATACCAGTTTGCCATCCATTTTTCTTCTATGGAGAAGTGCATGTTCAAATATTTTGCCCATTTTAAATTGGTTTTTGCTTTTCATTATTACAGAGATTGAGGGATACGAGTTCTTAGCATATTCTGGATAAAACTCCTTTGATGGATATGTGTTTTAAAAATATTTCAGTCTGTGGCTTGCCTTTTTATTTTCTTGGCAGTATCTCTATTGAATTAAAGGCCAGCATGTAGATAAAGAAGGAAATCTTCATATGGCCACAGTTCATGTGGAAGACTTGCAAGTTTTAATTGATCATGGTCTTAATACAAGTCTAGGGTGTGATGTAGCTAGTGAACTCAGGCTTTATCTATGAGTACATTTTGTAAATAATGAGAAGTAATAATCTTATGATACTTTGTACTGATCATATCACATTATTATTTTCAATTCTGGGGACTAAATGTTAAACGGAACATCGTCAAACTTAAGTGCATTCAGAGGAAGTAGATTAGGATAGTAAGAAGACTAAAAGAGAAAAGATCAAAGGAACTTGAGATAGTCTAGAAATAAAAGAAATAAACAGAGACAAAGTTTTCAAAAATTTGAAGGTCTTGCAGAGTAAGAGAATAGTTAAGTGCGTGGGATGTGTACTTAGAGGGACATGAATTCAAAAGCTAGTTACTCTTAATAGATTAGGCATAGTACTCAAAGGCTAAGTTTTTTCACTGGTAAAATTCATAGTACATATTAAATACTCAACAAATAATATTATTCTTAAGCTTACTATGTGACAATAGTATTGTTATGAACTATTTATTACATAACTACTTCTGGAAAACCATAGGATAATTGGGATATTCATTTTATTAATTTATTCTGAACAAAATTGGCACTTTATTTGGAAGGTCTGTCAGTATTTTAGTTACCTATTGTTATGTAAGAAATTGCCCCCAAATCTAGAAGATTAAATAATAAACACTTATCTCACAATTTCTGCTGTGGTTTAGGAATTCAGGAGCAGCCTAGCTGGGTAATTCTGGCTCAGGGTCTCTCATGAAGTTACAGTTAAGATGTCAGCAAGGACTGTGATCATCTTAAGGCTGACTGTTGACAGAAAACCCCAGTTTCATCCTTGCCCCTTGGCAGGGGGCCTCAGGTTCTTGCCATGTTAACTTTCCCCTAGTGAAGCTTGAGCATTCTCATGTCATGGCAGCCGGCTTCTCCTAGAGGAAATAATACAAAGAGTAAGGAAGAAGTCACAATGCCTTTTATGTCCTACTTTCAGAAATCACATATTGTCACTTCTGCCTCCTTGAATTCCTTAAAAGTGAGTCACTAAATACAACCCATACTCAAAGAAAGGGGAATTAGCCTCCACTTTTTAAAAGAGTTATTATTAAAGAATTTATGGACATATTTTTAAAAACCAATGCAACCAAAAAGGAAATTTGTGCACAAAAATATTTTAAGGATGTTTCTGATGTTGACTTAGGAAAGAAAAGTGTTCAGCCCTCATCTCCGTAATCAAGTTTCTGGATATAGATTTCCTATAAAATCACCACACCAAATATATTTCCCTTTAAGTTTGCTTCCTAAAATATTGGGTCCACCTCAGGTAAAGAAATGTTTCAATTATTTAATTATCATAAAACCCTGACCTCATGGAGAGATATCCAGTCTTTCCCTGTAAAATGGTCCTCATTGAGTTTCTGTCTGAAGTCTTTTGGCCATTCAAGATAAGAATCTTAATTTATGTTCTTCTGCTAGCTCAGGGTTAATATCTTCATATTATATGAAGACTATCTCCCCTGTCAATCTGACCTAGTATATTAGTTTCCTGCGGCTGCTGTAACGAATTACTGCAAACTGGGTGGCCTAAAACAGCACAATTTATTCTCTTGTAGTTCCAGAGGCCAGAAGTCCAAAATCAAGGTGTCAGCAGGGCTGCACTCCTTCTGGAGGCTGTGGGGGAAGAAGATTCTTCTTCTTCTTCTATTTCTACTTCTTTTAGCTTCTGGTGGCTCTTGGCATTCCTTGGCCCAGAGCTGCATCACTCCAGACTCTGTGGTCACACTGCCTCCTCCTTTTCTGTCTGTTATCTTCCTTTGTCTCATTCTTATAAGGACACTTGTTACTGGATTTAGGGCCCACGGTAAAATCTAGAAACTCCTCTTCTCCAAATTCTTAATCACATATTTTGCTATATAAGGTAATATTCAATCTCTTACTGTATTACCAAGGTAATATTCACAGGTTCTGAGAATTAGGATGTGGTCATATCTTTTGTGGGGCTGCCATTCAGCCCACTACCCCTATTATCACTATTAATTAGCCTGGCAAAATAGGATATCCTTAAGATAGTCCCTAAAATATGACTAAAACTTTTGTTTCTTTAAAATTTACTCTGTTATTAATATAATCAAATGTCTGAAAATATATAATTTCTTAGAAAAGGTGGGATTTTATGGTTTTTTGAAGGCGTAATATAAACTTGAGAAATGTTGGTCTAATTGATTAATCTTTTGTTATCAAGTATTTTGTACATATATAAACATACAAAAACACCTATGTACTTACCACCTAACTCTCAAATATTAATATTTTGCATTATTTTAAAAAACATTATAGATACAGTTGAAGTACCCTGTATTCCCTTCCCTTGTTTTATTCTTCCATCTCTTCTTCTTTACAGGTAATTACTATTCTGAATTTGGTGTTTTTCTTTGTCATGAAAATATTTAATACTATTTATAAATATGTAGCTATCATAATATAGAGCCATATATATCTTGGAATGCCATATATATGTTTATATATATTATAAATATGATATGCTATACTTATTGTTATTTTTTCTCAATGTTATATTTTTCAGATTTAGTAATGTTGTTAAATATATAATTTTGTTCAGTGTTTGTTTCGTAGACTGAGTTGCAAACCATTAGTAGCGCAATCAATTTAGTAGGTCATGAACTACTTTAGAAAAAAAGAAATAGAATAACAGAGAAAATAGAATGCACCACATGCACATGTGCACCACATGCAATTTAAATATAGTTTTGTGAAAGTTCTCTCTTTCTCTCTCTCTTTTTACATATAAATTGAGTCATGGTGTAAACTATATTTCTAACTGTAGGTAAAACATTTGAAAGACATAGCTCTAACTCATTTATTTTCATTACTATAAATTTCATTATATGAATGTCCCACATTTTTCCTGTTGATATTCAATTGTTTGCACTATTTTACTATTAAAATTAATGCTGCAAAATACTGTTAAACAAGACTCCTTGTTCATGTATGTAAGACTTTCTCTATATTATTTACAAGTGGAAGTGCTACAATATATGTATGTTCAGCTCTGCTGGATATTTCTAAATTCCTCTTCACTGTGGAGTTTTCATTAGCAGTGTACAACATCCATAGAATGTATTTACAACATCAAGAGTGAACCCTACTGTAAACTATGGACTTTGGGTAATAATGATGCATCAACATGGGTTCCTCAATTTTAATAAATGTCACTGTGGTGGGGAATGTCAATAGTGGAGAAGGTTTTATGTGTGTGGGGACAGAGATTATATGGGAACTCTCTGTACTTTCAGCTCAATTTTTCCGTGAACCTACAACTGCTCTAAAATAAATAAGGTTTATTAATTAAGAAAAGCAAAAAACTTCACCTGACTCTGGAGAACTATTGCCTATATAACCAACATGGCTTAAAGGCTTATTGAGACTTAAAAAATATATTTTTTGTGGGGGGAATATCTCAATAAAAAAATATAATAGGAGATTTGGGAAGGGCTACTTATTTGACGTTAAAAAAAAGCATGAGCAATGAAGGAAACATATTAGTGAAAAGGAATGAAATGTATCTTGACTACTTAAGGAACAGGGCACAACAGAACACAGGTCGAAAACCACTACTTTTTGATTCTTAAAACCAAAGAAAAAAAGTCAGTGCTCAGATAATTTTTCCAAGGCAGGAATTCGGCAATTTTTTTCTTGGCTCCAAGAGAAAAATAGCACAAAAAATGTTTAGTATTCCATGATTAGTTATTATTTTGTTTATACATCATAGTAAAAGATCTATTTTAAATATCTGGCTAGGAGACACTCAAGGTGGCAGAAGAGTAAGACATGGAGATCACCTTCCTCCCCACAAATACATCAGAAATACATCTACATGTGGAACAACTACAACAGAACACCTGTTGGATGCTGGCAGAAGACCTCAGACTTCCCAAAAGGGAAGAAATTCCCCACGTACCTGGCCGTATGGCTGACAGGGTCTTGGTGCTCCGTCCAGGTGTCAGGCTTGTGCCTCTGAGGTGGGAGAGGCGATTTCAGGACATTGGTCCACCAGAGACCTCCCAGCTCCATGTAATATCAAGTGGGGAAAGCTCTCTCAGAGATCTCCATCTCAATGCTAAGACCCAGCTCCACTCAATGAGCAGGAAACTACAGTGTTGGACACCGCATGCCAAATAACTAGCAAGACAGGAACACAACCCCACCCATTAGCAGAGAGGCTGCCTAAAATCATAATAAGGTCACAGACACCCCAAAACACACCACCGGATGTGGTCCTGCCCACCAGAAAGACAAGATCCAGCCTCATCCACTAGAACACAGGCACTAGTCCCCTCCACCAGGAAACCTACACAACCCACTGAACCAACCTTAGCCACTAGGGGCAGACACCAAAAACAATGGGAACTACAAACCTGCAGCCTGCGAAAAGGAGACCCCAAACACAGTAAGTCAAGCAAAATGAGAAGACAGAGAAACACGCAGCAGATGAAGGAGCAAGGTAAAAACCCACCAGACCAAACAAATGAACAGGAAATAGGCAGTCTACCTGAAAAAGAATTCAGAGTAATGATAGTAAAGATGATCCAAAATCTTGGAAATAGAATGGAGAAAATACAAGAAACGTTTAACAAGGACCTAGAAGAACTAAAGAGCAAACAAACAGTGATAAACAACACAATAAATGAAATTAAAAATTCTCTAGAAGGAATCAATAGCAGAATAACTGAGGTAGAATAACGGATAAGTGATCAGGAAGATAAAATACTGGAAATAAGTACTGCAGAGCAGAATAAAGAAAAAAGAATGAAAAGAATTGAGGACAGTCTCAGAGACCTCTGCAACAAAATTAAATGCACCAACATTCGAATTACAGGGGTCCCAGAAGAAGAAGAGAAAAAGAAAGGGACTGAGAAAATATTTGAAGAGATTATAGTTGAAAGGTTCCCTAATATGGGAAAGGAAATAGTTAATCAAGTCCAGGAAGCACAGAGAGTCCCATACAGGATAAATCCAAGGAGAAACATGCCAAGACACATATTAATCAAACTATCAAAAATTAAACACAGGGCTTACCTGGTGGTGCAGTGGTTGAGAGTCCTCCTGCCGATGCAGGGGACACGAGTTTGTGCCCCGGTCAGGGAGGATCCCACATGCCGCAGAGCAGCTGGACCCGTGAGCCATGGCCGCTGAGCCTGCGCGTCCGGAGCCTGTGCTCCACAATGGGAGAAGCCACAACAATGGGAGACCCGTGTACTGCAAAAAAAAAAAAAAAATTAAATACAAAGGAAAAACATTAAAAGCAGCAAGGGAGAAACAACAAATAACACACAAGGGAGTCCCCATAAGGTTAAAAGCTGATCTTTCAGCAGAAACTCTGCAAGCCAGAAGGGAGTGGCAGGACATATTTAAAGTGATGAAGGAGAAAAACCTGCAACCAAGATTACTCTACCCAGCAAGGATCTCATTCAGATTTGATGGAGAAATTAAAACCTTTACAGACAAGCAAAAGCTGAGAGAATTCAGCACCACCAAACCAGCTTTATGACAAACGGTAAAGGAACTTCTCTAGGCAGGAAAAACAAGAGAAGGAAAAGACCTACTATAACAAACCCAAAACAATTAAGAAAATGGTAATAGGAACATACATATCGATAATTACCTTAAATGTAACTGGATTAAATGCTCCCACCAAAAGACACAGACTGGCTGAATGGATCCAAAAACAAGACCCATATATATGCTGTCTACAAGAGACCCACTTCAGACCTAGGGACACATACAGACTGAAAGTGAGGGGATGGAAAAAGATATTCCATGCAAATGGAAACCGAAAGAAAGCTGGAGTAGCAATTCTCATATCAGACGAAATAGACTTTAAAATAAAGACTATTACAGGAGACAAAGAAGGACACTACATAATGATCAAGGGATCGATCCAAGAAGAAGATATAAAAATTGTAAATATTTATGCACCCAACATAGGAGCACCTCAATACATAAGGCAAATGCTAACAGCCATAAAAGGGGAAATCGACAGTAACACAATCATAGTAGGGGACTTTAACACCCCACTTTCACCAGTGGACAGATCATCCAGAATGAAAATAAGGAAACACAAGCTTTAAATGATACATTAAACAAGATGGACTTAATTGATATTTATAGGACATTCCATCCAAAAACAACTGAATACACATTCATCTCAAGTGCTCATGGAACATTCTCCAGGATAGACCATACCATGGGTCACAAATCAAGCCTTGGTAAATTTAAGAAAATTGAAATCGTATCAGGCATCTTTTCTGACCACAACACTATGAGACTAGATATCAATTACAGGAAAAAAATCTGTAAAAAATATAAACACATGGAGGCTAAACAATACACTACTTAACAACCAAGAGATCACTGAAGAAATCAAAGAAGAAATCAAAAAATACCTAGAAACAAATGACAATGAAAACACGACACCCCAAAACCTATGGGATGCAGCAAAAGAAGTTCTTAGAGGGAAGTTTATAGCAATACAATCCTACCTTAAAAAACAAGGAACAGGGCTTCCCTGGTGGCGCAGTGGTTGAGAGTCCGTCTGCCGATGCAGGGGACACGGGTTTGTGCCCCGGTCCAGGAAGATCCCACATGTCGCGAGTGGCTGGGCTCGTGAGCCACGGCCGCTGAGGCTGCGTGTCCGGAGCCTGTGCTCTGCAACGGGAGAGGCCACAACAGTGAGAGGCCCGCGTACTGCAAAAACAAAAACAAAAACAAAAGAAACAAGGAACATCTCAAATAAAAAATCTAACCTTACACCTAAAGCGATTAGAGAAAGAAGAACAAAAAACCCCAAACTTAGCTGAAGGAAAGAAATCATAAAGATCAGATCAGAAATAAATGAAAAAGAAATGAAGGAAACAATAGCAAAGATCAATAAAACTAAAAGCTGGTTCTTTGAGAAGATAAACAAAATTGATAAACCATTAGCCAGACTCATCAAGAAAAAAAGAGAGAAGACTCAATTCAATAGAATTAGAAATGAAGATGGAGAGGTAACAATTGACACTGCAGAAATACAAAGCATCATGAGAGATTACTACAAGCAACCCTATGCCAATAAAATGGACAACCTGGAAGAAATGGACAAATTCTTACAAATGCACAATGTTCTGAGACTGAACCAGGAAGAAATAGAAAATATGAACAGACCAATCACAAGCACTGAAATTGAAACTGTGATTAAAAATCTTCCAACAAACAAAAGCCCAGGACCAGATGGCTTCATAGGCGAATTCTATCAAACATTTAGAGAAGAGCTAACACCTATCCTCAAACTCTTCCAAAATATAGCAGAGGGAGGATCACTCCCAAACACATTCTACAAGGCCACCATCACCCTGATACCAAAACCAGACAAAGATGCCACAAAGAAAGAAAACTACAGGCCAATATCACTGATGAATATAGATGCAAAAATCCTCAACAAAATACTAGCAAACAGAATCTGACAGCACGTTAAAAGGATCATACACCATGATTAAGTGGGGTTTACCCCAGTAATGCAAAGATTTTTCAATATATGCAAATCAACCAATGTGATACACCATATTAACAAACTGAAGGAGAAAAACCATATGATCATCTCAATAGATGCAGAGAAAGCTTTTGACAAAATTCAACACTCATTTATGATAAAAATCCTCTGGAAAGTAGGCATAGAGGGAACTTCTTTCAACATAATAAAGGTCATATATGACAAACCCACAGCCAACATCGTCCTCAATGGTGAAAAACTGAAAGCATTTCCAACTAACATCAGGAACAAGACAAGGTTGCTCACTCTCACCACTATTATTCAACATAGTTTTGGAAGTTTTAGCCACAGCAATCAGAGAAGAAAAAGAAATAAAAGGAATAAAAATTGGAAATGAAGAAGTAAAGCTGTTACTGTTTGCAGATAACATGATACTATCCATAGAGAATCCTAAAGATGCTTCCAGAAAACTACTAGAGCTAATCAATGAATTTGGTAAAGTAGCAGGATACAAAATTAATTCACAGAAATCTCTAGCATTCGTATACACTAATGATGAACAATCTGAAAGTGAAATGAACAAAACACACCCATTTACCATTTCAACAAAAAGAATAAAATATCTAGGAATAAACCTACCTAAGGAGACAAAAAACCTGTATGCAGAAAATTATAAGACTGATGACAGAAATTAAAGATGATACAAATAGATGGAGAGATATATCGTGTTCTTGAATTGGAAGAATGAACATTGTGAAAATGACTCTACTACCCAAAGCAATCTACAGATTCAATGCAATCCCTATCAAACTACCACTGGCATTTTTCACAGAACTGGAACTAAAAATTTCACAATTTGTATGGAAAGACAAACGACCCCAAATAGCCAAAGCAATCTTGAGAAAGAAAAACAGAGCTGGAGGAATCAGGCTCCCTGACTTCAGACTATACTACAAAGCTACAGTAGTCAAGACAGTATGGTACTGGCACAAAACCAGAAATATAGATCAATGGAACAGGATAGAAAGCCCAGAGATATACCCACGGACATATGGTCACCTTATCTTTGATAAAAGAGACAAGAATATACAGTGGAGAAAAGACAGCCTCTTCAATAAGTGGTGCTGGGAAAACTGGACAGCTACATATAAAATAATGAAATTAGAATACTCCCTAACACCATACACAAAAATAAACTCAAAATGGATTAAAGACCTAAATGTAAGGCCAGACACTAGCAAACTCTTAGAGGAAAACATAGGCAGAACACTCTATGACATAACTCACAGCAAGATCCTTTTTGACCCACCTCCTAGAGAAATGGAAATAAAAACAAAAATAAACAAATGGGAACTAATGAAACTTAAAGCTTTTGCACAGCAAAGGAAACCATAAACAAGACCAAAAGACAACCCTCAGAATGGGAGAAAATATTTGCAAATGAAGCAACTGACAAAGGATTAATCTCCAAAATTTACAAGCAGCTCATGCAGCTTAATATCAAAAAAACAAACAACCCAATCCAAAAATGGACAGAAGACCTAGACAGACATTTCTCTAAAGAAGATATACAGTTTGCCAACAAACACATGAAAGAATGCTCAACATCATTAATCATTAGAGAAATGCAAATCAAAACTACAATGAGATATCATCTCATACCGGCCAGAATGGCCATCATCAAAAAATCTACAAACCATAAATGCTGGAGGGTGTGTGGAGAAAAGGGAACCCTCTTGCACTGTTGGTGGGAATGTAAATTGATATGGCCACTCTGGAGAACAGTATGGAGGTTCCTTAAAAAACTAAAAATAGAAGTACCATACGACCCAGCAATCCCACTACTGGGCATATATCCTGAGAAAACCGTAAGTCAAAAAGAGTCAGGCACCACAGTGTTCATTGCAGCTCTATTTACAATAGCCAGGTCATGGAAGCAACCTAAGTGTCCATCAACAGATGAATGGATAAAGAAGATGTGGCACATATATACAATGGAATATTACTCAGTCATAAAAAGCAACGGAATTGAGTTATTTGTAGTGAGGTGGATGGACCTAGAGCCTGTCATACACAGTGAAATAAGTCAGAAAGAGAAAAACAAATCCATATGCTAACACACATATATGGAATCTAAGGAAAAAAAAGTCATGAAGAACCTAGGGGCAAGATAGGAATAAAGGCACTGACCTACTAGAGAATGGACTTTAGGAAATGGGCAGGGGGAAGGGTAAGCTGTGACAAAGTGAGAGAGTGGCATGGACATATATACACTACCAAACGTAAAATAGATAGCTAGTGGGAAGTAGCCACATAGCACAGGGAGATCAGCTAGGTGGTTTGTGACCACCTAGAGGGGTGGGATAGGGAGGTTGGGAGGGAGGGAGCTGGAAGAGGGAAGAGATATGGGAACATATGTATATGTATAACTGATTCACTTTGTTATAAAGCAGAAACTAACACACCATTGTAAAGCAATTATACTCCAATAAAGATGTTAAAAAACCCCCCCAAAAAACACATTCATGTACCAAAGTGTTCACTGCAGCTCAATTTACAATAGCCAGGACATGGAAGCAACCTAAGTGTACATCGACAGATGAATGGATAAAGAAGATGTGGAATATATATATATATATATATATATATATATATATATATATATACACAATGGAATATTACTCAGCCATAAAAAGCAACGAAATTGAGTTATTTGTAGTGAGGTGGATGGGGCTAGAGTCTGTTATCAGAGTGAAGTAAGTCAGAAAGTGAAATACAAATCCGTATGTTAACACATATATATGGAATCTAAAAAAAAATGGCTATGAAGAACCTAGGGGCAGGACAGGAATAAAGATGTAGATGTTGAGAATGGACTTGAGGAACCGGGGGAGGGTGAAGGATAAGCTGGGGCGAAGTGAGAGACTGGCATGGATTTCTATATTCTACCAAATGTAAAATAGCTAGTGGGAAGCAGTCGCTTAGCACAGGGAGGACAGGTCAGTGCTTTGTGACCACCTAGAGGGGTGGGATAGGGAGGGTGGGACGGAGTGGCAAGAGAGAGGGGATACGGGGATATATGTATACGTATAGCTGTTTCAGTTTGTTATAAAGCAGAAACTAAAACACTATTGTAAACAGTTATAGTCCAATAAAGTTGTTAAAAATATCTGGCTAATTTATCTTAATATATTGGTCTCATTTATTAAATTGCCACACAAATAAGACTAGGCCCTTTTTCTTCCCTAGCAGAATAACAGGACTTGGAGCTCCTGCTCTAGACCACCTAGGGCTTTCAAACAATTAGTGCAACCATTTATATTAAAACTTCTGAGCCATGGTTTCAACCTCTTCACTTTTCAGGTGAAGCAGATAACTAATTCCTTGGATAATTTACTTGGCTGATTTAGTAGGCTTTAATAAGACCCAAGTTACTTGGGTTACTCATCAAGGCTTTTTGTGAGAGGACAGCTGCTCTGAATTAGCCATTAGCTGCTTCTCTTTCCTTTTTTTTTCTTTCCTTCCTTCCTCTTTCTCCAACCACCCCACCTTCTTTCTTTTTGAAACTTAGTTCCTTATTTTCATTAACAAAATAGATCTAAACACCTTGGCATCCTCACTTATGCCTCTTTCCTATGGCAGTTTCTAAAACTCTTTCAAGAAACCTCAACTTCATCATATCACCAATGAATTGGGAGACTGGGATTGACATACATACACTAATATGTATAAAATGGATAACTAATAAGAACCTGCTGTATAAAAAAATAAAATTCAAAAATTAAAAAGAAAAGAAATCTTAAATCGAATTCCAATAAAGAGTTTTAGGAATTTACTTAGGAAGTGTTTTCAATTAAATGCAACGACAACATGGGTGGATATTTTAATAACCTTGTAAGGAAAGTCTATTTTCAAAATGCAGTGGTAGGTGTCTTCTTCAGAGGTTACCAAAAATAGTAAATACTGGTCAATAATTAGGCAGCATGTCCTATGCTATCCCTTTAAGCCCAGTATATAGGTGTTTATCCGGTGTTGGGTGTTTGAGTTTCTTGACTTCGTAAGCTTGCAAAGTACTAGAAGGAAAGGTAGTATTTTATACATTCATTTCAGCCTAATAAAACCAATACTGACCCTTAAAAAACTTTGAATTCATTATCTATCAGCTATTTCTTTTCACTTTCTCTAAGAGTCTTATTTCCTTCTGCTATTCCTACCGCTTCTCTGAAGTTCCATATATCGGACTGCAATCCAATGGACCTCCACGATTTTCTCTTTATTCCTTCCCCGCACAAATTTAAACATACTAAACCACTCCTTCGCCAAAGTAAAAGAACGCGAGAGCTCGTCTGCACGTTTGGTCAAAACGCAGTCTCCTAATCCTGATCCCTTAACTTCTCCTTTCCCCCCGCGAATGAAGCTCTCGATCTAAATTTACCCCCCACCCCACCTGCAGCCTTATTGCTACTGCTCTGCGCACTGAACCCAAGTTCTTTCCAGGTCTTCCATTTCCTAAGAAAAACAAAAACCACTTAGTTTTCAGGGCTTTAAACACTAGGACCCGCTTTCTTCCTCCTCATCGGACCTATTGGCCCTCCGTGCTTCCTCACTCGGACTCGATATCCACCTCAGCTGCTCTCTTGCCGCAGCACCACTTCCGGATCTCCGGTGTCTCCGCTTTACCGGTCCGCCCACCTCCCCCGCGCACTTCCTAGAGCTTTGTGCGAACCACAGGCTGGGTAGGAGCGGAGACGCAGGCTGGTCGAGCGCCAGCGGTCTCCTCCTAGAAGAGGCACTGAATGGCTTCTCCAGCCTGAGAACTCCGGCCCTGCTGCGGAGTCGAGTGGTGGCGGTGGAGGGTTAGTTTGTTGCGAGCACCGAGCGGGGCACACCCGGAAGTGCGCTGTACGGGAGCTGCGCCGCCTCAGCAGGCGGGTGCCGGGTACCGGGAGGTGGAGGAGACGCCACGGTACTCTTCGGCGTGTCACCCGAGGGTGCAATACGGCGAGAAGCGTACGGCCTGCTTCTGGCTCTGTTTCTACGGTGGTAGATCCGGCCGGGTTCCAGGGGGGGCGAGGGCCTCCTGGGGCGGCTGGGCTGGCTAAGGGAGGGGTGCGGCGGCCAAAGGCGAGCCTGCCTCTCCTCATTTTCCCACTCCAGGGGACCCGCTTTCTTTAGGTCACCACCTCTTCCTCCCACTCCTCGCCAGGCGAGTTGAGGGGAGTTGTACTAGTGAGGCAGTCGCGGCTGGAGCAGAGTCCATTTGAGTTTTCTCTGCTTCTGGGGGAAGGCGAGCGGCCGCTTTGGTGGGGACTGTTGCTTTTCGGCCTCTTCAACCTTTCCTGAGAAACGCCTTTTCCTTAAGGAATGCGCCACAGACTCAGTTACCTCTAATGTTTCTGTCTTTATCCCTTTCAGCTTCTGACTTTGACTCCTCTGTACCTTAAAGAATGCTGGAGTCTTATGTGACTCCAATTTTAATGAGCTATGTGAATCGCTACATCAAAAACTTAAAGCCGTCAGATCTACAGCTTTCACTATGGGGCGGAGACGTGGTTCTCAGCAAGCTGGAGTTAAAATTGGATGTGCTGGAGCAGGTAAGCGGTGTAGCTGTCACTGGAAACATTTTCAGCCTGCTTAGAAGTAATGTGTGCTTTCCTACACTGACTATGCTTTAAAAGCTTAGTTTTTCTGCTAATGTATTTTGGGCTATCTTGAACTAGAGACCTTGCTTTACAGAATTTTTTTTTTATGGTTTGTTACTAATGATGGATTATTAGAATCATAATCCCCCAAATTGCCGCAACAGATAGAAAAAAAATTTCATTGTTCTTGTCAGAATTGTTCACTCTGTTACTCAGTTCTTAAGCTTTACCGAATATGCTAATTTACATTGCTAGGATTCTGTATGACGCTGGAAAATATTCTCTTTTTCCTTTTTGGGGAACGAAGTGGTGCGAAAGACAGCAAGGTCACAACTTGAGGAAAGTTCTCTCAGTGGGAAAAATGACATTACCCATGACATCCTCAGAATATTGAATAGACAGATTGAGAATGCCAGCATAGTTGAAAACTTCTTTCTTAATCACTTTTTTAGTTTCTTTTTTTTTTAACATGGGAATGGTCTGATGTAAATGAACTGTAACTTCAAAGTTCATATATTTATTAATTCACTTAGTACACTTATTATTAACATGCCAGGCAATTCTTTTAGGCCTGAGAATACAAAACTTATCTCTGGGAACTCAGGAGTCAGAGACCAACTGCTTTTTAGGAGATAAGGAAAGACAATCTGATGGTGATGTTATTAGTAACTTTTAGTTATATTCCACTGCTTTCTGTACTATGGAATAACGTGGAGTTAACGCTGAGAAATAATATTCTTGGTTTCTTCCCCTTCCACTCTCCAAGGTTGATTACCTTAATATTTTCATTGTTTTTTAATGAGCACAAATCCTAAGTATACAGCTCAGATTTTGCATATGCATACACCTGTGTAACCACTATCCAGATCAAGAAATAAAATATTTCCTGCACCCCAAAACGCTCTCCTTGCCTTTTTGTAATTAGTACCCCACCCCTAAAACAAGTGACTGCTATTCTGACTTCTATCAACACAGATAAATTTCTTGAACCTGTTCTTGAAACTTAAATGAGAATCACTTGTGTTTGAATTCTGACTTCTATCAACACAGATAAATTTCTTGAACCTGTTCTTGAAACTTAAATGAGAATCACTTGTGTTTGAATTCGTTTGTTCAACATTATGGCCAAGATTAACCCAGGTTCTTGAATGAATGACAGTTTATTCTTTGTATTGCCTTGTGGTATTCCCTTGTATAAAGATTCACAGTTTATATATTTATTTTCCTTTTGAGGTACATTTGGATTTTTTCTGCTTTTGACAATTATGAAGAAAGCTCTTAAGAACATTCTTGTATTGGACAGAGGTGTTGATTTCCTTTAGATGCATACCTAGGAGGCAGGCATATATTTAGCTTTAATGGATACTGCCAACTAGTTTTCCAGAGTGGTTGTACCAATTTACATTCTCACCAGTAATGTGTGGGAGTTCCAGTTACTTCACATTTTTTGCTGTTACTCGGTAAGTTTGTTATTTTTAGCCTTTCCCTGTGCTATTGGCTGTTTGTATATCTTCTTTGGAGAAATGTCTGTTCAAGTCCTTTGCCCATTTTAAAAAGTTTTTTTTGTTACTGAGTTGTAGGAATTATTTATATATTCTGGGTAATCAATCCTTTATCAGATATGATGTGCAAGTATCATCTCCCATTGTGGGTTGCCTTTTGACTCTGTTGATAGTATCCTTTGAAGAACCAAAGTTTTAAATTTTGATGAAGTCTAACTTACAACTTTTTCTTTTGATGCCTGGGCTTTTGGTGTTATATCCAAGAAATCATTGCCAAATCCAGTGTCATGAAGCTTTTCCTCTTGTTTTCTTCTAAGAGTTTTATAGTTTTAGCTCTCACATTTAGGTATTTGATCTCTTTTCAGTTAATTTTTGTATGTGGTACAAGGATCCAACTTCATATTGTTTTGCATATGGCTGTTCAGTTTTTCTAACATCGTTTGTCGAAGACTGTCCTTTCGCTACTGAATGATCTTGGCACCCTTCTTGAAAATCAAATGGTCATTGATAGGAGGGTTTATTTCTGGGCCCTCCATATGATTCCATTGATCTGTATGTCTGTCTTTATGTCAGTATCACATTGTTTTGATTACCATGACTTTGTAGTAAGTTTTGAAATCAGGAAATGTGAAATCTCCAACTTTTTTCCTTTATTAGTTTTAACATTTTTTAAATTTAATTAAAAATTTTTTTATCGGAGTCTAGTTGATTTACAATGTTGTGTTAGTTATGCTGTACAGCAAAGTGAATCAGTTATACATATACATATATCCACTCTTTTTTAGATTCTTCCCCCATATAGGTCATTACAGAGTACTGAGTAGAGTTCCCTGTGCTACACAGTAGGCCCTTATTAGTTATCTGTTTTACATATAGTAGTGTGTATATGTCAATCCCAGTCTCCCAATTTATCCCTCCGCTGCCCCTTACCAGTTTTTTAAATGTTAGGAAAAATTAATCATGAAGTCATACTAGTTAGGAGTTTTCTTAGTTGGAAAGTTTTAATTCCTGATTTAATTGCTTTAACAGATATAGGACTGTTTAGATTTCTGTTTCTCCTTTTGTTAGTTTTGGTTAGTTACGCTTTTCAAGGAATTTCTCCATTTCCTCAAAATCAGCAAACAATGGTGTGGGCCTAACTTTGTAAATAAAATTTTATTGGAGCCCGGCTATTCTCATTCGTTTACATGTCGTCTGTGGCTGCTTTTGCAAGCTAAAACGACAGGGTTAAGTGCTGGAACAGAGTCTGCATGGCTTGCAAAAGCCTGAAATATTTACTGTCTGCTCCTTACTGAAAAAGTTTGCTTGCCTCTGCTCTGAGTTGTCATATTTAAGCCATAAAGTTGGTTTTTTTTGTTTGTTTTTCATTTTAAAGTTGCCTTAAAAAAATCTAGGAACTGTTATGATATCCTCTTTTCAATGCTTATATTAGTAATTTGTATTTTCATTAGTATTGCTATGGCTTTATTAAAATTAGTCGAAACCCAACTTTATTGATTTTTCTATTGTATTCCTGCTTTCTTTGTAATGTATTTCTTTTCTTTTTTTAAATTTATTTATTTATTTACTTAGTTTTGTCTGTGTTGGGTCTTCTTTGCTGTGCACGGGCTTTCTTTAGTTGAGGCGAGCAGGGGCTACTCTTTGTTGCGGTGCGCAGGGTTCTCATTGTCGTGGCTTCTCTTGTTGCGGAGCACGGGCTCTAGGCACGTGGGCTTCAGTAGTTGTGGCATGAGGGCTCAGTAGTTGTGGCTCATGGGCTCTAGAGCACAGGCTCAGTAGTTGTGGCACACAGGCTTTGTTGCTCCGTGGCATGTGGGATCTTCCTGGACCAGGGCTCAAACCCGTGTGCCCTGCATTAGCAGGTGGATTCTCAGCCACTGTGCCACCAGGGAAGTCCCCGTAATGTATTTCTGCTCTTATTTTTTTTAATCATTTCTTTTTTTTCCTGTTTCTTTGGATTTGATTTGCCATTGTTTTCTCTAGCTTCTTGAGGTGGAAGCTTAGGTTATTGATTTTCTTCAGCCCTTTTCTACTCTAATATGTGCATTGAATACTGTACATTTTTCTTTAACCATCTATTTAGCTTTATCACCACAATTTTATATGTTGTCTTTTCATTATTATTCAGCTTAAAAAATTTCATTTTGATTTCTTATGTAATCCGTGGGTTATTTAGAAGTGTGTTGCTTAATTTCTAAACATTTAGCGAATAATTATCTTTCTGTTATTGATTTCTAATTTAACTGCATTGTGGTCAGCACATTCTCTATGATTTTGATCCATTATAATTTATGACTTAGTACATGGTCAAAATTTTATTTTTGTAAATATTCCATGTGTAATTGATGAGACATGTGTATCCTACAGTTGTTGCTTTATTCTTCCATAAATGTCAGTTGCTTCAAATTGGTTATTAGAGTTCTTCAAATCTTATAAATCCATATGGATTTTCATTGTCTGCTTGTTCTGTCAGTTACTAAGAGAGGTATGTTAATGGTTAACATCTCCAACTATGATTGTGGATTTGTCTACTTCCCTTTTATAGTTTTGCCAACCTTCACTTTATATACCTTGTTACATTGTTAAGTTACATTGTTACATTGTTAAGTGCATACAGATTCAGTACATTGTTAAGTGTAGTTAACATTGTTAAGTGCATTGAAGTTACATTGTTAAGTGCATACAGATTCAGTACGGTGATACCTTATTGTTGAATATACTTAAAAAAAATCATTCTGAAATATGTCCCTCTTTCATTCACACTAGTAATTCTTTTTGCCTTAAAGTCTTTTTAATTATACTCTTTTAAAAATTATTTCAGTTGCTTCTCTAAAGATTACAAAGTGGATATTTGACTTATTGGCATCTACCTTAAATTAGCATTCTTACCATTTCCTGAATAATCTTACAATAGTTTAACTGCATTTGCCCTCTTCCTCTCCTGCCTTTTTTGGTATTGTGGTCCTTGTTTTTGTTTGTTCAGTTTGGGTTAGCTTGTTTAGTTTGGTTTAGTTTGTTTTTCTGCTGCCTGCAGGTAGAAGCCTAGGTTATTGATTTGAGATAGTTCTCTTTTTCTACTATAGACATTTACCATTTACAGCTCTACGTTTCTTTAGCTGCATCCTATGAATTTTGGTATGTTGTGTTTTTATTTTCATTCAGTTCAAACGTTTTCTGATTTTCCTTGAGATAGCAGTGTATTTTTGCAGATGTTGGATGGAATGGTTTATAGATGTAAGGTCTAAATTGGTTGATAGTGTTTTTCAGGTCTTCTATATCTTTGTTGATTTTCTGTCTGTTCTGTTTATTATTGTAAGTCACTGAATTATTTGTCTTCTCACTTTTGTCAGTTTTTGATTTATGTATTTTGGGGCTCTGTTGCTATGCTCATATGTTTTATATTTTTTTTAAAAAAATTTTATTGGAGTATAGTTGATTTACAATGTTGTGTTAGTTTCAGGTGTAGAGCAAAGTGATTCAGTTATACATACACATATGCTCATTCTTTTTCAGATTCTTTACCCATGTAGGTTATTACAGAATATTGAGTAGAGTTCCCTGTGCCATACAGTAGGTCCTTGTTGGTTATCTATTTTTTATATGGTAGTGTGTGTATGTTAATCCCAAACTCCTAATTTATCTCTCCCCACCACGTTTCCCCTTTGGTAACTGTAGGTTTGTTTTCGAAATCTGTGAGTCTGTTTCTGTTTTGTAAATAAGTTCATTTGTATATATTTTCTTCTTGAATTTACCCATCATTATAAAGTGTCCCATGTTATCTTTAGTAACAGTTTTTTTTCTTAAAGTCTATTTTATCTGATAATAGGGTAATTACCTCTCTTATGGTTACTGGTTGCATGATACATGTTCTTTTCTTTTTCCCCTCAGTACACTGCATTTTAAACTATCTTACCACTTTTGCCTTGTGTTGTATTTCTTCAAGCCTGGTACCACACTGTTTGAAAGTTTTACAGACATGTTATTTGGTTTCAACAATTCTTTAAAATTTCATCTGCTGTATTTTCAACCTATGACTGGGATAAACTGTTTTTAATTGTTACTTATTTGCAATGGAGAACACTCATATGAAAACCAGGGGAAAATACTGCTGGAAATTAAGATCATAGAAATTAAAATTCTTTATATGCCTAAAATAGAATACCATACCATTTCCCTAAATAGCAAGCAAATATGGTGATTTGATGTATTCAAGGCAAGAAACTGGATCACATGACTTCCTGGGATCTTGTTTATTAATTTTTTTATTACAGTGTAAAAGACATATAGTGTTATATTGTTTCAGGTGTACAATGTAATGATTTGATATTTGTATATATTACAAAATGATCACCAAAGTAAGCCCAGTTAACACCTGTCACCATACATAGTTAAAGAAGTTTTGTTTCTTGTGATGAGAACTTTCAAGATTTACTCTTAGCACCTTTCAAATATGGAATACAGTGTTATTAACTGTACTCGCCATGCTGTACATTATATCCCAGGACTATTTAAATTTTATAACTAGAAGCTTGTATCTTTTGACCACCTTTACCCATTTCGTTCACTTTCCACCCCATTGCCTCTGGCAACCACCAATCTGTTATCTGTATCTATACAGAAAAATGAAAAAAACACACCTTTTTCTTATTTTCAACCTATTTGTGTTTTTTTAATCTAAAGTATGTCTCTTGTGGAGAGCATATAGTTGGATCTTACTAGTTTTTAAAATCCAGTCTGACAACCTTTGCCTTTTTTTTTAAATTAATTTTTGTTGGAGTATAGTTGCTTTATAATGTTGTGTTAGTTTCTGCTGTATAGCAAAATGAATCAGCTATACATATACATGTATCCCCTCTTTTTTGGATTTTCTTCCCATTTAGGTCACCATGGAGCATTGAGTAGAGTTCCCTGTGCTATATAGTATATTCTCGTTAGTTATCTATTTTATACAGTATCACTATCCCAATCTCCCAGTTCATTCCACCCCACCACCCTTCACCATTGGCATCATTTGTTCTCTGTGTCTCTATTTCTGTTTTGCAAAGAAGATCATCTATACCATTTTTTTAGATTCCACATATATGTGTTAATATACGATATTTGTTTTTCTCTTTCTGACTTACTGACTTCTCTCTTTCTCTTTCTGACTTACTGACTTCTCTCTTTCTCTTTCTGACTTACTTCACTCTCTGTGACCGTCTCTAGGTCCATCCACATCTCTGCAAATGACCCAATTTCATTACTTTTTTATGGCTGAGTAATATTCCACTGTATATATGTACCACATCTTCTTTATCCATTCCTTTGTTGATGAAAAGCCCTCAGATTGGGAGAAAATATTTGCAAATGAAGCAACTGACAAAGGATTAGTCTCCAAAATATACAAAAAGCTCATTTAGCTCAATGTCAAAAAAAAAAAAAACCAACCCAATCAAAAAATGGGTGGAAGACCTAAGTAGACATTTCTCCAAAGAAGACATACAGACGGCCAACAAACACATGAAAAGATGCTCAACATCACTAATTATTAGAGAAGTGCAAATCAGAACTACAGTGAGGTATCACCTCACACCAGTCAGAATGGTCATCATCAAAAAATCTACAAACAACAAATGCTGGAGAGGGTGTGGAGAAAAGGGAACCCTCTTACACTGTTGGTGGGAATGTAAATTGATACAGCCACTATGGAGAACGGTATGGAGATTGCTTAAAAAACTAAAAATAGAACTGCCATATGACCCAGCAGTCCTACTACTGGCAGTATACCCAGAGAAAACCGTATTTCAAAAAGACACATGCATCCCAGTGTTCATTGCAGCACTATTTACAATAGCCAGGACATGGAAGGAATCTTTGCCTTTTGATTGGAATATTTAATCCATTCACATTTTGTTTTCATTCATATGGTTGGATTTCTGTCTACCATTTTGCTATTTTCTGAGTGTCTCATGTCTTTTGTTTCTCTCATAATCCTTTGCTACTTTCTTTACTATTAAGTAGATATTTTTTAGTATTGCATTTTAATTCCTTTGATTTTTAATTTATTTTGAGTTATTTTCTTAGTGGTTGCTTAGAGGATTACAGTATGCATCTAATTTATCACAGTCTATTTGAGATTAATGCTGACTTTATTCCATTAAAGTACAGAAACTTTCTCCACTGTAGCTTCATTTCTTCTCCCTCCTTTGTGGTACTATTTTCACATATATTGCATTTCTTTGTTATAAACCTAATATAGCAATGTTATAATTGTTTTTTGTGATTGCCTTTTGAATCAGAAGAAAAAAGAAGAAAACATTTATACTGTGTTTTAATAATTATCTACATATATACTTTTATTAGTGCTGTTTGTGTGGCTTTGAGTTACAATCTGGTATTGCTTCCTTTCTGTCCAAAGAACTTCTTTTAGTATTCTGTTACAAAGAATTACCTGAGACTTTATTTCGGTATGCCTTTATTTCACCTTCATTTTTGAAGTATACTTTTGCTGGATATAGGATTTTTGGTTGATGGTTATTTTCTTTTGTTATTTAAATATATCATCTCACTGCCTTTTTGCCCTTATTGTTTGTAATGACAAGTTAGCTTTTAATCTACTAAGAGTTTTCTTGTATGTGACAAGTTGATTTTCTGTTTCTGCTTTCAAGATTTTCTTCTTGTCCTAGGCTTTCAAAGTTTTTGCTTTGATATGTCTGGGTGTGGATTTGCTGATTCTTCTGCCAGCTCAAATCTGATGTTGAGTTCTTTCAGTGAATTTTTAATTTTGTTTATTGTATTTTTAAACTCAAAAATTTCTATTTTTTTTTTTATAATTTCTATCTCATTCTTGGTATTCTCTACTTGATGAATCGTTGTGGTCATATATTCCTTTAATTATTTAAATATAGCTTCCTTTATTTCTTTGAACACATTTATAATAGATGTTTTGAAGTCCTTGTGTAGTAAGTCCTACATTTGTGCATCCTCAGAGATAGTTTCTATTGACTACTTTGCATGCTTTTCATGTTTCACAATTTTTAGTTGAAAACTGGGTGTTTTGGATAATATGCTTTAGCAACTCTGCATTCTGATTTCTTCTCTCTGGGGATATTTGTTGTTGCTATTGGTTTATGTATTTGTTTAGTGCCTTGCCTGGGCTAAATTTGTGGTGTCTGTCTCCTCTGCAGTGTGGCCTCTGATGACTGTGCTCATTTTTTTTTTTTTTTCTCCCCGAATTCTTTCTGTTTTTAGGCTTGGCTTTCTAGGGATTACCCCTGGGTCACTATAATTGAGTCATCAGCCAGTGATTGGCTAGAGGTTGTTTAAACTTTTGAACCAATAAGGCTTCTGCTCTTTGGCATGGGACATATACATGTACTAGATAATGCTTTCAAAGTTCAGGGAGTTTACAGATCTGATCCATGTTTTTACTTACTCTGTTTACAAGGCTTCTTGGTCAACCAAGGATGAGTAGATTGTTAGGGGTCTCTCCAGTGTCGTGTCGTCTAAGTAAGCACAGCCTGGCACATACATATAGCTTTCCAGGTTACCAGGAATACTGAGGTCATAGCAAGGCCATCTTTGGCTGTCTTGTTCTCTGGATTTCTCTGTTAATTTTCTGGCTGGTCTTCTGTCTAGTTTCTTGCACCAACTGCTGTTGTGACCTCAGGGTAGCCTTCCCTTATTGCCCCTGAGATTTCTGTTGTTTTTAATAACTTTGTCCAGTTTTGTCACTGCTTTCTGGGGAGAGGATTTGCCAACCTTCTAACTTAGAATTCTTGAAGTCCTGTCTTACATTCATTTTTATTTTGTGGTAAAAAGCATATAGCATAAAATTTACCATCTTAACCATTTTTAAGTGGATAGTTGTGTTAATTATATATATTGGGGTGGCCAAAAAGTTTCTTTGGGTTTTTCCATAATGTATTACAGAAAAACCTGAATGCACTTTTTGGCCAACCCAATACATTGTTGTTCAACAGATCTCTAGAACTTTTCATCTTCCAAAACTTAAATTCTGTACCCACTGAAAAACTACTTCCCTTTTCTCTCTTCCCCCAGCCCCTGGCAACCACTGTTCTACTTATGTGTCTGAGAATTTGACTAATTTAGGTACATTATAGAAGTGGAATCAAACAATATTTGTCTTTGTGTGACTCGCTTATTTCATTTAGTACAATGTCCTTGAGGTTCATTATATGTTGTAGCATATGACAGAATTTCCTTTTTAAAGACTGAATAATATTTCATCATGTGTATATACCACATTTTCTTTATACATTTATCTTTCAATGGACATTAGGTTGTATCCACCTCTTGACTATTGTGAATAATGCTGCAAAAAATATGGTTGTACAAATATGTTTTCAGGATCCTGGTTTCAGTTCTTTTTAGTTTGTGCTCAGAACTGAGATTGCTGGATCATATGGTAATTCTGTTTTTAATTGTTTGAAGAATCTCCATACTGTTTTCTGTAGTGGCTGCACTATTTTACATTTTCATCGACAGTGCACAAGGGTTCTACGTTCTTCATATACTCACCACACTTATCACTTCCTGTTGTGGGTTTTTTTTGGGATAGGTGCCATTATAACAGGTGTGAGATGATATATCATTGTGGTTTTGATTTGCATTTCTCTGACAATTAATGATGGTGAGCATGTTTTCCTCTATTTGTTGGCCATTTGTATATGCTTTTTGGAAATGTCTATTCGAGTCATTTTTAAAATTGGATTATTTTTAAATTGGATTATTTGTTTTTTTGTTGTTGAGTTGTCATAGTTCTTTATATATACTAGATTTTAACCCCTTATCAGATAATATGGTTTACAAATAGTTTCTCTATTTTTAAAATTGGATTATTTGTTTTTTTGTTGTTGAGTTGTCATAGTTCTTTATATATACTAGATTTTAACCCCTTATCAGATAATATGGTTTACAAATAGTTTCTCTCATGTGGGTTGCCTTTCCACTTTGCTGAGTGTTTTCTTTGCTCTGTGGAGGTTTTTAGGTTTGATGTAGTCCTTTTCATCTATTTTTGCTTTTGTGGCCTGCTATATTCATTTTTCAAGTATCCCTTTTTTCTGTGTGAGAATGTTTTTAAATTGCTTACCTAGAATTATATTTATGAGAGCTAGTCAATCCTCTGAATTTTTCATTACTATATCCTTTGTGCAGCCATAGATATTCTGGTTTTAGGGATGTATTTTTCACAATGTATTTCTGAGTAGTTACAAGTAAATAGAATATTTTTAAGTTGTACAATATATTTTGAGAAGGAAAAGGAATGAAAAGAAAATCATTTCTTTGTGGTTACCTCAGGATGATCCATTTATTATAACAGTCAGCATTTTCTTTTGCCTTTTACAAGGCATAAATGTGTTCTTATTTGTTTATCACCACAACTCTGTGATGAGGAAATGGAAATGATCTTGCTTTATAGTCAGATAATTAATAAGTGTTGAACTTCAGTTGGATCTCCAACATGGGCCATATGGTTCAAAATTCCATGTTTTAATGTAGAATGCTGCCTCTTGTGTTAGTGTTTTGTTAGTTATTCAGATGATTAGTAGCATTCTGGTGATACCAAGGTCTTGAGTTTGGTTCAGGTGTCTTTTAACTTCTCCCTAAGAAAAGCCAATTTGTGCCCATAGACTGCGGTTTTGGTAGCCATTTCACAAACGTATCATTGTTACACAAGTCAAGGGTAGAGATGGAGATGTCATTGGAACATTATCCAAATGGATGTATAACCAATGGAAATGTATTCAGTGCTCATAATGAAAGTTAGGTGCAGTATAGTTGTTGATAAGAGGAAGGGCTCTGGCATCATAGTTTCTGGTTTTGAGTCACAGAGCTCCTAGCTGAGTCATTTTTGAAAGTTAGTTGACCTTTCCATGCCTCAGGTTTTTTATCTGTAAAGTGGGTATAATAGTATTTACTTTTTGGGGTACTTACAAAGATTAAATTTTGCATGCAGGTAAAGTGCTTAAAGCAGTGTGTGGTACACAGTAAGTGCTCAGTAAACATTGTCTTCATTATGGACACTGATCAAAATATAATTGATTAATGCTGGGAGAAAGTACTGCATCTTTAAAATTAATGAAATAATGAGAACTGTTTAAAAATTGTGACATTCCATTAGAATAGTAGAAATAGATTTTTAGTATTCTGCCCTTTAAAAAAACTTGTGAAGACATAAAGGAGGCTTATACGTTTGTAATAATAAATAGTTAGCATCTTTATATTGATTGCTCTTTGAGGAAGACAGTGTCCTAAGTGCTTTATATAAATTAATTCATTTAATCCTCAAACACACTACTGTTATCCAGTTTTACAGATAAAGAAACTGAGACACACATACTTTAATACAACTTGCCTATTGTCATTGTGCTAGTAAGTAGCAGAGGTAGGATTAAATCCACTTGTGCTGGCTCTAGAGTTATTGGTCTTAACCACTTTGCTGTACTATCTGTATATATTTAGCTATATTGCTACTATGTTGCTAAACCAAGTAGGTGGACAATTCTTAGATGAATGAATAGCTTTATATTTATCTTAACTTTCACAAATAGAGTTACAAGAATGTGATTGAGATATAGTCCAAATACAAATTTGTTTTTTTCTTTTGTTGGTTTGTAACATTTTATCTGAAGGTGAAACAATTTAGTATAAAGTGATTGTGGTAACATTTACATTTTCATTTCTAACTTTTTTTTCTTTTTTTGAGAGGAAGTGCCTTTTTTTTTCATCTTTACTGGAGTATAATTGCTTTACAATTTTGTGTTAGTTTCTGCTGTACAACAGAGTGAATCAGAGCTATATGTATACATATATCCCCATATCCCCTCCCTCTTGAGCCTCCCTCCCACCCTCTATCCCACCCTTCTAGGTCATCACAGAGCATTGAGCTGATCTCCCTGTGCTATGTAGCCGCTTCCCACTAGCCATCCATTTTACATTTGGTAGTGTGTATATGTCAATGCTACTTTCACTTTGTCCCAGCTTCCCCTTCCCCTGCTGTATCCTCAAGTCCGTTCTCTACGTCTGTATCTTTATTTCTGCCCTGCCACTAGGTTCATCAGTACCGTTTTTTTAGATTCCATATACATGCGTTAGCATACATCTAACCTTTTTAATAATAATGGAAACCAGTCAGAAAACACTTAGAATTTATGACCAAATAGTATCCAGGTACAATCTTTAATTAGGTAAAGCTCAATAAATTTTTTTTCTAAGTTGGTCCGTTTTTATTTTGTCAGGTCATTCTCCTATCTTTAATTCCATTCTCTTTAAACTTGCCTTACAATCATATTCTGTTATTATTTCCATTTAGCAAAATAAGAAATAGAGGCCTACACAGGTTAAGTAGCTTATTAAATGTAACTTGCACAATAAGTTTTTGTAGTTTATCATTAACTATAGTTTAACAAGTTATTTGATGCTGCTTTTTTAAAAAAATAAATTTATTTATTTATTTTTGGCTGTGCTGGGTCTTTGCTGCTGTGCGTGGGCTTTCTCCAGCTGCGAGAGTGGGGGCTACTCTTTGTTGCTGTGCGCGGGCTTCTCATTGCAGTGGCTTCTCTTGTTGCAGAGCACGGGCTCTAGGTGCGCGGGCTTCAGTAGTTGTGGCTCGTGGGCTCTAGAGCACAGGCTCAGTAGTTGTGGTGTATGGGCTTAGTTGCTCTGAGGCATGTGGGATCTTCCCGGATCAGGGATTGAACTTGTGTCCCCTGCATTGGCAGGTGGATTCTCAACCACTGTGCCACCAGGGAAGTCCATTGATGCTGCCTTTTTTTTTTTTAAAGACATTTATTCAGTGTCATGATCATGCAATCAACAGCATGGGTGCAAAAAAAAAAAATCTACATTAAAACCCTTTGTTGGAATGCTTTATACTTTCCACAGAACAGAAACTAAAATAACCTGTTATATAGTTAGTCACAATTACAGTCCTTGAGTTTTTTTGCCCGTACACATGAGTATTGTCTAAAACGTGTTCTTTGTAGCACCTAGGCCCTGCCACCACTGTGCTTGGCTGAGTTCACAAATCTGTTGTAACCTGTAGCTTCTCTGGCTCTCCTTTCCCGCTAAGCTTTGTTTCCTGGCAGTAATTAAAACCTTCTGCCACTGCCATAGCTACTGCTGCTGCTGGAACCTCCATAGCCACCTTGGTTTCGTGGTTCGGCAAAGTATTGGCTTCCACCACCACAGGGGCCAGAACTTCTGCTTCCAAAGTTTCCTCCTTTCATGGGTCCAAAATTTGAAGATTGGTTGTTGTAATTGACAAAATCATTGTAGCTTCCACTACCTCCAAAATTGCTTCCATCATTACCAAATCCATTACTGCCATCCCCACTGCCACCATATCCACCACCACTGCCGCTGCCACCAAAGCCACCTCGACCACTGAAGTTTCCTCCATGACCAAAGCTGTCATTCCCATCAAAACCCCCTCCACGACCACCACCAAAGTTTCCAGAACCACTTTGACCTCTTTGGCTGGATGAGGCACTAGCCATCTCTTGCTGAGATAGGGCTTTCCTTACTTCACAGTTGTGGCCATTCACAGTGTGGTGTTTCTGAATGACAGTCTTGTCTACGGAGTCATGGTCATCAAAGGTTAAACTGAAAGCAAAGCCTCCCTTTTTGCCACTGCCTCGGTCAGTCATGATTTTAATCACTTCAGTTTTCCCATACTGTTCGAAACAATCTCTTAGGTGATGTTCTTCAGTGTCTTCTTTAAGGCCACCAACAAAAATCTTTTTCACAGTTAAGTGGGCACCAGGTCTTTGAGAATCTTCTCTTGAGAGGCCCTCTTTAGTTCCCCAACTCTTCCATCCCTTATGTGGCCTTGTATTTATGGCTGCATCCACCTTCTCCACAGTGGCATATGTGACAAACCGGAAGCCTCTGGAGTGCTTGGTGTTTGGATCCCTCATTACCACACAATCTGTGAGCGTTCCCCATTGCTTAAAATGGCTCCTCAGACACTCATTGGTTGTTTCAAAGCTCAAACCTCCGATGAAGAGCTGCCTCAGCTGTTCGGGTTCTTTGGGAGACTCTGACTTAGACGTGACGGCAGTGGAGGAGGGAGACGTCAACGATGCTTGCTTGGCGGCGTCCACGGGCAGAAAGGAGTAATGTACCGAACGTATCTCGATGCTCTTTTTTGATGAAAAGTAATTTCCAGAATATTTTTGTGTTGGAAATTTTATTTTTCTTTTCAGAAAGTATTTTGGATATTAGAATGAAAAGAATATTGAGCACTTACTAAATTTTCTTTAATATTTTGTATTTTAAGGAATTGAAATTACCATTCACTTTTTTAAGTGGACATATTCACGAACTGAGGATCCATGTACCGTGGACAAAACTGGGTTCAGAACCAGTGGTAATTACCATCAATACAATGGAATGTATTTTGAAACTTAAAGATGGGATACAGGTAAGAAATTATTAAATCTAGTTGTTTATGTTAACCAATTTTAATAGTTATTTGATATTTTTTTTAACTTTTGGGATGTGTCAGGTTTTACATAAACAAATCTTAGCTCGTACACTTAATTTTTTTTTTACATACCTATTAAAGTAACATAATTAATTGCAAAAGGGTTTTCTTTCTTTTTTTTTTTAACATCTTTTTTGGGGTATAATTGCTTTACAATGGTGTGTTAGTTTCTGCTTTATAACAAAGTGAATCAGTTATACATATACATATGTTCCCATATCTCTTCCCTCTTGCGTCTCCCTCCCTCCCACCCTCCCTATCCCACCCCTCCAGGCGGTCACAAAGCACCAAGCCGATATCCCTGTGCCATGCGGCTGCTTCCCACTAGCTATCTACCTTACGTTTGTTAGGCAAAAGGGTTTTCTTAAATTTGGATAAAATATATCCTAATGGTTATTTTCATACTCATTTTACTTAATCTGCTCATAGCCTTAATAGGGATTATGCATATTGCTTATTACCTATATCTGCCAGAAATGGGGCCTGATTGTGTCCAATTTTTAGGTGAACGTTTTTGAATTTTTGCAAAGTGACATTTCTAAACGAGATAGAAATTTCTCAGGTTATTTTTTGAGAAGATGAAAATATATTGAATTTCCCTTCATACCTAATTTCATTGTGTCTTTGAGGTTTTGTCATCAGAAACTGATTTTTTTCTGACTTCTTTCTTTGACCCATGTTACATTTCTTTTCAGTGTTTTTGTTAAGGTATAATAGTGATTTTAAGGAGTTTCTACCAAAAATTTTCTAATCTAAGAAGCAAACAGGTCTGGGCAGCAGCATATTGTGATGAATTCTTCCACTTTTATCCTGTATAAAAGTAGTATCTCTGTCTTTCATTTTTATTACTTTTTCCTTACCCCATATTTAATTTTCAGTTTTAAGGAAGCCTGTCTAGATCAAGTGAATTGATGAGTATTATTAAGTTTCAATTTCTGTGAAATGAGTAAAGGTTATTTATAAATTGCTAAAATCATTTCCTATTTACAGTAGATACTTTGAGTGTCATATGAACCTACTGGGCTCAAAACTGTTTTTCTTTCTGTGAAATCTCTAATTCCAAACCTTTATTATGCAATTTAACTTAACTAATGTAGTTCCTGGAAGTGAGTAGACCAATGCTATACTCTCATTAAAATTTATTTTGGGAACTTTAAATATCTGGGAGATTGATTTAGGAATCTGTAGATAGTTACGTGCAACAAAGTTTTATTTTACATTTATATTTGGTAATACTTAAATGGTTCTTAATCATCATCTGTTCCTGGAATTTAATTTTTTTTTAAGAAGTCTGGACTTGGTTATACCACCCATGCAGTGCTCCATATTAAGTGAAAAAAAAAAAAAAATCCAGACACTAAGTGTTTTTTCAATGGGAAGGTGGAAGTTTCAAGGCCAGATGTCCCATAAGAAACACATTTTAAAAGAGGCAAATTACAACTAATTATAGAGGCTGCAGAAAAAGATTTGTAACACATGACTTAGTGTAACCTAGAACTAATATTTGATATTGGACCATGCAGATGGCTACTGCAGGAATGATCAGATTTCCTGCTTATATGGTATTTGAGACTTGAATTTTGTGGTGTGTACAGCAAAAGGTCAAGTGTCATGAATGTAAACCACTCTCAAAACAAGTATTTTTTACAGATGTTTAAAATTTTGAGGTAGAAAGGATTTTTGAAAATTGCAGTTGACATTTGGACAAATTATTCAGCATTGTACACCCCTGGAGAGTTATACTTGAGTTTATGCTAGTGATTGGAATTAATTTCTTAGTAAAAACATTATAGATGAAACACATTTTAAAATAGTTTATTTTCCTATTTTAAGCTTTGATTAGTATAATAGGAAATTAACTTAAAAAACTATATATGTGTTAGTAAAATTGAGTAAGCCCATATTTGATTTATATTATTTCAAATTATTATAGACGCACAATGAAGAAAAGACTTATTTTCTAAATAAAATTAGTGTGGATGGTAGGTTAAATGAAGGGGCCTTTTAGAGTTATAGGTATGAATCTGTTAAAAATAATATTGTATGAGAATGTAATGAAATGAAATTTAAAAGTTAGAAATCTGAGGTTTATTCAGAAATCATTATAAAAAAACAATATTGCTTAATTTCTTGATAAGAAGGCATGTGTAGTTTGTAAAGTTCAATTAAATTCTAACATTTGTTGATTTTTATTTTACTCGTCAGTGCACTGTAAAGCATTGCAAGATATTTATATAATTTCCACAAAAGCTACTTAGAAAATGAGATTTATAATGATTGTGACTCTTTTGATAATAGTTATAGTATACTTCCTTAACATGTCTTTGTGATCATTTTTAATTATAGAGACTTTTTTTGATGCACAGGTGACCAAGTTGTTGTGTTAGGTAGGGTAAAATCACCTTGATGTCCAGTCTGAATTAGTTTAATATATTGATATTTCACTTAGTAAATATGCTATTTACTCTGAGAGACATATCTGTGTCAGTCATACCCACCTTTAGATCCTGTAGATTTGAACTGTTTTCTTTTTCTTTTTTGGACTTGAGACACAGAATTTGATTCATGACACATTATCACTAGTGGTCCAGGTCTGACTTGTTTATTTAGCTAGTTTTGTCCACTCTAGGCTAATCTAATAAATACTTGTGGACCCAGCATACGGCTGAAGAATGAAAACCTTACCAGTAACTTACATTTAACTATGTGCTCCTCTCCTTTTGCATATTTTTGTTTATCCTCTGTGGGCCTCACCTGTAAACTAGGGCAAGACTTGCTACATAGTTCTTTTATTCTTTGATTGTGTATGCTTTCTCTGCTCATTGTGTTAATAATAAGTCTTGCAAAAAGCTTCTTCACCCTAAAGAGAGTAGTAAATTTATTTTTAAAGTACTAATTTATTCTGGCCTTTGTGCCACCTAGAAAGTAAACTTTCAAAATCTTTTGACCTAATAAATGTAACCATTTGTAAGGCTCTTTATAGAAGTGATACTTGTTATTCATAAAAACAAACAAACTTTAAAAAATCTTTTGAACCTAAACCAAAACTGTAAGTACCATTCAAAACTTGAGATAAAAAACTAAGCTTTTTGTTAATGTATTGGGTTGGCCAAAAAGTTCATTTGGTTTTAAGTAAAAACACTTTTCATTTTCACCCGGAACTTTATTGAACAGTGTATTCATTAACTGGACAAACTCTTTGGCCAGCACAACATGTGCTTTTTTTTTTTTTTTTTTTTGGTACGTGGACCCCTCACCGCTACGGCCTCTCCCATTGTGGAGCACAGGCCCCGGACGCGCAGGCCCAGCAGCCATGGCTCACGGGCCCAGCTGCTCCACGGCATGCTCCGGATCCTGCCGGACCGGGGCACGAACCTGCGTCCCCTGCATCGGCAGGCGGGCCCTCAACCACTGCACCACCAGGGATGCCCACAATATGTGCTTTTAAATACTGGTTAGTGCTCGGAGTTACAGAGCAATCTTGCCGTCCTCTTTCCTTGCATGTTTTGATGCAGTGGAAATTGGTTATTGAAAGTTTTGCTGAGGCTATTAACAATATTTACATGGCCTTTTATTTATTTTCTTAACGCTTTAATTCTCTTATCTGAGACTGGATTAATCTGGTTGACTGCTGCTGTGGCTTGAGTATGTCCCTCCAAAATTCATATGTTGAAGCCCTAACCCCCAGAGATGATGGTATTAGGAAGTGGGGCCTTGGGAAGATGCTTGTCATGAGAGTGGAGGCCTCATGAATGAGATTAGTGCCTTTTATTTGTTTTTTAAATTTTTAAATAAATTTATTTTATTTATTTATTTTTGGCTGTGTTGGGTCTTCGTTGCTGCACGCGGGCTTTCGCTAGTTGTGGAGGGGGGACTACTCTTTGTTGCGGTGTGCGGTCTTCTCATTGCGGTGGCTTCTCTTGTAGTGGAGCACGGGCTCTAGGCGCTCGGGCTTCTGTAGTTGTGGCACATGGGCTCAGTAGTGCCTTTTAAAAGAGGCTCCAGAGAGATCCCTAACCCCTTCTGCCAAGTGAGGATGCAATGAAAAGGCACTGGCTGTGAACCAGACAAAGGGCCCTCGCCAGACCAGGTTGGCACCTTGACCTTGGACTTCCTAGCCTCCAGAACTATGAGAAATAAATTTCTGTTGTTTATTAGCTACCCAGTCTGTGGTGTTTTGTTATAGCAGCCCAAATGGCCTAAAACAACTACCTTTTCACACATTGAGTAAGGGCTCAGAATTGCTGACTTAGGTTGTGGAATTTATTGTACTATTATTGATTCTCTCACTTGCACTACTACAGGTTAGTGATGGTGGTGATGATACTAGCAGATAGCATAGTTTAGGTTCTGTCTGTAGATTCCTTCTATGAAAAATGAGACTTAGAGTTCCCTATAAATTATGAGTAGTGTCTTTACTTCCCCTAGGGAATCCTTTTATATTGGGTGCATAAATATTTACAAATGTTACATCCTCTTGTTGGATTGACCCCTTTATCATTATGTAATGCCCTTCTTTTTTTCTTACTACCATCTTTCTTTCAAAGTCTATTTTGTCTGATATAAGTATAGCTACCCCAGCTTTCTTTTAAATGTTTCTATTTGAATGGAATATCTTTTTCCATCCTTTCACTTTCAGTCTGTGTTCTTGTATCTGAAGTGAGTCTCTGGTAGGCAACATATAGTTAGGTCTTGTTTTTTATCCTTTCACCACTCTATTTCTTGTGATTGGAGAATGTAGTCCATTTACATTTGAAGTATTTATTGATAGGTAGGTACTTAATGCCATTTTGTTAACTGTTTTCTGGCTGTTTTGTAGTTCCTTTCTTCTTTCTCTCTTCATTTGTGATTTGATGACTGTCTTAGTGGTAAGCTTAGAATCCTTCCTTTATCTTTTGCATATCTGCTGTAGGTTTTTGCTTTGTGGTTACCATGATGCTTATATATAACAGCATATGTTTATAACAGCCTATTTTAAGTTGATAACAACATGTGTTTGAATGCATTCTAAAGCTCTACATTTTTATCCTCCACAATGTGTTATGTTTTTGATGTCACATTTTACATCTTTTTATCTTGTGTATCCCTCAACTAATTATTGTAGTTATAGTTCTTTTTACTGCTTTTGTCTTTTAACCTTCACACATCATAGCTTTATAAGTAATTAATCTACTGCATTTACTGTATATTTACTTTTACCAGTGAGATTTATATTTACTTTCATATGTATTTTTCTTTTTAAAATTTAATTATTTTTAATTGAAGTATAATTAACTTATTATATTACTTTCAGGTGGGCAACATAGTGATTCTATATTTTTGTATATTACAGAATGATCACAGGGTGAGTCTAGTTACTGTCACCATACAAATTGTTACAGTATTACTGCCTATGTTCCCTAGGCTGTACATTATATCCCCTTGATTTATTTATTTTATTACTGGAAATTTGTACCTCTTAATCTGCCTCACCTTCATTCTTTCTCCCACACCCTTCCCCTCTGGCAGTCACCTGCTTGTTCTCTGTATCTATGCGTCTGTTTCAATTTTGTTATATTTGTTAATTTGTTTTGTTTTTGAATTCCACATATAAGTGAAACCATATGGTATTTGTTTCTCTGATTTATTCATTTAGCATAATGCCCTCTAGGTCCATCCATGGTGTTGCATGTGGCAGGATTTCATTCTTTTTTATGGCTGAGTACTATTTCATTTTGTGTATGTGTGTATATACTACATTTTCTCCATTCATTTATTGATGGACACTTAGGTTGCTTCCATATTTTGGTTGTAAATAATGCTGCAATGAACATAGTGGTGCATATATCCTTTCAAATTAGTGTTTTGTTTTCTTTGGAAAAGTGGGATTCCTGGATCATATGGTAGTTTAATTTTTTGAGGAACTTCCTTATTTTCCATTGTGGCTGTACCAACTAACATTCCCAGCAACTGTACATGAGGGTTCCCTTTTCTCCACATCCTTACCAACTCATGTTATTTGTTGTCTTTTTGATAATAGCCGTTCTGACAGGTGTGAGGTGATATCTCATTGTGGTTTTGATAACTTCATTCCCCTGATGATTAATGATGTTGAACATTCCTTCATGTGTCTGTTGGCAATCTTTATATCTTCTTTGGAAAAATGTCTGTTCAGGTCCTCTGCCTATTTTTTTAATTGGGTTTGTTGTTTTTGATATTGCATTACATAAATTCTTTGTATGTTTTGGGTATTAACCCTTTATCGGATATATTGTTTGCAAATACAGTTGTTTGGCTGCCTTTTCGTTTTGTTTTTGTGTTTCATCATGCGTAGTTTTGTGAAACCACCGCCACCATGATCGAGATATAAAAGTATATCACCATAACAAGGCTTCCTTGTGCTACTCCTTTTAACTGTACTATCACTTTCCCTACCTCCTGATCCCTGGTAACCACTAACCTGTCCTCATTTTATATAATTTTATTTCAAAAATAACAAATATAAATGGAATCATACAGTATGTAATATTTTGAGCACAGATTTTTTCACTTAATATAAATCCCTCGAAGTTCAGCCAAGTTGGTATGTGTATCAATGGTTTGTTCCTTTTCATTACTGAGTAGTATTCTACTGTATGGATATATATATATATATATATATATATATATTTTTTTTTTTTTTGGTGATACGCGGGCCTCTCACTGCTGTGGCCTCTCCTGTCGTGGAGCACAGGCTCCGGATGTGCAGGCTCAGTGGCCATGGCTCATGGGCCCAGCCGCTCCATGGCATGTGGGATCCTCCTGGACCGGGGCACGAACCCGCATCACCTGCATCAGTAGGCGGACTCTCAACCACTGCGCCAGCAGGGAAGCCCTGTATGGATATATTTATACCATGGATTGTTTAACCATTCACCCATTGACCAACCTTTTGGTAGTTTCTAGGTTTTGGTATTACAAATAAAGCTACTGTGAACATTTATGTACAAATTTCTATGCCTACATAAGTTTTTATTTTTCTTGGATAAATGCCCAAGGATGCTATTGTTGGGTCCTATGGTAATTTCATTTTTATTTTTAAAAATGATTGCTAAACTAATTTCCAGAGTGGCTATACCCACTATTCATTCCTATGAGCAGTGTATGAGTGATCCAGTTTTTTTTGTATCATCACTAGCGTTTGGTATTGTCACTATTTTTAATTTTAGCCATTCTGATAAATATGTAGTGATGTCTCATTGTGGTTTTAATTGGCATTTTCCATATGGATAATGATGTTGAACACCTTTTCATATGCTTATTTGCCACATGTATTAGTGAAATATCTGTTCTTGTCTTATGCTCATTTTCTGATTTTGAGAGTACTTTATATATTCTAGACATAAGCTCTGTCTGTCAGATATGTGGTTCACAAATAGCTTCAATTTGTAATTTGTCTTTTCATGCTCTTACCAAGGCCTTTTACAGAGTGAAAGGTTTCTGTTTTGATTAGGTCCAGTTTATTAATTTTTCCTTTTATGCATTGTGGTTTCAGTGTCAGATCTAAGAATTCTTTGCCTAGCCAAAGATCATAAAGTTCTTATGTGTTTTTTCCTAAAAGTTTTATAGTTTTACATTTAAATCTGTGATCCATTTTGAGTTAATTTTAATATAAGGTATGAGGTTTAGTTTGAAATTCATCTTTTTGCCTGTGGATGTTCACTTGTTTCAGTACCATTTGTTGAAAAGATTGCACCTCCTCCATTGAATTGCTTTTGCATTTTGTCAAAAATCAGTTGGGCATGTTTATGTGAGTCTGTTTCTAGGTTCCCTATTCTGTCCCTTTGATTAATGTATCTATCCTTGTGTCAATATCACACTGTCTTGATTACTGTAGCTATATAGTAAGGCTTAGTTAGCATTGGGAAGAGTGCATCCTCCTACTTTATTCTTCTTCAAAATTGTTTCTGGCTATTTGAAATAGTCTTCTTTCCAGGTAAATTTTAGAATAAGGTTGTTTAGAAAAACCTTGCTAGGATTTGCCAGAAATTGCCTTAAACGTGTAGGTCAGTTTGGGGAGAATTGACATCTTTACCATATTGTCTTCCAATCCATGAGCACAGTGTGTCTCTCCAATTATTTAGATTTTCTTTGATTTCTTTCATCAGCATTATGTTTTTCCAGCATGTAGATCCTATATATGTTTTATTAGATTTATACCTAAATATTTTATTTTCTTTGGAGCATTTATAAATGTTATTGTGGTTTTGATTTTGGTTTCCAGTTATTCATTGTTATGCAATTGATTTTTGTGTATTGATCTTGTGTTCTGCAACTTTGTTTCATTTGTTAATTACAGGAGGTTTTTTTAGTAGATTTCTTGGGATTTCTTATCTAGATAATCATGTCATCTACAGGTAGAGAGAGTTTTGTTTGTTTCCAATCTATATGCTCTTCCATCCCTTTTAAATTTACAAGTTAATATTTATACCTCTTCACTGAATCTGGCTCCATGATGCCATTGTAAACACTTTGGCAGAGGTCATTAGGAACATCATTTTTGCAAAATCCAGTGGACACTTTTCATTTATCTTTTTCAATCCTCACCCAGTTACATGTGATGGTTCTTTTTCTGTCTCTCTGGCACCCTTTCTCTGGCTCCTCTTGTGACTTCATTTCTGCTACCCATCCCAGATTTTTTTTTTTTTTTGCCAGATTTTTAATTGGAGTTTCCCAGGCTTTCATTACTTTAGTCCTTGTCTCTCCTTGGGTAATTTTATTCCTAGTGGATTTAGTTATCACTATATGCTATTTATTCATAAAATGCTATTTTAGGGTCCAGTCGCTTTTTTTTGCCCCTGAGCTCCAACACCAAGAGCAAAATGGACCTTCACTTATGTGTCTCATAGAATGTTCCAAACTGAATTTATCTTAAACCTCAAATCTGTTCCTCCTTATATATTTCCTATTTCAGTGAAAAGTTCCACTTTTTACCTTTAATCCAAACTAGAAACCCTGACAACATGCTTAACTTTCATCCAACTCTGGATTCTACTGTTACATTATCTCTTGAATATTTCTTTTCAGTCTTCATTGGTACTTCTCTCCAAACCTTTTTTTTTACACTGCCTCTGGGCATGATATTTCTAAAATGTAAACTGGATTGGTACTACCGTGCTTAAAATTTCTTAATGGCTACCGTCCTTTTGCTTTCACAGTTCTTCTCAATTTTTTCAGCCTGACCTCTGGAATCACTTGCTTTTCTCTCATATTTCAGCTACCCTGAATCATTTGTAGTTCCTCAGACTCACACTGTCTTGATTGCTATAGCATCTATATAAATATAGTAAGCAGTTCATTCATGGACATGGGTAATAGATGAGAATGATTTTCCTGAGCACTATTTTCATTATCTTATCAATAAAGTCTAGATGCTCAATTTCCATTAATATATTGGTAAACTAGAATATCCTTTACTTCAAGCTTAGTATAAGCAATTTTTAAAAATGTCTTTTGTCCTTATAAAAATCCATAGAAAAATTCAGTTCTTCATTATTTATACAGTTATCCGCTTGGATGAATTGCACAAAATTTATGTGTTGCCTCTGGCTTTCCCATACTCTCTAGAGAACTTTGAATAAGTTTAATATTCACATAAACAAATTTGTTGATAGAGGCAAATCTACCAAAAAAATTCAATTAAGGTAATCAGAAATTAAATACAAATACTTTCAGTTTTCTATTGCATTTCTCAGGAAAAAAATTCCAGAAAATTCCAGAAAGCAAATCTTGAATTTGCCCTGCACCAGCAACTTTGTTTACATAGCATTTACATTGTATTAGGTATGATAAATAATCCAGATGATTTAAAGTGTATGGGAGGATGTGTGAGTAGGTCATATGCAAATACTACACCATTTTATATAAGGGACTTGAATATCTACGTAGTTTGTTATCCACAGGGGTCCTAGAAGCAATGCCCCATGGATATTGAGGAACGACTATATCAGGGTATATAATTTTTCAGTATTAGAAATATGAATTTTTTAGTAGTAGAAATTTGATTGTAGTAACTGTTTGGCGCACGGTGCTTTTTCAATTTTCAGGATTTTATCTTTAGGGTAAATCTCCAGAAGTAGAATTCCTGGGTCAAAGGATATTATTTAAAAGCTTGTTTTTGGAACAGATATTGCCAAATTGCTTTACAGAGGGTTTTATTAGTTAGCTCTTCCATCAGCTGATTGGAAGTGTACATTTTACCAAATCCTTATGAACAATGTGTATCATATTAAAGGAAAAAAGCATTTTTGAGATTTGATGATGTGAACAGTGTTGGTTTGTTGTTTTAATTTTTATTTGTCTGATGACTATGGAAGTTGAACATTGCCTGTGTATTTTAGTTATTTCCCTTTTTTGTGAGGTGTTTTGTGTCCCTTATTGTTTTCTCATTAGGGTTTTGGTGATTTTCTTAATTTTTTTCACCTCTTTTAGTATTAGCTCTTTTTTGGGGATTTATTTATGATCTTCCCCATTTGTTTTGTACATCTGGCTTTCTTTTTTTACTTTCAACATATATGAACATGTTTAGATTGACACATTTGTTTTCTTTTCACTCTGATATTTTTCCATTGCTTTTAAATAGTTGGATTTCTTTCACTGTCTTATTTTATGTTTTCTATATTTCTCTCCTTTTTAATGCAACTTTCCTTTTTTCTTTATTATTTGGATTGATTGTGCTTTTTAGATTCAGTTTTGTGTATTCCATTGGTTTTAAAGTTATACTTCTATTTTTGTCCTTTTAGTAGTGATTACTGTGAAATTTTTACTATGTATACCTAAACTTTAAATTGTTGTTATACTAATTTTACTCCTTCCTGTTAATCAGTTTTGAGGATCTCAGAAGGCTTTAACTTATTATCTTCTTTCCATCTTATATGCTGTTATTATCCAGAATTTTAGTTTCATTTTACTTTTATACCTCCCAAATTAACTGCTGTTGTTATTATTCTTTGTGTAATGAATACTTCTTTGATCTTATTTGCCTGTTTATCAGTTTTCTTGGTTTGCTGTTTTTAGCATCTCACTTCTTTCTGGGTTTAATTTCCACCTTTATGAAGTACTCTAAAAGATATTACAAGAGATTCTCTTAGTGGTAAACAGTCAATTTTCATTGTCTAAAAAAATCTTTATTGTAGTCTCTCTCATTGGTAGTTTATTTGGTTGCATCAGGTTGGTGGATATTTTCTCCCAGTGCTTTGAAAATATTAACTCCACTATTGAATTGGTTCTGTTTTTGCTGTTGAGATTTTTATATATTAGTGGTGTTACCATTTTATTGTAAAACGTGTCTTTTTTTTTTCCTTAGTTGTAGTTAAGATCTTCTTTTTCAAATGTCTTTGCTGTTCTTCTGTTTCATGATCATGACTCTAGGAGTGAATTTCTTTTTTGTTATCTTTTTTAAGATTTATTGTGTTTCCTATATCTATGGATTTATGTTTTTGATAAATTCTGAAAAATCTTTACCTCTTTGAATATTAATTCTGTCTTATTCTATTTTTGCCTTCTGAAACTTGTTTTACACACGTTACAACTTCTCAGTCTGTCCTTCGTATCCCTAATCTTTTCATATTTATCTTGTTGTCTCTCTGTGCTACACTGTGGGTAGTGAGACTCAAATCTGAGTCTCTCAGATCATAAACTTATGTGCAATTCATAAGAGGGTTTGAAGTTTACTGTACTCCAGTGGTTCTCAAAGTGTGATCTGAAGACCGCTAGGTCATGATTTACTTTTTTCATCATCATTCTCTTATGAATGTAGAGTGGAATTTTCCAGAGGCTACCTGATGTATGACACTGTGGTAGATTGAAGGCAGAAGTAAATATGAGAATCCAACTGTTTTCTATTAGGCCAGATTTTTTAAAATGTAAAATAAAATAATTCCATTATTTTTACCAGTTTTCTTTCTGTTTTGGAAAATATAGCTATTTTTCATAAAAAGCAAAAACTTAAAGTTTTATAATTTGTTTATAATTATGTTAATGTGATGGATTTCTTATTTTTAAAAGCATATATTTAAACTTTTTTCTCCTTTTTTATTTCTCCTATGGTAAATATGGGTAGATGTAACCCATTTATACAAAAGGTCATTGGCACTCTCAGTAATTTTTAAGAGGGTGAAATGTCTTGAAATCAGAAACTTTGAGGACCCTTGTGTAGAGAGTTGAGAGTAGGGAGCCACTGAATTATTTTAAGCTAGCAAGCAACTTGATTGAGTTTGTAATTTAGGAAGTTGACAGGCTTTTCAAAGTTGAGGAATAGATTGGAGGAGGTGATTTCAGATAATTAGTTAAGCTCATTTTGCCATATTCTAGGAGAAAAGTGATGGGGCCTAGATGGAACTAAGTCATTGGCTGGGTGATAACTAAAATTATCATTTTAGTATATTTTCCTTTATTTGCAGGAAGCGTTGAAAAGTTCATTCAGCAAATCGTTATCAAGTGCCATAGTACTGTACTAAATACTGAGGATATAGTGGTTAATGGGAGGACAAAACCTTTCTCCTCTCTTGAATGTTTTAAGGAAAAAATGTTATATCATGAGTAGCTTATGATTTTAATTTTAGCATAGAAATGTTGTCTTGTAGTCTTAGAACCACCAGATGGTAAAATACTTCGCTTTAGAGTTAGGTTTGTTTTTGAGCTGAAATAACTTGAGTAATTTAAAAACATTATTGAAAAGGAAATAAAAAACCGAAAACCAGGAACCATCCACAAATAACTTGTGGATGAATGAAGATGAAGATAAATGTGTTTCAAACTGTATTCTATGCCTTAAAAATTCAGGAACAGAAGAAATCATGGTTTCTTGAACTTCTACCTTTGTCTAAAGCCTCCTAATCAGAAGTAGTAGAAAGAACACTCTTTTTAGTTAAGCTGTTTTGGAAAATAGCTATGTGTTATAAAGATCGAGTTCTTAAAATATATATATTTAAACTGTAGAATCTTTTATTATGTCACGTATAAGCTTGAAATTTGTGCCACATGAAAACCAAACTTGGCGTAAGGTGGATTTTTTGGTTTGACCATTTTTTTTAACATTAAGGAAGTTTTAATTCTTGTTTGCCATTCTGAATGTTTTTGGGGGGTTCTGTTGTATTTGTTTTATCCTTGGGAAGACTTTTCTTTTTTCAGCTGTAAGAGGTATTTTTATTCTCTCACAGGTCTTCTAATTTAGGAAGAAGAAAAATTGGGATTGAGATAAGAAAGGAAGGCTTTTAGTTTCAGGAAGGACTTTCTAAGAATGTTATGAATGAATGAAAATATGAGGTTGTAATAGAAGTGCCAGTACAACCTTAATTATAGTGTTCAATGCTGTGGACACTATAATTTATATGTCTGAATGCTGGGGGGAAGAAAAAAGCAGGTTTGAGACTTTGCAACTTGCTGATAGTTTCAAGCTCTTTTTCCCCCTGTTAGCATTAAGTCATCTCAATGTGTTATCTGGAAGTAAAGATAATGAAGAACACAGACTGCAGCTTCTAGTTTTTTATTTCTGCTCACAAGGTCTATAGGTTCTATAGTTCACAAGGTCTATAGGTTCCCTTTTAATCCATAAAATGCAATGGTTCTCTGATTTTTGTTTTGATTATTAGGTGCTGCTAATTTTCTTTTTTCTTGAATTGGTTCATTTTTGCCTTGATTTTCTTTTTGAAACTTCGGATATCTTATCTTTAGAAACTGTACCGAGCCTATATCTGATCTTAGTTTTCTAGTCAGGTTATAATTGGGTTTTACTAGTCTGAATAACAATTTCTGCCTATTAATTGTAGTGTTTTAGATTATTCACATTTTATGAAATTTTCTGTATGTTCAGGTTTAAGTCTAATTTTTTGTTTGTTTACTATTTGTCCCATTTAATTTTTCTTCCTTTTTTCTTTTTTCCTGCCTTTTTTTTTAATTAGTTGAGTATATTTTAGCATTCCATTTTATTTTCATTATTGGCCTTTTGCTATAACTCTTCATTTTCTTATTTTGTGGTTGTTCTAGGGTTGGCAGTATGCATGCTTAACTTATCATTGTCTACTTTCGAATAATAATATACTACTTAATGGATAATTTAAGTATTCTCCTTTAGTATGCTTACAACAGTATGATTCTCTTTATACCCTGTCATCATTTGTGCCAGTGTTGTTATAACTCTTATATATATGTTACGGACCCCAGGACTACATCATCATCATCATTGTCTTCATCATCATCATAGTTATGATTGCTTTGAACAATTAATTGATTTTTAAGAAATTAAAAAACAAAAAGTGTCTGTTCTATTTACCCACATAGTTATTTCCGGACTTCTCATTCCTGTATTCAGATCAAAGATTTTAATCTAGCAGCATTTTACTTCAGCTTAAAGAACTTCTAAAAATAGTTTTTTAGTGCATTTCATATCTACAGACTCTTTCAGCTTTTGTTTGTTTGAAAAAGTCTTTGCTACTTTCTTTGCTTAAAAACTCTGACTTCTGGATTTAACCTTTGGGGTTATTTCTGCTTATCTGCTTATGGTTGGGCTTTTCTAATAGCAGCTGTGTCTACTTTGTTTTCAAAAGAGAATAATAGCAATACTTGGAATGAGAGAAAGATGGCCAGCAGTTAGAAGATGAAAAGATCTTAGTAAGAGCAATATAAATAGCTTAAAGTAATTGCTTCTTCTATGAACTCTTTAAACACTTTGTTAACAAACTCTCTAATATTATTTGTCAAAAAATTTTGAACTTTATTTTTCTTATTTGTTAAATGAGAATAACAATATCTTATAGGATGTTTGTGATGATTATGAACAATGAATATAAAGCTCTTGCATTGCTATACCCGTAATAATTAATTACTCTCAATATTATTTTACAGCTGACGTCTTGTTTGCTTTTAAAAATACTCCTTTATAAATAATAAATATTCTGAAGTCAAGGACTCTTTCTTTTCCCACTGTTAACAACTTTTATCTCCTGTGCACTGTGCAGAGTATCCTGAATATAGCAGGTGCTTTCTTTCTTTTGACCCTTTACCGCCTTCGTTCTACTTTATTATTTCCAGGCTCTTTTTTTTCATGTCTAGACCTAATGGAGTCTTTTCCTGTCTCATGTTACACAACATCCACTTATTCATTAACTCACTGTAATATGGCTTCTTCCCTTACCACTCTAATTGAACTATTCTTTCAAAGTTCTGTAGTCATCTGTTAGTAGTCCTAGGAAATCTTAATTTTTGGCTTTCCAGTTTAAGATGATTGTAAATACTATAATAGTCATAGTTGCCATCTTATTGGTGAAAAATTAAATTTGCCCACATTGTCCAAAAATAAATTAATTTTAAGGAGTGAATCTTGTTTGGTGTTGATGGTTATTTTGTACATCTGCATACACAGAGGTACTGATGATGATCAGCACTCCTTAGTTGTTGAACTATTCCTGAAGACTAGGCTCGCACCTCCAACATTGTTGCACTGTTTAGCTCAGGCATGTTTTACTGTTTGCCTCAACTTGTCCAAATATAAACTTCCCTCCAAGTTAGAGCTCATTCTCAGCTTTAGTTATCTTATTTAGTAGAACCATTATTTACCTCTGAATTGCATTTGTTTTATAAGGAAGATAGGAATTATCATTGTTGACTATAAGTAAAATGTTTCTAATATTTACAGTGCAAATGCAATGCCAAGAAAAAGGGGGAAAATGTTATTTAGGGTCCTATTAAGTAGTTCAGATTAACAGAGGATTTTCCAGTGCATCAAAGAAAATCCAGTAAGAGATTGGATATACCTTTAAGAAACAAAATATTATTATTCTTTTCTTATTTTTGAATGAGACAAACTTTAAACTGTTAAAGAGTATGTTTTCTGAAAAATAAGTTTATTTTATATATAAATTTTAATTTCTTAATAGATAAGAATATATTGTTGTCTTATAACAGTTAAAGTATTTAGATCTTTCCTTAACTATTGTTTAAAGTATCTGTGAATATGAATGGATACTCAAGTATAGAATAGATGTTAGGGGATTTCAACTACAAAATAAACAAGTGTTCTTATTTAAACAGAGATATAGTAAGCATCATGGCTCTTGAGGTTTTTTTCCTTTTTTTTTAAAACAGCACACTCATACTATCGCTCTACAGCCAAAGTCCCCTTCATAGCTAAAGTGAAATGAATCATTATAATCTGAATACTTAGCTATTACTAAATTTTAAAATTCTTACTATTGTTCTAGTTCTAATTTAATTCTTTTAACTTTTACTTCAGTTACTTAAAATCTCAGTTGGCTTCATTAGTATTATTGAGATGTATTCATAGTACTATTGAGAAAATTCTACTGTGTTTTACTGAAAATTTACCTTGAAATGTATTGTTTTCTTCTTATGTACTGAATGCTCCTGGGTTTCTCTGTTTTTGGATTTATATATGATTAGAAGATGTTTCTAGTTTTTTCCCCACACTTATGTATCTTTTTCCCCAAGTTAGTTTTAGATCTTATTTTCTTAATCATGTTGGCCAATTTTTTTTTTTTTTTTTTTTTGCGGTACGCGGGCCTCTCACTGTTGTGGCTTCTCCCATTGCGGAGCACAGGCTCCGGACGCGCAGGCTCAGTGGCCATGGCTCACGGGCCCAGCAGCTCCGCGGCATGTGGGATCTTCCCGGACCGGGGCACGAACCTGTGTCCCTTGAATCGGCAGGCGGACTCCCAACCACTGCGCCACCAGGGAAGCCCCACATTTAACTTTTACTTTTGCATATGTTTAGAATGTGCTGTTTTGATTTTTTTTTTTTTCCGGAAATGTTATATTTTTCTTTTCCTTGGGTCTGTTGAATCTTCTTCAGCCTATTTTCTTACTGAAAATTACTTCCCTTTCTTATTAAAGCTTTATTGTTTCATTAGAAATTAAAGGGGTAACATTAGAAATGTCTTGTCTTCTTGGCAGTACTATAGCCAAGCAAAAATTTTATGCTTTTCCCCCTGGGCTATTTTATAAGATTCCCTCGTAATTTAGATATATTTGTGGTATGATGTTTTTTGCCTTATAAAACAATGAAAACACTGGGTTACAGAGCAATTTCAGGTTGAGTAATTGTTTATCCTGTACGTTTTTATTAAGGCAAATGTTTTAAAGCGGGAGTCATGAAACTATGGCCCATGGGCCTACTGCCTGTTTTTATAAGTAAGGGTATTTTGAAACACAGCTAAGTATTGTCTGTGGCTGTTTTATTTTATTTATTTTTTATGGAAATATAGTTGACATACAACATTATGTTAGTTCTAGGTGTACTACACAGTGATTTGATAATTGTATACATTAGGAAATGATCATCACTATAAGTTTAGTGTTAATCTGTCCCCATACAAAGTTATTACAGAACTACTCACCATATTCTTTATGATGCATATTACATCCCCATGGCTTATTTATTTTATAACTGAGGGTTTGTACCTCTTAATCCCCTTCACCTATTTTGCCTGACCCCTCACCTTCCTCCCCTTTGGCAACCACCCATTTGTTCTCAGTATCTATGAGTCTGTTTAGGTTTTGTTTTGTTTTTTTAGATTCCACATATAAGTGGGATCATGTGGTATTTGTTTTCTTTGTCTGACTTATTTCACTTGTGTCATACAGTCTAGATCCATCCATGTGATTGCAAGTGGCAAGATTTCATTTTTTATGGCTGAGTAATATTCCACTGTGCGTGTGTGTGTACACACACACACACACTCACACACACCACATTTGCTTTATCCATTCATCTATCGATAGACATTTAGGTTGCTTCCATATCTTGGCTATTGTGAATAATGCTCCAGTTAATATTGGAGTGCATATATCTTTTCAAATTAGTGTTTTTGTTTTCTTCAGGCAAATACTCAGTATTGAAATTGCTAGATTATATGGTAGTTTTATTTTTGATTTTTTATTATTATTATTTTTTTGTGGTACGGGGCCTCTCACTGTTGTGGCCTCTCCCGTTGTGGAGCAAGGCTCCGGACGTGCAGGCTCAGCGGCCATGGCTCATGGGCCTAGCCGCTTGGCGGCATGTGGGATCTTCCCGGACCGGGGCACAAACCCGTGTCCCCTGCATTGGCAGGCGGACTCTCAACCACTGGCGCCACCAGGGAAGCCCCAACCTCCCTCTTTTTTTGTTTGCAGGGCCTAGTCTTTTCAAACCGTGTCCTTTGTGATGTTTTCCTGACTACTGTAGCTCACTGTGATCTCTCCCGTCTCAGAATATATGGTGCTTAGTACTCTATGTTTAGTTGGCCTTCTCTCATCTGGAGGCAATAGAGCAATGTAGGTAAGATTGTGCCATTTAGTAGTAGTGTGATTTTGACCCATTTAATCTCTTTATGCCTCGTGTCCTCATCTTTAAATGGGGATCTTCTTTTATAGGGAATAGTGTCTACTTCATAGAGTTGTTTAGAGAATTAAGAGATGTGAATGTAGTGTCAGTAGTACATGACCCATTGTAAGTGCCATAAAAAAATTGTTTTTTTTCTGTGTGTCTCTTTTCCTCTCTGCCTGCCATTCTTCTTTCTTCCCTTTCTCTCTGCTTTCCTGTCTTTCATCAGTAATAATGCTAGGGGCTTTTCTATCAGATGTATCTGGGCATTCATCCCAGCTCTTTTACTTCATATCTTTTTGACCTTAGAACCTCTTAAGCCCTAATTTCCTCCTCCTCCTTAAAGTTCTGGCACATATAAATGCTCAATAAATTTCACTGTTTTTTTTGTGTGTGTGACATATGTAATAGCTGACTAACTTGAATTGCTCTTAACCTTTTTATGCATATAAGTATTGTTCCTCAAGTAGGTAAAGTAAAGCTACCAGAATATGGGTACTATCTATCTGTATTCCCTATTTTCTCTCAAAATGCCTGACACATACTTTTTTTTTTAAAAAAAAATCAGGTGTTCCTTGAGGGAAGTTATACATATAAGAAAACAAAGTGCAGTTTTATTAATCGGTTCACACACCCAGTCACCCCCAGTGAATTTTGGTAAATATTAGATGGTAGAATGTGGCTTAGGCCAGAATGCCTCTGTATATACTTTTGTTCTCTCATTCCTTAATTTCTGCCCATTTCACCTTCCAGATCTAAGGGTGGGTCTAACCACTTCAATCCAGTGGTTTAAAAACAGGGAAGGATAGGTTGGCAATATGATATATACCTACTGATACGAAGGAAAGGGATGTCATAGGCAATAATGAAGAGCAAATTTTTTCTAACATGTGATGCTATTATATAACCAGCATAGTTTGATTGTTCTCTGGCTGGGCAGTATCCTGGGTTAGGTGGCTAGCTGTGGGTGTGAAAAGAAGGCAGAGGAGAGATGGCTAGTGATTGCATCATCTGGGAAACATGGCTCTGGTCCTGTTACTGAGTAACATGGATCTCAGGGATAGAAGAGTGGCTCCATCACACAGGTGTTTACAGTTAGTATAGTGATCTCTTTCATTATTAAAATGTAGCCTAATACATCTTATTATATGTTAAGCTTTGGCCTGTCAGGTTAACTATTCCTGCATTTGGGAGGTTCAAGTAAAAGAATGCAAGGGAGTATAAACTCTCTTTTCTTCTTCCCCAGCCTATCGCAGTCCCTTATCCTCACTCTTATGGGAGAGAAGATGGAAGCAGCCTCCTCTGTGGGCTTAAGCTGATGTGTGAAGAGGTCGGGGGCATACACTCCTTTACTGGAGTTGCTTGGCATTTTTTTTTTATGGCTAAAATTAAGTTTATTAATATTGCTGTCAGGGTAGAGGGGTTCCAGAGATTCCCATTTTTACCACAAAAGGTAGTGTTTTGTTTTTTCTGGCTCACTCTCCAGTTGTACCTCTGCGTTGCTGACTTGACTTGGCTCTCTGACTCTCCGAAGTAGAGTTACCTTTAGAGATTCTTTATTGCATCTATTGCCGTTATACCTGCTTCTGGAGGGGATAGAGGTGAATGTCTCTAAGGGCTTTGTAGCGGTTCATTTCCAAGGCCCTCACACTCTGTTCAGGAGCTTTTGGTGACCAGAACTTCCAGGTGAACCTTAGTCCTTCTCTGCTTGCCAAGTTTGGTGCCACAAGGCTGAAGAGCATAAGGCACATCACTTCTCTGTCTTTCGTTTTCTCCTTCTTCAACTCTTTCTTTTAACCTTTGTTTTTAAACAAGGACTTCGAACGATTCAGTCACCTGTTTTAAGTTTTGTCCTCAATCTTATTCATACTATTGTGAATCTGGGAGTTGATGGTTTTCCAGTTTTAATTGACTAGCCCTGTGAGGGCTCAGGTGAAAAGTATGTAACATGATCCCATGATCAGTCATTATGAAAGTAATGGGTCTGTTTACATACAGTGTTTGCCATGTTTTCACTCTGTTAGGAACTTTTGTAAGGAAATGACATTCTTGCTTGTTTCATGAGGAGCAAAGGGCAGTATTTTCAGAAATAGCTATGTGGTCCCCAAGAGACAACATTCTTTTGCCATGAAATCTACTTACCAGACATTTTGGAAAAATTGCATCCTAAATCAGAAAGATATAACTGTAATGTGTTTGGGGTTAAAAATTATCTCAAAACATTTTAACTGGTATTTTTGAGAACAGAGTTACTTTTATTAGAAATTAGAGGCTTTCAATGAATTAAAATGTGTAATAGTCCAAAGTGATGCATACTGGTTAAAAGCAGATGATGAACTCAAACTAATAGTGGAAGTAATTCCAGTTTTAATAGTAAATATTATAATTGTTATTTTGCTTTATTTTTTTAAATTTAATTCAGTTGGGGCAGGATTTGAATGGAAGCTCACTTAATTGATGCAATTAAAATGTAATTGAAATGAAAACAAGTCAAAATTATCAAAAGGATTATTTTCTAATTATAATACATATGCAACCATAATTTCCTAACCAGAATTAAGAAAGAAATGTTTGCACATTTGGTAATGTTTGTTTCATAGTACATATTCCTATGGGTACCATGATTAATGCCCATTTTTAAGGCACACTGAAATTTCAAGTTTATTAAAATTTTTGTTTAAGCAAATGAAGTTATTTAGTTTGTTTTTCTTTTAAGTGAAAAAATGTAGTTTGTAGGGAACTTTATTCAGTTCTTTTTTTAAACTATTTGAAAACTCATATTTAGTCTATGCATTTTACCCATTTTTGCTGCTAATAACTTTTTAAAAATAAAATAACTTGTTCTTTCTTTTGCTTTAAAATGTTTGTCATTTCGTGTATGCCAGATTTATTGGACTGCAGTAGTTTTAGTGCATTTTGGCTGGAATGTTTATTATGACATCACTATAATCTATATACAGTATGTGATTTCAGATGGTTTCAGTGTTAAATATTTTCATAATTATGCTAGTTTTGGCAGTTCACTTGGAACTTTTTCACATCTCTTTAATGAATATGTTTTACTTCTGGGCTTTTGAGACAACCATATGTTTCAAAAATTAATAGTGTGCTTTTAATGTTAACATTGTGCAGAAGTGTATGACTACAGACATTTTTAAGGATCTAAGTTGAACTAAAAGTAATTACAGTAAGGTCTTATTCACAGTAGTAGTCTTTTAGTATTTGGAGACTATAACATCCCCCAAAATAACAGAAGATGTCATTATAAAGATTGAATAGTGAAGCTGTTTTGTGGAATGAAATGCTGTGAAGTTTTTTATTAACTTAAACGTAAGTTCGTGCAAAAATTTCCTTTATTGTTTGTTACAGTAAATTTTTAACTTTTTGTTGTAATGAAGTTTCAAACAGAAATTTTTTCTTTTGCTAATATATCACACTAGCATCTGAAGCCATGCTATATTGTAAAAGATTCATCTTTTATTATTGTATAATCCTCTTAGTGTGGTAGTGAATAAGAATTTTTGTGTCTTAAAGGAGGGCCTATCATTGTTCTTATTTGCCTCTAGTACCCTATTAGAATGGTAAATTTAGTGGGTATCCTTTTTGTTCTTGAAATTTTCTCTTCAAATATATAAAAGAAACTAAATTTATCACGATTCTTTTAAGCATTATGAAATAGTTTTATTATTGATTAATGAATTGATGGTGCACAGTACACCATCTGTTTCCCTTTGTGTTGGAGAGATGTTTGATCTCTGCCTCCTCATATGCATCTCTCATTCAAGCAGAATGTGCTCTTTTATCCCCCCAAAAGGAATAAGATGATGTCAGATGCTTTTACCTCATTCTACTACCTCATCTGTTTCCTCCTTGTAATATCCGTCTTATTGAAAGAGCAATCTATGTTTATTTTTTCCATTTTAACTTGTTATTCACCCTTTGAACTACTCTTTTACTTCTTCCACTCCTGTCCCTCTACTGCAATTACTAAATGTCCTTTTTTTTTCCTTTGGTTATTGGCACCCTCCTCCTAATTACCAAATTAAGTGTTAACGTCTCTGTGGTTCTTAATGTGACCTCATTTTTATTGAACTAGTACATGCCTTTAGCTTCTGGTATTGTTCTTCCATCTTAAACATTGTATACTGTGGCTTTTTTTGACTAATCATTATCCTTGCATGTGCTGTTTATAGGTTTCCCTATTTAGCCTCCAATCTTAACCTAAAACATTTCTACACTCAGTTTTAACGGCCTCATCTCTCTAGTTCTTCCAAATAGAATGACTCTTTGTGTTCCTATTACTTGAAAACAAACAAAAAAGTACTCTTGTAGACTGGTTATATATGTTTTAAATAGATTCTGAAATCTTTGCGAACAGATATTATATCTAATTTGCTTTTGTAAATCCAGCAATTAACACATAAAAGCATTATATAAATGTTTGTTGAATCAAGTCAGGAAAAGAGTACTCATTTGCATTGTATAGGTTTCAAAAATATGTATGATTTTTTTGAAGTTTTTATGTTATCCATATCAAAACCCAGTTAAACCTTGTATCTAATCTGAACAATATTCAATTCAGTGAACAGTGTTAAATAGGATGCCAAGATTTCTGAGGATGATTAAGATTAATCATTAAAGGTGATTAAAAAGCTTGGAGTCTTAATTTAACTCACAAAATAGTAAGGGTCTTAACATATAAACAAATAGGGGAATATTAAGACCCTTTCCATTTATTTTGCATTTTCAAATGGAAAATGTTTAAAAGCTTCCTTTGAATTGTCTTCTTTTGCTAAAACCATATATAAGATTTTTTTTGACATTATCAAGTGGTGTCTTTTGATACCAACTAAAGAAATAGACAATTTATGATTTTAAACTACTACTTACTTTTAAAATGGTGTTTAAGAATGCAAATTATGAAAAATTTTGGTTACATAGATTTTTAGAGCTAAAAAAAAACCCTGAAGAGTCTATTTTATCACATTTTAGTAACTTGCATACATTCAGCAAAACTTTTTAAAATTCTTGAATGGTGACTGATACTTTTCTTTCTTCAAAATAAAAATAGGATGACCATGAAAGCTGTGGTTCTAATTCTACCAACCGTAGTACTACTGAGAACACAAAGTCATCAGTAAAACCCAGAAGAATTCAGCAGGCTGCTCCCACAGATCCTGATTTGCCACCAGGTAACTTCTTTTTTATTTTTAATTTTGGTTTATTTTTGGCTGCGTTGGGTCTTCGTTGCTGTGGGTGCGCTTCTCATCGCTGTGGCTTCTCTTGTTGTGGAGCAGGCTCTAGGTGCATGGGTTTCAGTAGTTGCAGCACGTGGGCTCAGTAGTTGTGTCACGCAGGCTTCAGTAATTGTGGTGCACAGGCTTAGTTGCTCCATGGCTTGTGGGATCTTCCTGGACCAGGGCTCGAACCCCTGTCCCCTACATTGGCAGGCGGATTCTTAACCACTGCACCACAAGGGAAGTCCCACCACCAGGTAACTTCTAAGGGTATTGATAAAACCAAAATTTTGATTGTTATTAATCATTGTTGTAACCCTTTGTAGAATATATGTTTTCCATATTTTTTAGTGTCATAAAATATTTAAAATATATGTAAATTTGCTGCATGACATCAGAACAGATTGAAAGATGTTTGTGAGGGCTCTGGACTCATTCAAATTTTGATGCTCTTTTGTCCTAGGTTTATTCCTTAAGTTTCTTTCTTTCTTTTTTTTTTCTATTTACTCCTTTAAGATTAAAAGGTGGATGACTGAATGACAGTTACTTGAATATATTTTTGTCTTAAAATTTACTCATCTGTAAGTATAGGAATCACTGATCTAAACAACAAAATAACACAGATCATTTCAGACAGCTTCCAGTCTCCAGATTAAAAGCTTCATCACTTCAATTATATATATAATTCCTTTCATTTATTTTCTCATAGATTCTAATCATCTCTTGAGGATGATTAAAGGACAAATCCCAATAATTAATACATTGTTCTTACTTTGCTGCTGTTTGTCCCTATGCACGTGATCATATATCAGGACCCCTTCCCTTAAATTTTTCCTAGATTAAAGGTCAGGAATCAAATACATCTTCATGGAACACTAGTGCACATTTGATGTTTTTAACAGCGTTTCACATTAAATAAAAAGGAGACATATTGTTCTGGGTAAGATAAGTACTCATTACATCATTAAGTTAAACAATAATCTTATCATTGTATAAAAAGTTCCCAGAAATTTAAGTTAGCTCTGTACTGCTTGAAATGTTTGTATAATAGTTATAGTCTTTTCCATGTGGCGATTTTGCAGAGCAAAGTGTCAGTGCAGGTGTTTCATTCTTTTTCTGTTTTTTTTTTTAATGTTTGTTTATTTCTTCATTACACTCACGATCTTATAGTTATTTGTTGTCATCAGGGAAACAGAAAGAGGGATGGAAGTCAGCTCTTCTTGGGGACTCAGGACTTTCTTCCTTAGTTGTATTAGTTCCAATACCTAAAAGGTGGATCCCAATCCTGTTTTCACTCACAGAGAACTCTGAAAACAGGCCAGTTTATCTGATGCAAAATCAACACCTGAGGAGACCCAAATCTTTTTTTTACATTTTAAGATGATAACTGGGATTTTTTTTTTTTTTTTTTTGCGGTACGCGGGCTTCCCACTGCCGTGGCCTCTTACGTTGCAGAGCACAGGCTCCGGACGCGCAGGCCCGGCGGCCATGGCTCACGGGACCAGCCGCTCTGCGGCACATGGGATCCTCCCAGACCGGGGCACGAACCCACGTCCCCTGCATCGGCAGGCGGACTCTCAACCACTGCACCACCAGGGAAGCCCATAAGTGGGATTTTTTTAAAAAAAATTTTATTGGAGTATAGTTGCTTTCTTACATCCTCTCCAAGCAAAGACTTGCCTCTGACTCCTACTTATAGTCTCTTTGTTCCTCTTGCTTCTTGATAAACAAAGGAAACTGAAATTTTTATTTATCTGGAGGAGTAGTGGCTTACAAATAACAGTTCCTTGATAAATGTTTAATGAAGGAAAAAAAAACAATGATTGTTACATGTCAGCTCTGTGGCCAAAGTGCATTGATGCCTTTTTACAGTTAGTAGTTATCTGTCCTTCTCTTTCATTTATCAATTACTTCTTTTTTTTGAGGTATAGCTGACATTGGTATACACTTGTTTTCTGCCCCAAAGCTTTGTAAGCTGGTTTCAACCTAAGTTCAACCCAATTTCAAAGCTATTAATTTTTGACAGTCTTCTGGCACCATCTACTTTACTTGTAAGAGGTTGCCATTAGGTACATCATTTCATAGCCGCCCTCCCTCAAATATAGTTTCTAAATTACATTTGAATTGAACATATTTAACTGGTGTTATAGTGATGTTAATGCTGATGCTTTGTGTTCTTAGGAACTTTACCTAACAGATCTCAGTATTCTCTCTGGCCTTAGAATAAATAGATTAATTGCTACGGCTGGAGAAGGTGCCAGAAGAAGTTATTTTACTTCTGAATGTTTCTAATTCTTAGAGTAGTTATGATGGTTAAAGAGCTTTCTAAATTCTTTTCGTAATTATTAACTCCTTGGGAGAAGTCCCTGGTGAATCTAATTAAACTGTAAATTAACCTATAGCTTATTCTTATTTATAAAATGGGCAACCCCTTTACCCCTCCAAATTTCTGACTACATATCCCCTTAAAACTTCCTAAGCCAGCTCATTGTATACAACTCTCTCCATCAATATCCTGGCAAAGAATAAGCAGTTTTAGGTTTAACTGTTGAGTCTTATTACATTTTTTTTTTCTTTTAAGAACTTGTTTAAGAAAAATTTAAAGCTTTTGTCAGTTGTTGATTTCACAGATTAAAAATCTTCTGTGGGCTAACTTGCATGTCCTCAAAACAGGTCCCAGACTTTTAATGATTCTTTAGAGACTGTATTGGAATTTATACTGATATTCAGGATTGGGAGAACTGACCTATTTTTAGGAGCATAAAACATAAAAATAAACGTAACATAAAACATCCTATATTTAGTGGCATAAAACAGAGCTGTGTTCTACTAAACTACTTGAGGTAGCTTTTGGATTAACAGGTGCTTTTCTGCCTTACCTGACAGGACTCATATCCTCTTTTATGCTGTGACAAATATCACAGTTAAAGGAGTTGCTTTAGGAAGTAACTGAACTTGTTGGACAATTACTGGAAGGCAGAGCAGCTAAACTTAATATTGCCAAAGGAAAAAAAAAAGATAATTTGACAGTCCAGTTGGATAATGGTAAATCCTTTTATTTCAAGATTAACTCATATGGTTATTTGAGGACTCATTTCTGGCAATGTTATCTTACCTGGAAAGAACCTATATTAAGGTTCTTTCATGGTAGAGATGAATTCCTGTTCTCAAAATTTTCTAGGGCAAAGTTACTTCTTCCAGCATCTGTGGTTATAATTTTGGAGTTCAAACATTTACGTAGACTCAGAGATGCTTTTTGAGAAAAGTTTTGGTGTTGAGAATAGTTGTTTGTTTTATATCTTGAAGGATGGGCACCCCTCTAATAGGAAAGAAACACAAGTCAATATCTCGTATTTTCTTTGCAATTTCTGGTCTTGTTACCTGGAACAGTCTTTTTCAGATTATGCATCCTGACCAGTGAGTGCATTGTGAAAGCAATTTAGTGGGTCATGGCAAGCATTTAAAAAATACGTAGCATAGAATAGAAAACCACATGGTGTGGGGAATGCAGTAAAGGTTAATCATATTGCAAGAAACTTATGCGTATATGTGTGCTTTGCTTGGTTATGATGTAATATTTCTTACTGGGAGAGAGGTCAGAAGAGTTTGAATCTGACTGATTTGAGCCATACACATTTTCTTTCAGTTAATGATATATAGGCCAGAACCTTCAATTACTTTTAATAGTTTTGAATTGTGGGCTTAGGATACTCAGTAAGATATGTTGACAATTCCTATTTAGAGAGAAAGTTTAAGGATGTTTCATTTATTTCTTTCTTCATTCATGCTTTCCTCAGTATTCTCTGTACTTTATCTAGCTTAGAAGTGAGATTACTTCTACATACAGCTACATACCTGGATTATTTAGTCCTGTGCTCTCTGAAGTGTACAACCTTTGGTTTTGTTGAAGGTCATTGTAAGAAGCCAGCCTTCTGTGGGCTGCTTCTGCATTTTCTCTAAAATGGCTTTAAGGGTATTGTGCTTTAATTTATTCAGGACCTCTTAATTAACGGGTATGTTTTTTCTTGTTAAATATTTTTTCATTAAAGTTTTTTTCTACTTATTTTCTAGGAAGCTCAGATAAATTTTGTGTTCTAGTGCATAGCTTCCTCTTTCTTGATTTTGTCATGTAATTGTCTCTTCCCTTTTTTTCTCCTTACCCTTTTACTCAGAATACATGTATTGGGGTGGCCAAAAAGTTCCTTCGGTTTTAAAGCAAAAATAAAAGACACATTTTTCATTTTCACCAAGTACTTTATTGACCAACGTATTCACAGTTTTGTTCCACTACGTTCTGCCATTTTCCAGGCCACTTCATAATTCCATCTTTCCAAAACTTTTCATCTTTTTAAGCAAAGAACAGTCTTCTAGGGAATTGCAATTTTTTCCATTAAGAGAATTTTATAAAGCCCGAAATGAATGGAAATCCGAAGGTGCAATGTCTGGTGAATATGGCGGATGAATCAGAACTTCCCAGCCAAGCTGTAACAGTTTTAGTCTGGTCATCAAAGAAACACATGGTCTTGCGTTATCCTAATGGAAGATTATGTGTTTTCTGTTGACTAATTCTGGATGCTTTTTGTCGAGTGCTGCTTTCAGTTGCTTTAATTGGGACCAGTACTTGTTGGAATTAACTGTTTGGTTTTCCGGAAGGAGCTCATAATAGAGGAGCTTCCAATCCCACCATATACACAACATCACCTTCTTTGGATGAAGACTGGCCTTTGGTGTGGTTGGTGGTGGTTCATTTTTCTTGCCCCATGATTTCTTCCATTCCACATTACTGTACAGTATTCACTTTTCATAGCTCATGACAATTGGTTTTAAAAACGGAACGTTTTCGTTACGTTTCAGTAGAGAAACACATGTGGAAATATGGTCAAGAAGGTTTTTTTCATGCTCTCACTTCCTCTTGTGAGAACACGAGAATCGCAACTAGCTGCTGGACAATCATCGATAGGAGGACACTGGAACTCACCAAAAAAGATACCCCACATCCAAGGACAAAGGAGAAGCCACAGTGAGATGGTAGGAGGGGCGCAATCACAGTAAAATCAAAGCCCATAACTGCTGGGTGGTTGACTCACAGACTGGAGAACAATTATACCACAGAAGTCCACCGACTGGAATGAAGGCTCTGAGCCCCATGTCAGGATTCCCAACCTGGGGGTCTGGCAACGGGAGGAGGAATTCCTAGAGAATCAGACTTTGAAGGCTAGTGGGATTTGATTGCAGGACTTTGACAGGACTGGGGGAAACAGAGACTCCACTCTTGGAGGTCACACACAAAGTAGTGTGCGCATCGGGACCCAGGGGAAGGAGCAGTGACCCCAGGGGAGACTGAACCAGACCTACCTGCTAGTGTTGGAGGGTCTCCTGTGGAGGCAGGGCATGGCTGTGTCTCACCGTGGGGACAAGGACACTGGCAGCAGAAGTTCTGGGAAGTACTCCTTGGTGTGAGCCCTCCCAGAGTCTGCCATTAGCCCTACCAAAGAGCCTGGATAGGCTCCAGTATTGGGTCACCTCAGGCCAAACAACCAACAGGGAGGGAACCCAGCCCCACCCATCAGCAGACAAGCAGGTTAAAGTTTTAGTGAGCTCTGCCCACCAGAGCAACAGCCAGCTCTACCCACCATCAGGAAGCTTGCACAAGCCTCTTAGAGAGCCTCATCCACCAGAGGGCAGAGAGCAGAAGCAAGAAGAACTACAGTCCTGCAGCCTGTGGAACAAAAAACCACATTCACAGAAAGATAGACAAGATGAAAAGGCAGAGGGCTATGTACCAGATGAAGGAACAAGATAAAACCCCAGAAAAACAACTAAATGAAGTGGAGAAAGGCAACCTTCCAGAAAAAGAATTCAGAATAACGACAGTGAAGATGATCCAGGACCTCAGAAAAAGGATGGAGGCAAAGATCGAGAAGATGTAAGAAATGTTTAACAAAGATCTAGAAGAATTAAAGAACAAACAAACAGATGAATAATATAATAACTGAAATGAAAAATACACTAGAAGGAACCAATAGCAGAATAACTGAGGCAGAAGAACGGATAAGTGACCTGGAAGACAGAATGGTGGGGTTCACTGCCACGGAACAGAATAAAGAAAAAAGAATGAAAAGAAATGAAGACAGCCGAAGAGACCTCTGGAACAACGTTAAACACAACAACATTCGCATTATAGGGGTCCCAGAAGGAGAAGACAGAGAGAAAGGACCAGAGAGAATATTTGAAGAGAATATAGTTGAAAAATTCTCTAACGTGGGAAAGGAAATAGCCGTCCAAGTCCAGGAAGCACAGAGAGTCCCATACAGGATAAACCAAAGGAGAAACACGCTGAGACACATAGTAATCAAATTGGCAAAAATTAAAGACAAAGAAAAATTACTGAAAGCAGCAAGGGAAAATCGACAAATAACATACAAGGGAACTCCCATAAGGTTAACAGCTGATTTCTCAGCAGAAACTCTACAAGCCAGAAGGGAGTAGCATGATATACTTAAAGTGATGAAAGGGAAGAACCTACAACCAAGATTACTCTACCCAGCAAGGATCTCATTCAGATTCAATGGAGAAATCAAAAGCTTCACAGACAAGCAAAAGCTAAGAGAATTCAGCACCACCAAACCAGCTCTACAACAAATGCTAAAGGACCTTCTCTAAGTGGGAAACACAAGAAAAGAAAAGGACGTACAAAAACAAACCCTCCAACATTAAGAAAGTGGTAAAAGGAACATACATATCGATAATTACCTTAAACATGAATAGATTAAATGCTCCAACCAAAAGACATAGGCTTGCTGAATGGATACAAAAATGAGACACATATATAGGCTGTCTACAAGAAACCCACTTCAGACCTAGGGACACATACAAACTGAAAGTGAGGGGATGGAAAAAGATATTCCATGCAAATGGAAATCAAAAGAAAGCTGGAGTAGTAATACTCATATCAGATAAAATAGACTATAAAATAAAGAATGGTACAAGAGACAAGGAAGGACAATACATAATGATCAAGGGACCAATCCGAGAAGAAGATATAACAATTATATATGCACCCAACGTAGGAGCACCTTATTACATAAGGCCAGTGCTAACAGCTATAAAACAGGAAATGGACAGTAACGCAATAATAGTGGGGGAGTTCAACACCTCACTCACACCAATGGACAGATCATCCAAACAGAAAATTAATAAGGAAACAGAAGCTTTAAATGACACAGTAGACCAGATAGATTTAATTGATATTTATAGGACATGCCATCCAAAAATAGCAGATTACACTTTCTTCTCAAGTGCGCACGGAACATTGTCCAGGATAGATCACGGCTTGGGTCACAAATCAAGCCTCAGTAAATTTAAGAAAATTGAAATCATATCAAGCATCTTTTCTGACCACAATGCTATGAAACTAGAAATGAATTACAGGAAAATAAATGTAAAAAACACAAACACATGGAGGCTAAACAGTACGTTACTAAATAGCCAAGAGTTCACTGAAGAAATCAAAGAGGAAATCAAAAAATACCTAGAGACAAATGACAATGAAAACACGATGATCCAAACCTATGGGATGCAAAAAGAGCAGTTCTAAGAGGGAAGTTTATAGCCATACAAGCCTACCTCAAGAAACAAGAAAAATCTCAAATAAACAATCTAACCAGTGCTTCCCTGGTGGCGCAGTGGTTGAGTGTCCGCCTGCTGATGCAGGGGACATGGGTTTGTGCCCTGGTCCGGGAGGATCCCACATGCCTCGGAGCGGCTGGGCCTGTGAGCCATGACTGCTGAGCCTGCAAGTCTGCAGCCTGTGCTCCGCAACGGGAGAGGCCACAATGGTGAGAGGCCTGTGTATCGCAAAAAAAAAAACAACAAAAAACAAACAAAAAAATCTAACCTTACACCGAAAGGAACTTGAGAAAGAAGAATATACAAAACCCAAAGTTAGCAGAAGGAAAGAAATCATAAAGATCGGAGCAGAAATAAATGAAATAGAAACAAAGAAAACAATAGCAACACCCATTTATGATAAAAACTCTCCAGAGAGTGGGCATAGAGGGAACCTACCTCGATCTAATAAAGGCAATATATGACAAACTCATAACAAACATCATTCTCAATGGTGAAAAACTGAAAGCATTTCCTCTAAGATCAGGAACGAGACAAGGATGTCCACTCCCACCACTATTATTCAACATAGTTTTGGAAGTCCTAGCCACGGCAATCAGAGAAGAAAAAGAAATAAAAGGAATACAAATTGGAAAAGGAGAAGTAAACCTGTCACTGTTTGCAGATGACATGATACTAAACATAGAGAATCCTAAAGATGCCACCAGAAGACTCCTAGAGCTAATCAATGAATTTGGTAAAGTAGCAGGATACAAAATTAATTCACAGAAATCACTTGCATTCCTATACATTAATGATGAAAAATCTGAAAGAGAAATTAAGGAAACACTCCCATTTACCATGGCAACAAAAAGAATAAAATACCTAGGAGTACACCTACCTAGGGAGACAAGAGACCTGTATGCAGAAAACTATAAGACACTGATGAAAGAAATTAAAGATGATACCAACAGATGGAGAGATATACCATGTTCTTGGATTGGAAGAATCAATATTCTGAAAATGACCATACTATCCAAAGCAATCTGCAGATTCAATGTAATCAGTATCAAATTGCCAATGGCATTTTTTACGGAACTAGAACTAAAAATCTTAAAATTTGTGTGGAGACAAAAAAGACCCTGAATAACCAAAGCAGTCTTGAGGGAAAAAAACAGAGCTGGAGGAATCAGACGCCCTGACTTAAGACTGTACTACAAAGCTACAGTTAACAAGGCAATATCGTACTGGCACAAAAACAGAAACATAGATCTATGGAACAAGATAGAAAGCCCAGAGATAAACCCACACACCTATGGTCAACTAATCTATGACAAAGGAGGCAAGGATATACAATGAAGAAAAGACAGTCTCTTCAATAAGTGGTGCTGGGAAAACTGGACAGCTACATGTAAAAGAATGAAATTTGAACACTCCGTAACACCATACACAAATATAAACTCAAAATGAATTAGAGACCTAAATGTAAGTCCGGACAGTATAAAACTCTTAGAGGAAAACATAGGAAGAACAGTCTTTGACGTAAATCACAGGAAGATGTTTTTTGATCCATCTCCTGGGGTAATGAAAATGAAAACAAAAATAAACAGTGGGACCTAATGAACCTTCAAAGCTTTTGCACAGCAAAGGAAACCATAAAGAAGACAAGAAGACAACCCTCAGAATGGGAGAAAATATTTGCAAACAAATCAACAGACGAAGGATTAATCTCCAAAATATATAAACAGCTCATGCAGCTCAATACTGAAAAAACAAACAACCAAATCCAAAAACGGGCAGAAGACCTTAGTAGACATTTCTCCAAAGAAGACATACAGATGTCCAAGAAGCACATGAAAAGCTGCTCAACATCACTAATTATTAGAGAAATGCAAATCAAAACTACAATGAGGTATCATCTCACACCATTTAGAATGGGCATCATCAGAAAACCTACAAACAGCAAGTGTTGGAGAGGGTGTGGAGAAAAGGGAACCCTCTTTACAGTGTTGGTGGGAATGTAAATTGATACAGCCACTATGGAGAACAGTGTGGAGGTTCCTTAAAAAACTCAAAATAGAATTCCCATATTTTCCAGCAATCCCAGTACTGGGCATATACCTAGAGAAAACCGTAATTCAAAAAGACATGCACCCCAGTGTTCATTGCAGCACTATTTACAATAGCCAAGTCATGGAAACAACGTAAATGCCCATCGACAGATAAATGGATAAAGAAGATGTGGTACATATCTACAATGGAATATTACTCAGCCATAAAAAGCAACGAAGTTGGGTCATTTGTTGAGATGTGGATGGATCTAGAGACTGTCATACAGAGTGAAGTAAGTCAGAAAGAGAAAAACAAATATCGTATATCAACGCATATATGTGGAACCTAGAAAAATGGTACAGATGAACCGGTTTGCAGGGCAGAAGTTGAGACACAGATGTAGAGAACACATGTATGGACACCAAGGGGGGAAAGTTGCAGGGGTGTGGCGGTGGTGGTGTGATGAATTCGGCAGTTGGGATTGACATGTATACACTGATGTGTATAAAATGGATGACTAATAAGAACCTGTTGTATAAAAAAATAAAGTTCTACAATTTATAAAAGAAAAATAAAGGGTTTTTTTTTGGTTAACTTACGTGGAACCCAAATATCAGAGCAATTTACATAACCAAGCTGGTGCAAATGATTTTACGTGGTTGATTTGGGTATTTTGAGTATGTTGGCTATCTCCCACGTGGTACAACATTGATTGTTCTCAATTAATGTCTCGATTTGATCATTATCAACTTCAACTCGTCTATCCGACCGTGGAGCATGGTCCATCGAGAAATCTCCAGCACAAAACTTCGCAAACCACTTTTGACACGTGCAATCAGTCACAGCACCTTCTCCATACACTGCACAAATCTTTTTTTGCGTTTCAGTTGCGTTTTTACCTTTCTTGAAATAACAGCATAATATGCCGAAAATGTTGCTCTTTTCCTTCCGTCTTCAGTATTAAAATGGCTACACAAAAATTCACCAATTTTGATTATTTTTTTTAAATGCACGCTGATATGACAGCTGTCACAATACAGTCTTAAAAAAATTGTTTCAAATGAAGTTAAAGGCAACTAAGCACTACTAGAGTCATATTATGGAAAAAACCAGTCAGATTTTGGCCAACCCAGTATATTTATGTACACACACATAGGGTGCAATGGAAATATTTAGGGTATAGATAAATTAAAAATTATGTTGCCCACTGGGTCTGAAGTTGTGACCTAGACATCTTTGATCTTCATCATCTAGCATGGAGGTTAGGAAATATTTTCTGTAGGCCAGTTATTAAATATTTTAGGCTTTGCAAGCCATATATTTTCTCTTACAGCTCTTCCACTTTTTTGATGTACTGTGAAATCAGCCATAAACCGTAAATAAACTAATGTTTGTGACTATGTTCCAATAAAACTTTATTTATAACAACAGATGGCACAGCCTCATTTGGCCAGCTCCGATCTGATACAATGTCTGGTTCATAATAGCCATTTATGTATTTACTGCATTGCATAAAAACTGAACTGCATAAAATCACACAGGTTTTCAGAGATCAATAGTCAGAATCATAGAGTCATTGAAATGTAGAATAAAGCTACTTCTGATTTTTCTGGTCTAGCAGTCTATCTTTTTTGGGACATGGACGCTTGAAAATCTGTTGAAAAAGTTATAGACCCACATAGGCACATTTAAAATTTGCATGTGACTTTGGGGTATTCACATACTCACTGAAGTCTGTCTATAGGCCCCAGCTAAGCCTCTGATCTAGCTTATGTTTTGTGGATGAGAAATTGGAAACTTAGATATTTTGGTGTAGATGAGGAATACTTTATTATACTTTACAATACCTGTGGTATACATGAGGTATATATTATTAAATTATTAGTCATTTACTCAAGATTTTGTTTTCTGCAGAAAATATTGAATATGAAATGGAAGGGGTGTGTGTGTGTGTGTTTGCTTAATGCTTGCCACCTTAGGCTGTTAGGGCTTGGTTTTCTGAAAAAAATCTCTTGAAGGGAGTTTAATAATAGTTGGAGAGGGTATCAGATAATTTAAGAATATTTGTGATATATCAGCTGTTCCAGAGCCTGAGCCAAAAATGGCAATGTATTTTTATAGAAGATAGCACAGTCATTTCTTGTCTACTTGCCTGTGGGGAAGCTCAGCAATTTCAGCTATCTAATCACTGTTCCTTTCTGGAACATCTAAGAATAGAGAGAACCTTGTAGTAAATGAAAAAGAAATTCAGAGCTTATTTTACCTCTTCTATTTTTATGCTTTTACTGTTTTTAACATTCTCCATTAACATTTTCAGGAAAAACTTAAAAAAAAAAACCGAAAAACAATGACCAGATGTGTAAGTTAAGTTAATATTAAGTGGTGGACACCTTAACTTCTAAATTTAAGGGGATTAGCACGACAAAAGTGTTTGTTTTTTTTATGTACCAGTCAAGGCAGTGTTCTGTCAGAAGCCCAGTTTCCTTTTATCTTGAGGCTCTGCTCTGCCCTACCCAGGCTTTGAATTATACTGCTTTCAGCCTTTTTTTAAACATCTTTATTAGAGTATAACTGCTTTACGATGGTGCGTCAGTTTCTGCTTTATAACAAAGTGAATCAGTTATACATATACATATGTCCCCATATCTAGTCCCTCTTGCATATCCCTCCCACCCTCCCTATCCCACCCCTCTAGGTGGTCACAAAGCACTGAGCTGATCTCTGTGTGCTGTGCGGCTGCTTCCCACTAGCTAGCTATTTTACGTTTGGTAGTGTATACATGTCCATGCCACTGTCTCACTTTGTCCCAGCTTACCCTTCCCCCTCCCCGTATCCTCAAGTCCATTCTCTAGTAGGCCTGCAGACCTGCTTTCAGCCTTTTTAAGAGGAGAATCTGGAGAAGACCTATCGACTTCTTACTATCCCCAGGTTGGAAGTGGTATATATCCTTCTCAAATTTCATTGAGGAAAACTGTCTTCATGGACGTTATGTATATCTTAGAAGTCATATCTCAGAAACAATTCTACATTCTGGAAGGGGAAGCACAAAATATTGATGGATAGCTAGCCATTTTTGCCATACAGGTGTTCTTTCTCATTAATATATTGATCATTTTAAAAGTATGTTATGCTTTTGTCAATAACCTTCAATATATCTAACGTGTATATTTTGTTTATAACAGAAAAAGTGATAACTGGAGAGCTTTTATTTCATTCTAATTAGATTGAGTTTCAAAACATTGCTTAGTGGAGGCAGGCTGTTCAGTTCCCCAAATCTTTATTGCTGTATGCTGGAGCAGCTAGTTGAAGGCTATTTTTGCCCTTAGAGAATTAATGGCTTAGTATAGGAGATTTTGTAAACTACTAACTACAGTGCAAAACCAAAGCAAAGAGGAGCTCTAAGGAAGCACAATTAATATTTTTGGGATACTAAAAGAAAGGAGTGGTTATGTCCAGGTATTTGTGGCCTCTAAAACACAGAGGTAAAATGGAGAGGTAAGAAAAATTGAAAATGAAAGGATGGAAAATCATATAGTAGACAAGCACTATCCAAAAATAACATAAAGATCAGGCAAAATAAAACTTAAGGCAAAAGTATTGATGGACATATATAATAGATGCTGAATTATAGTAAAAGGTACTGTTCTCCAAAAAATATATGATGGCTTTGTATGTACCTAACAACCTATGTTCGAAATGTGATAGATCAAGCAGACAAAAAAAAATACCCAAACTGGGTCTTTGAATAGCACAATTAACAAGATTATTTTATAGATACATGTAAAATTCTGCACCCAGCAGATAAGACAGTGTACATTCTTTTGATGCACACATTGGATATGTATAGACATTGAAAAAGACTTGGTCAAAAAGGAATTCTTGACAAATTTCAAAGAATCATTATCATAAAGACCATCCTCTCTGGCCACAATACAATTAAATTAGAATAATTACCGATATGTTTGAATTTACTTCTACCATTTTATTATTTGTTTTGTCTTTGTAAGCTCTGATTTCCATTCTTCTATTTCCTCTCTCGTGCTTACTGTTTACTTTTCAGTGTCCTGAAATAGCTGCTCCATACTTTCTTTCCAGGTTTTCTGGCTACCTTTAGTGAGAAGGAGTGGAATGTGCTTACTTTATCTTACCCAGAACCTGGAACCTGTTAACATTTTGATGTACAACCTTTTAGAGACTTTTGTTTCTTTGTGTGTGTGTGTGTGTGTGTGTGTGTGTGTGTGTGTGTGTGTGTGTGTGTGTGTGTGTGTGTGTGTGTGCGCGCGCGCGCGCGCGCACATACACATATAGATTTTTTTTTGTAATTTGTGTTTTTTAATGTTAGGAACATGTTTTAAGGACATTAATTTTTTCATAATGTTATTTTAATCATTGGCATGTATTACATTGTGTAACTGTTCCATAGTTTGTTTAATCAATCCCTTTTTGTTTGTTATTTAGGTTATTTTTCATTTTCTGTTTTGTAAAATGCTTTAACAAACATACTGGTAGATAAATCTTTGCACACACCTCTGTTTATTTCCTTAGGAGAAATTTTTATCAACTATAAAATCAAAATTTGTGAGTAATTTTATGGTTTTGGCATGTGTAACCAAATTATTCCCTGTGAAAAATTTGTTAACAGTATCTTCTAACAAGCACATTTTTGGTCCAGTGCTGTTTTTTATTATCAAAAAATATTTCTTTGAAACTTTTATAGATGGAAAATGCTATCATATCTTTTATTGCTAGCTGGAATTATCATTTTTTTAAACCATTCTCTTTTCATTTCATTATGAAGAATAGCAAATTTTTATATTTTGTTAGCTGATCTATATTCAGTATTTTTCAGTTATATCTTTTGGATTTTCTGTATAAAAAACAGTCATCTTCATGTAATGGTGATTTTGTGTTCTTCTTGTAAGTACTTACACTTATTTCTCTTTTTTACCCTTCCTTAGTTGCTTAGAAATTCTCTGACTGTCTCAAATAATAATACTGGTAATAAGTATCTTCAACTCACAGCTATTTTCCTTAGCTCCTACAGTAACTGCCCTAAGTTATCTTTTAGTTACCAAAGCTGATGGATTTAAAAAAAAAAATTCTTGTATTATAGAACCTCTCTACTGCATTACCAATAAGGAATCCTTATTCTTAACCTTCTAAATAAGTTTTGTTTTGGAATAATTTCAACCTTACAAAAAAGGCAAGAACATTAGAGAGAACTAACTTTTCCTGTAACTATAAGTTGCCTATATTATGCTGCATAACCCCCCAAAATATTTTACACCAAAAATTTGATGAGGAAGTTTTTAGGTGCTGTAACCAAGTCATCAACCATGGAATCTCTGTTTTTGAGCAACTTGGCTTCCTAGTGACCATGTTAAGATAAACTGATTACAAGTACTGTCTGTTTGTAACCCAAGTATTTGCCATACACTATTTAATTTAATCATATCAGATAAATAAATAAGATATAATCTTTGCTCTCTAGGATTTCATAGTTTAACAGAGAAGGTAATTATACATAAACATATACAAATGATAGGCTTATGAGGTAACATAAGCCCAAGAAAAGTGATACAGTCTCCTTAATGTTGATGTGTAGGGTGAGGGACATTGGAGAAGAGGATATAGGGCAGAGGACATTCATACTGGGCCTGAACAAGATGGGAGAATGGACAAAGTGTTCCACACAGAGGGAAGATCATGAGCAAAGTCAATGAAAATTCATAGTGTTTTTTTTGGCCCTGTGGGCATTAGATGTATGTGTTTGGAGGAATGGGGTTTGTGGATGGGAGAGAGTTGGATAATGATAAGAATTTCTGGAAAGGTTGACTAGTAGGAGGCTGTTGTTTTAGAGCCATCTAATATGACGTCTTAGAGGTTCTTATCCCCAGAGTGACCTTGTGTTTTCAGATGCTTGTGGAATAGACCTGAATTACTGTTATTTCACTTGAACAGATATATTCCTAGGGAGTCTCTAAATATGGAGTGATGAGAGCTCTTAGATCTGCTCTTTTTTTTTTTGTGGTACGCGGGCTTCTCACTGTTGTGGCCTCTCCAGTTGTGGAGCACAGGCTCCGGATGCGCAGGCTCAGCGGCCATGGCTCATGGGCCTAGCCGCTCCGCAACATGTGGGATCTTCCTGGACCGGGGCACGAACCCGTGTCCCCTGCATCGGCAGGTGGACTCTCAACCACTGCGCCACCAGGGAAGCCCAGATCTGCTCTTTGACATTTTTCTGTAGCAAACTTTGAACTAAGTTATTATGAGGGATTAAGGAGATAGTGTATCATTTATTCTGTTGGTTAGTTCCTGTTTGGCATTGCGTGTTTTAATACGAAGACATAAATAGTCTTCTGTAGAAGTAGTTCTTTTTAGATACTTGTTTCTGTTACTTTGGTGATTTGGCTTATTCATCTCAGCTTGTATGATGAGAAACTGAGAGAAGATGTTAATAAGTAGATGAAAAATCCATCAGTAGGTTTTCTGTCAGTTACAGTACATTTACAGTATTATGTTTCTTTCGTTACTTTGCATTATATGTTTTCTCTGGTTCTGTCTCTGAGAGTTTTTTTTTTTTTTCTGGGGCAGGGGAGACAATAAAAACTCAAACTCTTAAGAGGATTTTATGAATTCTCTATTGATGACAGGTTTTTCAGAAATAGGAAAACCAATGTTAGTCATGCTTCTTGACTTCTCAGAAACTTCCTTTTTTTTTCTTTTTTTTTTGTGGTACGCGGGCCTCTCACTGTTGTGGTCTCTCCCGTTGCGGAGCACAGGCTCCGGATGCGCAGGCTCAGCGGCCATAGCTCACCTGCCTAGCCACTCCGTGGCATGTGGGATCTTCCCGGTCCAGGGCACAAACCCGTGTCCCCTGCATTGGCAGGCGGACTCTCAACCACTGCGCCATCAGGGAAGCCCGAAACTGTTCATTTTTAACATCTCTCTTGAGTAGTGATAGCATGGGGGAAATATACATTTTAAGGTTGAACATTTTGATACTTAGAATTTCTTTTGGAAGCGTAATTTGTTAAGCATCATTTTAGCATCTACTCTCGTAAAGTATTTGTTCCCTAAATTTATTGATATTTTGTATGTTAATTTTATAGCATATGGTAATTGGCACTCTAAAAGCTGCTAATATGAGAAAAACTTGAACTTAATCATTCTACATTTCTTTTCTGTTTGTATCCATTGGTAATTAAGGAAGGAGTTGGTTTTTGCAAGCATTTGTGGTGGAATAAATTTAAGTAAGCTTTCTTCTAGCAGGCTTCAGTGTAGGTGTTAACAATGTCAGTTGCTGACAGAAGTTGATTCTATTTTGTCAGTAAAGTTCTGATTTAAAGAATACAAGCAGATATTTCATGAAATAGCTAAAATTTTTATTATTTTTTACATAGGTTTTATAGTGGAAAATGCATTTGAATAAAGTTTTTAATCTTTTTCTCCTTTGTCTTTTTAAATGCTGTTTAGGTTTAGTTTCACTTATATTTTTAATTATATTCCTCAGTAATATATCTATATACACATTTATTGTGTGAGAAACTTGTGAGATTATGAATTCTCATCATGCTTTATCTGTTTTCTTTCTTTCCCTACTTTTCTCTTCTTCATTGTGTTCTTTTTCCCCTTTTTCTCTAATACTTTGTGTTTTCTTCCTCAGTCATATTCTCCCCCTTTCCGTGTTTCAGTATTATACATTAGTAAGTGGAAATCATTGAATCCGTTATGATGGTCTTGTTTCTTCTATCTTTCTTCCTCCAGACCTTGTTTTTGAATATCTTTATGGGTATTTAAAGTAGGAAGACAAGACAGTAGCTGCAAAAAGAACCTTAAAGAAGCTCTTCTTCCTCTTATGTATTGTATAATCAGTATATAGTAACATTGTTTCATTTGGGAAAGTGTTTATAAAATAGGCAGAAATCAGACAAAGTACTTGTAGATTAGGATAATCTTTGAATGGGATCTAGAATTATGTTGTTAAAAGGTATGGCTTATACGGTTTCTCTTAGCATGTGAAACTTCATTATATAGAACTTCTTTGTAATGGTTTTTGTTGGGATGGATCTGCTACTTATTAGCTGTGTCTCTTTGGCAAGCCTGTTTACTTATCTGAATGTTAGTTTCATCTTTGCAAAATATGATAAATGATACCTGTCTTTCACATATATTAAGTTTAGTAACATTTTAAGAATAATTATTTATTGATAGATTTAACTTCTAATTGGTTTCTTTTTTCCCCTATTTTATAGGTTATGTGCAGAGTCTGATTAGACGAGTTGTAAATAACGTAAATATTGTTATAAATAATCTCATACTAAAATATGTTGAAGATGATATTGTTCTTTCAGTCAACATCACTTCTGCAGAATGCTATACAGTAGGTGAATTGTGGGATCGTGCATTCATGGATATTTCTGGTGAGTAAACGTCAAGAAGAGTATAGCTTTTTCTATTGTTGAAACAGGTGTCTTGCATTCTGAACCTTTTTTTGGGCCACCAGGCTCCTAGATAAATCTAATGAAAGCTTTATGCCTTCAGCCTGGAAAAATGCACATATGTAAAATTTAGCATACAATTATATTAATTTTTATTCTTTCTTACCGGTCACTTTCTTGCTTCAAATATTATATATAGTATTTTACAATGCTGTGGGTTGAAGGAATAAAAATTAAATAATACTTAGTTAAAATTTTGAATGTTTGTGAAAGAGGAAAGGGGACATGTTGCTTTTGCATAGTTCAGTAATGGCAAAACAGTGTATCTGACTGATTTATGTTTTAGGTTTGTGTACTACAGAGCATATTTGGGATTTTTGGATAATCCCAAAGCCTCCTTTATTATGTGCTGCATTCTCCTTCTGCTTATAGTAAAAGAACTATTAAGTAATAATATAATTTAATAACTACCAAATATTTATTATTATTTTATTTATTATGTTCTACATGGAAGGTAGGCACTGTGTCAAGCCTTGAAATTAGAGCTCTGAAAAAAATAGTGCTGTTTCCTAGTTTTGTCAGAAGACATAATAGTTAAATAAGGCACAACACTTGTTGATACATGTTCTGATAGGGTAAGCAGTAGGTATTTTTGGAAAATATAGTAAGGAGACTATTGTGAACACCTTTTATTTGTGACTCGCCATTGTACCTAATTGTTAAAGGTGCTGGCACTAAAGTTAGACTACCTGAGTTTGAATCCTGGCTCTCCCAACTTCATAGAGATGTATGACCTTGGGTGAGTTACTTCACTTCACTGTTTCTTTGTTTCCTCAAATATATACCACAGCATAAAAGTGTCTTATACATAGTCAGCACTCAGAAAATGAGCTATTATTATTATTTAAATTCATTTTCTCAGATTCTCATTACAATTCCATAAAGTGATATCCTTTCTCATTCGTTTAGTCATATATTCATTTACTTATTTTAAGTCCTAGTTACAAGAAAGCAAAGTGAAATTGAGTCTCAAGGTTACTTAACTTGTCTTGTTAGGGCATACAAATAGGAACTAGAAGAATTGGAATATAGTTTTGTTTTTGTATGTTCTTTAATGTTTGGCCTTCACATTTTAATAATGAAGAATAATCCTGATCTTGAAGCTCTGTTGTGAGGCATAAATAAGAGCATATGCAAGGGCCCAAATTTTGTTTCTGAGACATTTTCAATGCCTCCTTCTTATCCTCTGTGGAAATAAATATTTGGTTAAAATGGCAAAATAAAAAGTTATGAAAAACAGAAAACAAACAGAACTGGATGATGCAGGATTGAATAAATGAGTTGAAATTTTAGGGGAAGAAATGTCATTTATAGTTTTTACATAGAAGTAAAGCAAATATTACTCTGGGAAGTTATTTATAATGAATTAGAAAGAGTCTTGAATTGGGAGTTAGGGGATCTTGGTTCAAATCTTCCCTCCAGCACTAACCTAGTGCAACCTTGGGTAAGTCATTTGTAAATGTGAATTATCATTACTGCCAACCTACCAGTGTATTTATGAGAGTCAAGTATGATACCACATGAAAGCTCATGATGATGGTGGTGGTAAAAACAGCAAAGAGTATTTTCCATTTATTGAGTGAGTGCTTGTTAACTGCTGTGCCTGGTGCTGTTTATGTTTTTTGTTTTTGTTGTTTTTTTAGTTAATTATCTTGTTTGAATCCTTTAGCTTCTGAGGTAGATACTGTTTCCCCTTTTATTAATTTTTAATTCAACATTTGGTACTTAAAAGGATTTATGTAACATACACTTGTTATAACACAGTATAATGAACGCTTACCCTTTAAGTAACTAGAACATTAACAGTTTGCCCCTTCCAATGTATTTTTCCCTGTCCTATTCCCTTGCTTCCTCCTAGAGTTAACTGCTGTATTAAATTTTATCATTTAATTGCTTTAAAAAAGTGCTGTAAAAAGGAATGAAGTCCTGATACATGCTAAAACATGGATGAATCTTGAAAACATTATGCATACATGTAAGCATTTCTTTAGGGCATATATAGTACTTAGGAGTGGGTTTGTTAGTTGGGAGGATATGCAAATATTCGCATTTTCAAAATAATGCAGAATCATTTTCCACAGTGCTTGTTAGATAGACATAGTTATTATCCTCATTTTATAGATTAAATTGTAGTACGTTATGTAAAGTAAGTACCAGAACCAGAATTCATTTTGTACCTTTTTAAGATAGTTCCTGTTATATTTGTGTTGAAGAAAAATATTTTTCAAAGCTTAATAATTTCCTCTCTCACCAAAAAATTTTCTAGGATATCCTTGAAATATGATCACTTAATATTCTTATAGCATAATGGATAAGAACATGTGCTCTGGAGTAAGCTTGTCAGAGTTTGAATTACACCTCTGCTCTTTATAAACTGTCTAACATTACAGATTATTTACCCTTACTGTGCCTTTGTTGCACAGCTTTTAAACAGAGCCATATAAATATTATAAGAGATAATGGATGTAAAAGATTTAGTGTAGTGTCTAATAGCAAATACTCAGTGAATTATAATTATTATAAAGAGAGGGAAGGAAGCATCTAGCTGGTTTCTTTCATTTCTTGTCCTATTATGATAATTTCTTTAATTTATGTACATGTATATAACAATAACTAAATCATTTATTTGATTTCAGTTAATTTCAAAATGAAATTATATGGTGTTTGTTTTTTTCAACTAACAGACAAATTTGAAATTTATTGGCTGAATAAAACTTTACTGTTTTCATACATGTGCATACTCTTTATACTTCTTAAAAACTTAAATCCAAAAAAAGAGAAGAAAATTAAATGTTGAATTAATTAGAGGTTGCCAGGATATACTCAGAAATAGAAAGTATAGTTTATTGTTTGAAGATTCCCATGGCCATAGCATGTGGATAGTTGCTAGCTGAAGGTCACTGACCAAGTAGATTTGGGCCTAATGTTCACCTAGGAATTGCTTATTAGTTAGGAATAAATTTGCTAAAGGTTTTATTTTCTAGTTTGATACTTTACCAGCAATTGTTTCCATTTTTATTCCCTTGAAAACAAACTTTATACCATTACTGGTAATTTTGTAATTTCTTCATTAGTTATTATTTAGAGGTGTGCTGGCCACTGGAATATTCTGTGATGATGGAAATGTTTTATTTTTTACTGTCCAGTACCCTAGCCACTAACTGTATGTGGCTTTTGAGTACATGAAATGTGCCTAATGTAACCAAGGACCTGAAATTTTAGTTTTATGTGATTTTAGTTAATTCATAGGTAAATTTAAATAACACCGTATCGATGGTGGCTACCATACTGAAGAGTGCAGTTTTTGAGAGTAGCAGTAAGTTTTTCAGTGTAAAATAAATGTTAAATGAGCGACTGTTACTCAAAATATTTTTTTAATGTGGTTTTTCAAGAATTTTATTTATTTATTTATTTATTTATTTATTTATTTTTTGCGGTACGCAGGCCTCTCACTGTTGTGGCCTCTCCCATTGCGGAGCACAGGCTCCGGATGCACAGGCTCAGCAGCCGTGGCTCCCGGGCCTAGCCGCTCCGTGGCATGTGGGATCTTCCCAGACTGGGGCATGAATCCGTGTCCCCTGCATCGGCAGGCGGACTCTCAACCACTGCGCCACCAGGGAAGCCCAAGAATTTTATTTTATTATTGTTATTTAATATTACATTGCAGATAGTGAAATGTAGCAAAATTTTTCATAAAGTTTGTCTTAAATTTGTAGTTAGGTGTCAAGCAAATTGGGGGCAAGCTGCTTCGTTTCTTTAGGCTCTATTTGATTCTTTGTACATAAAATGGGGATTATTGTGCCTAAGGTTGTTGGAAGATTTAAATGATATAATAAATGAAAAGTTCTTTTATAGGTTCTGACATCATGTATTAAATGCGCTATTAATCTTATTTCTGCTATTATTTTTATTACTGTTACACTAATAAATAATTGACTTTTTTCCCTCTAACTTTACTTTTTACTTAAAATGTTTTTCTTTCCTTTTTAGCAACTGATCTGGTGCTGAGAAAGGTTATCAATTTTTCCGACTGTACAGTTTGTCTTGATAAACGAAATGCTAGTGGTAAAATAGAATTTTACCAGGATCCTTTATTGTACAAATGTTCCTTCAGAACACGTCTGCATTTTACATATGATAACCTAAATTCCAAGATGCCATCTGTTATTAAAGTAGGTGTTTCTTTTTCTAATAGTTGAGTTGCATGTTTCTACCTTATTGACTTTCATGCATGCTAATTATTATTAAAAAGCAAAGAAGAAATTAACCTCATAAATATATAAACCATTATTTTTTGTAAAAATGTTTTATTTATAACTTTTATGTTAATTGTTACATATTATAACTTTTTGTATTGTGTGTTCTAATAGAGGTATTTTGGGGACACCTTTTTTTTTGTGACTGTAGTTTCTTTTTTAGTTTGTCCACCTGATTAGTGTTTTTCTCTTCAAGTAGATAGAAGAGATCATATCAAAAAGTGTATTTATATCCATGGTAGACTGAAGATCAATCTTTATTTCAATCCTTATAAATTGTTTATGTGATAGCAATAGTTATTGACCCTTATCTTTCTTAGGTAATGTTGCAAGACTTAAATTTGCTTATATAATATCTTAGTTTATTGGTTTAGGAAATTTTAGCTTTTTATCTGTGGTTTCAACATGTAATTACAATTTTATGTCAATGGGAATTTTTCAGTAATGTCTTTTTTTTTTTGTTTTTAGAGGAGCTTTATTTATTTATTTAACATTTTTATTGGTGTATAATTGCTTTCCAATGGTGTATTAGTTTCTACTTTATAACAGAGTGAATCAGTTATACATATATCCCCATATCTCTTCCCTCTTGGTCTCCCTCCTTCCCACCCTCCCTATCCCACCCTTCTAGCTGGTCACAAAGCACTGAGCTGATCTCCCTGTGCTATGCGACTGCTTCCCACTAGCTATTTTACATTTGGTAGTGTATATATGTCCATATGTACACTACCACTCTTTCACTTTGTCCCAGCTTACCCTTCACCCTCCCCATGTCCTCAAGTCCATTCTCTAGTAGGTCTGCATCTTTATTCCCGTCTTGCCCCTAGGCTCTTCATGACCACTTTTTTTTTTGTTTTTAGATTCAATACATATGTGTTAGCATATGGTATTTGTTTTTCTCTTTCTGACTTACTTCACTTTGTATGACAGACTCTAGGCTCTAGGTCCATCCACCTCAGTACAAATAACTCAATTTCGTTTCTTTTTATGGCTGAGTAATATTCCATTGTATATATGTGCCACATCTTCTTTATCCATTCATCTGTCGATGGACGCTTAGGTTCCTTCCATGTCCTGGCTATTGTAAATAGAGCTGCAATGAACATTGTGGTACATGACTCTTTTTGAATTATGGTGTTCTCAGGGTATATCCCAGTAGTGGGATTGCTGGGTCGTATGGTTGTTCTACTTTTATTTTTTTAAGGAACCTCCATACTGTTCTCCATAGTGGCTGTATCAATTTACATTCCCACCAACAGTGTATGAGGGTTCCCTTTTCTCCACACCCTCTCCAGCATTTATTGTTTGTAGATTTTTTGATGATGGCCATTCTGACTGGTGTGAGATGATATCGCATTGTAGTTTTGATTTGCATTTCTCTAATGATTAATGATGTTGAGCATTCTTTCATGTGTTTGTTGGCAATCTGTATATCTTCTTTGGAGAAATATCTATTTAGGTCTTCTGCCCATTTTTGGATTGGGTTGTTTGTTTTTTGATATTGAGCTGCATGAGCTACTTGTATATTCTGGAGATTAATCCTTTGTCAGTTGCTTCATTTTGTTCTTCAAGGTACTGGTAAATATTTTTAATGTGTATAGTTACTCTTTAAGTGTAAATCTTGTGTTCTTTTATTGCATAACAGTTTTCTTTACCTCTTGTCTGTCTGTCTACCTATTTATCTGTCTTTGAAGAAGAATTCACACAGTGACTTGTGATCTTGTTAACTAAATTTTAATGTGGAATGAAGTTTTATTATTGAATTACAGGCTTTTGTACTATAATGGAAAAGCCAGCCCCAAGTCTGAACACTGGGATTGACTACTGTGCCTGTTTGGGCATGGCTGTATAAATTATGTATTATTTTTACATTAGGCTTTTTTTGTTTGTTTGTTTTTTGTTTTTGCGGTACGCGGACCTCTCACTGTTATGGCCTCTCCCGTTGCGGAGCACAGGCTCCGGACGTACAGGCTCAGCGGCCATGGCTCACGGATCCAGCCGCTTCGGGGCATGTGGGGTCCTCCCGGACCAGGGCATGAACCTGCGTCCCCTGCATCGGTAGGCGGACTCTCAACCACTGCGCCACCAGGGAAGCCCTACATTACGTTTTTTAAAACATAAAACACTTGCTATTTTATGTAGCTTTATTGTACTTAAGTTTCTATTTATATATGAAATACACCCATTTTTCTTTGGTAGTGCTCAGTCATGAGTATGTTTTTGTTTTCCTTATGCATCCTACAGTGCACATTGTTTAAATTCTGCTACTTTTCCCTTCTATTTTTGAATTAGCTTCTTAGGTAAAGATAAGCATGGAAAAGTATTAATTCAAAAGTAATTATGCCACTGTCTCAGGACAGTGGACTTACTTTCCTTCTTTGACCTTGAATCTACTAGTAGAGTTGGGGAATGTTAAGGGTGGATTCAAGATATATTTTGAAAGCAAGTAATGGATATAGGGAAGCCTTACTATATAAAAAAAATCTTACTGATCATTAGTACAGATTTAATTGTCCATTCTAGGATGTGGCTAACTTAGAGGAAAGTAAAAATAAGTGAACTTGAGGAAAACTTAGTGTTGTCATATAAGTTTTTCTCAAAACTGACTAGCCATGATATTTTATTGTAAAAAGTACCTTTAAATAAACTTGTTGACAGGTGGTTTTTGACTTTTGTAATCACTGAGTGTGAGGTACCATTATTCTTAACTGAAATTAAATTTTGAGGTTTTTTTTTTTAATACTACTGTGATGTAAGATTTACTGTTTCGAATTAGACCCATCATTCTTCCACCTCTTAGTGCTTGGAAATAAGTATTAAATGGACATGGTTAACCTCATTGATCACCTGAAAGACAGGGAATTTCCCAGAATGTTCCAGACACCCTAATTATTTGTCTAAGACTCTCAGATATGTTCAAGTGGCTTTTGAGTTTATTTGTATTTTGGGTGGGCTTTTTGTAATTTTCTATCTTTTGTGAGTAATAAATATGTCTTTAGAGATTTTATCATCTATGAGATGTAGAGCTTAGGGTATGTAATTTATTTAACATTTCCCCTGTTTTTGAAAATTTACTTTTTCTTAACAGTTTTTCAGAGGAATGAAATTCTACATATAAATTTTTGACCATATCTCTGATTAATTCCTTAGGAGAGATTTCTGTTATTGCAAATATCTTATTAATGGGTTTAAACTTTTTTAAGCCCTGTAATCTGTACTGCAAAATTGTTTCCAGAAAGGTTTAACCAGTGTATATGCTCATGAACATTAGGGGAGTGCCTATATTACACTCCTGCTATCCTTAAATATGATCATGTTTTAAAAAAGCCAAGCTGTTTGGCAAAAATAATACAAATTAATATTTATTTGATTATTGTCAAAGTTAGATTTTTTTTTTTAAAGAAGATGTTGGGGGTAGGAGTTTATTAATTAATTAATTTATTTTTGCTGTGTTGGGTCTTCGTTTCTGTGTGAGGGCTGTCTCTAGTTGTGGCAAGTGGGGGCCACTCTTCATCACGGTGCACGGGTCTCTCACTGTCACAGCCTCTCTTGTTGCGGAGCACAGGCTCCAGATGCGCAGGCTCAGTAGTTGTGACTCACGGGCCTAGTTGCTCCGTGGCATGTGAGATCCTCCCAGACCAGAGCTCGAACCTGTGTCCCCTGCATTAGCAGGTAAATTCTCAACCACTGCGCCACCAGGGAAGCCCAAAGTTAGATTTTTGAAAATATGTTCACTGGCCATTATTTTCTCTTTGAAAAATTCATTCAGGTTCTTTGTCAGTTTTTCTATTGTGGGTTAACTTTATTGATTTTAAAGATATTTACATGTATGTGTGTGTGTGTGTGTGTGTGTGTATATATATATAGTGTGTAAAGTATCTTATATGTTAAAGATATATATGTTGGTGTGTATAGTATTTTAAGCACATATATACATACATACACACACAGTTGACACCGGTTTTGCTAAGACAGCTTATCACTGGTGCTGTTGGTGCTGTATGGTATTTAAAGGGTATGGCAGAGAAATCTCAAATTGAAGAAGAGCTTGGCAGGCCTGCGGTGCCCGCCCTCTCAACTTGTCCCCCATTTCAGGGTCTAGTAAGTGTATGATTTTTAAGTCAGTTTTAAGAAACCTGTACTCATATTTGAATATGGTATTTTACACCTCCCCACACAACTGTCTTCCCCTTCAAGTACAACTTTTTGTGCCTTTAGCCCTAAAAATATGACGATTACCGTTACTTCTTTTTCATGTTTCATAGACATTAAAATACCAGTTAGTTAAAATAAACCTTCCAAGAGACTTGACTTTATGGCTTAATTGGTTTTATTCTGTGTTTATCTAACAGCAGGAAATCATTACACTGAGGCTGTCTTTATATTGAATTGATGTCTCATTCTATAAGGAGAACTTAGATTGGACTGCTTTGTGCCTTGTTGATAATAATTAATCTTATTTCTTATAACTGGTTCATGTTATAAGTTTTATACTATGTTTAAATCTTTTATTTAAAGTTGGTTTGAGAGATATTCCTGATCATGTTTTCACTTGGTTTTCCATATTTGACAATAATCATTTTATCATGTGCATACTTACATAGTTATAATGTTAGTAATTTACTCAACAACATGTTTTTAGGATGTGTGTGTATTCTTTTTGGTTCATAAAGCTGAAAAGGGTGATTAAAGTCTTACTAAAATGACATGAAACTTTTATTCTTAGTTGTGACAGAGATTTTTATGGTGTTTTTTGGAGTACTGTCGTACTCTTAGCATTATAAGGTGGGTATTTTGGTAACAAAAACTTTTGGGAAAAGTTATCTGGAAATCCAGTGTGACTGTATCTTCTCATTATCATTTCTATTTCCACTTATATAGTTTAGATTAATATAGTTTCTATCTAAAGTGTATTGATCATCATAGAAAAATCTGTATAAATTCCTAAGATTTTAAGCTATTATTTTGGCTTAAATATTAGAAATGTTGGGACATTACTGTTTCTCCTCTGGTTTCCATTTTAAGACTTAACATTTCTCTACTTATGCTAAATGGTACTCCCTTTGAATATGCTTTTGTTGATGTTTTTGTTTTTTTCAAAATACAGATTCATACCTTAGTAGAGAGTTTGAAACTTTCTATCACTGATCAGCAATTGCCTATGTTTATCCGTATAATGCAACTTGGGATTGCTCTTTACTATGGAGAAATAGGAAATTTTAAAGATGGAGAAACAGAAGAGTCTGCCTGTCACAATAAAGATATGTTAGGAAACATTACAGGTAAATATAACAAAAACTTTTATTTTATAACTATTGTTTTTACAAAGTGTTTTCACTATTGTGAAACTTCGAAAACTACAACATTAGATTATGTTTTGCAGTGTTCTAATATGATGGGGTGATTTTTTTTTTTTTTTTTTTTTTTTTTTGTGGTACGCGGGCCTCTCACTGTTGTGGCCTCTCTTGTTGCGGAGCACAGGCTCCGGAAGTGCAGGCTCAGCGACCATGGCTTATGGACCCAGCCGCTCCGCGGCATGTGGGATCCTCCTGGACCGGGACACGAACCTGTGTTCCCTGCATCGGCACGTGGACTCTCAACCACTGCGCCACCAGGGAAGCCCCATGATGGGGTGATTTTATTTTGCTTGTTTGACACTAATTTTTTTCTTTCCTACATTTTGCATACTAGTCTGACTTTCTGTTTTCTACATGTTTAAAAGAACTTGAATATTTCTAATAGGTATAAGTGTTTGGAATATACATTACATAAAAGTTAAGGCAGTCCAACCTCAAGATTTCCTAGTAAATTATAGTACAGTTGACCCTGAACAGCATGGATTTGAACTGCGCAAGGTCCACTTGTAGACAAATTTTTTTCAGTAAATACATACTACAGTACTACATGATACATGGTTGGTTGAATCCTCAGATGCAGAAATGTGAATATGATGGAGGGTTGACTGTAAAGTTATATCTGGATTTTCAACTTGCACCTCTAACTGCCTTGTTGTTCAAGGAACAACTATATTGATAATTTTTCTGCAGAGTCTCAGCAAGAGTTATTATAACTAATTAACTTATTTATACTTAATTATTATATGTAATTATAATTGACTATAATTATACCTAATTATATGCTTCATTGAAGGATACCTACTTAATTAATTGGAGCATTACTTAAAGAAGTATATACTTCATTGAAAGATACTTAGTGGGTTAATTTCAGTTATTCAATTCATTATACTTTTACTAAAGCCTACTGTGTGTAAGACATTATTGCTGGGAATGTGGTAGAATGTAGAGATAAAGAAATGTGGGAAAATAGAGACAAATTCTCTTCCCTTAAAATCTTAATATACAGTGGAGTGGACAGACGTGAACAGTTAGTTAAGCATGATGTATGGTAGAATGATAAGATGTTTGTTTAATAAAAGTATGAGTGATCTGAAGTAGAAAAATGGTGCACGGGATGATTGGCTTTGACTTGTGTTGGGTCTGAGACTCAGGAAAAATTTGGAGAAGATGATGATTAACTTCCATAGTTTGAGCCTTTAGAAAAGGGCATTTAAAACTTAGGAACAAATAATCTTATTTAAAAAAGGGCAAAAGACCTGAATAAACATGTATCCAGAAAAGATATACAGGTGTCCAACAAGCACATGAAAATATGCTCAATATCATTATTCATGAGGGGTAATGCAAATCAAAACCACAGTGAGATACTGCTTTACAGTCACTAAGCGGTGTAGTTATAATAAAAAAGACACATAATAAGTGTTGGCAAGGATTTGGGAAAATTGGAACCCTTATGTATAGCTGGTGGGAATGGAAAACAATCTGGTTTGTCAAAAAGTTGAACATAGAGTTACCATATGAGCCTAGGTAGGGTTCTATTCCTAGGGTTATATGACAGAGTTGATAACATATGTCTAACATAAAAACTTGTATGTGAATGTTCATGGCAGCATTATTCTTAATAACCAAAAAGTTTAATAACCTAAATGTCCATCAGCTGATGAGTAGATAAACAGTTGTGGTGTATCTGTACACTGGAATATTATTCAACCATACAAAAAATGAAATACTGATACATGCTAAACTTTGAAAACATTAAGTGAAAGCAGCCAGTCAAAAAGGAACATGTTGTATGATTTCATTGATATGATATGTCCATGATAGCCAGTTCTGTAGAAGCAGAAAGGAGATTAGTAACCTGGGCTTGTGGGGAGGAGGGAATGGAGAGTGACTGCTAATGTGTAGAGGTTTTCTTTTTGGAGTTTCATGTTTCTTAGAATATGAAAATATTCTAAAATTAGATAGTGATGATGGTTGTACAACTTTGTGACTACACTAAAAACCACTGAATGGTATACTTTTAAAGACCAGATTTTATGGTATTTAAATTATAGCTTAATAAAAATTTTTTATCACCTTAAAAAAAGCTTAGGGAACATTAATAAGCATATGTAGATATAAAACATTTTATTTCATTTCACACTAGGCAGCAAATTCTTGTTAGACATTGTTCCTGTCCTAGCGATTCATTACCTAACACCTAGAACAAAACCTAGCATATAGAAACTGTTCAATTCATTTTTTTCACCATGCTATTATGATAAATTTCAAATATATAGAAAGGTTGAAGGAATATTATACAGTGGACACCCACATACTCATCATCTAGATTCTACAATTAATATTTTGTCACATTTGCTGTATCATATATCTGTTCATCTAACACCATTTTCTCCCCATCAATTCAACCAGTTTCTGATGCCTTTCGAGGTAAGTTATGGACATCAGTATACCGCACCCCTAGACTTCAGCAGCATATCATTAACTAGAGTTTATATTTATTGATGGTTCTTTTTCTTTTTTTGAAGATTAAATTCACAAGGTGAAATGCATAAATCTTAAGTATACTATTTAAGAAGTTTTGAGAAATGAGTATGCCAGTGTGATGCAAAACACCCATCAGGATATGGGTCATTAACATCTCACCAGGTTATCTCATGCCTCTTTCCAGTCATCCCTTGCTCCAGCTGCCTGCCCACCCCCACTCCACTCAAGAAAACCCTGTTCTGAATCTTTAAAAAATCGTGGATCAGTTTTTGCTGTTTCTGGAATTTCGTATAAATAGAATCATATAGTATGAATTCTCTTGTGAAAGGATTCTTTCATTAAGCATAATATTGTTTTTTACTTTTAATTTTAAAAAACTTTTTATTAAGACAATTTTTAGAGCAGTTTCAGATTTGCAGCAAAATTGAAGGATAGGTACAGAGATTTCCCATATACCCCTGATCTCATACGTGCATAGCCTCCCCCATTATCAGCATCCCCTCCAGAGTGATACACTTGTCACAATTGAGGAACCTACATCATTATCACCCAGAGTCTATAGTTTAGTTAAAGTTCACTCTTGCTGTTGTACATTCTATGGGTTTGGACAAATGTATCCATCATTATGGTATCATACAGAGTATTTTCACTGCCCTAAAAGCGTTGTATTTTGGGGATTCATCTGTGTTGTTGTATATATCAGTATTTCTTTCCTTTTTATTGCTAGGTACATTGTATGACTATACCATATGAATATAACATAGTTTATTTAGCCATTCCCCTGTTGATGGATGCTTGAACTATTTCCAGTTTTGGTTATTATAAATAAAGATGCCCTGGACATTCTTCTGGAAGTCTCTTATAGACATGTGCTATTCCTTCTCTTGGGTAAATGCCTAAGAGTGGAATTTGTTAAGTTATATATATATATATATATATATATATATATATATATATATATATATATATATATATATTTTTTTTTTTTTTTTTTAAGAAACTACCAGGTTGTTTTCTCAAAGTGGTTGTGCCATTTTACATTCCTATCAACAATGTATGAGAGTTCCAATTGCTTCACATACTTGCCAACATTTGTTGTTGTCAGTCCTTTTTACTTTTAGCTATTCGGATGGATATGTTTTGATAGCTCATTGTGGTTTTAATTTGCACTTCCCTGATCAATTATTTTGAACTTTTTTCATGTGATTATTGACAGTTAATATATCTGCCTTTGTGAAGTTTATGGTAAGTATTTGCCTATTTTTAAACCATTTTTGGGTTTTATTACTGATTGGTGGTTCTTTTTTTTCTTAATTTTTTTTAATTTGGAGTATAGTTGATTTACAATGTTGTGTTAGTTTCTGCTATACAGTACACACACATGGTTCTTTATATATTCTGAATTCAAGTCTTTTGTCATATACATGTCAGATGCACTTGGGGAGTATTTTTTGCTGGTCTGAGTTGCCTAATTCATTTTTAAATACGTGTCTCTTGAGCAGAGTTTTAAATTTTGATCAAATGTATTTTTCAAAATTTTCCTTTGTAACTATTCCTTTCTGTGATCTAAGAAGGTGAGTAGGTGTTTGTTTGTTTGTTTGTTTCTGTATGTTAAAAAGAGGGTTGCTTGCTTCCAAATGAGTCTGAATTCGTTTTTTCATCTGTCTAAAGCAGAGATCCTTAACCTTTTATTGTGTGTGCTATGGACTCCTTTGACACTCTGGTGAAGCCAGTGAACCTTTTCTCGGAAAGTTTGAAGCGCCTTGATTTTAATATGCCATGGTGTCCTTCCCCAATTCTGTTTATGTCTTGGGGATGTTTTTGCCCCTTTCTGGTGGTTCTTTTCATGGCCTCAGTAGTTTCCTTACATGAAACTGATTAATACTTAGGTGAGGACTGGAGTGGGACCCTCTCCAGGTCTCAGGAGCTCTCACCCTGAACAGGTCTTTCTTGTTTGGTACTCTGCCCTGCAAACTCTAGCCACCTCAGTCTGCCTGGAGTCAATACTCTGTTTTCTCACCTAAGGATGTTAGGATATACCATTGCAAGGGCAAAGAGTATTTTAAGAATTCTGACCAGAGATCAAAGAGATGCTTTTTTCTGTTCCAGGTCACAATTCATTCTTTTTACAAGGAAGTAAGCAAAGATTTAGAACTTCAAAACCTTCTTTCATGAAAAATCCCTCTTAATTTTTAATTAATATTATGTATAAATTATAGTGACTGATTTCTTAGACTTCTCTTAGTGATGTTTCTTTCTTTTGTTTCAAAAGATCAAGCAGTGGGATACTCCTCCTGTTTATTGGTTTTGACAAGAGAGGTCCAGAGTCCATCTCTTTGGACCCAGCCTGGTCCTGGGTTGAGCTAACCTGACTTTTTGTTTTATAACCAAGATGATATTCACTGATGATGTCCAATTTGAGATCTTACAAGGGACAGTTAATAACAGGCTTTATTTATTCCCCAATAGAAACTTATATGATATTTAGGTTAATAGCAAGATATGAAGGTCAAGTAAAATGTTTTCTGGATTTGTAAGTTTTATAATTTATTTTGAAGTAAAATGGCTAAGATCTCTTGGTACTGTATTTTAGGTACTCTAGTTACTATTTATCAAGTCTTTTTTGTCCCAGATGAAAGAGGTCAATAGCCATGTGTCATGACCTAAAAGTGTACGATGTTCCAAGAGTCTCCTGTCACGAGAATTAAAAAAGTTACAAAGTTTTTCTCACCAGAAAACCTGGAAGTGAATCTGAATGAGGATGATATTTAATGGAGTGTGTGTATTTATTGATTCATCATTGAAGAGTATGTATGTTTGAATCTGCTGGAGGGTGCTTATACCATGAATTTTTAAAAAAGTAATTTCTTCTGTAAATTCCATGATGATCTGCATCTCTTTTGTTTGTATTGTTAGAATAACATTAAGGGACCTTGATGGATTTTGTCTTACAAAGGTGGAATAAGTTACAGTGGTTGGAATTTAAATCCTTAGTCTGCCAATTTGTAACCACATAAAAGTTCTTTGCTATAATTTTTCATCTATAGAATAGGAAAGATGTTATTCACTAATAAGAAAGTCACTGTTTTTCTTAACTACATATGAGAATAGTTTCCTTATAACATTTACTTTCATTCTTTGGGATAATTCTTTTCTTGGTGGGGGCACATTCTGCCTAGGAATACTTGCCATTCTCTTTCTCTGTTGGGTGCATCAGGAAATCAGGAACTTTTCTTGGATTTTTCTGATATTATGTTTCTGAGAAAAGTCAGTTTTTCAGCACCGTAGCCTTATTTTTGGAAGGTAGGTTATATGTTGTTGTTGTTGTTTAAATTAATGAGTGAAATCCTAAAGAATGAATTTATTCTTTGTATTTATCAAACACATTTAAAAGTATGTAATAAACTACTTCCCATATAACATTGTGGATTATGAAAGGAGATTTATACAGTACAATATATAGAAACTTGAAAATGGTAATGCTAAATTATTGGTTTCAAGTAATAATAACCAATGTATGACTTGTTCATACTTTATATATAGAAAGAATCATGTGGGAGAAACCTTTATATAATTTAAATTCCTAATTGTCCTCTTGCTTTAATTCCCTTTATTTAAAATGACTTTATTTTGATTGATAGGTGCTGAAGGTGAAACACGAGTAGATATGCAGTATCCTGGTCAGTACAAAGGCCAAGAACTGTATTCACAGCAAGAGGATGAGCAGCCACAGGGATGGGTATCATGGGCCTGGTCATTTGTGCCTGCAATTGTGAGTTATGATGATGGTGAGGAAGAGTACCTTGGGAATGATCCTACATCAACCACACATCAACAAAAAGCACAGACTTTGAAGGATCCTATTGTTTCTATAGGATTTTACTGTACAAAGGCAACTGTGACTTTCAAAGTAGGTTTCTTTTTTTTTTTTTTTTCGCTGCTTATCTCTCAACTTCAATGCTTCAATTTTGACTTCTAGTAAGAATGTGGCTTAGTTTATTTTACACTTAGTAGATGTGAGACAAGAGTCTAACAATCTTTACTTCATAAAATTATATGTCCCTTCATCTGAAATCTCTGAATTTTGCTCTTTTTGTCTTCTTAAGGCCTTCTCCACTTTCCTTTTTAATAGCTTCATGGAAAGTTTTTCTCTCCCTACGGAATCTTTCAGTTGGCATATAGAGATGCCTTAGTATTTCCATTAAAAAAGAAATGCACATAAAAAAAACTCCCATGACTTCATGTACCCCTCTAGCTACTGTTTCATCTCTGTGTTGTCTTTTCATTAGAAAATTCCTTTAAAGCATTGTTTATATACATTTTCTCTCTTTCCTCACCTCTCTTTAAGATAGTTCAGTTTATTTTATTATCTAGATCTTGATCTAACACTTTTTCAGCATTGTTTAAAATACTTTGAGTACTTCCTCCACTAACAAATGCATGTAAAATACATTCTCAAAAGAGATTATATAATAGGTATTTTCAGGTTAAACAGTAATAAGGTGAACATCCTTTTATTTTATTTTATTTAATTAATTTATTTATTTATGTTTTGGGATACGCTGGCCTCTCACTGCTGTGGCCTCTCCTGTTGCGGAGCACAGGCTCCGGACGCGCAGGCTCAGTGGCCATGGCTCACGGGCCCAGCCGCTCCGTGGCATGTGGGATCCTCCCGGACCAGGGCACGAACCTGTGTCCCCTGCATTGGCAGGCGGACTCTCAACCGCTGCGCCACCAGGGAAGCCCATCATCCTTTTATTTTGAAAAGTATAATATGTTCTTCTTTGATCATATATTGTCTTCTCTGCCCCTCAGCTGTAACTCATACTTAATTTTAGGTTCTTTCTTGACTTTTTATCATAGTATTATCACACATTTAATATTCCTGAACAGTACCTAATTCATTCAGCAAATACATATTAGTGCCATCTATGTACCAGGCATTGTTTTGTCTCTGGAGTTCACTGTGAACAGGTCAGATATAAATCCCTGCCTCTTAAAATGTAAATTGTTATTATAAACAAATAAGATATATAATATACCCGTTGATGATAAGGGTTATGTAGAAAAAAGAAAAGGAAAGAGGAATAGCGAATGCTTTCACTAAATGGGAAGGGAGTTTTGCAGTTTAAAAGAGGGTGATCAGGTTGCCAAGGGGAAGACGGGGGAGGGATGGATTGGGAGTTTGGGATTAGCAGATGCAAACTATTATATATAGGATGGATAAACAACAAGGTCTTACTGTACAGCACAGGAAACTATATTCAGTACCCTGTAGTAAACCATATGTATATATGTAATAAACAGTATGTGTGGTGTGTGTGTGTGTGTGTGTGTGTGTGTATATATATATATATAGTGGCTGTACCAATTCACATTCCCACCAGCAGTGCAAGAGTGTTCCCTTTTATCCACACCCTCTCCAGCATTTATCGTTTCTAGATTTTGTTTTGTTTTTTGTTTTTGCGGTATGCGGGCCTCTCACTGTTGTGGCCTCTCCCGTTGCGGAGCACAGGCTCCGGACGCACAGGCTCAGAGGCCATGGCTCACGGGCCCAGCCGCTCCGTGGCATGTGGGATCTTCCCGGACCAGGGCACGAACCCGTGTCCCCTGCATTGGCAGGCGGACTCTCAACCACTGCGCCACCAGGGAAGCCCTAAAGTACTATCTTTTCTGGTGACTTGTACATGTTTACTTTTAAATTGGAAATTATTCTGGTACATTTTTGTTAAATTCAGTGATGAGAAGAGTTGTAATTAAACCGAGTCCGTCAAAACAGGCATTTATATACAAAACTTTTATAGACTTTTGGGGTAGTATTTGTCATTAGTCAATGTATCTTTAAAAAAATTTGAAACATTTATGTCTCTCTAACGTTTCTCTAAGGGAAATATGTGGATATTTTGGAGGAAGACATTAGAATTATTGTTCAGCTTGGGTCTAAAGAATGTATGGAATTAATTTGTGGTTCATATTCTGGTCAGAAAATAAGGTCATGTTTCTGCATTAGCATTCTGAACAGTTGATATCAATCCAACAAAAATCATGCCAAATTAAATGTAGCATTTAAAAAATAATGTTGAAAATTGTTCTAGTAATGTTTGAGTCCTTTTAATCAATTAATTGCTTTTTTTCTACAATAATTGTAGACAGCTGAGGGGTAATCAAGTTTAAAATATTCAATTTTACTTAAGCATTTTAGATTATAGAACTGTACTTTGAAATAACAACATTGTGTATACCATTTCTTGAAGCATCCAAGAAATAAAGGCTTACATTATATAAAAACTCGTTGGTATAAAAAATGAGAATAATTAGTTGATTCCCAGTATAAAGAGGTTATCATGCTTAGAATTATAGCTTTTCAATTTAATAAGTTCTATATGACCTAAGTTAAATATTGGTTTTTATTTTTTAAATGTGATCTTTGACTTTGCATTTAAGTTTGAAGAGTATATTCATTTCACACGAATAAGGCTCACTGAATCATTAGCAAACATGAGCAGAATACTTTTTTTTTTAAAGTAACATCTTTATTTTGGAATAGTTTTAGATTTACAGGAAAGTTGCAGAGATGGTACACAGAGTTCACATATACTCCTTACCCAGTTTTCCCTCTTATTAACATCTTACGCTATCACAGTTCTTTTGTCAAAACTAGGAAGCCAGCATTGGTGCATTATTATTAAATTCCAGACTTTAATTTCATAATGACCCTTTTCTGTAACATGATCCAAACTAGGATACCACATTGCATTTAGAAAAGGAGCTTTTAAAAATAATTCGAATTATCTAATTTTTGGATACGTAGAAATGATATGCTGTAAGTTTCAGGGGAGCAAGAGTATATATATATATATATATTTTTTTTTTTTTTTTTGGTCAGCATCTATATCAGTACTTGTTATCTAGCAGGCACTCAGTGAGTATTTGCACGATTGAATGAGTCTGTGACACATACTGTGAGATTATGTACTTTGAAAGTAAAGCCCTTGAATCTGCCTCCCTCGTAGAACTAAAAAAGTTTTGTTGAATCTCTGTGTTTCTTCACAGCTTTCTTTTTGATTACAAATAGGTAGAAATCTTATAAATGATTGAACTAAACCTGATTGAATATATTAGTGAATGTAAAATGAACTGATGTTAAAATATATGTACATTTTTGGCAGAATATATGAGTCATTTTATGACTAGGGGACTGTTATAGCTACATAGCTTTCACCATTTTAAGCAATATTATTAACAAAAAGGAGTATTTATATTCTCTATATGAACTTATTAGACTAGCATATTCAACCTTTATACCATGGATAATCTGTTACAGCTGTTTTTGTTGCACCTGTTTTCCTGCTTCATAATTTAATTTCCCGAATCTTAAAATTGGCCTTGTTTCTATCAATTCATCATAGTAATGAAAGTTCATTGCCATTTAATACTAATTTGACTTACTTAATATTCTTATATTGTTTCATAGCTCACTGAAATGCAAGCTGAGAGTAGTTACTACAGCCCTCAAAAAGTAAAATCTAAAGAAGTATTGTGTTGGGAACAAGAAGGAACTACAGTTGAGGTAATCCCATCAACATTGAATATACTTTGAAAAATCTTTGTAATGGTCCTTAAGGTTAATATTTAATAAATACAGGTTTTTAAAATCATAAATAGTATATTTAAAAATGTATTTATAACTTTTTATTTCTGTTTTAGTGATCAGTAGTATTAATTGAAATAATTATTCTTTAACAAAGATTTTACCGTAATATGCAACATTAATTTATTCTTTCATTTTTTCATTTGACTTGTGTGTGCTCGTATGTACGTGTGGATTAATGTTCTTGAAGTGCCAGTCATTGAGGATACAAAGGTTTGAGGATACAGAGACAAGTAAGATGTTTCTTATTTTAATAGGATGTGTGATCTGAGGAGAATAAATATGGAAAGGTCATAATTCTACAGATGTTTCAACTAATTTAGAAATTCTGCAAGGAAAGCTTGTAAAATTTTTATTGAAATTCAGGTTCATAATGCTTCCTTTCCTCTTATAGGCCCTTATGATGGGAGAGCCTTTCTTTGATTGCCAGATTGGTTTTGTAGGTTGCAGAGCCATGTGCCTTAAAGGAATTATGGGTGTTAAAGATTTTGAAGAGAGTATGAATAGAAGTGAAACCGTAAGTCAAAATCTCCCCTTTCCTCCATTTTTTTTTTTTTTTGGATAGAATGTAGGGATAATGAGGTGCTTATTGAAGTGTTTAACCATACCAAAAAATCTGTTAGACTACATATATCTTTGGCTTGAGAGGGGAACTTTACTATTTTCCCCTATAAGAAATTATAGAGCTCAGGGGAATTTAGAAAGTTGGTAGTACTTAACACCTGGACAGTAGTTCCAAGTACTTTCCAATTCATAAGTGTTTCTTTCTTGTTTATGGCAGCTACTTGGAGTTCCTCTTTGGTTTGTTATAATGTTCTTTGCCAAAATAGGCAGTGAAAATGGAGACAGCATGCCTTGTCTTTTTACAGGACCTCAAGTTGTAGTGTGATTTCTATTGACTACTGAATTGGTATTATAAAACCAAGGTTTTATTTTCTTTAACTGTCTAATGATTTTTTCTCCTGTTCAAAAATTCTGCATTCATTTTCAGGAAGCCTGTTTCTTCATTTGTGGTGAAAATTTGAATATGAAAGGTTTGACATACCTCACAAATTCATTGTTCGATTACCGAAGCCCAGAAAATAATGGTACTCGTGCAGAATTTATCTTGGATGCAGCTAATCATAAGGTCAGAGAATATATATTTGAGCCAAATTCTAGGTTGTGCTGGGGTGGACACTTTGTGTGAATACTTGTGATTGATGTTTCTTCTCCAGTAATATATTCTGAATGCTAGTTGTTTATTGAAACATCTAGCATATCTTTGTCCACCTTCTATATCTAGAGAGGTTTAAGGAGTGCACAAAGATCTCTACTTTTATATAGCATGCAGCCACAGTTAGTTTATCCATTCCCTACTGTTAAAATAGTCATGGAGGAAACATGTAGAATTATTTCTTTTAATTTCAGTTACTTTTGAAGTGTGGGATTAATGAAAAGAAGTGAAGAATTTAACATTTTACTATATGTGGTGTTTGAATTTTTCATATAAGATTATATTAATGTACTTTTTATGGAATAAATTTAAAAACTCAAAAAAAGTTCCTGAAGATTAGTATAATAGAATCAATGATTTACATTGATTCTACAGACTTACTTTTATAGTTGAAAGTAAAGAATTTAATTTTTACCTGCATAATTAACATACATTTAAAAATATTTTAGTATATTTTTAGTGTTTGAACTGTTTCACATAAGTGTACTGAAATATTAAGGATTAACTGTATTTGAGAGTATATATTAGACCGTTTTGTGATGGTGATAAAGGTCAACACCGTACTGCCCTACTCTATTGTAGGTATTCATTAACCAGACATTATTGACAAAGTGGTCAAATTGTCTAGTAGAATTATAGATGTCCTTTTGTGTGGTCCATAGTAGAGGTAACACTACGTTTTTTAGAAGCCAATTCTTTGTGTAACCTCTGTTCTTCTTTCTGTTTTGGTAATCCTTTGAGTTGGTACACATTCTCCATAGGGATATGTGTCTAATTCTTGATCTTTCAGGTTTTAAACTCAAAAGTCTGTTCTATACAATGTGTGTTCTGTTTGCTTTGCTTTGTTGGCAGGAGACATACACTGAGATAGCTGGAATGCAAAGGTTTGGGGCTTTTTACATGGATTACCTGTATACAATGGAGAACACCAGTGGCAAAGGTACTGGTTTCTTTCCTTTATATTTGCTTTTCCTTGAACAACAGAAACAAAGACTTCTTCAGAAACAATTGGTCCTTGACTGATTGTACTCTGTTACATCAGAGTTACCTTCTGTTACTTTGTGGAGTGGTTTAATTTTAATGTCATGTTAGAATTTTCTTAGATTCTTAACATTTTTAGTCCTTTCTTTGTGCAGCTGATTGAAAAGATTTTTATATAATCAACTAGAATTAGTTCTAATATGTACCAAATATTAAAAATTTTGATACATCAAATTTCATATTAAGTTGTCAAAGAGCATAAACATTTCCTTTTCTGTATTAAATATATTTTGAAGGTTATATAGATCTTTTTATTAAAAAAAGAGTTTGTTGTTTCAAACAGAAAAGTAGAAATATATTCTTCTAGAAACTACGGACAGTCTTTTATTATTTTATTATGTGTTTCATTTTAGTAATCAAATGATTTCAGAAATTTAACTATACTATGTTGTGCTTATCATTCCAGCCTTTTTCATATTGAAAACTTAGTCAATATAGGGTCACCATTTTTTGGTTAATTTTTCATATTTCAATAAATGATTTCCTTGTTTCAGGTGATGAGTTAGATATTGTGAATGCAAAGAAGACCAAAGCATTTCTCAAGAAACCAATAGGTAGTGTTCATGCACTTAAATAAGTGATTCTAATATAGCATGTTAAGGACAGTAATGTAAACAGACAGCTAAAAGAGGTCCAGGTGAGAAGGGGACTACCTTTGTCTGTGGGGTTGAAGACTTCACAGAGGAGTTGATGTTGAAGGATCGTTAAGTTTGTTAGATGAAAACAGAAGGAAAGAACTGTAATTTTCTACTTCCTGCTTTCAAAATGGATTTCTAAATGTTGGTGTTCTCATTGGTCAAACCTGGATTCACTTCTTTCCCTAAAATCTTCCTGAAGTAATCTTATTCTTTTTCATGGATTTGAGTACCTTCTAATATGTTATTGGTGTCCATATTTGTATTTTTAGTCCAAACTTATTCTTTCAGATTTAGAATTAAATATATCCAGTGCACACTTGACATTTTTACTTCTGTGTCTCACAGATATCTCAAAACTGAATATGTTGAAATTGAATTATTAAAACCCTCATGACTACCCACTACTTCTCCCCTATTTTCAGTGTTCTCTTACTGGAAAATTTTTCTACTGTCTTCTAATTGCACAAGCTGGAAATCTGGGAATCTTGACACACTTCTCTCCTGGCATCCAACCCATCAGTGCATTTTGTCAAATTTTATCTCTAGAATCTATCTAGAATCTGTCTTTTCTTAAGCTTCACCATTAATGCTCTCATCCAATCTGTTATCATCTAGATTCTAATAGCTTTTTTACTGGCTTTCTCCTTCCACTCTTGCCCTCCTATAATCTATACTGCAATCAGACTGGCTTAATTCTGTGCTTAAAATCTTCACTGCCTTCGCATTGCTTTATTTAAAAATAAAATTCAAATAGTTGATCAGATTTTGCTGTTGAGTTACTTGGTAGATAATGATAACCACCAAGGAAGATAGAGACACAAAAGGAAGATTTCCGGAGGAAAAGATGTGGTGTTTTTTTTTTTTTTTAACATCTTTATTGGAGTACAGTTGCTTAACAATGGTGTCTTAGTTTCTGCTTTATAACAAACTGAATCAGTTATACATATACATATGTTCCCATATCTCTTCCCTCTTGCGTCTCCCTCCCTCCCAGCCTCCCTATCCCACCCCTCTAGGTGGTCACAAAGCACCGAGCTGATCTCCCTGTGCTATGTGGCTGCTTTGCACTGGCTATCTATTTTACGTTTGGTATTGTATATATGTCCATGCCACTCCCTCACTTTATCACAGCTTACCCTTACCCCTCCCTATATCCTCAAGTCCATTCTCTAGTAGGTCTGTGTCTTTATTCCCATCTTACCACTAGGTTCTTCATGACAGTTTTTTTCTTAGATTCCATATATATGTGTTAGCATACAGTATTTGTCTTTCTCTGTCTGACTTACTTCACTCTGTATGACACACTCTAGGTACATTCACCTCACTACAAATAACTCAATTTCGTTTCTTTTTATGACAGAGTAATACTCCATTGTATATATGTGCCACATCTTCTTTATCCATTCATCCGATGATGGACACTTAGGTTGCTTCCATCTCCTGGCTATTGTAAATAGAGCTGCAATGAACATTTTGGTACATGACTCTTTGAATTATGGTTTTCTCAGGGCATATGCCCAGTAGTGGGATTGCTGGGTCATATGGTAGTTCCTATTCATAGTTTTTTAAGGAACCTCCATACTGTTCTCCATAGTAGCTGTACCAATTCACATTCCCACCAGCAGTGCAAGAGTGTTCCCTTTTCTCCACACCCTCTCCAGCATTTATTGTTTCTAGATTTTTTTTTTTTTTTTTTTTTGCGGTACGTGGGTCTCTCACTGTTGTGGCCTCTCCTGTTGCGGAACACAGGCTCTGGACGCGCAGGCTCAGCGGCCATGGCTCACGGGCCCAACCGCTCCGCGGCATGTGGGATCTTCCCAGACTGGGGCATGAACCTGTGTCCCCTGCATCAGCAGGTGGACTCTCAACTACTGCGCCACCAGGGAAGCCCATGTTTCTAGATTTTTTGATGATGGCCATTCTGACCGGTGTGAGATGATATCTCATTGTAGTTTTTTTTTTTTTTGTGGTACGTGGGCCTCTCCCGTTGCGGAGCACAGGCTACGGACGCGCAGGCCCAGTGGCCGTGGCTCACGGGCCCAACCACTCTGTGGCATGCGGGATCCTCCCAGACCGGGGCACAAACCCATGTCCCCTGCATCGGCAGGCGGACTCCCAACCACTGCGCCACCAAGGAAGCCCTCATTGTAGTTTTGATTTGCATTTCTCTAATGATTAATGATGTTGAGCATTCTTTCATGTGTTTGTTGGCAATCTGTATATCTTCTTTGGAGAAATGTCTATTTAGGTCTTCTGCCCATTTTTGGATTGGACTGTTTGTTTTTTTGTTATTGAACTGCATGAGCTGCTTGTAAATTTTGGAGATTAATCCTTTGTCAGTTGCTTCATTTGCAAATATTTTCTCCCATTCTGAGGGTTGTCTTTTGGTCTTGTTTATGGTTTCCTTTGCTGTGCAAAAGCTTTGAAGTTTCATTAGGTCCCATTTGTTTATTTTTGTTTTTATCTCCATTTCTCTAGGAGGTGGGTCAAAAAGGATCTTGCTGTGATTTATGTCATAGAGTGTTCTGCCTTTGTTTTCCTCTAAGAGTTTGATAGTTTCTGGCCTTACATTTAGGTCTTTAATCCATTTTGAGCTTATTTTTGTGTATGGTGTTAGGGAGTGTTCTAATCTCATACTTTTACATGTACCTGTCCAGTTTTCCCAGCACCAATATTGAAGAGGCTGTCCTTTCTCCACTGTACATTCCTGCCTCCTTTATCAAAGATAAGGTGACCATATGTGCGTGGGTTTATCTCTGGGCTTTCTATCCTGTTCCATTGATATATCTTTCTGTTTTTGTGCCGGTACCATACTGTCTTGATTACTGTAGCTTTGTAGTATACTCTGAAGTCAGGGAGCCTGATTCTTCCAGCTCCGTTTTTCGTTCTTAAGATTGCTTTGGCTATTCGGGGTCTTCTGTGTTTCCATACAAATTGTGAAGTTTTTTGTTTTAGTTCTGTGAAAAATGCCAGTGGTAGTTTGATAGGAATTGCATTGAATCTGTAGATTGCTTTGGGTAGTAGAGTCATTTTCACAATGTTGATTCTTCCAATCCAAGAACATGGTATATCTCTCCATCTGTTTGTATCATCTTTAATTTCTTTCATCAGTGACTTATAGTTTTCTGCATACAGGTCTTTTGTCTCCTTAGGTAGGTTTATTCCTAGATGTTTTATTCTTTCTGTTGCAATGGTAAATGGGAGAGTTTTCTTAATTTCACTTTCAGATTTTTCATCATTAGTGTATAGGAATGCCAGAGATTTCTGTGCATTAATTTTGTATCCTGTTACTTTACCAAATTCATTGATTAGCTCTAGTAGTTTTCTGGTAGCATCTTTAGGATTCTCTATGTGTAGTACCATGTCATCTGCAAACAGTGACAGCTTTACTTCTTTTCCGATTTGGATTCCTTTTATTTCCTTTTCTTCTCTGACTGCTGTGGCTAAAACTTCCAAAACTATGTTGAATAAGAGTGGTGAGAGTGGGCAACCTTGTCTTGTTCCTGATCTTAGTGGAAATGATTTCAATTTTTCACCATTGAGGACGATGTTGGCTGTGGGTTTGTCATACATGGCCTTTATTATGTTGAGGAAAGTTCACTCTATGCCTACTTTCTGCAGGGTTTTTATCATAAATGGGTGTTGAATTTTGTCGAAAGCTTTCTCTGCATCTATTGAGATGATCATATGGTTTTTCTCATTCAATTTGTTAATATGGTGTATCACGTTGATTGATTTGCGTATATTGAAGCATCCTTGCGTTCCTGGAATAAACCCCACTTGATCATGGTGTATGATCCTTTTAATGTGCTGTTGGATTCTGTTTGCTAGTATTTGTTGAGGATTTTTGCATCTATGTTCATCAGTGATATTGGCCTGTAGTTTTCTTTCTTTGTGACATCCTTGTCTGGTTTTGGTATCAGGGTGATGGTGGCCTCATAGAATGAGTTTGGGAGTGTTCCTCCCTCTGCTATATTTTGGAAGGGTTTGAGAAGGATAGGTGTTAGCTCTTCTCTACATGTTTGATAGAATTCGCCTGTGAAGCCATCTGGTCCTGGGCTTTTGTTTGTTGGAAGATTTTTAATCACAGTTTCAATTTCATTGCTTGTGATTGGTCTTTTCATATTTTCTATTTCTTCCTCATTCAGTCTTGACAGGTTGTGCATTTCTAAGAATTTGTCCATTTCTTCCAGGTTGTCCATTTTATTGGCATAGAGTTGCTTGTAGTAATCTCTCATGATCTTTTGTATTTCTGCAGTGTCAGTTGTTACTTCTCCTTTTTCATTTCTAATTCTATTGATTTGAGTCTTCTCCGTTTCTTTCTTAATGAGTCTGGCTAATGGTTTATTAATTTTGTTTATCTTCTCAAAGAACCAGCTTTTAGTTTTATTGATCTTTGCTATCGTTTCCTTCATTTCTTTTTCATTTATCTCTGATCTGATTTTTATGATTTCATTCCTTCTGCTAACTTGGGGGTGTTTTTGTTCTTCTTTCTCTAATTGATTTAGGTGCAAGGTTAGGTTGTTTATTCAAGATGTTTCCTGTTTCTTAAGGTAGGATTTATTGCTATAAACTTCCCTCTTAGAACTGCTTTTGCTGCATCCCATAGGTTTTGGGTCATTGTGTCTGCATTGTCATTTGTTTCTAGCTATTTTTTGATTTCCTCTTTGATTTCTTCAGTGATCACTTCGTTATTAAGTAGTGTATTGTTTAGGCTCCATGTGCTTGTATTTTTTACAGATCTTTTCCTGTAATTGATACCTAGTCTCATAGTGTTGTGGTCGGAAAAGATACTTGATACGATTTCAGTTATCTTAAGTTTACCAAGGCTTGATTTGTGACCCAAGATATGATCTATCCTGGAGAATGTTCCATGAGCACTTGAGAAAAATGTGTATTCTGTTGTTTTTGGGTGGAATGTCCTATAAATATCAATTAAGTCCATCTTCTTTAATGTGTCATTTGAAGCTTGTGTTTCCTTATTTATTTTCATTTTGTATGATCTGTCCATTGGTGAAACTGGGGTGTTAAAGTCCCCTACTATGAATGTGTTACTGTTGATTTCCCCTTTTATGGCTGTTAGTATTTGCCTTATGTATTGAGGTGCTCCTATGTTGGGTGCATAAATATTTACAATTGTTATATCTTCTTCTTGGATCGATCCCTTGATCATTATGTAGTGTCCTTCTTTGTCTCTTCTAATAGTCTTTGTTTTAAAGTCTATTTTGTCTGATACGAGAAATGTTACTCCAGCTTTCTTTTCGTTCCATTTACATGGAATATCTTTCTCCATCCCCTCACTTTCAGTCTGTATGTGTCCCTAGGTCTGAGGTTGGTCTCTTGTCGACAGCATATATATGGGTCTTGTTTTTGTATCCATTCAGCCAGTCTGTGTCTTTTGGTGGGAGCATTTAATCCATTTACATTTAAGGTAATTATCAATATGTATGTTCCTATTCCCGTTTTCTTAATTGTTTTGGGTTTGTTATTGTAGGTCTTTTCCTTATCTTGTGTTTCCTGCCTAGAGAAGTTCCTTTAGCAGTTGTTGTAGAGCTGGTTTGGTGGTGCTGAACGCTCTCAGCTTTCGCTTGTCTGTAAAGGTTTTAATTTCTCTGTCAAATCTGAATGAGATCCTCGCTGGGTAGAGTAATCTTGGTTGCAGGTTTTTCTCCTTCATGACTTTAAATATGTCCTGCCAGTCCCTTCTGGCTTGCGGAGTTTCTGCTGAAAGATCAGCTGTTAATCTTATTGGGATTCCCTTGTGTGTTATTTGTTGTTTTTCCCTTGCTGCTTTTAATATGTTTTCTTTGTATTTAATTTTTGACAGTTTGATTAATATGTGTTGGCATGTTTCTCCTTGGATTTATCCTGTATGGGACTCTCTGTGCTTCCTGGATTTGGTTAACTATTTCCTTTCCAATATTAGGGAAGTTTTCAACTATAATCTCTTCAAATATTTTCTCAGTCCCTTTCTTTTTCTTTTCTTCTTCTGGGACCCGTATAATTCGAATGTTGGTGCGTTTATTGTTGTCCCAGAGGTCTCTGAGACTCTCCTCGGTTCTTTTCATTTTTTATTCTGCTCTGCAGTAGTTATTCCTACTATTTTATCTTCCAGGTCACTTATCCGTTCTTCTGCCTCAGTTATTCTGCTATTGATCCCATCTACAGTATTTTTCATTTCATTTGTTGTGTTGGTTATCATTGCTTGTTTCCTCTTTAGTTCTTCTAGGTCCTTGTTAAATGTTTCTTGCATTTTGTCTATTCTATTTCCATGATTTTGGATCATCTTTACTATCGTTATTCTGAATTCTTTTTCAGGTAGACTGCCAATTTCCTCTTCATTTGTTAGGTCTGATGGATTTTCATCTTGCTCCTTCATCTGTTGTGTGTTTTTGTTTCTTCTCATTTTGCTTATGTTACTGTGTTTGGGGTCTCCTTTTAGCAGGCCGCAGGTTCGTAGTTCCCGTTGTTTTTGGTGTCTGTCCCCAGTCGCTAAAGTTGGCTCAGTGGGTTGTGTAGGCTTCCTGGTAGTGGGGACTAGTGCCTGTGTTCTGGTGGATGAGGCTGGATTTTGTCTTTCTGATAGGCAGGTCCATGTCTGGTGGTGTGTTTTGGGGTGTCTGTGGCCTTATGATTTTAGGCAGCCTCTTTGCTAATGGGTGGGATTGTGTTCCTGTCTTGCTAGTTGTTTGGCATAGGGTGTCCAGCACTGTAGCTTGCTGGTCGTTGAGTGAAGCTGGGTGCTGGTGTTGAGATGGAAATCTCTGGGAGATTTTCGCCATTTGAATATTATGTGGAGGTGGGAGGTCTCTTGTGGACCAGTGTCGTGAAGTTGGCTCTCCCACCTCAGAGGCACAGCACTGACTCCTGGCTGCAGCACCAAGAGCCTTTCAACCACACGGCTCAGAATAAGAGGGAGAAAAAGTAGAAAGAAAGAAAGAGGATAAAGTAAAATAAAATAAAGTTAGATAAAATAAAATAAAGTTATTAAAATAAAAAATAATAAGAAATATTTTTTTAAAAGTAAAAAACAAAACAAAACAAAAAAACGGACGGACAGAACCCTAGGACAAATGGTGAAAGCAAAGCTATACAGACAAAATCTCACACAGAAGCATACTCATATACACTCACAAAAAGAAGAAAAGGGGAAAAAATAATATTTCTTGCTCCCAAAGTCCACCTCCTCAATTTGGGATGATTTGTTGTCTATTCAGGTATTCCAGAATTTCAGGGTACATCAAATTGATTGTGGAGATTTAATCTGCTGGTCCTGAGGCCGCTGGGAGAGATTGCCCTTTCTCTTGTTTGTTCGCACAGCTCCAGGGGTTCAGCTTTGGATCTGGCCCCGCCTCTGCGTGTAGGTTGCCGGAGGGCGTCTGTTCTCGCTCAGACAGGACTGGGTTAAAGGAGCCGCTGTTTCGGGGGCTCTGGCTCACTCAGGCCACGGGGAGGGAGGGGCATGGGGTGCAGGGCGAAGCCTGCGGCGGCAGAGGCCGCCGTGATGTTGCAGCAGCCTGAGGCACTCTGTGCGTTCTCCTGGGGAAGTTGTCCCTGGATCCTGGGACCCTGGCTGTGGCCGGCTGCACGGGCTCCCGGGAGGGGAGGTGTGGATAATGCCCTGTGCTCGCACACAGGCTTCTTGGTGGCGGCAGCAGCAGCCTTAGCGTCTCATACCCATCTCTGGAGTCTGCGCTGTTATCCGTGGCTTGCACCGGTCTCCGGAGCTCCTTTAAGTAGCGCTTTTAATCCCCTCTCCTTGCGCACCAAGAAACAAAGAGGGAAGAAAAAGTGTTTTGACTCTTTGGCAGGTCCAGACTTTTCCTCGGACTCCCTCCCGGCTAGCCGTGGTGCACTACCCCCTTCAGGCTGTGTTCACGCCGCCAGCCCCAGTCCTCTCCCTGCGCTCTGACCGAAGCCCAAGCCTCAGCTCCCAGTCCCGCCCGCCGTGGTGGGTGAGCAGACAAGCCTCTCGGGCTGGTGAGTGCTGGTCGGCACCGATCCTCTGTGCGGGCATCTCTTGTCTTTGCCCTCCGCATCCCTGTGGCTGCACTCTCCTCCGTGGCTCCGAAGCTTCCCCCTCTGCCACCCGCAGTCTCCGCTCATGAAGGGGTTTCTAGTGTGTGGAAACCTTTCCTCCTTCACAGCTCCCTCCCACCGGTGCAGGTCCCGTCCCTATTCTTTTGTCTCTGTTTTTTCTTTTGCCCTACCCAGGTACGCGGGGAGTTTCTTGCCTTTTGGGAGGTCTGAGGTCTTCTGCCAGCGTTCAGTGGGTGTTCTGTAGGAGTTGTTCCATGTGTAGATGTATGTCTCATGTGTCTGTGGGGAGGAAGGTGATCTCTGCATCTTAGTCTTCCGCCATCTTCCCCCTCAACTCACAAAAGATGTGTTGTGAGGTACCCGTGGACATTGGTAGAGATGCTCAGGAGTCAATTATATGTATTAGATTTCCTCCACTACAGCATTCGTATGAAACCTTTGGTAATCTGAAATGGTGTAAAGTGAAGAAGCTGTTACCTTAGGACAGATCTTGTTAACTGATGTGCAAAATAAATTGAGAAAAGCGCGTATGCTCAAAGACACAGTTCAAAGCTGTGGTGGCTTGATATTGAGATTCTGAGTATAGTTCCTGGGGAAGGAGTTTGCTGGTGCCACTCTAGACGCTAGTGGTGTGCGCTGCCTCTGTAATGTTTCACTGCAAAACAAGTGGTGAATGCTGTTTTCACCTTTTTGTTGTAAAAGTGAATATTCTCTTCACATTTATTTTGGTTAGGGAAACAGACCTTTTGTAAAAGTGAAATGGCCTAAAGCTAACTTTTGAAAAGCAAGGGATACCTGCATATGAAAGTACAATTCAGAAGTCTGTGTTCTAAGGACTTTGCAAATTTTTATTGTGTTGTAGTTGTCAAATGTAAGCTGGTAGGTTTCCTCTTGTTTAGTATGATGTCTTACACATGAGCTGTGAATTTGGTATTTTGTGAGGTGGAGTACAAAGTAGTCTGCCTATCAGGTAAAGGAAACCCCTCACTGAAAATTTTATTTGTATATATTTGTTTCTGAAGTTTTTAAAAGATTGAAACATGATTTATATTTGCTAGGGTGCTTATATATTTTCTGCCTTAGAAGCTGGTAGTTTTCTACTCTTTGAATTTTTCACATATTCCATTCCTGTGAATATTGTGCATTTTTGTACAGATATCTTAGTCTTTAACTTTTTTTAACCAAAATGTTAGATCATAACATACAAACAGAAAAGTTCTATACATTTACGTACAGAATAGCAAAGAAATAGAAACACCTGTGTATTCCTCACACAAGCCAAGAAACAGGACAGTGTCAACATTGCTGGTCTCCTGTGTGTTCCTTTTCCATCACAGTCTTTTCCCTCCCTCATTGGAAGAAACTGCTCTTCTTAGGCTTGTGGTAATCATTTTCTTGCTTTTGGTTTACTGCTTACACAGATACTTTCTCAGCTGTGCAAGCAGATAATTTTTTTGAGTAAATAATAAGATTCCACAGTTAATTTAACTTGTGAATGTCACATGTTCATTAAAAATGTGTTCATTCATTCACCCAGTAATCTGTTTGCTTGTTCTTTGCCTGCTTTTTGGTAGCTGCTTTTATATGTGTGTTTCTCATTGTGAATCTATATTCACTGATAATATAGTGATGGTGATAATGGCTAATATTTATTGAATGGTTTTAAATGTAAGGCACTCTTCTGAGTGTTTTACATGTAGCAGCTAACTTAATCTTCATAATAACCCTATAAGTCAATAACAATATCCTCATTTTCCATATGACGGAACAGCCAGTCCTATACAGGTTTTGTAACTTGGCCAAGATCACACACCTATTATGTGGAATTTGAACCCAGCTAGTTTAAACTCTACAGCTTGCATTGATAACTACCGTGTTCAGATTTTCTTCTTTCTTGGATTACTTGAAACAAGAAATTTGTGGAATTTTCAGTATTTATAAACCTAAGAAAAGTATTTTGAATTCTTAAAAGAGGTTAATTTTGAATTCTTCCAAGAAATATTTTATTTAAAATTCTTGGTTTGTTGTGATGACATTTATTTGTTTCTGTAGTCCAAGTTATCAAAAAGTGCCCTAAATTTTATCTTAGGTATCTAAATGCATATTAAACTAATAATTTTACAAAGTTTGTAGTGGATTCTGAAATTTGGAAAGCAGATTTGATTGGTGTGCTTTAAGTAAGTTCATGATAGTATTGACTTAATGTAAAAAACTAGTAAATGCAGTGAGAAAAAGAGCTTGTATTATTTATTTTTGTTGTGATAAATGATGTCGTAGTACTTTACTCACATTATAAAATGACATATAAATAAAAATTCGGTTAGTAAGTTTCTTGTGCTGCTGCTTGATATTAATAAGCATTCTGATAATTCATTTCTGTTTTGCTACTTGAAAGCACTCACTGTTTTAGAAACTAAATTATTTCTTATTAATATAACTTTAAATATTATTGTTGTAACTTTTAGTCTTTTTTATTTAAGAAGTTATTGCAAATGTTTTTATGGATCTAAAGTAGATAGCTGAAAACAACAGGAATATTTTAGAGACATAGAGATAAAATTGAAACTATTTAGTTATTGGATTGAGGAAAAGGATGAGAGACAGGCATCATGGTTCATTACCCTTTTGAATCCAGATGTCTTGGGAGAGTGTTGGTGTTAATTTAGGGGAATGTTGGAGTAGAAGCATCTGTGTTTCCTAAATTATTCTATTTAAGGATTAATTTTCTAGTTCCTGGGTTAGTGCTACTTTTTTTCTTTAAAGGATGGGTTTTATACAGAGACTCAGACTCATAAGGTATAAGTTAAATACAAGCAAACTTTAATGAGAACCATTGGGGAAAGAAAGTAGGTGAATTTCTAGTAAAAGAAGACATGTAGGCATATATAGTTCTCACGAATGAAAGTAGAGTTCCTTGTGCACTGGCACAGATGGTTGGTGGAGTTGTTTTTGTAGCTTGCAGATTCCTCTTCACATAGGGAGAAGAATCATTTTCTATTAATAGGTATAAAGGTATGGGCAGATGTAGGCAGTACAGGTTCTTTTACCTCTGGCTCTCCTGGAGAGACTGGCAAGTCCTTCATTTTAATTAGGCTAACTTGATATTGTCTTGACTCTTAATAAGAATAGGCAAACATTCAGGGGTCTGGAGTGACCAAACTTATTGAGGGTGAGCACAAGTAAATACCTTGCTGAAAAGATGTAGCTAAAAGCCAGTCACAGTTTTACATTTTAGATAAGCTACTGGCATTATATTCAAGTTGCATTATCTGAAAAAAAGAATAGAAGCCTCTAGACTTCTATTGTTTTAGAGACAATCTGATGTCTAAAAGAAGGGTCTTCTTGTAAATTGACATTTTTTAAAGAAGCCTAATAGCCTCTATAGGACTCAAAGCAGGATATTTTCCTTGTCTTTGAATATTTTGATTTGCAACCAGAGTCCTTCTGGTTATCTTCAGGCTACCTCATCCTAACGGGTAACTCTAGAAATGTCTGGTTTAGCTATGGAAAGTAGCATTTTTTATGTTAATGGTATGTTATTTATACCTAATTTATAATGTGACTCTTATTTATGTATATCATAAAATATGTTTAAGATTAACTTTGTATGTTTTATTTGTGACGTTTAAGTCTGTGTGTAGTCATCTTGTTAAGAATATATGAGGACTTCCCTGGTGGCGCAGTGGTTAAGAATCTGCCTGCCAATGCAGGGGACACAGGTTCGAGCCCTGGTCTGGGAAGATCCCACATGCCACAGAGCAACTAAGCCCATGCGCCACAACTGAGCCTGTGCTCTAGAGCCCGCGAGCCACAACTGCTGAGCCTGCGTGCCAGAACTACTGAAGGCTGTGCGCCTAGAACCCATATTCCACAACAAGAGAATCAACCGCAATGAGAAGCCCGCGCACTGCAACGAGGAGTAGCCCCCGCTCACTGCAACTAGAGAAAGCCTGCGTGCAGCACAGAAGACCCAACGCAGCCAAAAATAAATAAATAAATTAAAAAAAATTTTTTTAAAAAAGAATATATGAATAATAAATTTAATTATTTTTTTCGTCTCTGCTACTGTGACTAGAGATTGAACTGGACTCCTTTGTTTGAAATGAAGGATATGTATTTTTGAAAAAGTTACTAAAAGGTGTAGATACAGAATTTTTGTTTAACTGGGCCTTCCTAGATTCTAAAGGTAGTAAATGCTGGAAAGGTTTACTTCCCTATTTTTTTTTGAATAAACATAAGACTTAAGTAAAATTTACTGTATGTTATCACTTAAAATGGTGAATTTGTATATTAAAATCAAATCTCAAAGGTGTGGACAGGTTAGATAAGGAGAAATACCTGTAGGTAGTGCTAAGATTTTCTTTAGAAGACATCCTTCGTTCCTCGTGGACATATGGGCAGATAAGGGATTGGGGAAATTGGATTCCACCCTGTGGAGCATGGCCATAATGATTTTATTCTGGAAAAAGTTCAAAGCGAGTAATACCTATTGTTTACTTCCATGGTCATTAGAAAACTCTCGAGGCACCTTTGAACATGTAGCTTTAAGCAATCAATTTTTCCGTGTAACTTCAAAGATAAAATAGTAAAATGCAACTTCTTCGAGAGTCTGCTTTCCCAGTCAACCTAATAGTATTGTGTATAGAATTATTAGGTATAGGCCAATTACGTTTTAGAGAATAATATTTAAGAATGACCATTTCAATTTATAGCACATCTTATAACATTAAATAGATAACAGGAATCAATTGTTTTTCAAATCAACTGTTTTTTGTTGATAATACCTTCTCATCTACATAAAGAAAAATATAGATCAGCAGGGTTCTGTGTATCCAGTTGATGTAGAATTGGTTTTAAGGCATTAAGCTCTAAGCTAAAAAGATAAGAGAAATATTAAAATATATATTTGGTATATCTGATTGATGCTTACCTATTAATATAATTTTGGCTTCTTGTAGGTTCTGCAAATCAACAAGACTTTTCTTCAGGGAAAAGTGAAGATTTGGGAACACTTCAGGAAAAGTCTACCAAAAGCCTTGTTATAGGTCCTCTTGATTTTCGCTTGGATAGCAGTGCAGTACATAGAATTTTAAAAATGATTGTTTGTGCCTTGGAACATGAATACGAACCATATAGTAGACTAAAACCAGGTTTGTTTTTGGCTTAATTTTGAATCTCTTGCCAGTTGATCTGAATGACTGTATAATCCAATTTGTTGTATTTTGCTAACTTAACGTTTTTAGTATGTTTTGCCTATCTGATTTTCATATATTTACTTGTTAATTTAAAGAGTAAACTTACATGTGGAAGTTATAGGAGAGGTTGGTATTCCAAAACTATTTGCATAAGTATGTGCTTTTTTTGCCAGCATTTGTCAGTATTTTATTTTATTTTATTTTTTTAACATCTTTATTGGAGTATAATTGCTTTACAATGGTGTGTTAGTTTCTGCTTTATAACAAAGTGAATCAGTTATACATATACATATGTTCCCATATCTCTTCCCTTTAGTGTTTCCCTCCCTCCCACCCTCCCTATCCCACCACTCCAGGTGGTCACAAAGCACTGAGCTGATCTCCCTGTGCTATGCGGCTGCTTCCCACTAGCTACCTACCTTACGTTTGGTAGTGTATATATGTCCATGCCTCTCTCTTGCTTTGTCACACCTTACCCTTCCCCCTCCTCATATCCTCAAGTCCATTCTCTAGTAGGTCTAGTAGGACACAGTCTTTATTCCTGTCTTACCCCTAGGTTCTTCATGACAGTTTTTTTTTTTCCTTAAATTCCATATATATGTGTTAGCATACGGTATTTGTCTCTCTCCTTCTGACTTATTTCACTCTGTATGACAGACTCTAGGTCTGTCCACCTCATTACAAATAGCTCAATTTCGTTTCTTTTTATGGCTCAGTAATATTCCATTGTATATATGTGCCACATCTTCTTTATCCATTCATCCGATGATGGACACTTAGGTTGTTTCCATCTCTGGGCTATTGAAAATAGAGCTGCAATGAACATTTTGGTACATGACTGTTTTTGAATTACGGTTTTCTCAGGGTATATGCCCAGCAGTGAGATTGCTGGGTCATATGGTAGTTCTATTTGTAGTTTTTTAAGGAACCTCCATACTGTTCTCCAGAGTGGCTGTATCAATTTACATTCCAACCAACAGTGCAAGAGGGTTCCCTTTTCTCCACACCCTCTCCAGCATTTATTGTTTCTAGATTTTTTGATGATGGCCATTCTGACTGGTGTGAGATGATATCTCATTGTAGTTTTGATTTGCATTTCTCTAATGATTAGTGATGTTGAGCATTCTTTCATGTGTTTGTTGGCAGTCTGTATATCTTCTTTGGAGAAATGTTTGTTTAGGTCTTCTGCCCATTTTTGAGATAGGGTTGTTTGTTTTTTTGTTATTAAGCTGCATGAGCTGTTTATAAATTTGGGAGATTAATCCTTTGTCAGTTGCTTCATTTTCAAATATTTTCTCCCATTCTGAGGGTTGTCTTTTGGTCTTGTTTATGGTTTCCTTTGCTGTGCAAAAGCTTTGAAGTTTCATTAGGTCCCATTTGTTTATTTTTGTTTTTATTTCCATTTCTCTAGGAGGTGGGTCAAAAAGGATCTTGCTGTGATTTATGTCATAGAGTGTCCTGCCTATGTTTTCCTCTAAGAGTTTGATAGTTTCTGGCCTTACATTTAGGTCTTTAATCCATTTTGAGCTTATTTTTGTGTATGGTGTTAGGGAGTGATCTAATCTCATACTTTTACATGTACCTGTCCAGTTTTCCCAGCACCACTTATTGAAGAGGCTGTCCTTTCTCCACTGTACATTCCTGCCTCCTTTATCAAAGATAAGGTGACCATATGTGTGTAGGTTTATCTCCGGGCTTTCTACCCTGTTCCATTGATCTATCTTTCTGTTTTTGTGCCAATACCATACTGTCTTGATTACTGTAGCTTTGTAGTACAGTCTGAAGTCAGGGAGCCTGATTCCTCCAGCTCCGTTTTTTGTTCTCAAGATTGCTTTAGCTATTCGGGGTCTTTTGTGTTTCCATATAAATTGTGAAGTTTTTTGTTCTACTTCTATGAAAAATGCCAGTGGTAGTTTGATAGGGATTACATTGAATCTGTAGATTGCTTTGGGTAGTAGAGTCATTTTCACAATGTTGATTCTTCCAATCCAAGAACATGGTATATCTCTCCATCTATTTGTATCATCTTTAATTTCTTTCATCAGTGTCTTGTAATTTTTTGCATACAGGTCTTTTGTCTCCTTGGGTAGGTTTATTCCTAGATATTTTATTCTTTTTTTTGCAATGGTAAATGGGAGAATTTTCTTGATTTCAGATTTTTCATCGTTAGTGTATAGGAGTGCCAGAGATTTCTGTGAATTAATTTTGTATCCTGCTACTTTACCAGATTCATTGATTAGCTCTAGTAGTTTTCTGGTAGCATCTTTAGGATTCTCTATGTGTAGTACCATGTCATCTGCAAACAGTGACAGCTTTACTACTTCTTTTCCGATTTGGATTCCTTTTATTTCCTTTTCTTCTCTGACTGCTGTGGCTAAAACTTCCAAAACTATGTTGAATAAGAGTGGTGAGAGTGGGCAACCTTGTCTTGTTCCTGATCTTAGTGGAAATGATTTCAGTTTGAGGACGATGTTGGCTGTGGGTTTGTCATATATGGCCTTTATTATGTTGAGGAAAGTTTCCTCTATGCCTACTTTCTGCAGGGTTTTTATCATAAATGGGTGTTGAATTTTGTCGAAAGCTTTCTCTGCATCTATTGAGATGATCATATGGTTTTTCTCATTCAATTTGTTAATATGGTGTATCACGTTGATTGATTTGCGTATATTGAAGCATCCTTGCGTTCCTGGAATAAACCCCACTTGATCATGGTGTATGATCCTTTTAATGTGCTGTTGGATTCTGTTTGCTAGTATTTTGTTGAGGATTTTTGCATCTATGTTCATCAGTGATATTGGCCTGTAGTTTTCTTTCTTTGTGACATCCTTGTCTGGTTTTGGTATCAGGGTGATGGTGGCCTCATAGAATGAGTTTGGGAGTGTTCCTCCCTCTGCTATATTTTGGAAGGGTTTGAGAAGGATAGGTGTTAGCTCTTCTCTACATGTTTGATAGAATTCGCCTGTGAAGCCATCTGGTCCTGGGCTTTTGTTTGTTGGAAGATTTTTAATCACAGTTTCAATTTCATTGCTTGTGATTGGTCTTTTCATATTTTCTATTTCTTCCTCATTCAGTCTTGACAGGTTGTGCATTTCTAAGAATTTGTCCATTTCTTCCAGGTTGTCCATTTTATTGGCATAGAGTTGCTTGTAGTAATCTCTCATGATCTTTTGTATTTCTGCAGTGTCAGTTTTTACTTCTTTTTCATTTCTAATTCTATTGATTTGAGTCTTCTCCGTTTCTTTCTTAATGAGTCTGGCTAATGGTTTATTAATTTTGTTTATCTTCTCAAAGAACCAGCTTTTAGTTTTATTGATCTTTGCTATTTTTTCCTTCATTTCTTTTTCATTTATCTCTGATCTGATTTTTATGATTTCATTCCTTCTGCTAACTTGGGGGTGTTTTTGTTCTTCTTTCTCTAATTGATTTAGGTGCAAGGTTAGGTTGTTTATTCAAGATGTTTCCTGTTTCTTAAGGTAGGATTTTATTGCTATAAACTTCCCTCTTAGAATTGCTTTTGCTGCATCCTATAGGTTTTGGGTCATCGTGTCTGCATTGTCATTTGTTTCTAGCTATTTTTTGATTTCCTCTTTGATTTCTTCAGTGATCACTTCGTTATTAAGTAGTGTATTGTTTAGCCTCCATGTGTTTGTATTTTTTACAGATGTTTTCCAGTAATTGATACCTAGTCTCATAGCATTGTGGTCAGTAACGATAATTGATACAATTTCAGTTTTCTTAAGTTTACCAAGGCTTGATTTGTGACCCAAGATATGATGTATCCTGGAGAATGTTCCATGAGCACTTGAGAAAAATGTGTATTCTGTTGTTTTTGGATGGAATGTCCTATAAATATCAGTTAAGTCCATCTTGTTTAATGTACCATTTAAAGCTTGTGTTTCCTTATTTATTTTCATTTTGGATAATGTGTCCATTGGTGAAACTGGGGTGTTAAAGTCCCTTACTATGAATGTGTTACTGTCGATTTCCCCTTTTATGGCTGTTAGAATTTGCCTTATGTATTGAGGTGCTCCTATGTTGGGTGCATAAATATTTACAATTGTTATATCTTCTTCTTGGATCGATCCCTTGATCATTATGTAGTGTCCTTCTTTGTCTCTTCCAATAGTCTTTATTTTAAAGTCTATTTTGTCTGATATGAAAATTGCTACTCCAGCTTTCTTTTGGTTTCCATTTGCATGAAATATCTTTTTCCATCCGCTTACTTTCAGTCTGTATGTGTCTCTATGTCTGAAGCGGGTCTCTTGTAGACAGCAAATATATGGGTCTTGTTTCTGTATCTACTCAGCCAATCTGTGTCTTCTGGTGGAAGCATTTTTTCCATTTACATTTAAGGTAATTATCGATATGTATGTTGCTATTCCCATTTTCTTGATTGTTTTGGGTTCGTTATTGTAGGTCTTTTCCTTCTCTTGTGTTTCTTGCCTAGAGAAGTTCCTTTAGCAGTTGTTGTAGAGCTGGTTTGGTGGTGCTGAACTCTCTCAGCTTTTGCTTCTCTGTAAAGGTTTTAATTTCTCTGTCAAATCTGAATGAGATCCTCGCTGGGTAGAGTAATCTTGGTTGCAGGTTTTTCTCCTTCATCACTTTAAATATGTCCTGCCAGTCCCTTCTGGCTTGCAGAGTTTCTGCTGAAAGATCAGCTGTTAACCTTATGGGGATTCCCTTGTGTGTATTTGTTGTGTTTCCCTTGCTGCTTTTAATATGTCTTCTTTGTATTTAATTTTTGACAGTTTGATTAATATGTGTCTTGGCGTATTTCTCCTTGGGTTTATCCTGTATGGGACCCTCTGTGCTTCCTGGACTTGAATAACTATTTCCTTTCCCATATTCGGGAAGTTTTCAACTATAATCTCTTCAAATATTTTCTCAGTCCCTTTCTTTTTCTCTTCTTCTTATGGAACCCCTATAATTCGAATGTCGGTGTGTTTAATGTTGCCCCAGAGGTCTCTGAGACTGTCCTCAGTTCTTTTCATTCTTTTTTCTTTATTCTGCTCTGCAGTAGTTATTTCCACTATTTTATCTTCCAGGTCACTTATCTGTTCTTCTGCCTCTGTTATTCTGCTATTGATCCCATCTACAGTATTTTTCATTTCATTTATTGTGTTGGTTATCATTGCTTGTTTCCTCTTTAGTTCTTTTAGGTCCTTGTTAAACGTTTCTTGCATTTTCTCTATTCTATTTCGATGATTTTGGATCATCTGTACTATCATTATTCTGAATTCTTTTTCAGGTAGAGTGCCTATTTCCTCTTCACTTTTTAGGTCTGGTGGGTTTTTATCTTGCTCCTTCATCTGCTGTGTGTTTTTCTGTTTCTGTTGTCTCATTTTGCTTATCTTACTGTGTTTGGGGTCTCCTTTTTGCAGGCTGCAGGTTCGTAGTTCCCGTTGTTTTTGGTTTCTCTCCCCAGTCGCTAAGGTTGGTTCAGTGGGTTGTGTAGGCTTCCTGATGGAGGGGACTAGAATCTGTGTTCCGGTGGATGAGGCTGGATTTTGTCTTTCTGGTGGGCAGGTCCACGTCTGGTGGTGTGTTTTGGGGTGTCTGTGGCCTTATTATGATTTTAGGCAGCCTCTTTGCTAATGGGTGGGATTGTGTTCCTGTCTTGCTAGTTGTTTGGCATAGGGTGTCCAGCACTGTAGCTTGCTGGTCGTTGAGTGAAGCTGGGTGCTGGTGTTGAGATGGAAATCTCTGGGAGATTTTCGCCATTTGAATATTATGTGGAGGTGGGAGGTCTCTTGTGGACCAGTGTCGTGAAGTTGGCTCTCCCACCTCAGAGGCATAGCACTGACTCCTGGCTGCAGCACCAAGAGCCTTTCATCCACACGGCTCAGAAGAAAAGGGAGAAAAAGTAGAAAGAAAGAATTAGTAGAAGTAGAAAGAAAGCAAGCAAGAAGGAAAGAAAGAAAGAAAGAAAGAAGGAAGGGACGGAGGGAGGGAGGGACGGAGGAAGGAAGGAAGGATGGAACGAAGCAAAAAAAGAAAGAAAGAAGATAAAGTAAAATAAGATAAAATATAGTAAAGTTATTAAAATAAAAAAATAATTATTAAGAGAAAAGAAAAAACGGACGGATAGAACCCTAGGACAATGGTGGAAGCCAAGCTATACACACAAAATCTCACACAGAAGCATACACATACACATACACACTCACAAAAAGAGGAAAAGGGGAATAAATCATAAATCTTGCTCTCAAAGTTCACCTCCTCAATTTGGGATGATTCGTTGTCTAAAGGAGGGAAGGAAGGAAAGAAAGATTGAAAATTAAGATAAAATAAAGTTATTAAAATAAAAAGTAATTATTAAGAAAAAAATTAAAAAAGAAAAGAAAAAAATCGGATGGATAGAACCCTTGGACAAATGGTGGAAGCAAAGCTATACAGACAAAATCTCACACAGAAGCATACTCATACTCACTCACAAAAAGAGGAAAAGGGGAAAAAATCATAAATCTTGCTCTCAAAGTCCACCTCCTCAATTTGGTATGATTCGTGTCTATTCAGGTATCCCACAGATGCAGATACATGAAGTTGATTGTGGAGCTTTAATCTGCTGCTTCTGAGGCTGTTGGGGGAGATTTCCCTTTCTCCTCTTTGTTCTCACAGCTCCCAGGGACTCAGCTTTGGATTTGGCTCTGCCTCTGCGTGTAGGTCGCCGGAGGGCGTCTGTTTTTCACTCAGATAGGACGGGGTTAAAGGAGCCGCTGATTCGGGGGCTCTGGCTCACTCAGGCCGGGGGGAGGGAGGAGTGCGGGGCGGGCCTGTGGCGGCAGAGGCCGGCGTGACGTTGCACCAGCCTGAGGCGCGCCGTGTGTTCTCCCAGGGTAGTTGTCCCTGGATCACGGGACCCTGGGAGTGGCGGGCTGCACAGGCTCCCGGGAGGGGATGTGTGGATAGTGACCTGTGCTCGCACACAGGCTTCTTGGTGGTGGCAGCAGCAGCCTTAGCGTCTCATGCCCGTCTCTGGGATCCGCGCTGTTAGCCGCGGCTTGCGCCCGTCTCTGGAGCTCCTTTAAGCAGCGTTTTTAGTCTAACCCTCTCCTTGCGCACCAGGAAACAAAGAGGGAAGAAAAAGTGTCGTGCCTTTTCGGCAGGTTCAGACTTTTCCCCGGACTCCCTCCTGGCCAACCGTGGCACACTACCCACTTCAGGCTGTGTTCACGCCGCCAACCCCAGTCCTCTCCTGGCGCTCCGACTGAAGCCGGAGCCTCAGTTCCCAGCCCCGCCCACCCCGGCGTGTGAGCAGAAAAGCCTCTCGGGCTGGTGAGTGCCGGTCGGCACCGATCCTCTGTAATCTCTCCGCTTTGCCCCCCGCACCTCTGTTGCTGTGCTCTCCTCCGCGGCTCCGAAGCTTTCCCCCTCAGCCACCTGCACTCTCAGCCCGCGAAGGGGCTTCCTAGTGTGTGGAAACCTTTCCTCCTTCACAGCTCCCTCCCACTGGTGCAGGTCCCGTCCCTATTCTTTTGTCTCTGTTTATTCTTTTTTCTTTTACCCTACCCAGGTACGTGGGGGGGTTTCTTGCCTTTAGGGAGGTCTGACGTCTTCTGCCAGCGTTCAGTAGGTGCTCTGCAGGAGTTGCTCCACGTGTAGATGTATTTCTGGTTTATCTGTGGGTAGGAAGGCGATCTCCGCGTCCTACTCCTCTGCCATCTTCCCGGAAGCCTGTCAGTATTTTATTGTCACCTTTTGATACTCTTTCCCTTGTATACTCCTGAAATATGACCATTTTTCCACTTTAGTGGATTCTAAGGAGGAGACATGAAGAAGATGGGTTTTAAGCATATGCATTTAAAATTCAAGAAAACTTAGGTCCTACTGGTAAAAAAATTTTGTGTGACTGATATTTTCTGCATGGTATAAAGATATGGTTAATACAGTTTCATAAAATACAAATTTCCTTTTCATGCAATGAAGCACTCTAGAGCAGGACATAAGAGTATAATGAGGGAGTATAGAATAATAAAGACCTCAGCCTGTGGCATCAGGCTGAGTTTGACCCCCACTTCTTACTGACCTTAGGAAGTAATCAACATCACTGATTTTTCCATTTCTCTATCTCTGTGAGTTTAATTATTGCGATAGAGTTGGTTAAATTGTCTCCCCAGTATCCATTCTCCTCTTATAGTAATAGAAATTTCTATGGTAGAAATTTTCTTGATAGAAATAGACTTCACTTCCCAAATGCAGTCATATGACTAGGTTCTGGCTACCAGATGGGAGCAATACTTCATGTGAATTTTTGCGACAGGACTTTAAAAGGAAAAGAGTGTGCCTTCCTTTTTTACTTTTCCCCTTCCTTCTTGCTGGAAAGCAATTATAATGGCAGGGCTGGACCTGCTACCTTCAACTCTGAGATGAAAACTGCATGCTGAGGATGACAGAACAATAAGATAGAGAGAGCCTAAGTCTTCAGTAGTGTGGTGGCACCATGGATCCTCTAGACTCAGATTGTTGAGTGAAAGAGAAATAAGCATTGTTTTTGTTGACACTTCTGTTATTTTCTCTTGTCACAGCAAATTTACTATTGTCCTAAATGATACACTTATAGGACCTACTTCCAAAGACTAATGCATGTAAAATCACGTAACATAGTGCTGTAAGTGCTTGATATGTTCATGCATTCATTTCTTGCACCTTGCTTGAATGCCTGCTGCATTGCCAGATACTCTGATAAGTGCTAGGATAGTATGTACAGAATGGCTAGAACAGAAAACTGTGACAGCACCAAATGTTGGGGAGGACGTGAAGAAACTGGATCACTCATTCATTGCTGGTGGGAATATAAAATGTTACAGCCACTCCTAAAAACGTTTTGGCAGTTTTTTATAAAACTTAACATGCAGCTGCCATATAGCCCAGCAACTGCGTTCCTGGGCATTTATCCCAGAGAAATGAGAACTAATGTTCATACAAAAAACAGTATATAATTAATTTTTCTCATGTTAAAACCCAAGCTAGTAGGTACTCCAGGGGACTAGGGTGACTCTCTTTCATGATGTGATCTTAGACCCAGAATTCCTTTTATCTTGTTTTTCCACCATCCTCTGAGGTATACTTTATCTACATGGTCAATGTTGGCTCACCATTACAGTGTCTAATTTTAATCAACAGGAAGGGGGAACAAGAGAAAACAGTAGACATGTAGTTTCACTTAATGACATGGCTCTGTCATCTTATTGACCCAAACTTAGTAACATGTCCCTGCACCCAGCAGCCAGGGAGGCTGGAAAATGTATTCTCTAGACGGAGTCCATATACCTCACTTAAAATTCAGAGTTTTATTGCTAAAAGGAAGAAGAAAAGATTGCAATTAGCAATCTCTTCCACAGTGGAATTACGCCACACACACACACACACACACACACACACACACACACACACACAGACGTTTGTATTAAATGAATTTTTACCTGAAGCAGTTTATCATTTCAGAAATATTTATGATCTCCATAAAGCAACTGCTGCTAACTGACTTTGTACAGGCAGTTCTCTGAGTAGTTAGCAGTTCCCCCCCTCCCTTTTTTTTTTTACTTCGTTATTGAAGTATAAGATACATACTGGAAAGCACACAAAACTAAGGGTATGGTTTTGTGAATTTTGTAAACTTAACCACATCTATGTTGCTAACTGTTCAGGAAATGGAACCTTACCAGAACTCCAGTATTCTCCTTCTTGCCCTCTTTTGGTTATTACTCTGAACCCCGAGGGTAACCACCCTCCTTATTTCTAACATCCTAGATTTAGTTTGGCATATTTTAGAATTCATGTAAATGTAATCACACAGTATATACTCTTTTGCTGTGGCTTTAGCTTACATTATGTTTGTGGGATTCATTCTCATTTCTTTTTAGTATCCCATTTTGTGAATATACCATAACTTATTTATCCATTTTACTGTTGATGAGTATTTGGTTAGTTTCTAGTGTTTGGTTATTATGGTAGTGATGCTACCAACATTCTAGTACATACCTTTTAATTAACCTATATACTAATTTCTGTTGGGAATTTAAGGGTGGAATCACTTAGGTAAAATGATCATATATGTTCACCTTTAGTAAATATCTCCAAACTGTTTTCAATTTGGTTGAATCACTTTACACGCCTACCAGCAGTGTAGGAGAGTTTTAGTTGCCCTTGATCAGGGGGTTAGCAAATTATGACTTATTGTCTCTTTTTGTACAGCTTAACAGTTGATAATGGGTTTTGCATTTTAAATAGTTGGAAAAAATACAAAAAAGATTGATATTTTGTGACACATGAAAACTATATGAAAATTAATTTTCAGTTTTCATAGGTAAAGTTTTATTGGAACATAGTCTTGCTCATTTAGTTATGTGTTGTCTGTGACTGCTTTTGTACTACAGTTGCAGAGTTGAGTAATTGGGGCAAGCTGTATGACCCACAAAGCCTAAAGTATTTTTTTTTTAAATTAATTAATTTTTGGCTGTATTGGGTGTATTGGGTCTTCGTTGCTGTGCGTGGGCTTTCTCTAGTTTTGGCGAGCGGGGGCTACTCTTCATTGTGGTGCACGGGCTTCTCATTGCACTGGATTTTCTTGCGGAGCATAGGCTCTAGGTGCGCGGGCTTCAGTAGTTGTGGCTCGCGGGCTCTAGAGTGCAGGTTCAGTAGTTGTGGCCCATGGGCTTAGTTGCTCCACGGCATGTGGGATCTTCCTGGATCAGGGCTTGAACTCGTGTCCCCTGCATTGGCAGGTGGATTCTTAACCACTGTGTCAGCAGGGAAGTCCCCTAAGGTATTTTCTTTTTTTAAAAATTTTATTTATTTACTTATTTTTGGCTGTGTTGGGTCTTCGTTGCTGTGCATGAGCTTTCTCTAGTTGCAGAGAGCAGGAGGTGCTCTTTGTTGCGGTGTGTGGGCTTCTCATTGCAGTGGCTTCTCTTGTTGTGGAGCACCGGCTTCAGTAGTTGTGGCTCGTGGGCTCTAGAGTGTAGGCTCAGTTGTGGCGCACAGGCTTAGTTGCTCCTTGGCATGTGGGATCTTCCCGGACCAGGGCTCGAACCTGTGTCCCCTGCATTGGCAGGTGGATTCTTAACTGCTGCACCACCAGGGAAGTCCCTCCTAAAGTATTTTCTATATGGCTCTTTATAGAAAAAGTTTGCTGATATGTATTTGCCAACTTTTAGTATTCTTAGTCTTTTTCATTTTAGCTTTTCCAGTGGATGTGTAGTGCTACCACATCGTGACATTATTTGCAGTTATCTGATACCTAACAATGTTAACTTACTTTTGAAATAACTTTTGACCATTTGGATATATTATCTTTTGCTTGTTCAAGGCTTTTTTGCCCATTTTTCCATTGAATTATTGGTTTATTTTTGATTTTTAGGTAGTTTTAAATTTTTAATATGCTGTGCGTACAAGTCCTTTATGCATATACCTATGTCTATTTATGTGTCTGTCTATGGCAAATATTTTCTCCTAGTCTGTGGCTTGAATTTGCATTATCTCAGTGGTGTTTTTATGAAAGGAAGCTGTTATTCTTTTGATGACAGAGATTAAAAATTTCTTTTAAGTATTTAAGAAATATTTTAAAATATAAAACAAATTTTTACATAGCAAAGGCATACATTTCTAGAGTAATTTATTCTTCTTTAAGGCAACATTTTTACAACTGCTTCATTGTTGAAAAAAAGAATTTGACCTTAAAATTTGGAGAACTAATTAATTTTTTCATTAATTAAGAAAATTATTTAAAAATAAATTTTCATTGCATTTTTATTATTTCATTTTAGATATTAAGGGTGAAAGTGAAACAATGCTGAATCCTGAAGAAGTGGCATCTTTGGAGGAATATATTCCTACTCGACATACAAGTATTACTCTCCTCAAATGTACTTTCACAATTTTCATGGCTGAATTCAACTTGCTGGATCATTTGCTACCTGTCATTATGGGAGAAAAGGTATATTTTGTCATTCACTACTTGTTTTCTCATACATGTATATTTATTGGTCCTGTGATATTGTAAGAGGAAGTTGATTAAGTAATAGAATATCAGAATATCTGGCTATATATAATAGTTATCCATGATGAAGTTAAAGCAATGTAACTACGATTATTAATTCTTAGAAAATAATTTATATATATTATATAAATAAATAAATAGATTAAAAAAATAACCTCAAGCTAAGGCTCTATAAATAAATGTTGAAGAGCATTTGCCTTGATGTCAGACCATGTACAAGCTATGACACCTTAGGACACTGCTTTATATCTCTAAGCCTTGTTTTCCTTTTCTGAAAAACAAAAGAAAATTATATTTTTCATGTAGGCTGACAGAGTCAGCCAGTAAAGAAGCAACAAGCCCTGATAGATTCAGATAGTTTATTACTTACATAGACAGCAAAAGCAAATCAGTAATGGTGTTGGCTTGCCTTGTCCCTTTCAGGACAACCCTGAATCTAGAGCGCCAAATGACCTGCAGGACACATGGTAGGGTACCTTGTTGACAAGGATTCAGTTCCACACTGCACCTAAGCAGTTATATAGCCTACCGCTGTACTCTGAGAGAGTGGATGGAAAGCCCCGTGAATGAGGGATGCTGATGAGAAAATTTCCCCATAGCAGTGTTTCTCAAGATGAGAAGTCGACTGAGAAATGGTCTTTTAGCAGTTCTGCACAAGACCGCCTATTTTCCCCTGTTCTGATAATATCATAGGGTGCTCCACCAAGGCTTAGGTCTTGTGTGGTTTAGCCTTGCCTTGTGGGCTCCATGGATTTTAAGATTGTCTGGGTGCTGGCATAGAGCAGTTCCCCCAAAGTACCTAGCTCCTAGAATGATTTTGAATATTCAGTGAGATAATGCATGTAAACCATTTTGCACATGTTAGGAACCCAGTGATTATTACTGTGTTTCTTAATGAGGACTTATTAGTTGCTTAATATTTTAGGTCTGTATACAATGTATTGCTTTCTGAGTCTGCCATATACATATAAGGTATTATCTGTTATCTTTAATTTATTATTTTGGGGGTTATATGTCTTTTAATGGTGACATGATGATGATTATGGAAGTAAAAATTGTCCTAACTTTAAATCGAACTTATGGAAGTATGGCAGAGAATTAAGATATATCAGTTTCATTTTGTGTATTTGCTCTCTATCAGCCACTCATAATTGTTCATTGTATTGCTGGGTAAAGAGATCATCTGGGGAAAATTTCAGTGGAGAAGAATTGAAATATGACAGTATATGCATGAACTTTAACTATGGTTAATAAGTTCAAGAAAGAGACAAAAAAGTGGAAGATTTCAAAAGACCTCAATCCATTAAAAAAAGAACGAAATGAAATTCTGGAGCTGAAAACTGTAACACAAACTAGAAATAAAAGGATGGAAAAAGATACACCATTTAAGTGCTAATCAAAGGAAAGATAGAGTGGCTATTTTAATATCAGAAAATGTAGAGCTTAAGACAAGAGGTATTGATAGAAATAAAGAGTCATTCCATAATGATAAGTGTTAACTCAAAGAGTGAACAGTAGATAATTCTCAGATATGTTGAATGAAAGAAGGCAGACATGAGTATGTACTGTGTGATTCTGTTTAAATGAAGTCGAAGAACAGACAAAAGAATATTGGCCACCCCTGGTGGGGATTTGATATTACCTGAGAAGGGATATAGGAGACCCTTTTAGGGTGCTTGAAATGTGTGGTGGTTACATACATAACAATTTGTTGAACTCTATGTTTAAGATTTTGTGCTTTACTGTATATTATATCTCAATAATCCAAAATAAAGTCCCTTACTAAAGTAATTGCTCAATATGTGATGGTTTAAAAATTATTAATGAGTCAAAAAGGAAGAACTGTATCTTCAACTTATTTTTAGGCACAGTGTTTCTCAATAATGGTACTATTGGCTTTTTGGACTAGGGAAGTATTATGTAGTTTTACCATCTTTAGCCAATGCCTGCTAAATGCCAGTACTGTTCCCTTATTATTATGATAATGAAAGACAGATAAAACAATTAAACTGTTCTTTCCACACCTCTGGATGGAGGGTCATACTGCTCCTCATTGAGAGCTACAAGTATGGGAATAAGTTCAAGGGCTGGAAGGGGTGGCTTGCTAATTGGGTTCATACCCTGGACATGTTGAAATTTATCTCCATTTACTTGGAAGCTTAGAAAGATTCTGTAACGCTGAAAATATGAAGCCTACCTCGAGATTCTTAGGACTTTATGAGCCTTTAGCATGTTTAATATTAGTAGATATGATGTGGATTGGAAATTTTTCTGTCCTGCAAACTTTGCTTATTGTATCTTTCAGATTGTCTTGAGTAGTGCACTTAATCGTTTAGTCATCTAAATGTGTATAAAGGGAAAGAAGATAAAGGCTCTGAAATATCTAGGATTTTTTTGTGTGTGTGAATTATTGAGCTTAAGAAAATACCTTCAGTGTACTGAGGCACGTTGTGACAATATTCTAGTTGACTGAAAAAATAAAAAGCTTTAGCTAAAAGGGCATTGATAATTTCACAGTAAATAGGCATTCTTTGAAATCTGGGATATACCTAAAAATAGGTAGAAGGTGTTTCTATTTGGTTACAGTAAGAGAGTCCCATAGAAAGGCATCATTTCTAGGATGATTTGATATCACTGCATAATGTGTCACTCTGAAGCTTGTATAGAGGGCATTGCACATCAGTCACTTTCTCCTGAAATATAAAGTGAACACTGTTATTTTCTAGAACTCAAGTAATTTCATGAATACTACAAACTTCCAGTCTCTTCGGCCTTTGCCATCCATTCAGATACTGGTGGATAAAATTAATCTGGAACATTCTGTGCCGATGTATGCTGAACATTTGGTGCATGTGGTCAGCAGCCTTACTCAGCCTTCTGATAATCTGCTTCATTATTGCTACGCACATTGCTACCTTAAGGTATGAAAAGTGAATTTTCTTGTGTATTAGTATTTGGTTGGCTTCGGGAGAATTAAATAAATCTTTTTTGTCTTAGAGTTGTAATTTTACAGAATTAGTACCCTGTAAGATGAGATTTAAATAAGATATGATAGGTATATTCATTATTCAGCATAATTAATATAAAAATAAAAGTGTACCTATTTTAAAGATTTCTTCAATTATTTGATGTTAATAGCTTGATATCTGTAAGATAATAGTAATTATAATTTTTGAAGATTGCATATATCATTGATTATAAGCAATGTAAAAGAGCACTAAGGATGTTTTAAAAGATTCATGATTTCTTTGAGGTGAATATTTGTGAGAGACAATGTTTTATAAAGCAAGTTTAATACATTTTTTTTTAGTTATTTTCCTCTTATTGAATTCATGTTAATTTCTTAATGCCAAGGAAAACTTTATTACTTTAAATCAAGTTATGTAAAGTTAATTATTGGAGACTTTGCTCAGCTCTTCCATCTCTTTTTTTTTTTTAATAAATATGTGATACATCCCACCGTAGGTACTTACAAATAGATAAGCTCAGATGTTGAGTAATAAGTGTTTTTGCTAAGCAAATACACATGTATAATCTAAGTAGAGATAGCATGTACCTAATTAAATTCTGTTTTATGGACTAAAGGAAGCTATGTCAAGTTGAAATCAAGAATAAGTACTAAAGTGAGAGAGTGGCATGGACATATATACACTACCAAACGTAAAATAGATAGCTAGTGGGAAGCAGCCGCATAGCACAGGGAGATCAGCTCCGTGCTTTGTGACCACCTAGAGGGGTGGGATAGGGAGGGTGGGAGGGAGGGAGATGCAAGAGGGAAGAGATATGGGGACATATGTGTATGTATAACTGATTCACTTTGTTATAAAGCAGAAAGTGGCACACCATTGTAAAGCAATTATACTCTAATAAAGATGTTAAAAAAAAATAAGTACTAAAAATGCACTAAATTTTATGTAAAGTACTGAAAATTAGAGAACTCCAAAAATAAACTCCTGGCTTTATTGTTTCATGCTTTATAGTTTGATGTTTTGAAGTTCTTAAATATTTGTGTCTTTTTTTTTTTTTTTTTTTTTTCGGTACGCGGGCCTCTCACTGTCGCGGCCTCTCCTGCTGCAGAGCACAGGTTCCGGACGTGCAGGCTCAGCGGCCATGGCCCACAGGTCCAGTCGCTCCTCGGCATGCGGGATCTTCCCGGACTGGGACACGAACCCGTGTCCCCAGCATAGGCAGGAGGACTCCCAACCACTGAGCCACCAGGGAAGCCCAATATTTGTGTCTTTGTAGAGTAAAAAGAAAGCAATTTAAAGATACTAGTTTTAGATCACCTCCAGGCATATTTAAATTTAAGGTGTTAAAATTTGATTGTTTTCAAACCATGTAGAGCGGAAAAACTCATCTTTTTCTAGATGTCCATGCAAAGCCCATTTTTAAGATGATGGAGAAGGAAATTCTACTTCCTTGATGGAGGAGTTGACAGTATTATGTTACAAAGGGGTGTGGACATAGGAAAGTATGATTCTTTGGACATAATTATTATAATGATCTGTAACAAGTGTTTTATGTCATGCGGAGAGTAGCAGAAGGTATTTTTGAAAGTTAGATACATACTTGTGCTTTTTTATTCACTCCCACGATTACTACACCAAGGTGTATGATTTTTTTTTAATATTGGCACAACTTGAATATCAGGTTATATTGTTAAGAATATTTGCCTTGTTTTATCAAAGCAAGTATAATTTTAGGCAGTTCTTTCCAAGGTATTCTACTTTCGTGGGATTCATTCATTTGGTAAATACTGAGTTCTTTCCATACTGCAGACACTCAGCGTTAAAGATGAAACAGGGATGCCCTATCCTCAAGGAAAATGGTCACCTAAGCTATTGGTCACCAATATGGTTGTCATTCATACTGACATAAAAGTTATTGGAATAGTTGTTTACCACTACTATTTGTTAATATGTTAAATGCTCACTTGAATTTCCAGGGAAATGTAAGAGTTACAGTGTAGTCTAGATAAAGTTTTGGTAAGTTTGATTACAGCTGTAATGGATAAGTTAAATGTCCCAGGAAGTCAGGTGTTGGGCATAGTATAATATATGTAGAAAAACTTTTCATTGGTATTAAGAATATTGAATACTCTCGGGGCTTCCCTGGTGGCGCAGTGGTTGAGAGTCCGCCTGCCGATGCAGGGGACACGGGTTCGTGCCCGGGTCCGGGAAGATCCCACCTGCTGCAGAGTGGCTGGGCCTATGAGTCATGGCCGCTGAGCCTGTGCGTCCGGAGCCTGTGCTCTGCAACGGGAGAGGCCACAACAGTGAGAGGCCCGCGTAGAGCAAAAAAAAGAAAAAAAAAGAATATTGAATACTCTAAAAAATAAAGTCTTTAGTCTTGACCACTTGATTACATTAAAAAAAATTTCATTGCATTTCTGGTGCTTCTTCAGTGGCCTAGTACATTTTAAAAAAACTTTCAGGACTTGGTAGAGCGTTTTAGTTTTGTGACTGTTTGGAACTGACGAAAAATACCGATTTGTTTTAAGGTTTATAGCAGTTCATGTTACTTGGCATGATTACTGTAACCTTTGAGGAAGTTTTCAAAGTTTAATTTTCATTATTACAGTGTTGAAATATTACAGTGGAGGATTTAGATGTCTATTTCATGTGTCTTTGGCATTTTAGACTCAAGTAATTTTCAATTAAATACTCAAATAAATGCTTAAGTTTTAATTTTGTGTATGTAAATGTGACTGTATTGACTATTTGACAAAATAGTATATAGTTCCCACTTCATGTAATGAAGTTTATTAATTGAGAGTTGGCATGGAAGAAAATATGCAGGTGAAACTTTCATATGTCTTACCAAGTCCTCTGTATTTAAATGCTAAACCCATTTTTGAATAAGTGTGGCATCAAGTAGCTAAGACATTGAAAGGCACCTAAAGTTTGAAACATATATAAAAAATAAGTTAGTGAAAGCATTATGTAAACTATAGAAAAATATATAAATTTAAGGCCTTTTACTCATAAGGATCAGCTATGGCGGATGCTTCAGAGAGATCAGGAAGGTTATAGTAGAATCAAAACCCTTTGAATTTTTTGGATTTGGGAGTTTTTGACCTCCAGTAAATAGTTTTCCCTGGGGGTTTCAAGGAATTGTGCTTTCACACATGGCTGGTGGATATATAATTGGTATCATTTTGGAGAGTGCTTTTGCAGAATCTAATAAATTTGAAAACACATCTACCTTACACCCATCCATTCCAATTTTCAATATATATACTATGGCAGGGGCCAGCAGACTTTTCTCTGACGGTTCAGATAGTAAGTGTTTTAGGCTTTGTGGGCCAAGAGGGAAAATTTAGGATATTGTGTAGGTACTTAAATAATAGAACAAATTTCCATGAATCTTGAGTTGACAGAATTCAAAATGTAAGATAGGACTCTTTTTTTGTAATACAGTTTTACTAATGAGAAGAAGGAATTCTTTTTCTTGGGATAACATTTCACCTAATTGGGGTTTCAACTTAGTATTCCCTGTCATCAGTTCAGTTATAAATGTACATGTGTAAAAATTATTCTTAGGTTGTAGGTAGTACAAAAACAGACAGTGGTTAGAATTTGACCTGTATACTGTAGTTTGTTGACCCTTGTCCCAGAGAAATTTTTGCATATGCAGATATGTACAGCTAGAGGTCTATAAATACCCACATGGATAGCTCTCTGAGGCATAATTTTTGGTGGGAATGTCAGGAAGCATAATGGTATATATAGTATGATGCCATTTATGTAAATTAAGAAAACAAAATAGTGCTAAAGATTGTTCACAGATATAAAAGGGTTTATAAAAGTATAACAAAAGGGTGGGATACGTTCTGAACTCCTGAAAGTAGATTTGGGCGATCTGGGCATCTAGGCTTGGTGGGGGTGCCAATGAGACTAGCGTGAGGGTCATGGATCAGGTAAACTTTAGTTATGTTGTAAGGTTTTAAATTTTTAAATAATTTTATTGAAATAATTTACATACCATAAATTCACCTTTTTTAAATAATAGAAATTAGTGATTTTTAATATTTTCACAGAGTTAAAGCAACCATCACCACTATCTAATTCCAGAACATTTTCATCACCCCAAAAAGACACCATTAGTATTTACTCTCCATTGACTCCTCCTACCCCCTGTAAACACTAATCTCTTTCTGTCTCTATGTATTTGCCTATTCTGGATATTTCATATAAATGGAATCATACAGCATATGGTTTTTTGTGGCTGGCTCCTTTTGCTTAGCATAATGTTTTTCAAGGTTCATCTATTCTGTAACATGTATCAGTACTTTATTACCTTTTTATGACTGAATAATGCATTGTTTAGATATATACTATATTTTGTTTATCCATTTATCTGGTTGGTGGACATTTGTGTTGATTCCAGTTCTTGGTTATTAAGAATAATATAGCTATGAACATTTCTGTATAGGTTTTTGTATAAACACAGGTTTCATTTCCCTTGGGTATATACCTAGGTGTGGAGCTGCCTGTTCTATGGTAACTGTATCTTTAACATTTTTAGGAACTGCCTAACTTTTTTTTCCAAAGGGATTCTTGCATCGTTTTACTGTCCCACTAGTAGTGAATTAGGGTTCTTATTTCTCCACATCCTCACTGACACTTGTTACTACTGTCTTTTTGATTTTAATCATCTTGGTGGTTGTGAAGAGGTATCTCCTTATGGTTTTGATATATGTTTCCCTAGTGACTAATGATGTTGAGCATTTTTTTTTCATCTGCTTCTTGGCCATTTGTATATCTTCTTTGGAGAATATCTATTCAAATCTTTTGCGCATTTTAAAATGAAGTTATTTTGTCTTTTTATTGTTGAGTTGTAAGCGTTCCTTGTGGATTCTGAAGGATTTTATTTCATTAAAAGTATAGGTGACAACATGACATTCATTTAAAAAATTCTGAGTGATGAAAAAATTACTTATTTATTGTTTCCTCACTTAAATTGTTGGTGGAAAAAAATTAGGAGAAAATACTTAATTTCTCTCCATAAGAAAAGAATATAAGTATCAGTTTCAGTCCAGTGTTTCTTTTTGTTTCAATGGATACATGAATAGAAACTAGATTTAGAGGGTTTAAGGAATGAGTAGGCAATGAAAAAAAAGGTGGCATTTTCCAGCCTACTTTTTCAAGATTTTTGCTGATGACAGATGAGAAATGGAATTTTACTGATGGTTGGAGGGGAGAGGTAGTGATGAGAAAGATTGTTTTTTCTTTAAGAGTAAGTGGTGAATCAGCCATATTTTTTTGGAGAGGGGAAGCAGGGAATAGAGAGAGGAAGCAAGGCAGAGTGAAATTGTGAGCTAATAGATGAGCTAAATCAGATGAAACATCATATTGCTGTTCCAGCAATAGGTAATTATGAAGAAGTCCTTTATCCTTTTTAGACTTTATTTTTCCCATATGTAAAATGAGGTGATTTAGTTAAATTGTTTTCTTATTGGATTCTTTAAAAGGTGGCACTGCATATTTAACTTTCCATTTAATGTCATGTGTAAGTCATCTTAGTCAAGTTGGCATTTCCTTCAGCTAAAACTTACATTAGTAGTTGCGCTTACTGCTTCATACATTCTTGATGCCTCAAACTGTTGGTTTGCAGTGTTGTTAATAAGTATTTTTATTCTATTTCTGAATATATGAACAATCCTGGTGAAAACAACCTCAATTCATACTGTGCTGGTTTTCCTTTTTCTAGATAAAGTATTTGTAATCTTGGTCAAGGGTTGTTGACAAGTTATTCGGTTATATAGGTATTGTAAATCTGTGTGTCTTACTGCTGTGATTTAAAAGAGAGAGTTGAAATTGGTTATTTTGAAATAATTATTTTTGATGGTTATTTTGAAATAATTATTTTTGATTTCACTGTAATTTATACTTGCTTGAATGTTCTCTGGAGTCATCTCTGGACAACATGTACATTTAGTAAAAACTTAAAAAAATTACAGAATAATATGCAGGACCTTCCCCAAAGTCCCTTGCAGTTCTGCAGACAACCAGCAGGGGATCTCCTCAACACCCAGTTTCCATCTGAGTACATTAATGATAGTGTCTGTGATTATACTGTTGGGACATTTATAGAGTATTAGAAGGTGACTCGAGAGAGTTCTTAGTTGAACACAGATAATCTAGTTTGATAAAGTATTATCCTGATTCATATTCTAGAAATATTTGGAGGTTGGGCATCGTTTGAATAATCATGCTTTGTATTAAGTGGTATTAATAATTGCAAATTTCAGAAACTTTTAAATATTGGCCCTTTCAGAGGAAATATGAAATGCTGAAATTGTACAGTGCCCAGAAGTTCTTTGCATATAGTGTTGCTTAGAGCAAGTCTTCAAAGAATATAAATGTGGCATAACTTAATTTTTAAGGCTGATCAATTAAGTATCAGAAACATGCTTTTTTCTTTTTCTTCTCAGTTCTTTATTTCTTGCATCTTGGTTAATAGTGGGATTTATAGTAATCAATAGGTATATCACTTTCATTTTTCTTGATAGTAATTAAGTAGGTAGGCCCTTTGAAATGCAGTTTTTCTTTGAAAGTACAAAATTCTAACTAATGTTCATTTTCCAAAATGTTACTTCGTTCACTGAAAACCGACTTTACAGGAAAAGATTTGACATTGTCAGTTTGATGAATGGTAGGAGCAGAATAGCTTTTTGAAACTGGAAGCAGTTTAATATTACTTTCTAAGAAATTGATCATTAGTTTATGTTCATTAAATGAAAGTATTTTGTATTGGAAATTAGTTACTGAGGTATATTTTAAACATGTTTCACTGTAGAATTTAGCAGCTAATATTAATCCTAGAGATAAGAAAGTTAGTGCTTTATAAACCCAAGGAATAAAAAATAATAATGAAACAAATGTTGGGGTTAAACGGCTTTTGCATGTTGTTGGAAAACAGTAACTCTTTGTTTTGTATCTCTGTGTGTCAGTGTTTCCTGTTTGAGACATTTACTTTATTGAAAATAATGGAAGAAGAAATATATTCAGTTCTCTGCAACGTTTCGTGTAAAATGTGATGTTACATTGATTCTTCCTATTAAGGCAAATGTAGTTTTCAGGAATTTCAGGGAATGCTTATAAAATTTTTGAGTGTGACATGCTAGTTTTAAGAATAAATTTATAAAGAGTAATTTATGCCATGTACCAAATTACCTGAGGTGAAAAACCTCAGCCCTACCATTATTTTCACAAAAGAAAGGGAAAAGATGTAACATTATTTAGGATATGTTGGGATATCCTTTTTGTGTGTGCATACTGTAAGTTGAAGGCAAAATACTTTCTAAGATTGTTTTTGTTGTAGTTAATATTCTTTTAGGAATAAAATGATATAACAGTGATTTATTAACAATATCTGTGATGTGCACAATGTAGTCAGTTTAACAGAGAATATGTGCATTGTAGCAGACAATAAAATGCTAAATGAGAGTTATGTATAGAAATAAAATGTGAAACCTAAAATTGGTCAAAAGAAGAGTAATCTTGCAGGGATATGAAAGAAATATTGTGTATTTAAATTTCTTAATTCTGACTTAGTTAATGTCAGATTTAATAGAAGAAAATGTTGATGTTTGGGAAGTGGAAAAAGACATCAGAACATATTTAGTGTGCAGCTGTTGTAGAGCAAATTGAAACTGACGTATTTCATCCTGTGCTTACTAAAACTTTGTCTCTGTGAACATTTGGATCTTTTCTTTTTGTTGCAGATATTTGGTTTCCAGGCAGGACTGACCTCTTTGGATTGTAGGGGATCTTACTGCATACCTGTACCGATTATTCCCTCTTTCAGCACTGCTCTTTATGGTAAACTTCTGAAACTGTCCACATGCTGGTAAGTATTGTGTTAAAGTATGGTTTATGGTAATTTTCACTTATTATCTTAGGAGGGGAAAAAACCCAATCGTATCTGTCTTATGCCAGTGTGTTAGTTTTATATAAAACCTTAGAAAAATATGTGAAGTTAATACTTCATGTATCTTTTTTTTACTGAGATGTTAAAAATCTCTTTTAAATATCTGAAATCTATTAGGTTATAGTATTTGTGGTGGTGATAACTGTTGTTGGGGTAATAACTGTCAATCCATATCGCAGCTATAGTAAAATGTTGCTTTTTCACATTGTATAGGAACTCCAGGGCAAGTACTTTATTTTTTTTTTTTCTTTTTCTTTTTTGAGAGGTTACAAAGATTTTTTAATAAGTTGCAAATAATATCAAGGCCAAAGTATTTTTCAACTAAGTAACAATTTCATGTGTATTCCTAACCACTGAGTAAAGTATATCCATGACATAGATTTAGTATATTTGACATGTCTGTTTACAGTCACTCTGCATTTGGGCAGAAACTGATTTTAGCCCTTACTTTCATTTAGTATTGGATTCCTTTATTTGGAGGTCATTCTTCCTGAATTAAAAGAGATTTATAAAAAGAGAGTCAATAGTTACTAATCATACCTTTTTCTTTTAGTTGAAAGCAGTGTTTTTAATATTAAAGAAATAATTGTTTAAGTGTATGAAATAAGATTTAAATAAATGAAATTATATTCTAGTGAAATATTTCTGTATTTTAAAATTTGGATCATTTCAATTATTGGGAATACATCTTTGCTTTTTCCTCCTAATTAGTATTAAGCTTATTTTTGTAGGATGTATTTTCATTAGTTATTTATGAAAAGCAACATAACTTTCAGAAAATAGATTTGACTTATCTAAAGTACTTCATTTGTTAAAAATATAGTTCCTTTAATAATATATAACTTTTAAAATGAAATTTGTGAAGTAAATGCTAACATTTTCAAAGAAATTTGCCTGTTGATTCAGAAAATTAAAAAAATATAGAACTTGAAGTTAATTCAGTCTTGGAACCAGTTCTTCTATAAAGTGAAATCACTGTTAAATTACTTTATTCTTAATTTCTCTTGATAAGTTTAATTTTGTCCTTAGTCATCCATAGTCCTCATATGGCACTTATGCTGTGTAGAGATTCACTTTTCAACTTTTTATTATTGTTTACATGTTGCATTTGAGCCAAGTATTATATTCTGATCTATTACAAAATACCATGACTTACCAGTTGATAAGTCAATATCAACTTTAATAGATATTTGTATCTGTTGATTTATTTATCACTCATGACCCTAAAAGTTTATTAGATACAATGCAGTTCACCGTGGGAAACAGTTAAGTTCTTTTTAAAAATAAAACAGCCAAAATTTCCAAAGTGAATTATAGCCTTTTTATGAAAAAAGTTGAATATTTAAATAGGTAAGACATGTCAAGGATGTGTAAGGCTTACTCTAAATATTGCCAAATTTGGTTTAAAATATATCTGCTGACATCTAAATGAAAATATTCCAATTAAATACTAAAAGCATGAGATCACAGAATGCTAATATTTATTTGGATGTGATTTTCTTTTTTTGTAGTTAAGACCACTTCTACATTATTTCAGTGGTATTTTTGCTATGCTTTACAGAAGTATGTTGTTTTGAAATAGTTTCTTTAAATTGTTTTCCTTAGCAAATACAAAGTAAACTATAATTATTCTTAGCAGCTCTAAATTGAAAGTAATCAGTACAAAACTCAATAAATTGAGATGTATCTTAGTTAAATGAAATGAATAAAATACCAGATAAAATACATCATATAATACTTGAATTAAATAGAAATCATATGAGAACTGAGAATTCTATTTAACTGTTGCAGTGAGTGAGGATTATGTCAGCTCTGTCCCCATTCATGGTCTCTCCCTTCCTCAAATTATACAAGCTGTTTCATTTGGACTTTTAAAATTCACATTTCAGAGTTTCTTAAAGCACATTTATGAAGCTGTGTTTATATTTCATGCTGTAATGAGAAGAGCATATTTACTACAGGCCACAGCATTTGAAACAAAGGCATTTTATAGCACATTGAAAATTTTTTAGTTGGTACGTTTGAGTTAGTAATGAAAATCTAGATTTTACTTAAATCAGCAAAATAGTGTATAATTTTTGTTTTAAAATATTTCTAAATTGAGATATTAATTATATGTGAAGCTGCAAACAAATAATATTTAATTTAATCAGGTTTGGTAATTTTTAAAATGTGTGGCTTAAGTAACATTTAAAAAAAGTTATTTCTCTCCCATTTAAATGTTCATGTTAATATATTTTAACCTGAATGAGCAAGCTATTACAAAACTCCAGTTTCTTAGATTTTATTTTTTTCAAAATATTTTGGTTACATTGTATCTTTCATTCTATATTACATAGTTTTCAAACATAAAAAAATAAACTTTTCAAAAAATTTTTTTTCATTTTTTTATATCAGGTTAACTTTAGCTGTTTTAGTTCTTTCGAACAGGACTGAAATGTGTAGAGTGTGGTGAGAAAAGCAGTGACAAATAATAATTAATGACATAAATCTTGAGCAATTAATTTAAATTTTAACTTGACTCTTTTTTTGGTATGAGATGTTTAAAAAAGGGCAGTAAATGGTTGGTTAAAGGACAATAAAGTATGATAGCATTGTTTTTGCTAGCAGAATTAAGCATTGGTCTACTGTCCATAGTTATATTATAAATTTCTACAGTGATAATGCTTTTAGGCTTTTAGATATATTCTTGGCCTTAACATTTTTTTCAAAACAGAGAAATGATAAACATTTCAACTCTTTCAAAATTTCTGATTTAAATATTAATATCTTATAGAAAAGTATGTATATTATGATGTTTCATAACTGAACTGAATGCTTGGTAACCAGCTGCAAGATCAAGAAACAGAATATTATCAGCATCCCAAAAGCCTCTCTCTTTCATCCTCCTCTAGTGTTAATCATTATCCTGGTATCTAATAGCATATATTCTTAGATTTAATATAAATGGAATCATACAACATATATTCCTTTTTTGACTGGTTCTGTCACTTAAAATAATTTGTCAGATTCGTCTATACTGTGTAATGTAGTTTTTAGATAGTTTGCCTTTGTCACTATACAATGTTATATTGCATGAACATTGACGATTTACACATTCTTGATCTGCAGTTTTAATTTAAAAATAGGTGCCTGAAGTTTGTGTCAATTTCTTTTTTTATTCCTTTGCCATTTTTTCTTTCCCTTAAGATGCTTCAGTTGTATTAGGGGATATTAGATGTCATTAAATATTTTTCATTTTTCTGTGTCTTGATGGGCACTTTGCTAAGTGTTGGGATTGGGGAAAGAATAAAGTAGAATGCAGTGAGGGTAAAAGATATCCCCTCACCAGGAAGACTTACAGTCTAGTAGGGGAGGACACAGACACAGATGAAAACAGTTGTCATTAAATTGCAAAATTGAGGCTTAAGCAGAATGTCTTTCTTGTTAGTTTAAAAAAATTAGAGAATTTCTCTAGGACCTCAGGAATGGCTTCAGAGAAGTGGCATTGGAATTGGGCTTTAATGGCTGAATCAGTTAGATACCCAGGTATTCAGAGGCTGGTTAGGGTGTAGAGGCTTCTAGGTGACAATATTGTCTGGACAAAGTCAGGGTTAGTCCATTTAGATCTGTGAAGGGATACAGTGGGGGAGGAATCTGGAAGACTACTTTGGGCCTGGACTTGTACACAAATAAGGATGTCTACACTTTTTAATATGAACACTTAAAAATAGTTAAACCAGTTAATCAGATATTCATTAGTCGCATTACTTTCTGATCAGGCTGTTAAACTACGACCATAATATAGTTTCAAGTTCACTTTCTCCTATAATTGAGGGTTCAAAAATGTGATCTTATTTATAAATAAATTTTGGAAGTTCAGAGAAAAATTACTTTGGCTTAGAAAGTCATGGAGAAAATGGAGAAGGTAACTTTCAAGCAGGTTATTAAAGAATGGGTAGAATTTGAAAGACAATACTGTACTTTTTTATACAGTGTTAGGCACTTAGTTTAACAAAATTTTCATAACAACCCTGTGAGGTTAGGTGATATTCCCTCTTATAAAACTAAAAAAACTCAGAGAGGTTACATAACTTGTCCAAAGTCACATAGTGGCTGGACAAGGATTCTCATGGAGGGTTATTTGATTCCAAAGTCCTTGATCCCTTCCTTACCCGAAAGGAGTGAAGATATAAATTATCTTTTGTTAATCATCTTTGAAAAGCTCAATATACTTTCTTGCCTTATAGTAAATATGAATTTCCATGTGTAGAGAGGCTAGTTATGATAGTACGGCTAGTAAGTCTGAATTCTCCTAGTAGCAATTAATAGTATATAGATATTACTATGCTGCTAATCTCGTAGAATTGAAGTTTATTAGAGTTAGGTGGAATCTTAGGTATTATCTCAATTTCTGAGACTTTATGACATAGCTTTGATTTATGGTCATCTATCCAAGGCTTGAACATTTTATTCAAAGGGAGTTAGCTACTTTCTGAGGCAGCCAGATTCATTGTTGGGCAGCTCTAAAGCTCTTTCTCATATTGAATGAAAATCTGTTTCATGTTTCTTCTTTTTCATAATTATTGCTTATTTATGTCATGAGCCATTTTCATACTCATAGGAATGTGGGAAAACACGTATTTCTTTACAAGATTAAGGGATCCATCTAAGTATCCATTCCTTACTTAGCACAGTGCCAGATAGCTTGGTTTTGACTAGTGAAGTTATTGAACAGTTTATTTGTGGGAGGAAGATGCTTCTGTGGAATCTGTGTTTGAGTTCAGTGTTAAATGGGAAATACAGGATTTGGTGCTAGTAGGTTCATGGTATTGATAGGGAGAGGTGATCCTTTTGCCTCCCTGAAATGGAAACTGAAGCAGCCATTTTTCTGCTGTAACACCAGAGTAAATACTTTTAGCTTTAATGGAAGCTGGGCCCTTCAAGTATAAAAAAAATGCCCATAATATTTATTAGCAAACAGAGAATAAGTAACCCACCCAACAGGACTGAAAATGGTGTTTGCTTAACTGCCCAGTTTGAGGCCTTAGGAACATAGAGTTGGGTGTTTTTAATGTTCCTGGAGATAGATCTTTTTAATTCCCTTGTTTCCAAAGCTGTGTTTATTTTCATCTGTCTGCTTTTGTGATTCAGATTCACATTCTCTGTAGCAGAATGTCTTAAAACTGGTAAAATTTAACTGAGATGTTAGTTCTCTTATCTCCACTTGAGTGGCAGCAGCCTGATTTTCAGCTTTGGTTCTTCTGGCGTCTGGAATATGATTTCATGGACTGTTTTGAACTGAAAAGAGACACCGACATCATCTATTACAATCTTCTCATTTCAAAGATGAAAAAACTGAATCCCAGAGAGGTCAAGTTACTTAGTTAAGAGCACACAGTTAATATCAGTGCCTCGATTTGATTTTCATTTTCTTGATTCAGGGCTCCTTCAGCTGTATCACACCGCTTTAAAAATTATTATTGTTTTAATTTTTATCATGGTAAAATTTACCATTTTAACCATTTTTAAGTGTAAGTTCTGTGGCATTACGTACATTCACGTTGTTGTGCTGCTGTTACCACTATTCATATTACCACTATCCAGAAATTTTATATTCTGTACCCATTAAAACAATAACTCCCATTCCTCCTTTCCTTCAGCTCCTGGTAACTACTATTTTACTTTCTGTCCCTATGAATTTGACTATTTTAGATGCCACATGTAAATGGAATCATTGAATATTTGTTCTTTTGTATTTGGCATATTTCATTTAGTGTAAAGTTTCAAGATTCATCCATGCTATAGAATATATCAAAATGTCTTCCCCTCCCCCTTCCCCCCTCCTTTCCTTCCTTTCATTCGTTTTTAAGTTTGAATATTTCATTGTATGTAAATACCACATTTTGTTTATTTATGCATCAGTGGACATTTGGGTTATTGCTACCTTTTAGCTACTGTGAATAATGCTGCTGTGAACATGCATGTACAAATAATCTGTTCGAGTCCCTTCTTTCAGTTCTTTTGGGTATATACCTAGAAGTAGAATTGCTGAATCATATGATAATTCTATGTTTAATTTTTTGAGAAATTGCTATTCTGTTTTTCACAGTGACTGTACCATCATTCCCATCAACAGTGCACAAGGGTTCCAGTTTTTCCACTTCCTTACCAACTCTTATTTTCCATTTTTTGATGATAGCCATCCTATTGAATATAGAATTATATCTCATTGTGGTTTTCATTTGCATTTCTCTAATGATTATTGGTTTCTTTTGAAGTATAGTTTGCATACAGTAGTATGTTAGTTTCAGATGCACAACATAGTGATTCAGCATTTGAATAAATTATGAAATGATCATGGTAAGTCTAGTGACCATGTTACCATACAAAGTTTTTACATTATTATTGATTATATACCTTATACTGTATATATATCCCCATGACTTATTTATTTTATGACTGGAAGCTTGTACCTCTCAATCCCTTTTACCTGTTTCACCCAACCCCCTACTTCCGCCATCTTTTCAAGTGCTTATTGCCATTTATAATCATCTTTGGAGAAACATATATTTAAGTCCTTTGCCCATGTTTAAATTGGATTGTTTTTATTGTTGATTTGAAGGTGTTCCTTATATATTCTGTATATTAATCCCCTATTATATATATGTGATTTTGTAAATTTTTCATCCAATTCTGTGGGACTGCATTGCTTTTCAATGTTAAGTCTGTCTACTTTAACTCCAAAGCCAGAAGCTGAGTTTATCTCCTTTATATCATTTACTTTTTGTTTGAAATGTTAACTTTTAGACTTGACACAGTTTTTCTTAAGAATTGGTATAGCTTAAGCAAGTAAAACGTGGTGGTAATGTGTTTATTTGGAATAGGTCTACTTAATTTGGGGAAGAGAAGAAAGAGATGAATTTGTTAGAATTCTTTGGGTTGTTTACAAGTTTATCTTCACAGTATTTTTTGCTCTTACTGTTTGTGAGATGGCTTACTTATAATAGATTGTTTTTCTACAAAATGATTTTGTAACTTTTTGTGGTATAGGGAGATCTTTTTCTGCTTAATTTTCTTCTCATGTTTTAAAGTTATATATCTGTTAAGCTCTGCAAAAGGTAGATGTAGTGCTTGACATATGGAATTTATAAGTCTTTAGGTTATAGACAAGTTCAGTACTGCAAAATAAAACAAAAATTAAAACAAATGAAAAAGTGAACAATTAAATCAAATGACCATTCACCTCATTACTTTCTTTTATTCGGAATAGGTTAGGAGGACATAGAAGGTTTTAGAAATAGTAGGAAGGTTGGGTTCTTAGTACCTGTTTTTAACATGAATTTATAAATACCTCATGGTTCCCATTCTGGGTGGACATATATATATGTCATGTTTTGAAATCCATATGCATATTTGCTTCATCACCTTTTTTATTAGCAATAAGATGTATTAATTATGGAAACTTTTTAAAAAAATAGGTAGTGCTAAAGGAATCCAAAATTATTTTCGTGAGTATTATTTATTAAAAAAAATACTATCATAGGCCTAGTGCTCATTGCTATTCAATTTGAAATCAAAGAGAATATTGAAATATAGCTCTTTGAAGTATTATCAAATGGTAAATCAGTTCAGCCAAGGCACATACTCTGATTACAAATTATTTCTCTAGTGATAGATATTAACATTGAGTTTAACAATCTGATGATAGAGAATATGTTTTAACAAATACAAGCAGATATGAACACTTATCTGTGTATAGTCACATAGCTAAACATTTCAGGATAGACTGGGATTCATATGTTAGTTTCTGAAAAATCCAGCATTGTTTGCTTTTTTGCTCTGTCACATCCTCTTGAAATGGACATACATTGCAGATACAGGTTTCTGTTTCAAAGATAGGTGAATCAAGTGAATGAAAGAGAGGCGAATCAAATATTTCTTCATCAAAGTAAGATTCAAACTTATCGAAATATGTGAATGGCATCTATTCCAATCAAATAGCTGTACAGTTCTTAAAAATTTACAGATCTTTTAAAGAAGCTTAGGGAAGTTTGAAAGTGAGACATACAGCAGTCTTCATTTGTCTTTGACTCAATTCATGCATTCATTTTGTATGTCATCTTTGAATTTCCTTAGAAAATACATTTTTTTGCCCATCTGAAATTTTAGATTGAGCACACAAGAATGTCCTATCTTGTGAGACCCTAAGTGTGGGGTAAGTCCAAATTTTACAGCCTTAAAGGAAACAAAATATGCGTGCTTTATTTTATCTCATTAGCCTATACGTTAGAGATGGTTAAACGTGATCACAATGAAAATAGCCCATCTGATCAATTTCTCCATTACATCATATGGTAAATTTGATTTGGACAGTTCATAGTGCAAACTGTTCTCATTACAGTTTTCTTTTTTGATTTGGATAACTTGCTGAATTTTTTTTCTTTTTTACTGTAATAGCTCCCTTTGTAGCAAATGGTTAGGTCTTACTTATATTGTTTACTAAGGTGCTGTATTTTTATATGAACTGTAATCTCAGGTCAGACATACAACAGTGGACTCATGCTGGATGCTCTGTACTTAATGTAACTTAATCTTCCATCTTATGGGATTCTGTGTTGTGTGACTTGCCCTATTTTGTTAATGTAGCCATTTTTTCATTATAAATCAAGCATTTCTTTGCATATTTCTTAGAATCTTTTTTTGTTTTGCTCATACTGTTTTTGTCTTCTACTGTCTTTTTTAAAATGCTTAATTCTTCTTTTGTGTCTTCATCATGTTGATTAAAGCAGGGAAGGCTGACCAGAATAGACAGGATGCATATTTTCTTCAATTTTTGAACAGTGTTCCCTAATCCGTTACAGTTTTTTTTTGAAACTCCAGGGAGGTTTTCCACTATGTTTGTCTGCCTTTTTGCATACTTGAGCTTGTTCTTTATTATTCATTCAGGTCTATTCCACAGATAGGTGATGAATGCCCACTGCATGCCATACACTCTGCAGGGCCTGGCTAGAGATGCACCAATAAACAAAATAGGCAAGATGCCTGCCCTCATGTCATCAGAGAATACACAATAAATTAAAGGAATTTTAAGGAGAGAAAAACTGCTTTAAGAAGCAGTGTATATTGTCTTTTAAAATCTAATTATAAAATTGTCCTTTTTGCTGTTTTGGGCCTTGGAAGGAGATGCTTACATAGTTTTTAACTGCATAATATTTTAACATTATTCAATATTTTTCTGTTAAATTTTATTAATGATTTATGTTTGAAGTGAAAACCATCTAATTAGTATTAAAGCAAACAGTGATTGGAACTGAAATATAGGTTCCTACAGATAAGTGAAAACTAGTTGAATTAATAAATTAAACATACTGTTTTTTTATTTTCCAGCTTTATATAAGCTTTTCTAAAAATTTGATTTCTCAGCAGTTATTTTAACATGTACACAGTCTCCAGTATTTATGGAGGTTAACTTATATTAAGGCCTTTAAGACCTATTTATAAAATGCACATATTTTTAAATTGTATCCTTGCTTTATACTCTTAACATCCACTCTTCTACATTATAATGTTTAGTGTGAATACACCTCAAAAATCCATAAAGTCCTTCTAATTAAAAGCTTTATTTATTGTATTAAGATAAATATGTTCATGTGAAGATATATTCTTTGACTACAAATTACTGAGATTAATTTTTCTGGCAGGACTTTCAGAATATCATTACTTCATCATCACAGCTCATGCTGATAGTTACTTTCTGTATTCATTGAGAAATACTTGTATTTCTAATTTGCATATAATTTATATTTGAAAAACTCATGAACAGTTATTTTTCAACTTATGTGTCTGTGAGAAATTTGTGAGAATTTTAATAATATAGATTTAATATTAATAGCATATGTGTGCCAGAAGCAGTGCTAAGTCTTATATGCATTATCTCTTTAATCTTCATAGTAACGTTATGAGAGACATACTATTATATACATTTTATGCATATCTTTGTCTTAGCTTCTGAATACTAATACATCTATAAATAGTTAAGCTAGAATTCAATTTTAGGTTTATTTGAATCCAGACCCAAGATTAGCAGTTCCTTCCACCATTGATGAGAGAGTGTATTGCAAGCTGGCATTAAGATCGCATCCTTAGACATCATTTTATAGGAATAGCTTTGCTAACTTGTATTTATGTTATAGTTTTATTGAGGCATACTTTATATAATGTAAAATTCACCCTTTTCACGTGTAGAGTGTAGTGATTTCTAGTGACTTTACCAAGTGGTGCAACTGTTAACATAAATCAGTTTTAGAACATTTTCATCCCTCCAATAAGATCCCTCTTAACCCATTTACATTTAATCCCCATCTCCAGCCCTAGGTCATCACTAATCTTCTTTCTTTCTCCATATATTTATCTTTTCTGTCATGTAAATAGAATCATACAAAATGTGGTATCCTGTTTCTGGCTTTTTTCACTTACCATAATGTTTTTGAAGATCATTCTTGACACAGCATTGTCAGCAACTAACTTGTCTTTTATGCTACATCTCTATGTTGCTTTCTTTACCCAGGTAAAATGTATTGAGGCTTACAAATAACTGTCCTTACTGTTATCCAGAGAGATTTAAATTACAGAGTTGGATGAGGGGTTTTAAAACCTTGTTACAGTTGCTACTGTTAACTGTGGTGTTCTAAGAATATCCTTTTGTGTCATTAGCCCCTTCTTCAATCTCAAGTAGACATAAACATTTGCCATAATTTTTGAGAAATTATAGAGGTGGGGTTGGTGTTTGGACTCCTTCTTGCTTTGTGATTATTGGTATTAAAACTCATAAATATAGAATTTAATCTGTATCAGACTTGTCTGTCTTTCTCAGGGAGATGAATAGCTGGTAGTAGGTCCTTTTTTTTTTTTTTTTTAATCTGTGGTAAATTAACTCACTTTGAAAATGCCTAGTCTTGTCATTATAGCACTTTATGATTTTTGCATCTTGACTATTTTTATTTTTCACATCTGCATTTATGCCCCAGGACCTAGCATATAGTTGACTTTCAATAAATGTTAATTAAAATGAACCAAATTAGAATTTAATTAATTTAATAAATATTTTAAAATCTGTTAACTTATCTTTTGAAGAGGACAGCAAAAAAGAACAGGTATAGTCAATCATATTAATGTTTAAGGAAGAAAAGGTAGGCAAACTACCCAAACTCAGTTTCCTTTTTTTGTTCATCTTTACTTTTTTTTAAATAAGCGAAGCTCTAATATTCTAAAGCAACTATTCTTATAGATTCTAGCATCTAAAGAGAAATATAAGTTAAATGAACCATTCTTGAATATCTTACGTTTTTATTCTCTCTGATAAATGCAAACATTCAGATATATGAGTGCTCTTGGAGTTTCTATTTCTAGATGTTAGTTTCTTTTTAGTTTCACTATGTTTTTTCTTTTAACTGTTTTTTTGGAGGAATAATATTTGAAGGTGAATACTTAATTTTTAATACTTAATTTATTTCTCGAAGTATTCTTATTTTATTCTCGTAAACTCCCTGTGAGTAGTTTTAAAAATTACAAAAATACTTAGGGATCTTGTTACACCTGAAAATACCATATAACTGTAGCAAGCTTTCATAGTACTTTGGAGCTGTGTAGAATGTGGTTTATAAAGTTCTCTTTAATGGTTTATAATATTAATTATACCAGTGTTTTCAGTAACATTATTTTCATTTTAAAATTAGACTATAATTTAAATACAACAAAGTTCAACAATTTTATGTGACAACAATTCAGTGATTTTTGACAGATGTATGTAGTCATGTAGCCATCATCAAAATCAAGATATGGAACATTTCTATCACCCCCAAAATTTCTCTCTTGCATTCAGTTCCTTTTCCTCTCCCTGAAGTTTGTCAGCTTTTGGTGAGGGCAGTTGGCTCAAGATAAAGGTAATGGCCTATCTCGATTCCCTTGTTGTAGGCTGACCAGGGCATGACTGGCTGGCAGCTTGTTAGCTAGTTGCCCTGCGGATGCATCTTTTGCCCTGCATTCCTGCAGGAATGTTTGAAGCCGAAGAAGCCTGTCTGTGTGGTGCATTGCAGCACTCTGGCACCTGGCATCTGAGCTGTGGGACTCAAGCAGCCAATGGAGAGCACGGAGATTTCTTGCCACGGCTGCCATAAAAATTTCTTAAAAACAAAACAAACAAACAAAACCCTTGGAGAGCTTGACATGTGTCCCTTGAAGTTGGGTGGCCACAACAACTATGTATGTCTCATATGTAAACAACTTCTAAAAGTCAAAGTCTGACTGGAGCTGCTCGTATAAAAAGAGAAACACGAAGTCTGCAGAAGTCTGCAGTAGGAATGAGTCATTCATCTACCACGGGCGACCAGAGGTGCTTGTTTTTCAAGAGTCAGTCATGGCCCCTGCAGAACTGAGCTAGAGCTGAGTCCTTCTAAAAGGAACCCCACATGCGAGGCCTAAATGGATGGTGGACGTCAACTCAGTAGAGCGTCTTTTTGCAGTAGAAGCCAGGAGCTGCGGGAGGAGTCACCTATGAGGAGAGAGTCGACTGTGGGAGGTCACAGGTTTTAAAAAAATATTTCAACCAAGAGCAACTTCAACAGAGAGTTTCTGATGGCAGTACCAGAAGCTTCTTCTACGCTTTCCTTTAAAATGGTAAATGACTTGATGAGCAACATTTTTAATGCAGAAAAGCGACACCTGCCAACAAGCTGTGAACAAACCAGCGCTAAACATGCAAGGTTATGCAGACGCCAAGAACTAAACTATGAATTCCTAGCTTTAAAAATTCGAACTAAGGTTTCTGAGTGGAGAGCCCGTCGTTTTTCTGTGAGACTCATCTAGGTCTTATTTTCTGTGTGAGTAGAGGGCACTGGTGGTCTTCTAATGTCTAGGTCAGTGCAAGGCTAAATACCAAGATTTTATGAATAATTAAGGGCTTCCTATCAAAATGTTTGTTCAGCTTAAGGACAAAGGGTTTCTGTTTTCTGGTCTTATGGAAGAATGCAAGGGTTTGATTGGCATAGAAAGGAATGTGGGGACAGTGCTGAGAGGGAGCCAGGGGGAAGGGCCCTCACCTCCACGGTCAAGTGCCAGCACTTGATCTGGGCCAGTGCCCAGGAGCCCCAAATCTGCCTCTAGTCTGGGGAGTTTGTTAGGAAGTAGGATTGGGCCTTTAAGACAATCTTATGTGTACCTTGTCTGCTAACAGCCTGATGATTGTTTACTAATATTCTTGCCTAAGTTATTTCACAAGGATTGCTCCCTGCTACACAGTGTTGAAATTACCTTCAGAGATTAAAAAAAAAAAAAAAAAAAAAAGACATGAAGAACACAGCTACAAGTAAATAGCACTTATCTTTGTACTAGTTAGATTTTTCCCTTTGATTCTTTTAGCAAGGGCACAAAGAGCATGCAACATATGTTAACAACTGGAAAGTGTTGGTCCAATGAGAACAGGTTTCCTTCGATTTTGCTTTTGGAAAATTTGGTATTTTCAACATGCAATTTTATGATCAGTTGGGTATAAAGTTGTATAGGTAATTATGATCCATCTATTTCCCTTGTTAAAAGTTTTAAACTTAGTAAAATTGTTTAGTGGTAGCCAAATGAACATTTATAATTCCTTCTTAGATTATTGCCTTTAAATTTAAATTTCGGCACCGTAGAATATGACTATAAGACTTACATCTCTTTCTATGAGAAGAATAATATTAATAGTAGCCTTTTCTCAGTATTTGGTTTTACCTATGTACAACAGTGGGAGACATTTTGTACTGTCTCGATGTCAGTATATAATATGACAACATCTTATATTAGTGACAATATCTTTTAAATACATCTGTGTTTCATTATTTTTTGGGGACTGAAACTTGAGTATATTCAAAAGAATTCTAAGTTGTTAGTATACAGTGTATTTATTAAAAGAGAAATCTCTTGGTTAGAAATCACTAAATTTAGGCTAAGTGTTGTTTTTGTTTTTAATAATTGCCTCTGAATTTCTTTCCTGTGTTTGATGATTTAATCTCTTTTAATATACTAACTTGAAATATAGGAACAAATAATCATTGGAGGTCCCTGTGCTCAAAAGATCATACAGTGCATAGTTAGTAGAAGAAGAAAATCTCTAAGAACAGCATTGTAATACTCTTGTGTAGCATTTTGTACTTATTCCACTACATACAGTGATTTATTTGAATGTCACAACCAACCTTTGGAATAAACAAGTCATGTATTATTATCTCTTTTATAGATATGGAAATGGAGGATTAGGGAAGATGATACTGTGGATCGAGAAAGATGAAATCACTTGTTTCAGTTGTTCCAGAGGTCTAGTTTAGTGTTGGTATTGGAGCCATTAATAGCATGTTGGTAGCTATTAGCAAGTTCTTGATAATAGGTTTGATTGTATTCTTTATTATGATTTATAACTTTAAAAAATATTTCCAGTTTCCTAGATGAATTTGTTAATACTTAGCACTTTTTAAGTTTCAACTGGTTAATTAGACATTTATTTGTTTTAAAAATAATTTTTTGGTAACTATCATGTGAGAATTGTTGTGTCATAGGCCTTGGAGTCCCATTATGAGTAAGATATGGTCTTTGCTTTCCCTAATTATGTCCTTCTCCTGCCTAAAATACTTTGCTTCTCATAGCTTTTGTGGTAAAGATTAAGATCTTTAAAACTTTCAGTGATGTCCTCCATGGTCTAGCCCCTTCTTGGCTGTCTAGATTCATCTGAGTATCTTCCTCTCTATCCCCTCCCACCTCCTTGCCTTTTTCATTGTTTCTTTTTCAACCAAGTCTTTCACCATATTGTCTCAGTAATCAATAGCCTAAATAATTTTTACTTACTCCTCAGATATTGGTCCAATTGATATTTTCTCTGACTAGATCACATCTTCCTAATATATTCTTTTTTAAAAAAATTTATTTTATTTATTTTTATTTTTGGTTGTGTTGTGTCTTCGTTGCTGCGTGCGGGCTCTCTCTAGTTGCGGCGAGCGGGGCCTACTCTTGGTTGCGGTGCATGGGCTTCTCATTGTGGGTGGCTTCTCTTGTTGCAGAGCCTGGGCTCTAGGCACGCAGGCTTCAATATTTGTGGCATGTGGGCTCAGTAGTTGTGGCTCGTAGGCTCTAGAGGGCAGGCTCAGTAGTTGTGGCGCACGGGCTTAGTTGCTCTGTGGCATGTGGGAACTTCCTGGACCAGGGCTCCAACCCATATCCCCTGCATTGGCAGACGGATTCTTAACCACTATGCCACCAGGAAAGCCCCCCTAATATTTTCTTTAATGGGCTATTTTTCCTATTTTTCACTGTAGTTTTCATAGAGGTGATTTTTACACTGTTTTTTGTGATTATTTAATAGCTTTTTCCATTCTTTTTACATTAAGTTCAGTAAGGACCATCTCTTTTTCTGTGGAGGACATTTATCTTCAAAACCTTGAAACTATGGAAAGCACAAGTAAATACTTATTGACATGCACTTGCTAATTTTTTCAGCTATTTTTGTGCTTTTTCGTGGTCTGATTGATTAGATTTTAGATTGTATGCTCTTTTGATAACCAAGTTTTTCTTCTTTTTACATACATAATATATGTAAAATGTGCCCTTGGCCAAAGCAAAAACCAATGACTTTAATTAATTACTGAAATTGAACTAAAATTTTAGTGATTTCTCTAATCAGAATTCTCAAGGTAATATTTGAATGTTTTTAATTACATATATAAGATATATTGCATGAACACACTTCCTCTCTCTCTCTTTTCCTGAGTAAACATTTTTACTTAAGTAGACGAACTGTCTATATTGAATAACTTGTCTGGGAGATGATGAGATTAATGAAGAGATAACATTTTCCTCCTTTTTTATTTAGTTTGTTTGCTACCACCTGTAGTTCATTGTAAGATTTTGAACTTTATATATTATAATAATCAAGGCATTCATTATATTTTTATTTTAGTGATAGACAAATTTTACTTCTCATTTTTTCTGTCCATTTGTTATCTAATATTTAAGTTCAAATATTTACTTCAGAAATTTGAAAAATGATAAAATATTTTCAAGTCTCAACACAGCAGGATATAATTTGTATTTTACAGCTATTTGCAAATGCTAAAATTATTGTAATTAAATAAATATAACAGTTAATACTTGTAGGGATGTTGAGAAAACAATACACTGATACACTGCCTATGAATGTAAATCTTGATTCAGACAGCAAAATGTGAAGCATGCATTAAAGAGACCAACGTGGAAGAATATGTACTGATGTACAAAGATCTTGATCACTAGGACATATTGCTTAGTCATAAAAAGCAGGCTGTAGGGCTTCCCTGGTGGCGCAGTGGTTGAGAGTCCGCCTGCCAATGCAAGAGGCACGGGTTCGTGCCCCGGTCCGGGAAGATCCCACATGCTGCAGAGTGGCTGGGCCCCTGAGCCATGGCCGCTGAGCCTGTGTGTCCGGAGCCTGTGCTCCACAACGGGAGAGGCCACAGCAGTGGGAGGCCCGCGTACCGCTAAAAAAAAAAAAAAAAAAAGCAGGCTGTAGACTTTTAAATATATATATATCTCCATTAAAATTATAAGTGTATCTATGAATACATAAAATCAATAGAGGTCTGTAGGTATGTATGCTGAATTCATAAAAAGTGGTTATCTGTGGGGAGTGGAGTGGGATCAGGAGGAGGAAAGAGGAGCTTTAACCTTTCATTTTACCTACGATTTAGGTCAAAAATTTTTTTCCCCTTCCACGAGTATTGATATATTGCATAAGTTGAAGAGTCGTTGTGTGCAGAACTAAATACACATTTCTTAGTTTTTTAAACTGCTTTCATTTCTCAGTTGAGTTAGTGAGTTTTGTACTCATTTTATTTTGGAAAAAGTGATCTAATCTTATTTTACTGTACAGGATATGAGTAATAACAAAAATACATTTTTGGAACCAATTTGTACATTCAGACCTTGCATTTGGGGACTCTGTATAAATCTTTAGATCCAGCTGTTGCTGAGGATATTCTTTCAGTTGCTGTGAGGTGTGTTGATTTTAAAAGAATGGATGGTTGTTCCTGAAGTGTATGTATGGCAAAAATTTTATAGTACTGCTGTGAGTGTGAATGGATTGTTTAAGTTAGTTCCTTTGCATTGAGGAATAAGAATGACTTCCATGTTTTTTATTTAAAATTTCAAAAGAAGAATTTTTTTTATAGCAGTGCCAGATTGGTCCAAAGCTTTTGTCAGCTCCGTATTGTAATTTGTCAGCAAATGGAACAGACAGAATCTTTTAAAGTGTTTGTTAATTAGGGCATATTCATTTTCAGTCTTTGTTACTACACAATCAAGACCTACTTGTTTCTATTTCCTTAAATTTATCCTGGAGTTTGTCCAAGTTGAGTTTTAATGAGTTGTTTATCCTGCTAGTTACATTAGGATTTATTTTTCCCTAGAGAGTAATGTTTGAATTGATAGTTTTTTAAACCTATTCTGTAATATGAACATATGTTCAGACTAGGACTTCTGGATATATGAAATAGGCATTTGTTAAATAAATTATTTTATTTTCACCAACTTAATTGTTAAAATGTAGGTTTAGTGATACTTCAAAAACATGAGGTAAGTCCAGAAGTTGTTAGATAATTTTAGTATGAATTTTATTGAGCTGTTTTATTTTAAGCTGAGTTTAAATAAATTTGTAGTGGTATAAATCACAAGGAAAATTTTACTTTTATTGTTTATTTTCATTGACTTTTTAATGAGCCCCCCAAATAGCTTAAAGTTGTAAAAGCTATTGATAAAAAATTTCTGAGGCAAATACAGTATGATGGTATGGTTTGATGAAATGGATACATAGGTGTTTATTATTTTCTATACTAGTTAACCTGTTGGAAATATCTCAGCATTGACAAAAACAAAAGAGGAAAAAACCCCTCTTCATTGATATTGTTATACTAGCAGGTACATTCTATAATTTACCATCTATTGCCAAATCATTTATAAATGGTTTATTTTAGTTCAAATGCTACTGGAATATTAAACAGAAGTATAATAAAATGTACTTTTATTTGCAGTCAGTTATAGCTGGAAAATAAAACAAACCACAAAAACATGCCATACATGTATGCTATAATTTACTTGTTTATTGTTGAATTCTGGCTTTTGTAAAGTGAGTTATTTCCTTTGATGTTAAATTAAATTGAACCTGAAGGAGAGAACTGTCCCCTACTCTTGGGCAGTATTAAAATGTAGAATAAATTAATCTTTTTGAATTTGCATATGTTTAAGTTTTTATTCAAGTCTGTGTTATCCATTTGGGAATCATTTTATGTGACATTTGATGGCTTGAAAGAGTACCATATACAGTAGCTGAAGTTTTTATGAAATAAGTAAAGACCCACTTGTGAAAAGAATCCTGACTGTAATTTTGCCTTATAAGTAATTATTGCTGTAGTTACAAGAACATGGCTCTTGCTACACCATAGGACTTCCTAAACACCAAGGAATATCTGGCTAAAGATAAAGTGGCTAGATTAATTATACATTTTTATATTGTAGGTTTCCAATGTCTGTTCTGTTTACTTAGTATCACTACTGGTAAACTGTTGTGCTTTTGTTTTTGTTTTGGTCAAGAATTTTGAACAGAAATTTGAGAACATAGTAGAAAGAGAACCACCACTCAATTTTTAAACCTGTAATAAAAGACAAGAAAGTGACGTAAAGAATGGCCACAATGTTAGAAAAGCAAAAGGAACCAGTAATGATAATGAAGTATAAATTTATAAATTAGATTGTATTGTTTTTTCTCCTGCCTCATTTGATCTCTATTATCTTACCTGCTTGGTTTAAGGAATCTTCTATTCAGTGCATTTAAAAAATTTATTTAAAAAGATTTAAAAAAAGATTTTTGGCCCCACTGCATAGCATGTAGGATCTTAGTTCCCCGACCAGGGATCAAACCCATGCCCCCTGAGTGGAAGCGTGGAGTCTTAACCACTGGACCGCCAGGGAAGTCCCTTCAGTGCATATTTATTTCCTTGTCTATTTATTACAATGCTTTGATTTTGTGGCAAAATGTGACCAGGTTTGTGGATTAAACGGTAAATCTAGGTAGAGCCACATATTGCTATTAAATATTTGAGAGCTGTATGGACAGGGTGGTAGATGTGTTAATGTGTAACTGTATATTTAAATTATGAGGCATACTAATTAAGAGAGACAGGTGATCCCAGGGTTTTGTTTTTATTTTGTTATTTTCGAGTGAGAAAGGGCAGTCGTTAGTTGCTTGGACCAGTGTTCCTCGGAACAGAGTTCTGAATACTTCAGGGAGGTTTTAAATTTTAATTGAGATAAAATAGCATAAATTTACTATTATAATTATTTTAAACTGTACGATTCATTGGTTTTTAGTATATTCACATTGTTGTGCAGTCATCATCACCATCTAACTCCAGAGTATTTTCAAAACTCCAGAAAGAAAACCCTGACTCTATCTGTGATTCTGGATGGAGAATGCCACATACAATATGTGGCATTTTCTGTCTAGCTTCTTTTACTTAGCGTGTTTTCAAGGTTTCTCCATGTTGTGGCATGTATCAGTACTTCATTACTTTTTATGGCCAAAAAATAACTACTATATAGTGATATACCACATTCTGTTTATGCATTTATCAGTTGCAAGTTTGGGTTGTTTCTACTTTTTGGCTAATAAAAATAATGCTGCTTTGAACATGCATATATGAGCTCCAGTATGAACAACATTTTCAGTTCTCTTGGGTATATACCTAAGAATATAATTGCTATATTTACCTTTTTGATGAACTGCCAAATTGTTACACACAGTGGTTGTACTGTTGTATACGTCTACTTCCAATGTATGAAGGTTCCAATTTCTCCCCATCCTTGCCAAGACTCATTATTTTCTGCTTTTTTTTTTTCTCTTTCTTCTCCTATTATGTCTATCTTAGTGGGTGTGAAGTGGTATCTCTTTGTGGTATTGCTTTTCATTTCCCTAATGATGTTGAGCATTCTTTTAAGTGCTTATTGGCCATTTGTGTAAATTCTTTGGAGAAATGACTGTTTATGTGCATTTTTAATTGGGCTGTATATCTTTTTGCTGTTGAGTTGTGGGAATTCTTTGCATATTCTAGGCACTAGACCCTTCGTAGATATATGATTTGCAGAAGTTTTTTGTCATTTTGTGTGTTGTGTTTTCACTTTCTGGATAGTTTCCTTTGATACACAAAAGTTTTAAATTTTGATGAAGTCCCTTTTATCTGTTTTTCCTTTTGTTGCTTTTGTTTTTGGTATCATATTTAAGAAATTGTTCCTTAATCCAAGGTTGTGAAGACTACACTTATGTTTCCTTCTAAGATTTTATGGTTTTAGCTTTTTGACCAATTTTGAGTTAATTTTGGTATATGGTGTGAGGTAGGGATCTAAGTTCATTCTTTTGTATTTCAATTTGCAGTTGTTCTAAAACCATTTGTTAAAAAGACTGTTCATTCCCCACTTATTGGCCTTGACCATTTGTCAGAAGTCCATTGATCATAGATGTATGGGTTTATTTCTAGACTCTCAGCTCTAGTGCACTGATTTATATTTATATGTGTATTTGATTGCTGTACCTTTGTAGTAAGTTTTGAAATTGGGAAGCATGAGTCTTCCAACTTTGTTTTTCTTTTTCAGGATTGTTTTGACTATTCAAGATTCCTTGTAAATCCATATGAATTTAATTAGTTTAGGATTAGTTTAATCATTTATTCAAAATAGATGGGATTTTGATAGGGATTGTATTGAACCTATAGCTGAATTTGGAGAGTGCTGTCATCTTAACAGTATTAAATTTTCCAATCAATAAACATGGGATGTCTTTCCATTTATTTAATCCCTTCTTTAATTTCTTGCAACAGTGCTTTGTAGTTTTCAATGTAAAAGTCTTACACTTCTTTGGTGAAATACTTATTCCTAAGTATTTTATTCTTTTTGTTGCTATTATAGATGGAATAGTTTTCTTAATTTCCTTGTCAGATTGTTCATTTTAAGTGTATATGGGTATAAAACTGATTTCCATGTAGTTACCTTGTATCTTGGAACTTAGTTGAACTTGTTTTTAGCTCCATTCATTGGGGGGTGTGTGTGTGTCTGTGTGTGTGTTTATAGTTTTCAAGGTATGAGATCATGTCATCTGTGAGTAGTGATAGTTTTACTTCTTTTTCTACAATCTGAATGCCTTAAAAATTTTTTTTGCCTGGTTTCGTGGCTAGAACCTTTACTGCAATGTTGAATAGAATGGCAAGAGAAAAATACTTAACTTCTTCCTGATCTTGGAGAGAAAGCTTTCAGCCTTTCACCACTAAGTATGATGTTAGTTGTGTGTTTTTCATAAATATCCTATATCATATTGAGGAAGTTCTCTTTAGTGTGTTGAGTGTTTTATATTATGAAAGAGTATTGGATTTTGTCAAGTACTTTTTCTGTGTCAGTTGATATGGACATGTTTTCTCCCCTCTTCTTTCTATAAATATGATATATTGCATTGAGTTCTTGAGCCATTCTTTTATTTCTGGGATAAATTTCAGTTGTCATGGTGTACAATGCTTTTAATCTTCTTCCAAATTTCATTTACTGGTATTTTACTGAGGATTTTGCATTTATGTTCACAAGGGATATCGATGTGTAGTTTTCTTGTGTTGTTTTTGTCTGGCTTTGGTACCTGGGTAATACTGATGTTATAGAAGAAATTGGGAAGGATTCCCTTCTGTTGTTTTTTGCAAAAAAGTTGAAGAGTATTGGTATTTTTTTCTTCTTTAAATGTTGGTAGAATTCACATTCTTTAAATGTTGGTAGAATTCACAAGTGAAGCCTTTTGATCCTGAACTTTCCTTTCTTGGGAGATTTCTACTTTATTTTTGAAGAATAGTTAAGTCGGAATTATAATAATTATTATTTTTAAAATAAATTTATTATTCATTTATTTATTTATTTATTTATTTATTTATGTTTGGCTGCATTGGGTCTTCGTTGCTGTGTGTGGCCTTTCTCTAGCTGTGGCGAGCTGGGGCTACACTTCGTTGCGGTGCACCGGCTTCTCGTTGTGGTGGCTTTTCTTGCTGCAGAGCACGGGCTCTAGGTGCACTGGCTTCAGTAGTTGTGGCATATGGGCTTCAGTAGTTGTGGTTCATGGGCTCTAGAGCGCAGGCTCAGTAGTTGTGACGCATGGGCTTAGTTGCTGCACGGAATGTGGGATCTTCCTGGACCAGGGCTCGAACCTGTGTCTCCTGCATTGGCAGGTGGATTCTTAACCACTGTGCCACCGGGGAAGCCCTGGAATTACAATTATTAATTGACAGTTCTTTCTTTCAGAACTTTGAATATTTCATCCCACTGCCATGTGGCCTCCATGGTTTCTTCTAAGGAATGTCTTCAGAGCTCAACCAGGCAGTTTTCAACTCTGCCACCTTTTCTTGTTGTGCATACCCTGAAAGTCAGCCAGAAGTGAGAGCTTAAGGCCTTTCTCTTGTCTTTTCTCTGCAAGTGCACATGTGTGTGGCCTTCCGTATTCCCAGGAAGGTGTCTGAGCTTTTCAGTGTTTTTATTCCTGAAAGCATAATTTCCCAGCCTTTCTAAGATTTTGGTTAGTCTCTTTTTTTCCCCCTTGTCTATCTATTATTCCAGGCAGCAAGGACTATTGCAGTACATTTGCCTGTAAATGTTTTCTACAAATGCTCCTGGGTAGTTGTTTTAGTATTGGGAGAGTTCTGAATTAGGAGAGAGAAAGCAGGTTCTTTGAGTTGGTCCTCCAGGTAGCCACCAGACAGGTCAGAACGAACAACCACAATTTCTTTTTTTAAGTTCATAAATTTATTATTTGTTAATAAATCTGGCAGTCATGGCTGTTAATTTTTCAACCATGCATATGAGACCAAGAAGCACCAGAGCTCTTCCACTGACTTGACATTGAGATCCTACAAATATTTATATCTTTTAGGAATACAGAGATGTCAAGTAACAGTTTATCAAGAAGTACAGGTCATACTGGGGATAAGGGCTATTTGGTACCACTGCTGAGCCTGGGGGCCAGGGGATGTAACATGGGTAAATAAAAATACCACAAAGTTCACTGTTCCTACTGAGATTGAGCTGTTTAAAATTTTTTTTAGAATTTTACTTTATTTTTATTACGTGTTCCCATGTTTGTTGCAGGCTTTTGGTTAGTTTCTAGAGTTCTGAAAAAGTTGATTTTTGACAGTTTTTGCCAGCTTTTGTGTTGCTTTTATGGAGGGACAGACTTTTGGTATACCTTACTCTACCATCTTCGTTGATACAATTCCTCTTTTGGAGGTTTTAAGTGAAGTTTCTTTCTTTTTGTTTTAATTTAAAAATGTTTTAAATTGAAGTATAGTTGATTTACAGTGGTTCAGCATAGTGATTCAGTTGTATAATATGTGTGTGTGTGTGTATATATATATATATATTCTTTTTCAAATTCTTTTCCATTATAGGTTATTACAAGATGTTGAGTATAGTTCCCTGTGCTATACAATAGGTCCTTGTTGTTTATTTTATATATAGTAGTGCGTATCTGTTAATCCTAAATTCCTAATTTATCCCCCCCTTTCCCCTTTGGGAACCATAAGTTTGTTTTCTATCTCTGTGAGTCTATTTCTGTCTTGTAGATAAGTTCATTTGTATCATATTTTTGATTCCATATGTAAATGATATCATGATATTTGTCTTTCTTTGTCTGACTTAAAAGTGAAGTTTATGTCTATGAGAAGGTAAGAAATCATTTGATAATTCAGTGTCGGAGCAGGGAGTGGAGGTAGTTTGTTACATTGATAATGCTCATTTTTAAAACATTTTAAAAATGTTTTATGAAATTCATTCATTTTGACATAGTTTGTGATTTCTATAGTCCATTCTTGAAGTATTGCAGTTTCTTAAATTCTTTTTTTTTGAATTTTTTCAAGCTTTTAATTAATTAATTTATTTTTGCTGTGTTGGGTCTTCGTTTCTGTGTGAGGGCTTTCTCTAGTTGTGGCAAGCAGGGGCCACTCTTCATCGCGGTGCGCGGGCCTCTCACTATCGCGGCCTCTCTTGTTGCGGAGCACAGGCTCCAGACGCGCAGGCTCAGTAGTTGGGGCTCATGGGCCTAGTTGCTCCGCGGCATGTGGGATCCTCCCAGACCAGGGCTTGAACCTGTGTTCCCTGCATTAGCAGGCAGATTCTCAACCACTGCGCCACCAGGGAAGCCCCCTCTTAAATTCTTTTGAAAAAATAATGATATATATATCTCAAAGGACCAAGCAAAACAATAGAGACATTTATATAGGGAAAAAAGGGAAAAGATCACATAAAGTCATCCTCTGTTATCATCTTCCAGCAATGAATATTATCAATAATTCTATCCAGAATTTTTTATCTCAACATACAAACACATGCAGACATACTTTTATGTGTGGGTAACCCACCACTTCCTGCCATTACATGGAACCATGTTACAATGCAACTACATACATTTTTACCATATTTCAGCATATCCTTTCATATCAGTAGGTTCATTTAACTTCATTCTTTTTAATACCTGAATAGTTTTGCATCAAGTCAATGTGTCAGAATTTATTCAATGATGAGATTTTCTCAGGTTTAGGCTATTTTAAATAATGCTGCAAACACTGTCTTTGTGTAAGTATTCTTGCAGGCTCGTGTGAAAATTCTTTTCAGATAGATTCCTAGAAGATGAGTTAGAGTCTGAGAGGTCTTGCTAATCTGAGAGGTTAAAAGAGTCATACATTGTTTTAGTTTGAATTTCCCTTTTTACTGGTGAGGCTTAAGAGTCTTTTCATGTTTATGGGTCATTTCTAAATATAACACCTGCATTTTTTCCTCAACCATTTCAGTGTATCTCACAGGAATCTGTACATAACATTGTTATAGCACTCATTATGTTAAATTATAATTACTGGTTTACTTGTCTCACAACTAGATTCTGAATTCTTTGAGTGTAAAGATAGTGCCTGTATCTTCAGTTCCTAGCAAAGAACCTTGTATCTGTTAAGCTTTAAATATTAGGTGTAATTGATTTTCACTATAGTCATCTGTGGTAGATTGGGCAGGGATAATTATACTTGCCTTTTAAAGAGGGAAGTGAAGCTCAGAGAAGTTATATATATCTTTTTCCTAAAAACATGAAACAAATAAGTGATTTCGCCAGAATTGGAATTGATATTTTAAAAATTTCATGTCCTACTTCTAGTACCTTAAATGAAAAACTTTGAAAATGAGGTTAAAGAGATTTAAAAATAAAAGTAAATTCAAGGAAAGTGAACCCTATGGAGTCAGACTTCGATGCAGTCTCAGATGAATGGCTGTGTAAAGCCTATTCAGGTAATTCTTATGGATAAAAACCTTGGAAAACCAACTTAATTAGTGAATTAGGTTATTATCAAACTGCTGCAACCACACTGCCTTCCTTGCCATTGCTTGGACTTGCCAGGTTCAGTCCTACCTCAGGACCTTTTCACAGACTGTTCATCTGCCTGAATCACTCTCCAGAGATATCCACACAACTGTCACTTACCTCCTTCAAGTCTGCTCATGTCTTGCTTGGAATTAAACCTATCCTTTTAATATGATCTACCCACCATATATGAAATTGCTCCTTCTTCAGTAGTTCCTATTCCATGCTCTGTTTTTCCATTCTCTTTTTCTGTTTCCAAGAGCATTTCTCTTCTAACTTCCTTATATCATTTGTTTACTTATATTGATCAACTTTTTAATTTGTTTCCTGTCCCCATTAGAATATAAACTATGAGGACACTGGGATTTTAATTTTCTGTTTTGTTCATTGATGTTTTAAAACAGCTAAGATACTTCCTAGGTAGCTAGTGCATGACTGCTACAGAATAGGCAATTAATAAATATATGCTGATTTTATAGATTTTCTAGAGAACAGCTTTAAAATGAAGCTTGAAGACCAGCTAGGCCTAATCTGAGACCTAAACAGTCAAAGTCCCAGCAACATTATAGCTCATTTTTTTGTAGACCTAGGAACTGCAAAGTAAAAATCCAGTCTTAACTTTGAAGGACATTAGGTTTATTAGCAAGGTGGTTCTCAGCTGCAGTAGCAATGACTAGAAAAGGAGCCCATTGACTTGAAAGATGACTGAAATTAAAAGTATACCTGGAAAATACAAAGGTAACCAATTGACATGAGACTCTGTCAGTATCTCAACTGTATAGGGCTATTGCTTGAAATTCCTTTATATTCTTCTTACGGTTAAATAGTGCACATACGCTGATTGTTTTTACTAGTCTGTAGTGGACAGGTGGGAGGATAGTATAAAACAAGGGAAGTTCTGGAGAAGGACTGGTTCCTTCATGTTACATTTATTGGAATGAATGCCCATAGAATTTTTTTCTTTATCTGCTCTTTTCTCCAGGAACACTGATTATTTTCTGTCATCCATATCAGTGTCCTTTTCTAAAATCATTTTATACTTTTTCAAAAGTTTTATCTTATGTGACTTTCTGAATTTTATCTACGATGTTCTTAATTGTATTTTATGTTTTTAATTTCTAAATATTTGAGGATTTTGCAGATACCTTTCTTTTATTAGTTTACAGTTTAATTCCATTGTGATCAGCACATATACTCTGATTTCAGTCCTTTTAATTTTATTGAGACTTGTTTTTGTAAATGTAAATTGGTGCAGCCACTGTGGAAAACAGTGTGGAGATTTCTCAAAAGGCTAAAACTACCATATGACCCAGCAGTTCCACTCCTGGGTATATGTCCAAAAAAATAAAAACACTAATATGAAAAGATATGTGCACCCTAGTGTTCATAAGCAGCATTATTTACAGTCACCAAGATATGGAAACAATGTAAGTGTCCATCTACGGAGGAATGGATAAAGAAAATGTGCGTACACACACACACACACACACACACACACACACACACACACACACACTGGAATACTACTCAGCTGTAAAAAAGAATGAAATTTTGCCATTTGCAGCAACATGGATCAACTTGGAGGACATTATGCTAAGTGAAGTAAGTCAGACAAAGACAAATACTGTATGATATCATTTATATGTGGAATCTAAAAAATACAACAAACTAGTGAATATAACAGAAAAGAAGCGGACTCACAGATATAGAGAACAAAGTAGTGGTCACCAGTGGGGAGAGGGGGAGGTACAAACTGTTGGATGTAAAATAGGTTCAAGGATGTATTGTGCAGCATGGGGAATATAGCCAATATTTTGTAATAATTGTAACTGGAATTTAACCTTTCAAAAGTGTATAAAAAAATTTAAAAAAGGGAATAAGGCAGATCTGTTAGTAAATCCTATTTTAAGTGTTAATTAGTACTATTTTCACTGTTATTTTTGATGATTGACTTGATTTAAAAAGTGTAATGCTTGAGCTGAATATATGTGTATGAATGTGTGTGGACATTATTTTAGTTTGTATTTTTATTTTTTATTATTGTTAGAGGTTCTGAAATAGTGAAACATTTAAAGTTAGTAGAATTGTGTATCTCTTTGATTTAATTCTAATTAAAATAATTTCTGTGTATACCTTTTCTTCCCTTGCATCCTAATTTACTTTATATGGTGTTGTTTATAAATGTTATTTAATATATTGTTTGTTATGCTTTGTATTTTCTTATGCAGGACCAAAAGATCTCAGATTGCTATAACTGAAGGTATATTTGAACTTCCAAATCTCACAGTTCAAGCTACAAGAGCACAGACACTTCTGCTGCAAGCAATTTATCAAAGTTGGTCTCATATTGGAAATGTCAGCTCTTCAGCAGTGAATGAAGCTTTGATGAATGAAGTTTTCCAAACTATAGGTAAGAACACACTCTTCTTGACAAGTGTATGGAAAACTCTTATTAGAGGTGACTAATATTTTATCATTCAAATTCATGTGTATAGTATGATCAACTTAAATTGTAGTGTATTTCTATGAAAGCAGATTTTTATAGCACCTGTGTAAAATCCAAGATATGAGTTAAGCCATTCAGTTTTGTTCTCTGCCACCAACTTGTGGATATATTTTGTAGTTGCAAGAGATTATTTTTCACCAGCTCCTTGTACAATTCATCCTTTGGCCTTACTTGGATAACTTTTGAGGGGATCAGTCTGTATGTTTGAAATGATAACCAAGTCAAGTATAAATACAATATGTTTGATTATGCTGGTAGAGTGGAATAAAATTCTTAATTATAGTACTTTAGCAATTCATAAGCAAGTTAATTTTTTTAATGTGGAAAATATTAGTCTTACACCCTGAATGAATGAATTAACTATGGAAAATTAAAAATCTGCTTTGATGCCAGTTTATTATCTTCATCTTATCACTCACTTTGTAGATAAACAAGAAAAATTGCAGAAGGCTTGCTTCTTTTAGTTGTTTCAGCTCAAAATAATGTTACTTTTGCAGTGACACAAAAAGGATATATTTTTATTAAGTGCAATCATGCTTAAAATGATAACATTATTTTTATCTTATACCTCATTTGTTTATTAAAATAAAACTGGTTTTGTTGTTATATGATGCTTTCTAAGGTTTTAAGTTTAGACCTTACTATGGGGAATATCTTATAAATTCTTAAAAAATGCATTTTAATTAGAGCCTTTTCATTTAATATAGCCATTGCCTAATATAAAATTGTACAGCTGTTTTGGAACAGGTTTTTAGGATTCTGTAAAGAAATGATGGGACAAATGTTTCATTTGTTTAGAAGTTCTTAACTTGGGGCTTATGAAAGGGCTTCGAATTCTGTGAATACCCTGAAATAGTATGCAGATCTTATGTGTGTATAAACATATACCCCTAAGGTCACACATATTTATGTTCTCTTTTTTAGTTGATTCTTTTATTAAATGTAGTGAGTCTATTCCTTAGAGAGTCTTTTGACACATCTATTTTTTCTTATATTAACATAGTTACAGTTAGTTTTTGTTTGGTTGGTATTTGATATAGTTCCTTTTGCATTCTTTACTTGAAATCTATGTGTTTTTATCTTTAGGTATATGTCCTGGAAATAACATATAACTAGATATTATAGATCAAGTTTTCTAATTTGTCTTTTAGCTAGTAAATTCAATCCATTTATACTTGTGACTATAGTTTCTTTTTGTCTTTGTTTCTATCATGTTACTGTTTTGTTTCCTTTTATACTGATATAGCTACACTACTTTTTAAAAAATTGCTATTATTTCTTACTTAATATCCTCTTTACACTTGGAATTTGTATACTCCTATTGAATTATTATTTTTTAAATTTTTTAATTTAATTTAATTTTTTTTATACAGCAGGTTCTTATTAGTCATCCATTTTATACACATCAGTGTATACATGTCAACCCCAATTGCCCAATGCATTACCCCCCCACCCCCACCCCCCCGCAGCTTTCCACCCTTGGTGTCCATACGTGTGTTGTCTACATCTGTGTCTCAACTTCTGCCCTGCAAACCGGTTCATCTGTACCATTTTTCTAGTTTCCACATATATGCGTTAATATATGATATTTCTTTTTCTCTTTCTGACTTACTTCACTCTGTATGACAGTCTCTAGATTCATCCACGTCTCAACAAATGACCCAATTTTGTTCCTTTATATGGCTGAGTAATATTCCATTCTATACATGTACCACATCTTCTTTATCCATTCGTCTGTCAATGGGCATTTAGGTTGCTTGCATGACCTGGCTATTGTAAATAGTGCTGCAATGAACATTGGGGTGCATGTGTCTTTTTGAATCATGGTTTTCTCTGGGTATATGCCCAGTATGGCATTGCTGGCTTATATGGTAATTCTATTTTGAGTTTTTTAAGGAACCTCCATACTGTTCTCCATAGTGGCTGTATCAATTTACATTCCCACCAACAGTGCAAGAGGGTTCCCGTTTCTCCACACCCTCTCCACCATTTGTTGTTTGTAGATTTTCTGATGATGCCCATTCTAGCTGGTGTGAGGTGCTACCTCATTGTAGTTTTGATTTGCATTTCTCTAATAATTAGTGATGTTGAGCAGCTTTGCATGTGTTTCTTGGCCATCTGTATGTCTTCTTTGGAGAAATGTCTATTTAGATCTTGTGCCCATTTTTGGATTGGGTTGTTTGTTTTTTTAATACTGAGCTGCATGAGCTGTTTATATATTTTGGAGATTAATCCTTTGTCCATTGATTTGTTTGCAAATATTTTGTCCCATTCTGAGGGTTGTCTTTTTGTCTTGTTTATGGTTTCCTTTGCTGTGCAAAAGCTTTGAAGTCTCATTAGGTCCCATTTGTTTATTTTTGTTTTTATTTCCATTACACTAGGAGGTGGATCAAAAAAGATCTTGCTGTGATTTATGTCATCGAGTTTTCTTCCTATGTTTTCTTCCAAGAGTTTTATAGTGTCCAGTCTTACATTTAGCTCTCTAATCCATTTTGAGTTTATTTTTGTGTAAGGAAGTGTTCCAATTTCACTCTTTTACATGTAGTGGTCCAGTTTTCCCAGCAGCACTTATTGAAGAGACTGTCTTTTCTCCATTGTATATCCTTGCCTCCTTTGTCATAGATTAGTTGACCATAGATGTGTGGGTTTATATGTAGGCTTTCTATCTTGTTCCATTAATCTATGTTTCTGTTTTTGTGCCAGTACCATATTGTCTTGATTACTGTAGCTTTATAGTACAGTCTGAAGTCAGGGAGTGTGATTCCTCCAGCTGCGTTTTTTGCCCTCAAGAGTGCTTTGGCTATTCGGGGTCTTCTGTGTCTCCATACAAATTTTAAGATTTTTTGTTCTAGTTCCGTAAAAAATGCCATTCGTAATTTGATAGGGATTGCATTGAGTCTGTAGATTGCTTTAGGTAGTATAGTCATGTTCACAGTATTGATTCTTCCAATCCAAGAAGATGGTATATCTCTCCATCTGTTGGTATCATCTTTAATTTCTTTCATCAGTGTCTTATAGTTTTCTGCATACAGGTCTGTTGTCTCCCTAGGTAGGTTTATTCCTAGGTATTTAAATTATTATTGTTGCCATGGTAAATGGGAGTGTTTCCTTAGTTTCTCTTTCAGATTTTTCATCATCAGTGTATAGAAATGCAAGAGATTTCTGTGCATTAATTTTGTATCCTGCAACTTTACCAAATTCATTGATTAGCTCTCGTAGTTTTCTGGTGGCATTATTAGGATTCTCTATGTATAGTATCATGTCATCTGTAAACAGTGACAGTTTTACTTCTTCTTTTCCAATTTGTATTTGTTTTATTTCTTTTTCTTCTCTGATTGCTGTGGCTATTCCAAAACTATTTTGAATAATAGTGGCATGAGTGAACATCCTTGTCTTGTTCCTGATCTTAGAGCAAATGCTTTCAGTTTTTCACCATTGAGAATGATGTTTGCTGTGGGTTTGTCATATATGGCCTTTATTATGTTGGGGTAGGATCCCTGTATGCCCACTTTCTGGAGAGTTTTTATCATAACTTGGTGCTGAATATTGTCAAAAGCTTCTTCTGCATCTCTTGAGATGATCATATGGTTTTTATTCTTCAGTTTGTTAATATGGTGTATCACATTGATTGATTTGTGTATTTTGAAGGGTCCTTGCACCCCTGGTATAAATCCCACTTGATCATGGTGTATGATTCTTTTAATGTGTTGTTGGATTCTGTTTGCTAGTATTTTGTTGAGGATTTTTGCATCTGTATTACATCAGTGATATTGGTCTGTAATTTTCTTTTTTTGTAGTAGTATCTTTGTCTGGTTTTGGTCTCATGGTGATGGTGGCCTCATAGAATGAGTTTGGGAATTTTCCTTCCTCCTCAATTTTTTGGAAGAGTTTGAGAAGGATGGGTGTTAGCTCTTCTCTAAATGTTTGATAGAATTCCCCTGTGAAACCATCTGGTCCTGGACTTTTGCTTGTTCGGAGATTTTCAGTCACAGTTTCAATTTCATTCCTTGTGATTGGTCTGTTCGTATTTTCTATTTCTTCCTGGTTTCGTCTTGGAAGGCTATACCTTTCTAATAATTTGTCCATTTCTTCCAGGTTGTCCATTTTATTGGCATAGAGTTGCTTGTAGTAGTCTATTAGGATGCTTTGTATTTTTGTGGTGTCTGTTGTAACTTCTCCTTTTTCATTTCTCATTTTATTGATTTGAGTCCTCTCCCTCTTTTTCTTGATGAGTCTGGCTAATGGTTTATCAATTTTGTTAATCTTCTCAAAGAACCAAGTTTTAGTTTTATTCATATTTGCTATTGTTTTCTTTGTTTGTATTTCATTTATTTCTGCTCTGATCTTTATGATTTCTTTCCTTCTGCTAACTTTGGGTTTTGTTTGTTCTTCTTTCTCTAGTTCCTTTAGGTAAGGTTAGATTGTTTATTTGAGATTTTTCTTGTTTCTTGAGATAGGGTTGTATAGCTGTAAACTTCCCTCTTAGAAAAGCTTTTGCTGCATCCCATAGGTTTTGGGTCATCGTGTTTACATTGTCATTGTTTCTAGGTAATTTTTGATTTCCTCTTTGATTTCTTTAGTGAACTCTTGGTTATTTAGTAACGTATTGTTTAGCCTGCATGTGTTTGTGTTTTTTACGTTTTTTTCCCCTGTAATTCATTTCTAATCTCATAGCATTGTGGTCAGAAAAGATGCTTGATATGATTTCAGTTTTCTTAAATTTACTGTGGCTTGTTTTGTGAGCCAAGATGTGATCTGTCCTGGAGGATGTTCCGTGCGCACTTGAGAAGAAAGTGTAATCTGCTGTTTTTAGATGGAATGTTCTGTAAATATCAATTAAACCTATGTGGTCTATTGTGTCACTTTAAGCTTCTGTTTCCTTATTTATTTTCATTTTGGATGATCTGTCTATTGGTGTAACTGAGGTGTTAAAGTCCCCCACTATTATTGAGTTACTGTCGTTTTCCTGTTTATAGCTGTTAGCAGTTGCCTTATGTATTGAAGTGCTCCTATGTTGGGTGCATATATATTTATAATTGCTGTATGTTCCTCTTGGATCAATCCCTTGATCATTATGTAGTGTCCTTCCTTGTCTCTGGTAACATTCTTTATTTTATTATTTATTTTTTTGCGGTACTTGGGACTCTCACTGCTGTGGCCTCTCCCGTTGCGGAGCACAGGCTCCGGATGCGCAGGCTCAGTGGCCATGGCCCACGGGCCCCGTCGCTCTGCGGCATGTGGGATCCTCCTTGACCGGGGCACGAACCCACGTCCTCTGCATCGGCAGGCGGACTCCCAACCACTGCGCCACCAGGGAAGCCCACATTCTTTATTTTAAAGTCTATTTTATCTGATATGAGTATTGCTCTTCCAGCTTTCTTTCTTTCTTTTTTTTTTTTTTTTGGGGTACGCGGGCCTCTCACTGCTGTGACCTCTCCCGTTGTGGAGCACTGGCTCTGGACGTGCAGCATCAGCGGCCATGGCTCACGGGATCCAGCCGCTCCGCGGCATGTGGGAACTTCCCGGACCGGGGCATGAACCTGTGTCCCCTGCGTCAGTAGGTGGACTCTCAACCACTGTGCAACCAGGGAAGCCCATTACAGCTTTCTTTTGATTTCCATTTGCATGGAATATCTTTTTCCATACCCTCACTTTCAGTGTGTATATGTCCCTAGTTCTGAATTGGGTCTCTTGTAGAGAGCATATATATGACTCTTATATTTGTATCCATTCAGCAAGCCTGTGTCTTTTGTTTGGAGCATTTAATCCATTCACGTTTAAGGTAATTATCGATATGTATATTCCTATGACCATTTTCTTAATTTTTTTGGTTTTTTTTTTTTTTTAATAGGTCCTTTTCTTCTCTGTGTTTCCCAGTTAGAGAAGTTCCTTAATCATTTGTTGTAGAGCTGGTTTGGTGGTGCTGAATTCTCTTAGCTTTTGCTTGTCTGTAAAGCTTTTGATTTCTCCATCTAATCTGAATGAGATCCTTGCCAGGTAATCTTGGTTGTAGGTTCTTCCCTTCATCACTTTAAGTATATCATGCCACTCCCTTCTGGCTTGTTGAGTTTCTGCTGAGAAATCAGTTGTTAACCTTATGGGAGCTCCCTTGTATGTTATTTGTCAGTTTTCCCTTGCTGCTTTTAATAATTTTTCTTTGTCTTTAATTTTTGCCAGTTTGATTACTATGTGTCTCGGCATGTTTCTGCTTGGGTTTATCCTGTATGGGACTCTCTGCTCTTCCTGGACTTGGATGGCTATTTCCTTTCCCACATTATGGAATTTTTCGACTATAATGTCTTGAAATATTTTGTCCAGTCCTTTTTTCTCTTTTCTCCTTCTGGACCCCTATAATGCAAATGTTGTTGCGTTTAATTTTGTCCCAGAGGTCTCTTAGGCTGTCTTCATTTCTTTTTATTCTTGTTTCTTTGTTCTGTTCCACAGCAGTGAATTCCACCATTCTCTCTTCCAGGTCACGTATCCGTTCTTCTGCCTCAGTTATTCTGCTTTTTTTTTGCCGTACGCAGGCCTCTCACTGCTGTGGCCTCTCCTGTTGCAGAGCACAGGCTCTGGATGCACAGGCTCAGCAGCCACGGCCCACGGGCCCAGCTGCTCCGCGACATGTGGGATCCTCCCAGACCGGGGCACGAACGAGTGTCCCCTGCGTCGGCAGGCGGCCTCTCAACCACTGCGCAACCAGGGAAGCCCAGTTATTCTGCTTTTTATTCCTTCTGGTATAGTTTTCATTTCAGTTATTGTATTGTTCATCTCTGTTTGTTTGTTCTTTAATTCTTCTAGGTCTTTGTTAAACATTTCTTGCATCTTCTCGATCTTTGCGTCCATTCTTTTTCCGAGGACCTGGATCATCTTTCTGTATCATTATTCTGAATTCTTTTTCTGGAAGTTTGCCTATGTCCCCTTCATTTAGTTGTTTTTCTGGGGTTTTATGTTGTTCCTTCACCTGGTACATAGCCGTCTGCCTGTTCATCTTGTCTATCTTTCTGTGAATGTGGTTTTTGTTCCACAGGCTGCAGGATTGTAGTTCTTCTTGCTTCTGTTGTCTACCGTCTAGTGGATGAGGCTATTCCTATTGAATTATTATTATTATTATTTTTTTAACATCTTTATTGGGGTATAATTGCTTTACAATGGTGTGTTAGTTTCTGCTTTATAACAAAGTGAATCAGTTATACATATACATATGTTCCCATATCTCTTCCCTCTTGCGTCTCCCTCCCTCTCACCCTCCCTATCCCACCCCTCCAGACGGTCACAAAGCACTGAGCCAATATCCCTGTGCCACGCGGCTGCTTCCCACTAGCTATCTACCTTATGTTTGTTAGTGTGTATATGTCCATGACTCTCTCTCGCCCTGTCACAGCTCACCCTTTCCCCTCCCCGTATCCTCAAATCCATTCTCCAGTAGGTCTGTGTCTTTATTCCTGTCTTACCCCTAGGTTCTTCATGACATTTTTTTTTGTTCTTAAATTCCATATATATGTGTTAGAATTATTAACTTAAATAACTGATGCTGCTTTGGAAAGCAATTTGTTAGTTCTTGAACAAGTTAAATGTAGAATTATTATATAACCCAGCAATTTTACTCCTATAACTACACCCAAGAATTGAAAACATATATCTACATAACATCTTGTACATGAATTCGTAACATTATTTTTTCCTTTTTGCATGCAAAAATATTTATTTATTTATTTTTATTTAAAAAATTATTTTAATTTTCGGTCATGCCACGTGGCTTGTGGGATCTTAGTTCCCCAACCAGGGATCAAACCCACGCCCCCTGCTTTGGAAGTACTGGACCACCAAGGAAGTCCCAAAAGTATATTTTTTTAATAATAATTTTATATATTTAAGGTATGCAACAATTTAAGAATGTTTTCATATACATGGTGAAATTATTACCACGGTCAAGCTAACTAACATATATATCTCCTCACATAGTTACATTGTTTTCCTGTGGTGAGAGTACCTGAAATTTACTCTTAACAAATTTCCAGTATATGGTACAGTAGTAAGTAAAATCATCATGCTGTACATTAGATTTCTAGAACTTATCGTACATAACTGCAATTTTGTACCCTTTGACCAACATATCTCATTTCTCCCACTTCCTGGCCCTGGTAAACAGTATTCTGGCCTCTGCTTCTATGAATTTGACTTTTTAGAGTCCACATATAAAGGATTTCACATAGCATTATTTTCAATAGCCAAAAGGTGGATACAACCCAAATATCTTTTAACCGATGAATGGATAGACAAAATGTGTTATATCTTTACGATGGAATATTATTCAGACATAAAAAGGAATGAGGTACTGATAACATGCTGTGGATGAACCTTGAAAACATTATGCTAAGTAGAAGAAGCCAGATGCAAAAAGTCTCATATTTTGATTCTAGTTTTATGAAATACTTAGCATATACAAATACACAGATACAGAAAGTAGATTAGTGTTTGCCAGAGTCTGGGGAAAAGGAGGAATGGGGAATGACTGCATGAGTTTCTTTCAGATTGATGAAAATGTTCTTGAATTAGTAGTGACGTTTTCATACTTGTGAATATGCTAAATTGTACTTAATTGTACACTTTAAAAGGGTGAATTTTATGTTATATGAATTTTATCTCATTTAAAAAAATGCTTTAAATTGATGAATATTTAATTGGACTAAATTATGTGTTGTGGTCTGAATGTGTCCCGCCAAAATTCATATGTTGAAATTCTAATGCCCAATGTGATAGTGTTAGGAACTGGGGGGGCCTTTGGGAGTTGATTAGATCACGAGGGTGGAGTCCTCACACATGAGATTAATGTCCTTATTAAAAGAGGCCACAGAAGAACTCCGTTGATCCTTCTGCCATCTGAGGACACAATGAGAATTTAGTAGTCTGCAGCAGGAGGAGGTTCTCACCAGAACCTGACCATGCTGGCACCCTGATTTTGGACTTTCAGCCTCCAGAATTGAGAGAAATAAACTTCTCTTGTTTATATGCTACTCAGTCTGTGGCATTTAGGTATAGCAGCCCTAATAGGCTAAAGCATTATGTTATTGCCATTGTTATGGCTGTTATTTTATGTGGAGTTACTGTACAAAAGCTTTTCTTTCAGATCCTCACCCATAATGCCTATAGTGAAGCCTTCATTGGCAATAGCATTTTTCACTGTTGGAAATTATCTAATTCATGTTTTTGTTTGTCAGGTTTCTGTTTTCTGTGATATTCTCTCCAGAGTTTTTGTTTCTTTGTCTTTCTTTTTTTGGTTTACTGTCTCACAGTATTAATCTTCCTTTATTTAAAATTTTTTTTTGTCAACTGGCTTAGATAGCCTAAAAATTCATATTAAATTTTGATGGTGCTTAGTTTATAATTTTTATTCTGACAAACTAATTCCATATTTCCTTCGTTCAATTTATCAAATGGACTGTGTTATGCAAAAACATTTTTTAAAAACTTTCTTACTCTGAAAATATTCTGTCCTAATAGAATGCTGGCATAGGTCTTAAAAAATGGAAAAGACAAGTAATCACAGATTAAGTGATTAATAACCTGATATTCTGACATTGAGAAATCTAAAATTAGTAGAACAAATTTTTTGGAGATTAAGGGAGTTGAGGAAAGTGGAACAATGTTAGGAAGATTCATCTCTTTGACAAGGAATCTTATTTTTATCAAATGAAGCAGCTATAAAATTTATCATAGATGAATTACAAGAATCAGCTAAAATATTTTTAAAAAGGTAGATTTCCAAGTGTCTAGTTTTCTTATGTCTTTTTTTGTCCCCCCCCCCAATCTTATTCTGTTTGTTTTAGTCTTAGTACAGTGCTTGCTTATATTGTCCTCTAAATTTTCTGTCTTAAGATCCAGGAAATATATATTTAAGGTATAAGGTTGTTAGCATTTTATTATCTTACATCTGTGGGCGGTCAGTAGACAACCCTCAGCAGTGTTAAGCTTTGTTTAATGTGTTTGGTTTAACCAGTGATCCTTTGCTTTACATTGCAACTAGTTCTCATTTACTATACTGATGGAGTGATTATGCAGGCTGTGTATGTTTTTAGACTTCTCAGACTTATATTCTGATAATGTTTGGAAGAAGAAACATTCTTCTGTTTTACAGCTGACTCTAAGCTAAGCACTTGTCTTCAATGTTTCTGCCTCACCTTCCATCATAATCTTTTGCCCCAGCCTACCTTCCTACTTCTTGCTATCTTGTTATTGATAGTTACTAACGCATAGCATCCAGTTTTCTCCTGTCCATGATTCTAGTGGCTTTTCCCTCTGTCTCTATTGAGCATAATCCTGACTTGATAGAACTCTCCTATATTATCCTTTTTTCTTTAATAGCTGTTTCTTTAACACAAGTCAACACAGTTTTTTCATTTGGATTAAACACTGTGGTATAGTCTGTGTGTTCCTTAAAAATTACATTCTCTTCCACATTCATGCTTTTGCCCAGGTTTACCTCTCTACCATATGCCAGAAATGGTTTAACTTGGTTTCTCTTCTCCTTCCCATTCCTTCTGTTCAGTCTTTTTTTCAAAACATCTTTATTGAGATATAATTCATCTACCATATGATTCACTTTTTTTTGGTATGCAGTATTTGGCTTGTTGTATATTCAGAGTTCTGTATTCATCACCACAATCAATTTTACAACATTTTCACTGCCCCCAAAAGAAGTCCCACATTCTTTAGCCATCACTCCCCAAGCCTTCCATCTCCCCAAGCCATAAGCAAACACTAATCTGCTTTTTGTCTACATGGATTTGCCTATTCTGGACGTTACATGTAAATAGATCATGTAAAATACAGTCCTTTGTGACTGATTTCTTTCACTTAGGGTACTTTTTTGAAGTTCATCCATGTTATAGCATATATGAGTTTCTTTTTATTGTCAAGCAGTATTCCACTGTATGTATGTACCATTTTGTTCATCCATTTGTCAGTTGATGGACATTTGGGTGGTTTCTACTTTTGATATTTATGCATGATGATGCGATGAACATCCATGTACAAGTTTTTGTGTGGACATATGCTTTTATTTCTCTTGGGTGTATTTCTAGGAGTAGAAATGCTAGGTCATATGGTAACTCTAACCTTTTGAGGAATTGCCAGGGTGTTTTCCAAGGCAGCTGTACCATTGTATATTCCCACCTGTAGTATATGAGGATTCCAGTTTTTCCCACATTTTCACCATAATGTTATTACCTGTCCTTTTGGTTCTGGTTTGTCCTAGGGGCTGTGAAGTAGTGTCTCATTGTGATTTTGATTTGCATTTCCCTCATGTCTAATCGTGTTGGCTCTTTGTATATCTTTGTGGAAAAATGTCTGTTCAAGTCCTTTGTTCATTTTTGAATTGTTTCTTTTATCTTTTTGTTTTGAGAATTCTTTATATATTCTAGATACAAGTTCCTTATCAGATACATGGTTTGTGAATGTTTTCTGCAGTTCTGTGGGTTGGCCTTTTACTTTCCTGATGGTGATCTTCTAACTTTTTCACCTGTAGCCTCAAGTACATCTTTACATTGGACCTTGTTATCATTTATCAATAGAAATGCATTGTTTCTTCTTTGTTCCTGATCCTGCTTCTTGATCTTCATCATTACTTTTAGCCCTTTTAATTCTTTCAGCCTTTTTAATATCACAGAATCCTCACTGCTCTTGTTACTCAGCTTGGTTCCTGAGGCTGGCAATTTCAGTGGTGCTACCCTTCTAGGTTCATTTCTTCCTTTCTCCTTTCATCTTTGGTTTCTCTGTGCCTCTTCTGCAACATGTTCTGCTTGCAAATAAGAAACTTCTGTGTGTCCTACCCCTTCAGTCACCAGAACAACACTGTGCTCTCTGAACTGAACTGTTACTTACTTTGAGGACTTTTAGGAAAAATACATTTATAATTGAGTTCCTATCTTACCATTTCATTAAGTGCAGATTGTAACTTATTAGTTGCCTTTGAAATCAATGTCTTTGGTAACCACTAAGAGTTTGAAAAGAATAAAAGGGAATGAAGTAGAATGAATGCCGTATATTGGGTTGGCCAAGAAGTTCCTTCAGGTTTTTCCGTAAGATGTTACAAAAAACCTGAACAAACTTATTGGCCAACCCAATAGTAAGAAAAAGGATTATGTTTGTTATATCCATAAACGTGAAAGGTGTACGTTGTTAGTAAATACAATTATGCTTTAATTTTTTTCTTGGTGAGACTAGGAATTAAAATTCTATGCAATTGCTTCTTGAATGTTTGAGTCTTGGAAACTGAGAGGACATGGGAGATGCCCTGAATAACAATAGGAAAAAAATCTAGTATTTTCCCAAAGAGAGAGAACTAAAAGAATTTGATAATAAATAATTAATGACATGCGTTTGAAATTTTAAAATTCCTTAGCTAGAAAATGCATTATTGATTTTTATAATATTTTAGATGATGTGTCAGGGGAATGCACAGGGTCACTGACAAAACACATGTACACGTAAAGCATAGGACACTCCTGGAAAATTTAAAATGTGAAAAATATTCATTATGCAATCTTGAGAGCCAAAATAAAATGGTTATTGATTTCCTGATTATAATAACAATCGATTCTCAGTGAAGAGTGACCGATATCAAGTTGTGAAATAATATAATTTTATCACTCAAAGGAAGTAAGTAGTTTGATAGTGAAGTTGTATATGTGTCCTATTTATGTAGCATTTTTATATAAAGAAAACTAAGCACAAGAATAGTCTTTTATTCTTGGTTTATAGGTACAGGATTATTTCACTGTCTTACTAACCTGATTAGTTTTTTAAAAAAAAATAACTTTAATTTTATTTTTTTCTTTTAATAACCAAAACTGTTAAATAGGTCAGCGTATGTAAAATCAAGTAACACTAGGTTGTTGGATTTCATTGGGTCGTAGAATATGCAACAAGCTCGTGCACCAGTCTTCTAAAATGTTGGAGTAATAATTGTGCTTCACAACTGAGTTACCAAATTTCGTTGCAAGCATCAAAACTACAAATGCCTTTAAGGAACAAAAAATGTTTTCCTTGATAGACTGTATTATAATATGTCACAGAAATGAAATAATTTTTCTACAGTCAAGTATTCTAATTTCTATTTTGTGGGTGAGTTTATCTAAGAGGCTTTAAGAGAATATCTATGTGAATATTGAATTATACTACATGTTCTATAAAGCTACACTGATGACTTTTTCTTCCTCAACTCTTCTAAAAAGAGAATAAAATTAAAAGATACTAAAATAAATAGTAAAAAAGTTCTGTGCTAATGCTTCTTAGAGATTTAATTTTGTGCACTGAACTTTATTAATCAGTATGTTACGTAGATACTGGTGTGGTGAATGTCTTTCTCAGGTAAAAGAATAATTTTACTTTTCAACTATTAAAATTACTGAATTGTAGTGTGGAAATCTGATTATATGTCTAAAGGAAGTACAGTTTGTTTCATTGAGTTTCAGTTAACTTATCTATAAAAGTGGTGTTAATATCTATTGTTTTTAATTTTATTTTTTATAACATCTTTATTGGAATAAATTGCTTTACAATGTTGTGTTAGTTTCTGCTGTATAACAAAGTGGATCAGCTATATGCATACATGTATCCCCATATACCCTCCCTCTTGCGTCTCCCTCCCACCCTCCCTATCCCACCCATCTAGGTGGTCACAAAGCACTGAGCTGATCTCCCTGTGCCATGCAGCTGCTTCCCACAAGCTATCTATTTTACATTTGGTAGTGTATATATGTCCATGCCACTCTCTCACTTCGTCCCAGCTTACCCTTCCCCCTCCCTGCATCCTCAAGTCCATTTTCTACATCGGTGTCTTTATTCCCATCAGGCCCCTAGGTTCTTCAGAACCATTTTTTTTTTTTTTAGATTCCATATGTATGTGATAGCATACAGTATTTGTTTTTCTCTTTCTGACTTACTATACTCTGTATGACAGTCTCTAGGTCCATCCACCTCACTGCAAATAACTCAGTTTCATTTCTTTTTATGGCTGAGTAACATTCCATTGAAACACTACATTTTAAATCAACTGTACTCCAATACAAATTAAACAACAAAAAAGAAGGTGCTAGTTACATTGCATCTGGAAAAGGTGAATGCAAAAGGCAGGTTACCTCTTGTTGTCTTTCAGCTTTAACCACATGCTAGAGAAAAGTTTTCACTGGACATGCATCTTAACCATTAGTAGCAAAAACAATGTTAGAAGCTGGAAGTACAAACTGGAGTCTATGGAATTCATGCCAGCTTATTTTGATACAACTCTTGATACTTATTACGAAAACTCTTGATACTTATTATGAAAAGTTTAAGATAAATTCTGAAGGTATGGAGGAAAGGGAAGCCTCTTGCACGGTTGGTGGGAATGTAAATTGATACAGCCACTATGGAGAACCGTATGGAGGTTTCTTAAAAAACTAAAAATAGAACAGCCATATAACCCAGCAATCCCACTACTGGGTGTATACCTTAGGCATATACCATAATTCAAAAGGACACATGTACCCCAATGGTCATTGTAGCACTATTTACAATAGAGAGCATATGGAAACAACCTAAATGTCCAACAATAGATGAATGGATATAGAAGATGTGGTACATATATACAATGGAATATTATTTAGCCATAAACAGGAACGAAATTGGGTTACTTGTAGAGACGTGGATGGACCTAGAGTCATACAGAGTGAAGTAAGCCAGAAAGAGAAAAATATCATATATTAACACATATATGTGGAATCTAGAAAAATGGTACAGATGAACCTATTTGTAGGGCAGGAATAGAGATGTAGATGTAGAGAATGGACATGTGGACCAAGCTGATCTCCTTGTGCTATATGCCTGCTTCCCACTAGCTATCTGTTTTACATTTGGTAGTGTATATATGTCAGTGCTACTTTCTCACTTCGTCCCAGCTTACCCTTCCCCCTCCCTGTGTCCTCAAGTCCATTCTCTATGTCTGCGTCTTTATTCCTGTCCTGCCCCTAGGTTCAGCAGAACCTTTTTTTTGTTGTTGTTTTTTTAGATTCCATATATATGTGTTAGCATACGGTATTTGTTTTTCTCTTTCTGACTTACTTCACTCTGTATGACAGACTTTAGGGCCATCCACCTCACTACAAATAAACTCAATTTCATTTCTTTTTATGGCTGAGTAATATTCCATTGTATATATGTACCACATCTTCTTTATCCATTCATCTGTTGATGGACACTTAGGTTGCTTCCATGTCCTGGCTATTGTAAATAGAGCTGCAATGAACATTGTGGTACATGTCTCTTTTTGAATTATGGTTTTCTCAGGGTATATGCCCAGTAGTGGGATTGCTGGGTCGTATGGTACTTCTATTTTTAGTGTTTTAAGGAATCTCCATACTGTTCTCCATAGTGGCTGTATCAATTTACATTCCCACCAACAGTGCAAGAAGGTTCCATTTTCTCCACACCCTCACAAGCATTTATTGTTTTTAGATTTTTTGATGATGACCATTCTGACTGGTGTGAGGCGATACCTCGTTGTAGTTTTGATTTGCATTTCTCTAATGGTTAGTGATGTTGAGCATCCTTTCATGTGTTTGTTGGCAATCTGTATATCTTCTTTGGAGAAATGTCTGTTTAGGTCTTGTGCCCATTTTTGGATTGGGTTGTTTGTTTTTTTGATATTGAGATGCATGAGCTGCTTGTATATTTTGGAGATTAATCCTTTGTCAGTTGCTTCATTTGCAAATATTTTCTCCCATTCTGAGGGTTGTTTTTCGTGTTGTTTATGGTTTCCTTTACTGTGCAAAAGCTTTTAAGTTTCTTTAGGTCCCATTTGTTTATTTTTGTTTTTATTTTCATTTCTCTAGCAGGCGGGTCAACAAGGATCTTGCGGTAATTTATGTCATAGAGTGTTCTGCTTGTGTTTTCCTCTAAGAGTTTGATAGTGTCTGTCCTTACATTGAGGTCTTTCATCCATTTTGTGTTTATTTTTGTGTATGGTGTTAGGAAGTGTTCTGATATCATTCTTTTACATGTAGCTGTCCAGTTAACCAGCACCACTTATTGAAGAGGGTGTCTTTTCTCCGTTGTATATTCTTGCCTCCATTATCAAAGATAAGGTGACCATATGTGCGTGGGTTTATCTCTGGGCTTTCTATCCTGTTCCATTGATCTATATTTCTGTTTTTGTGCCAGTACCATACTGTCTTGATTACTGTAGCTTTGTAGTATTGTCTGAAGTCAGGAGCTTGATTCCTCCAGCTCCTTTTTTCTTGTTCAAGACTGCTTTGGCTCTTTGGGTTTTTTTGTGTTTCCATACAAATTGTGAAATTTTTTGTTCTAGTTATGTGAAAAATGCCATTGATAGTTTGATAGGGATTGCATTGAATCTGTTGATTGCTTTGGGTAGTATAGACATTTTCACAATGTTTATTCTTCCGGTCCAAGAACATGGTATATCTCTCCATCTATTTGTATCATCTTTAATTTCTTTCATCAGTGTCTTATAGTTTTCTGCATACAGGTCTTCTTCTCCTTAGGTAGGTTTATCCCTGGGTATTTTAATTATTTTTGTTTCAATGGTGAATGGGAGTGTTTCCTTAATTTCTCTTTCAGATTTTTCATCGTTAGTGTATAGGAATGCAAGAGATTTCTGTGCATCAATTTTGTATCCTGCAATATTACCAAATTCATTGACTAGCTCTAGTAGTTTTCTGGTAGCATCTTTAGGATTCTCTAAGTATAGTATCATGTCACCTGCAAACAGTGACAGTTTTAGTTCTTCTTTTCCAATTTGGATTCCTTTTACTTCTTTCTCTCTTCTGATTGCCGTGGCTGGGACTTCCAAAACTATGTTGAATAGTAGTGGTGAGAGTGGGCAACCTTGTCTTGTTCCTGATCTTAGTGGAAATAGTTTCAGTTTTTCACCATAGAGAACCATGTTGGCTGTGTGTTTGTCATATATGGCCTTTATTATGTTGAGGTAGGTTCCCTCTTTGCTTACTTTCTGGAGAATTTTTATCATAAAGTTGAATTTTGTCCAAAGCTTTTTCTGCATGTATTGAGATGATCATATGGTTTTTATTCTTCAGTTTATTAATATGATGTATCACATTGATTGATTTGCGTATATTGAAGAATCCTTGCATTCCTGGGATAAACCCCACTTGATCATGGTGTATGATCCTTTTAATGTGCTGTTGGATTCTGTTTGCTAGTATTTTGTTGAGGAGTTTTGCATCTATTTTCATCAGTGATATTGGTTGGTAATTTTCTTTTTCTGTGCGTCATATCTTTGTCTGGTTTTGGTATCAGGGTGATGGCGGCGTTGTAGAATGAGTTTGGGAGTGTTCTACCTCTGCAGTTTTTTTTTTTTTTTTTTTAAATCTCACATATACATTTAATTAATTCTGACAAAGTTTTCAAGACTGTTCATTGGGGAAAATCCTCCTTTGCTTAGGTTGACTAAAGGTTTATCAAATTTACCCTTCTTCACAAACAACCAGCTTTTGGTTTCATTGATTTTCTCTATTTCCTGTTTTCAATTTCATTGACTTCTGCTCTAAATTTTATTATTTCTTTTCTTCTAGTTGCCTTCGTTGAAAGCTTAGATTATTGATTTTATATCTTCCTTCTTTGCTAACACACGCACATAGTGTCATAAATTTCCCTCTAATTATTGCATTTGTTACATCACACAAATTTTAAGTTGTATTTTCGTACTCATTTGGTTCAAAATATTTTTAAAATTTGTCCTGATGCTTCATCTTTAACCCATGCCTTTTTTAGAAGTGTGTTATTTATTCTCCAAGTATTTTGGAATTTTGCAGGCATTTTATAGTGATTTCTAGTTCAATTCCATAGTGGTTTTGTAAGCATAGTTTGAATGATGTTTAGGCTTTTAAATTTGTTAAGGTGTGTTTTATGGCCCAGAATGCAGTCTGTCTTCATTATAAATGCATTATGTAATGATAAAGTGATTAATTCTCCAAGAAGACATAACAATCCTGAGTGTATATGTACCTAACAACAGAACATTAAAACATAAGATGAAGAAACTGATAAACTACAAGAAGAAATGGAAAAAAAAATCACTATGATAGTTGGAGACTTCAACAGCCCTGTTATCAACAAGTGACAGCTCCAAAGGCAGAAAATCAGCAAGAATATGTTTGAACTGAAAGCACCATCATCAATGCCCTCAATCTAATGTAAATTTATAGAATAATTCATCCAGAAACTGTAGAGTATACGTTTTTATCAACCTCTGCAGTTTTTTGGAAGAGTTTGAGAAGGATGGGTGTTCGCTCTTCACTAAATGTTTGATAGAATTCTCCTGTGAAGCATCTGGTCCTGGACTTTTTGCTTGTTGAAAGATCTTTAATCACACTTTGAATTTCATTCTTTGTGATTGGTCTGTTCATATTTTCTATTTCTTCCTGGTTCAGTCTTGGTAGGTTATACCTTTCTAAGAATTTGTCCGTTTCTTCCAGGTTGTCCATTTTATTGGCATAAAGTTACTTGTAATAGTCTCTTAGGACGCTTTGTATTTCTGCGGTGTCCATTGTAACTTCTCCTGTTTCATTTCTAATTTTATTGATTTGAGTTCTCCCCCTCTTTTTTCTTGATGAGTCTGGCTAAAGGTTACTTTTTTTTATCTTCTCAAAGAACCAGCTTTTAGTTTTATTGATCTTTGCTATCGTTTCCTTCATTTCTTTTTCATTTATTTCTGATGTGATTGTTTTGATTTCTTTCCTTCTCCTAACTTTGGGGTTTTTTTGTTCTTCTTTCTCTAATTGCTTTAGGTGTAAGTTTAGTTTGTTTATTAGAGATTTTTCTTCTTTCTTGAGGTAGGATTGTATTGCTGTAAACTTCCCCCTTAGAACTGTTTTTTCTGCATCCCATAGGTTTTGGTTTGTCGTGTTTTCATTGTCATTTGTTTTTAGGTAGTTTTTGATTTCCTCTTTGATTTCGTCAGTGATCTCTTGGTTATTTCGTAGCGTATGGTTTAGCCTCCATGTGTTTGTAATTTTTACCGTTTTCTTTACGTAATTGATATCTAGTCTTATAGCATTGTTGTCAGAAGAGATACTTGATATGATTTCAGTTTTCTGAAATTTACCAAGGCTTCATTTGTGACCCAAGATATGATGTGTCCTGGAGAATGTTCCATGAGCACTTGGGAATAAAGTGTATTCTGTTGTTTTTGGATGGAATGTCCTATAAATATCAATTAGGTCCATCTTGTTTAATGTGTCATTTAAAGCTTGTGTTTGTTTAATTTCATTTAGGATGATCTGTACATTGGTGAAAGTGGGGTGTTAAAGTCCCCTACTATGATTGTGTTACTGCTGACTTCCCCTTTTATGGCTGTTAGCATTTGCCTTATTTATTGAAGTGCTCCTATGTTGGGTGCATAAATATTTACAATCGTTATATCTTCTTCTTGGATTGATCCATTGATCATTATATAGTGTCCTTCTTTGTCTCTTGTAATAGTCTTTATTTTACAGTCTATTTTGTCTGATATGAGAATTGCTACTCCAGCTTTCTTTTGATTTCCATTTGCATGGAGTGTCTTTTTCCATCCCCTCACTTTCAGTTTGTATGTGTCCCAAGGTCTGAAGTTAGTCTCTTGTGGATAGCATATATACGGATCTTGTTTTTGTATCTATTCAGCCAGTCTGTGTCTTTTGGTTGGAGCATTTAAACCATTTACATCTAAGGTAATTATCAATATGTATGTTCCTATTACCATTTTCTTAATTGTTTTGGGTTTGTTTTTGTAGTTCTTGTTTTCTCTTGTTTTTACTCCTAGAGAAGTTCCTTTAGCATTTTTTGTAAAGCTGGTTTGGTGTTGCTGAATTTTCTTAACTTTTGGTTGTCTGTAAAGTTTTTTATTTCTCTGTCAAATCTTAGTGAGATCCTTGCTGGGTAGAGTAATCTTGGTTTTAGGTTTTTCCCATTCATCAGTTTAAATATGTCCTGCCACTCCCTTCTGGGTTGAAAAGTTTCTCCTGAAAGATCAGCTGTTAACCTGATGGGCATTCCCTTGTATGTTTTTTCTTGCTTTTCTTGTTGCTTTTAATGTTTTCTTTGTATTTAATTTTTGATAGTTTCATTAATATGTGTCTTGGGGTGTTTCTCCTTGGATTTATCCTATATGGGACTCTTTGCACTTCTTGGACTTAAGTGACTGTTTCCTTTCCCATATAGAGAAGTTGTCAACTATAATCTCTTCAAATATTTTCTCAGTCCCTTTCTTTTTCTTTTCTTCTTCTGTGACCCCTATAATTCAAATGTTGGTGCATTTAATGTTGTCCCTGCGGTCTCTGAGGCTGTTCTCAGTTCTTTTCATTGTTTTTCCTTTATTTTGCTCTGTGGTAGTTATTTCCACTAGTTTACCTTCCAGGTCACTTATTTTTTCTTCTGCCTAAGTTATTCTGCTATTGATTCCTTCTAGAGAATTTTTAATTTCATTTATTGTGTTGTTTATAATTGTTTGTTTGCTCTTTAGTTCTTCTAGGTCCTTGTTAAACGTTTCTTGTATTTTCTCCATTCTATTTCCATTATATTGGATCATGTTTACTGTCATTACTCTGAATTCTTTTTCAGGTAGACTGCCTGTTTTCTCGTCATTGTTTGGTCTGGTGGGTTTTTACCTTGTTCCTTCATCTACTGGGTGTTTCTCTGTCTTCTCATTTTGTTTAACTTATTGCATTTGGGTTCTCCTTGTTGCAGCCTGCAGGTTCATAGTTCTCATTGTTTTTGGTGTCTTTCCCCAGTGGGTGATGTTGGTTCAGTGGCTTGTGTGGTCTTCCTGGTGGAGGGGATTGGTGCCTGTGTTCTGGTGGGTGGGGCTGGATCTTGCCTTTCTGTCGGGCAGGGCCGCGCCCCGCGGTGTGTTTTTGGGCGTCTGTGAACTTAGTATGATTTTAGGCAGCCTGTCTGCTATTGGGTGGGGTTGTATTCCTGTCTTGCTAGTTGTTTGGCATGGGGCGTTCAGCACTGGGACTTGCTGGCCGTTGTTTGGAGCTGGGTCTTAGCATTGAGACGGAGATCTCTGGGAGAGCTCTTGCTGATTGATATTACGTGGGCCTGGGAGGTCTCTGGTGGTCCTTGTCTTGATCTTGGCTCTCCCACCTTGGAGGCTCAGGCCTGACACCAGGGTGGAGGACCAGGATGCTGTCAGCCACACAGGTTCACCCTGTTCAGTGGCCACCAGTTGGATCCTTAGTTTCACTTAACTTCTTGGAAAACGCATGTTGTTGTTCACAAAGAGAACAGGAGGGCAGTTAGGAAACGTATCACTTCTTCTAACTGGGCTCCCGGCACCAGAATCCCTGCCTTGCCCTGTGGGCGAGCGGCTGTGATGATATCTTTAGATATACTCACAGAGTACTTGTGAGTGCAAAATATAGTATTATTTCTGGAGTTGATTTGTTATTCTTGTCCTGGCTATAGATTACTGCTGTAATCACACAAATGGGGTTATTGCCTATGGAGGTAGTTGTAGGGTTGGAGGTCCTTGGAGACTGAGACATCCAACATCAGAATTGTAGCCTCGGGATCCATTGTTTTAGCTAAGAAGATATAGGGCAAAGATAAATACAGAGTAAGGGAAGAAAGTAAATAGGATAAGTAGTCAACGTGATAAGAGAAGAACAAAATTCAAGGCGTTGGTTAGCTCTTCTTGTTTGGACTTATTGAACAGACTGTGTATTGTGCCACTTTAATGTAACTGTTTACAAGAGGCTACCACAGGCTCACAGTCACCTAGGATGAATTCTCTCTTCTGCTAGGGATTCCAAAGAGGTGTGGAACAATAGTGGGATACTAGAAATATTTTCACTGGGAGACTAGATATATATGAAACCCTGTTTTTTAATCTGCCTTTTCATGTACTGTACAGCTGTCTTCCAAGCATTTTTCCTCTACTGAGCTGCATGTTGTAGGGACTGGATACCATAAAACTTACTTGGATAGTCTGAATTGGCTCACCTTCTTTAGGTTGATGTTTCTCATGCATTAATTTCTCTTGTGTTTTCCCAGTAATATTGATGTTGGCATGTTATGTTTCCTGTGTTACATGTGTGAAAGTTTATGCTTAGAACAATTTAGTGTTTTTCTTAAGTATCATCCTACAGAGTAAGCTAGTTTTTGAAGCCAGGCCTTTGGACCTTTCTGTTACTATTACTTGCGCTACATCAAACAACCTCTCTGGAAAATTAGACTAGAAATAAAGTAAAATAATTAAAGTTTGCTATTCCACTAGAAATTATGTAATGAAAGAATAGCAAATATTGGGAATTTAATTAAAAATATAAAGAAATTATAAAGAATAAAGCAGAGATGTTAACGTTTGGACTTTAACATATTAGTAATTGAGATTCTTGAATTACACATTTTTATTGTTCATGTTTCTGATGGTACTCAAATCATAGAAATTATAACGTTTGTCCTTTTGCTAGATGATAAAATACAAAGTCACACATGGCTTTTGTTTGCTCAGGAAACAAAGACTTGTTACCAGTTTGTCCTTATTCAGGTAGTTCATTGTTTTGTTGACAGTCTAGTTCCATTAATCTGGTATTTGCAGGGAAATTACTTACAGACTTTAAAATTTGTGCTGAAGGTGATCACATGGACATTTGAATCCGTTATTTAAGTGATGTCTTAATGTTAAAATAAAAATCTACTTTCCAGAATGTAACTGTAAAAGTATTTTATGCAAGATTTCATGTGGGATATCTTAATGGTTGAATAATAAATTTTACCTCATAAAAATGAAATTCAATAATACAGTAGCTTTCTCAGCTCAGTAGCATCTGGTCTGTTCTCATGAGAGCCAATATTTTCCAACTCATTAGGATCATGTCGTTCTGTATGTCGTCAACATTGACTTAGCCAAGCTACCTTTACTTACATAACCGCCAAACTATTAAATAGGTCTCTTGTGGAGTGAAGTCAAATACTCCTCTTACTTTACTTCTGTCTTAGAAGAGGGGAAGAAAATGTACATACTGTAACATTTAAACATCTGGTCTAAAACCACATCAGTGTAACTCTGAGCAAAGTTACACGTTTGGTATTCTTCCCAGGTGTGCATATAAAAAGGGTTTTGGGGTTGTTGAACAGTTCTTTAACCATTTAGGAAAAAGATTGAGGCATAGCGATATGCTTTTTCTATTCTTCAAACTATGTTTCCCCCCGACATCTCCAGTGTGTTCTAAAATATATATGTATATATATTTTAATAAATTTATTTATTTATTTATTTATTTATTTATTTATTTATTTATGGCTGCACTGGGTCTTCGCTGCTGTGCGTGGGCTTTCTGTATTTGCGGTGAGCGGGGGCTACTCTTCGTTGTGGTGCGCAGCCTTCTCATTCTGGTGGCTTCTCTTGTTGTGGAGCCCGGGCTCTAGGTACGCGGGCATCAGTAGTTGTGGCTCACAGGCTCTAGAGCGCAGGCTCAGTAGTTGTGGCACACGGGCTTAGTTGCTCCACAGCATGTGGGATCTTCCCGGCCCAGGGCTCGAACCTGTGTTCCCCGCATTGGCAGGCAGATTCTTAACTGCTGCGCCACCAGGGAAGCCCTAAAATATACATTTTTGATCTGTTACAAAATTTTCCTTCCAGATAGAAGTATTGATTATAAAGTATCCTTGCCTAAAAGTAAAAATGACTTGAGTTAGATTTGCTTTAAGAACTACCAATAAGACTTTTTGATGTTTAAATTGGAATAAAAATTTAATAAAATAAATTGAAGAAGACAAAAATGGAAAAGATATTCATGCTCATGAATTGGAGAGATCACTATTGTTATAATGTTCATGCAGCATAATGACTTGCCTTACGTTTGTTGGGAAATGATTTACCACAGTAAGTTTAGTGAGCATCCGTTGCCTTGTATAGATAAAATAAAAAAGAAAAAATATTTTTTTCCCCCTTGTGATGAGAACTTTCAGGATTTCCTCTTTTAGTAACTCTCAAATATACCATACAGCATTATTAACTATAGTCATTATGTTGTACATTACATCTGCAGTACTTATTTATTTTATAAGTGGAAGTATGTACCTTTTGACCACCTTTATCCAATTTCCCTGCCCTCCATCCCCTCCCTCTTGTAACTACAAATCTTATCTCTTTTTCTGTGAGGTTTCCTCCCCTCCCCTCTTCTACATATAAGTCAGATCAAACAGTATTTGTCTTTCTTGACTTATTTCACTTAGGATGATCCCCTGAAGGCTCATGTTTTGTTTTGTTTTTTATCGAATATGCCAGGATTTCCTTTGTTTCTTTGTGACTGAATAGTATTCCATTGTGTATTTAAACTATATTTTCTTTATCCACTCATCTGTTGATGGACACTTAGGTTGTTCTCATACCTTGCTATTGTAAATAATGCTGCAGTGAACATGGGAATTCAGATATCTCTTGGACATAGTGATTTATTTCCTTCGGATATAGACCCAGAAGCAAATTTGTGGGTCATATGGTAGTGCTATTTTTAATTTTTTGAGGAACCTCCACACTGTTTTCCATAGTGGTTGCACCAATTTACAATCCCACCAACAGTGCCCAAGGGTTCCCTTTCCTCCAGATCCTTGCCAGCATTTGTTATCCCTTGTCTTTTTTTTTTTTTTTAAAAGCTCTCTCTTTTACATATGAAACAGTTGTTGGACAACCAACACCAGTATTGAAATTTACAAATTAGAATTTGACTTTGTCTTTATTTTATTCTTTTCTTTTATTTTTTTTATTCAAACAGAAAGTCACAAAAATTATAATCATCCTCATCAGTTCAATCAGTCCCATGTAATTAATTTTTTTTATATTGATGTTTTGTTAGCACTTTTATGAATTCATCAGTTTTCCATTAGAGTTCTGAAAATGCTTATTCATTCAGTTCAGCAGTATAGTCAGTTACCAGAAAGCTGTACTTATGAGAGTCTTTTCCATGAATTCCTTGAAGATGAAACCCTTTTATAGGAACATTTTTGCAGAAGCATCAGAGTACACCCAGAACTGTCTGTAAATGACAAAAGACTTAAAAATGACCATGGTTAAAGATTTGATGAAAGTTCATAATAATGCAATTGACAAGGAAATTTAGTTATTTCTGAGATATACTTTTTTTTTTTTTTTTTTTTCCCGGTACGCGGGCCTCTCACTGTTGTGGCCTCTTCCATTGTGGAGCACAGGCTCTGGACGCACAGGCTCAGCACCCATGGCTCACGGGCCCAGCCGCTCCATGGCATGTGGGATCTTCCCGGTCTGGGGCACAAACCCATGTCCCCTGCATCGGCAGGCGGACTCTCAACCACTGCGCCACCAGGGAAGCCCTGAGATATACATTTTAAAGTAATAACTAGAATTATGATTTATAACATTATACCAGAACATATAAGATTTTTAGAAATTTCATGTAATGTCTGAAATAAATATATTAGCATATTTCCATACAAATAACCCAAAGAAAGTTTAGTATTAGTTGTTTTTTTGTTTGTTTTTTTATATTGCAGGTTCTTATTAGTCATCAGTTTTATACACATCAGTGTATACATGTGAATCCCAATTGTCCAATTCAGCACACCACCATCCCCAACCCACTGTGGTTTTCCCCACTTGGTGTCCATACATTTGTTCTCTACATCTGTGTCTCAACTTCTGCCCTGCAAACCGGTTCATCTGTACCATTTTTCTAGGTTCCACATACATGTGATAATATACGATATTTGTTTTTCTCTTTCTGGCTTACTTCACTCTGTATGACAGTCTCTAGGTCCATCCACATCTCAACAAATGACTTAATTTCATTCCTTTTTATGGATGAGTAATATTCCATTGTATATATGTACCACATCTTCTTTATCCACTCGTCTGTTGATGGGCATTTAGGTTGCTTCCACGAACTGGCTATTGTAAATAGTGCTGCAGTGAACAATGGGGTGCGTGTGTCCTTTTTTTTTTTTTGTGGTACGTGGGCCTCTCACTGTTGTGGCCTCTCCTGTTGCGGAGCACAGGCTCTGGACGCGCAGGCTCAGCGGCCATGTCTTACGGGCCTAGCCGCTCCGCGGCATGTGGGATCTTCCCGGACTGGGGCACGAACCCATGTCCCCTGCATCAGCAGGCAGACTCTCAACCATTGCACCACCAGGGAAGCCCTGCATGTGTCTTTTTGAATTATGGTTTTCTCTGGGTATATGCCCAGTAGTGGGATTTCTGGATCATATGGTAATTCTATTTTCAGTTTTTTAAGGAACCTCCATACTGTTCGCCATAGTGGCTGTATCAATTTACATTCCCACCAACAGTGCAAGAGGGTTCCCTTTTCTCCACACCCTCTCCAGCATTTGTTGTTTGTAGATTTTCTGATGATGCCCATTCTAACTGGTGTGAGGTGCTACCTCATTGTAGTTTTGATTTGCATTTCTCTAATAATTTGTGATGTTGAGCAGCTTTTCATGTGCTTCTTGGCCATCTGTATGTCTTCTTTGGAGAAATGTCTATTTAGGTCTTCTGCCCATTTCTGGATTGGGTTGTTTGTTTCTTTAATATTGAGCTGCAGGAGCTGTTTATATATTTTGGAGATTAATCCTTTGTCCATTGATTCTTTTGCAAATATTTTCTCCCATTCTTAGGGTTGTCTTTTCATCTTGTATATGGTTTCCTTTGCTGTGCAAAAGCTTTTAAGGTTTATTAAGTCCCATTTGTTTATTTTTGTTTTTATTTCCATTGCTCTAGGAGGTGGATCAAAAGAGATCTTGCTGTGATTTATGTCAAAGAGTGTTCTTCCTGTGTTTTCCTTTAAGAGTTTTCTAGTGTCTGGTCTTACATTTAGACCTTGAATCCATTTTGAGTTTATTTTTGTGTATGGTGTTAGGGAGTGTTCTAATTTCACTCTTTTACATGTAGTGGTCCAGTTTTCCCAGCAGCACTTATTGAAGAGACTGTCCTTTCTCCATTGTATATCCTTGCCTCCTTTGTTGGAGATTAGTTGACCATAGGTGCATGGGTTTATCTCTGGGCTTTCTATCTTGTTCTATTGATCTATGTTTCTGTTTTTGTGCCAGTACCATATTGTCTTGATTACTGTAGCTTTGTAGTATAGTCTGAAGCCAGGGAGTCTGATTCCTCCAGCTCTGTTTTTTTCCCTCAAGACTGCTTTGGGTATTCGGGGTCTTTTGTGTCTCCATACAGATTTTAAGATGATTTATTCCAGTTCTGTAAAATATGCCATTGGTAATTTGATAGGGATTGCATTGAATCTGTAGATTGCTTTGGGTAGTATAGTCATTTTCACAATATTGATTCCAATCCAAGAACATGGTATATCTCTCTGTCTGTTGGTATCATCTTTAACTTCTTTCATCAGTGTCTTATAGTGTTCTGCATACAGGTCTTTGTCTCCCTAGGTAGGTTTATTCCTAGGTATTTTATTCTTTTTATTGCAGTGGTAAATGGGAGTGTTTCCACAATTTCTCTTTCAGATTTTTCATCATTAGTGTATAGGAATGCAGGAGATCTGTGCATTAATTTTGTATCCTGCAACTTTACGAAATTCATTGATTAGCTCTAGTAGTTTTCTGGTGGCATTTTAGGATTCTCTATGTGTAGTATCATGTCATCAGCAAAGCGTGACAGTTTAACTTCTTCTTTTCCAATTTGTATTCCTTTTATTTTATTTCTTCTTCTTCTCTGATTGCCGTGGCTAGGACTTCCAAAACTATGTTGAATAATAGTGGTGAGAGTGGACATCCTTGTCTTGTTCCTGATCTTAGAGCATTTTCACCATTGAGAATGATGTTTGCTGTGGGTTTGTCACATATGACCTTTATTATGTTGAGGTATGTTCCCTTTATGCCCACTCTCTGGAGAGTTTTTATCATAAATGGCTGTTGAATTTTGTCAAAAGCTTTTTCTGCATCTATTGAGATGATGACATGGTTTTTATTCTTCACTTTGTTAATATGGTATATCACATTGATTGATTTGCGTATATTGAAGAATCCTTGCAATGCTGGGATAAATCCCAGTTGATCATGGTGTATGATCCTTTTAATGTGTTGTTGGATTCTGTTTGCTAGTATTTTGTTGAGGATTTTTGCATCTATATTCATCAGTGATATTGGTCTGTTATTTTCTTTTTTTATAGTATCTTTGTCTGGTTTTGGTATCAGGGTGATGGTGGCCTCATAGAATGAGTTTGGGCGTGTTCCTCCCTCTGTAGTTTTTTGGAAGTGTTTGAGAAGGATGGGTGTTAACTCTTCTCTAAATGTTTGATAGAATTCACCTGTGAAGCCATCTGGTCCTGAACTTTTGTTTGTTGGAAGATTTTTAATCACAGTTTCTATTGCATTCCTTGTGACTGGTCTGTTCATATTTTCTATTTCTTCGTGGTTCAGTCTTGGAAGGTTATAACTTTCTAAGAATTTGTCCATTACTTTCAGGTTGTCCATTTTATTGGCATAAATTTCCTTCTAGTAGTCTCTTAGGATGCTTTATATTTCTGTGGTGTCTGTTGTAACTTCTCCTTTTTCATTTCTCATTTTATTCATTTGAGTCCTCTCCCTCTTTTTCTTGATGAGTCTGCCTAGTGGTTTATCAATTTTGTTAATCTTCTCAAAGAACCAGTTTTTAGTTTTATTGACCTTTGCTATATATTTTTTTTGTTTCTATTTCATTTATTTCTGCTCTGATCTTTATGATTTCTTTCCTTCTAACTTTGGGTTTTGATTGTTCTTCTTCTCTAGTTCCTTCAGGTGTAAGTGTAGATTGTTTACTTGAGATTTTTCTTGTTTCTTGAGGTAGGCTTGTATAACTATTAACTTCTCTCTTAGAACTGCTTTTTCTGCATCCCAAAGGTTTTGGATCGTCGTATTTTCATTGTCATTTGTCTCTAGGTATTTTTTGATTTCCTCTTTGATTTCTTCAGTGAACTCTTGGTTATTTAGTAACGTATTGTTTAGCCTCAATGTGTTCGTGCTTTTTACGTTTTTTTCACCTGTAATTCATTTCTAATCTCATAGCGTTGCGGTCAGAAAAGATGCTTGATACGATTTCAATTTTCTTAAATTCACTGAGGCTTGATTTGTGACCCAAGATAGGCTCTATCCTGGAGAATGTTCCGTGCACACTTGAGAAGAAAGTGTAATCTGCTGTTTTTGGATGGAATGTCCTATAAATTATCAGTTAAATCTATCTGGTCTCTTGTGTCATTTAAAGCTTCTGTTACCTTATTTATTTTCATTTTGTATAATGTGTCCATTGGTGTAATTGAGGTGTTAAAGTACCCCAATATTATTGTGTTAGTGTCGATTTCCTCTTTCATAGCTGTCAGCAGTTGCCTTTTATATTAAGGTGCTCCAGTGTTAGGTGCATATATATTTATAGTTGTTATATCTTCTTCTTGGCTTGATCCCTTGATCATTATGTAGTGTCCTTCCTTGTCTCTTGTAACATTCTTTATTTTAAAATCTATTTTATATGATGAGTATAGCTACTCCAGCTTTCTTTTGATTTCCATTAGCATGCAATATCTTTTTCCATCCCCTCACTTTCAGCATGTATGTGTCCCTGCATCTGAAGTGGGTTTCTTGTAGATAGGCTATATGTGTGTGTCGTTTTTGTATCCATTGAGCAAGCCTGTGTCTTTTGGTTGGAGTATTTAGTCCATTCACGTTTAAGGTAATTATCGATATGTATGTTCCTGTGACCATTTTCATAATTGTTTTGGGTTTGTTTTTGTAGTTCCTTTTCTTCTCTTGTAGGTCCTTCTTGTTTGTAGGTCCTTCTTTTGTAGGTCTTCTCTTTTGTAGGTACTTTTCTTCTCTTTTCTTTCTCTCTTAGAGAATTTCCTTTAGCATTTTTTGTAGAGCTGGTTTGGTGGTGCTGAATTCTCTTAGCTTTTGCTTGTCTGTAAAGCTTTTGATTTCTCCATGGAATCTGAATGAGATTCATGCCAGGTAGAGTAATCTTGGTGGTAGGTTCTTCCCTTTCATCACTTTAAGTATATCATGCCACTCCCTTCTGGCTTGTAGTGTTTCTGCTGAGAAATCAGCTGTTAACCTTACGGGAGTTCTCTTGTTGTTATTTGTCGTTTTTCCCTCACTGCTTTCAATAAGTTTTCTTTGTCTTTAATTTTTGCTGGTTTGATTACTGTGTATCTCAGTGTGTTTCTCCTTGGGTTTATCCTGTATGGGACTCTCTGCGCTTCCTGGATTTGGGTGGCTATTTCCTTTTCCATGTTAGGGAAGTTTTCAACTATAATCTTTTCAAATTTTTTCTCTGGTCCTTATTTCTCTGTTTTCCTTCTGGATCCCTATAATGTGAATGTTGTTGTGTTTAATGTTCTCCCAGAGTTCTCTTAGTCTGTCGTCATTTCTTTTCATTCTTTTTTCTTTATTCTGTTCCGCAGCAATGAATTCCACCCTTCTGTCTTCCTGGTTACTTATCCGTTCTTCTGCTTCAGTTATTCTGCTATTGATTCCTTCTAGTGTAGTTTTCATTTATTGTATTGTTCATCTCTGTTTGTTTGTTCTTTAATGCTTCTAGGCCTTTGTTAAACATTTCTTGCATCCTCTCAATCTTTGCCTCCATTCTTTTTCCGAGGTCCTGGATCATCTTCACTATCATTAATCTGAATTCTTTTTCTGGAAGGTTGCCTATCTCTACTTCATTCAGTTGTTTTTCTGGAGTTTTATCTTGTTCCTTCATCTGGTACATAGCCCTCTGTCTTTTCATCTTGTCTGTCTTTCTGTGAGTGTGGTTTTTGTTCCACAGGCTGCAGGATTGTAGTTCTTCTTGCTTGTGCTGTCTGCCCAGTGGTAGATGAGGTTATCTAAGAGGCTTGATGGGAGGGACTGGCAGTGGGTAGAGCTGACTGTTGCTCTGGTGGGCAGAGCTCAGTAAAAGTTTAATCCACTTGACTCTTGATGAGTGGGGCTAGGTTCCCTCCCTGTTGGTTGTTTGGCCTGAGGCAACCCAACACTGGAGCCTGCCTGGGCTCTTTGGTGGGGATAATGACAGATTCTGAGAGGGCTCCCGCCAGGGAGTACTTCCTGGAACTTCTGCTGTCAGTGTCCTTGTCCCCATGGTGTGCGAAACCCCCCCCCACCTGCCCCGCCTCTGCAGGAGACCCTCTAACACTAGCAGGTAGGTCTGGTTCAGTCTCCCCTGGGGTCACTGCTCCTTCCCCTGGGTCCCAATGCGCATGTTACTTTGTGTGTGCCCTCCAAGAGTGGAGTCTCTGTTTCCCCCAGACTTCGACTTCCTGTAGAAGTCCTGCAATCAGTTCCCACTAGGCTTCAAAGTCTGATTCTCTAGGAATTTCTCCTCCCCTTGCCAGACCCGCAGGTTGGGAAGCCTGACGTGGGGCTCAGAACCGTTACTCCAGTGGGTGGACTTCCATGGTATAAGTGTTCTCCAGTCTGTGAGTCACCCACCCACCAGTTATGGGATTTGATTTTACCGTGATTGCGCCCCTCCTACCATCTCATTTTGGCTTCCCCTTTGTCTTTGGATGTGGGGTATCTTTTTTGGTGAGTTCCAGTATCTTCTTGTCGATGGTTGTCCAGCAGCTAGTTGTGATTCTGGTGTTCTCGCAAGAGGGAGTGAGAGCACATCCTTATACTGCGCCATCTTGGTTACTCTTCTCTCTTGTCTTTTTAAAAAAATATTTTTTTGCGGTACGTGGGCCTCTCACTCCTGTGGCCTCTCCCACTGCGGAGCACAGGCTCTGGACGTGCAGGCCCAGTGGCCATGGCCCACAGGCCCAGCTGCTCCACGGCATGCGGGATCCTCCTGGACCGGGGCATGACCCCACATCCCCTGCACCGGCAGGCGGACCCCCAACCACTGCGCCACTAGTGAAGCCCCTCTCTTGTCTTTTTGATGGTAGACATTCTAACAGGTATGAGGTGATACCTCCTTGTGATTTTTGTTTTGCATTTCCCTAATCATTAGTGATGCTGACGACAGTTCCATGTATCTGTTGGCTATCTGTATACTTTCTTTAGAAAAATGTCTTTTCAGGTCCTTTACCCATTTTTAAATTGTGTCATTTGTTCTTCCTGTCATTGAGTTATATGAATTCTTTATATATACTGGATATTAATCCCTTATCAGATAGGTGATTTTGAATTATTGTCTCCCATTTCCTAAGTTTTCTTTTCATTTTGTTGATTGTTTCTTTTGCTGTGTAGAGGTTTTTTATTTTTGATGTGCTCTCAGTTATTTTTTTTTGCTTTTGTTGCTTGTATTTAGTTTTATATCCAATAAATGGCTGCTGATACCTTTGTCAAGGAGCTCCCTATGTTTTCTGCTAGGAATTTTATAGGTTTTATGTTGACGTCTTTAATTCATTTTGAGTTAATTTTTGGTGAGTGGTGTGAAATATAGGGGTCTCGTTTCATTCTTTTAACATTTGAATATCCAATTTTCCCAGAATTAGTTGTTGAAGAGATTGTCTTTTGTTTCATTCAGTATTCTTACCTCCTTATCAATTATTAGTATGTGTGGGTTCATTTCTGTGTTCTTGATTCTGTTCCATTGGTCTATTTGTCTGTTTTTATGCCAGTACCGTACTTTTTGGATTACTGTAGCTTTATAAAATAGTTTGAAACTGGAATGTGTGATGCCTCTAGTTTTGTTGTTCTTTCTCTAGATTGCTTTAGCTATTTGGGTTTTTTTTGTGGTTTCATGTAAACTTTAGGATTGTTTTTTTTACGTATTTATAAAGAGAAACTGCTATTGGAATCTTGATAGAAATTGCATTGAATGTGTAGATGTCTTTGGGTAGTATGGACATTTTAACAGTATTAATTCCTCTAATCCATGAACGTGGGTTATCTTTTCATTTATTTGTGTCTTCCTTGATTTCTTTCATTATTAATGTCTTGTTATTTTCAGTGTAAAGATCTTTCACCTCCTTGATTAAATTTGTTTGTAAATGTTTCATTGTTTCTGATGCTATTATAAATGGAATCATTTTCTTTATTTTTTCCAGATAATGTGTCATTAGTTTATAGAAATGCTGCTGCTTTTTTATATGTTAATTTTGTTTCTTGCCACTTTACTGTATTTGTTCATTCGATTAACAGTTCTTTGGTGGAGTCTTTAGGATTTTGTCTATATAAAATCATGTCATCTGTAAATAGAGACGATTTTATTTCTTCCTTTCCAAATGTGATGCCTTTTGTTTCTTTTTCTTGCTTGATTGCTGTGGCTGGGCCTTCCAGTATTATTTTGAATAGGAATGGTAAGAGTGGGTGTCCTTTTGTTTCTGATCTTAGAGGAAAAGCTTTCAGCCTTCCACCATTGAGTATGATGTTAGTTGTTGGCTTGTCATGTATGACCTTTATTATTTTAAGATATGTTCCTTCCATACCTGATTTGTTGAGGGTGTTTATCATGAATGCAGTTTGAATTTTGTCAAATGTTTTTTTGTGACTATTGAGATGATCATATATATTTTTTTATTGATGTGATTGTGTCACATTTATTGATTTGCATATTTTGAACCGTCCTTGCCTCACAGGGTAAATTCCACTTGATTGTGGTAAGTGATCCTTTTAATGTGCTGCTGATTTTGTTTTGCTGTTATTCTGCTGAGAATATTTGCATCTATATTCCTCTGGAATATTGGCTGATAGTTTTCTTGTAGTGTCCTTATCTGGCTTTAGTATCAGGGTAATGCTGGCCTCATAAAATGAGTTTGGGAGTGTTCCTTTTTCATTTTCTGGAAGAGTTTGAGAGCCTGGTTGTCAACCCTGGGGCCTGACTGGTCAGAACTTGCTGTCTTGTCACAGATGGACAGTCAAATAGATGAATGATGGATGAGTGGATAACCATGGATGCACAACACCTTACCACATGTGCATACAAACTGCTGAGTGGAAACATTTCAGTGAGCGTGATAGCTTGTGGCAAAAGTATATGTGTGTCTTTTTGGACAAAATCTTTACAATTTACGATTTGGAAGTATTCAAGAGGAGATGTCAAGGAAGCAGCAAAACCAAGGATAGCACCACCTGTGGATTCTGAATCTCAGGATGTGGGCAGGGCTGTGCTTTCTGATGAGTCATCTGTTAGGTCTTTGGGTAAATTAAACACTGAGCAAATTGTTTAACCAACATTGTGTCTTCTGGGGCCCCTTAAGAAGACCATAGCAGACCCTGATAATAGGTTTGGGGCTGGAGCCATGTCAGTGAATTAGGATTGGAAGACTCCTGGCAGAGTGGCTTCATGCTCTTTTCTCTTCCTTTCCCTGAAGTCTTTCATCTCTTGGATCATGGCCCTGCCAAGACCAGATTTAGCCTCCATCTGCTGTTATCTGGCTACTGAAGTACCTCTGGGCTCACCCTTTCTAAACTCTGCATCAGGAAGGCAAGGATTACCTGATCAGTCCACTTCTTAAGAATTATCAGTGGCTGTCTGTTGCCTTCAGGCTAAACTCAAAAGACTTTTGGCTTGGCCTCTTAGGACCTGGGTTCTCCCTAATGTCATACCTCATCTCTGGTTGAATCAAATCCTGCATACCTTGCTCTTCAAATTTCCTTGCCTTCATGCTCACCGCCCCCCGCCCCCACCCCCTCCCAAAAAAAGAAGTCCTGATTTATACTCTTTTCTACTTGAAATGTAACATTAATATTAATATTTAGTATTAGCATTAGTATTTCCTCTGCAAATACTTCTCTCATTCACCCAAGCAGAGTTAATTATTTTTTCCTTTGTGGTATCATTGTGGTTAATATATCAGCTCATTTCAACAGATGTTTAGTACCTAGTAACTACTAGACTTGGACCCTGTTTTCAAAGATCTCTCAGTCTACCTGGGAAATATAATATTTGATGTTTGATTACACGCATTATTCTATACTGTTGCTATTTCTGTACTGAGGTTTTCTGACAAAATCTAATATGCTGTAATAGATCATATTGTTTAGACACTCATATGAAGTATCTTTCAGTTATTACTTAATCATAATAACTGGATTAAAAATTTATTGCCAATATTCAATTAAAGTAAATTCAATAAGTCGTTGGTTTTACGTATCAAATATAACAACATTTACTCCAGATTTTATTGTCAAAAGTAAATAACAGATGGTTCTCTTACAAAAATTTTTATTAGTAAGTAGAAACAGCTTTTCTCTGTTTTATTGAAATTCAATTGATTATGAGAAGAAAGCATTAGAAAATTTCATGTGATTTTAGCTTAATATTTGTAAATTAGAAAGCAGAACTCATCAGTAAAATAGCTAATAATTTTTTCCATTATCTGACTTGACTTGTTTTTGTAGATCTTTCTCCATAAGAAATAGTTACTTTTTTGTAATTCCTTAGTTTTCTAAGAGCCTGCTTATACTCTGCACCACCTTACTCTTCTCCTCAGTAGCTACAGCCACTTGATCTCTGCTTGGTTTTTCATTCCTGCCTCATGTCTGGGTTTGATTCTGTCATTAATTTGGGAATGATATAAGGAATACACATCCAGGTTGACTCAGGAGCATCTACTCAACTTTGCAGTTAATCCTGCTTTGACCGTGTGCCTTAGCTCTATTGACTGAACTTCTACTTGAATTGTCCAAGCTTCCATGTTAAACTGCCATTTCAGTTCCTAGATGTCCGTTTGTTCTTCTGGGCCATTCCCTGTCTCATCAAAGACTAAGGACATGAATTTCCTTTTCTAGACTGCCATAGATTCTGGAGGCTTTTTCCTAATTTCAGCCTTGTGGATGTGGTACTCCCCACTAAATGTTACCAGACCTTTTTTGAAGGATCTACCTACTCACTGCCAATTGTACCTTTTTTTTTTTAAAAAGGTAATTATTGATTATATTACATTTGTCTGCTGGAATACTTACTGCATTGTTTCTCATTGGACAGGTATCTGATCTGACTACGTGGCTTTCAACTTTTGCATTTTTTCTGCATTCTCTAGATCAGGGTTGGCAACTCTAGATCACTGCTTGTTTTTGTAAATAAAATTTTATTGGAACATAACTAACTTTTTCCTTTAGATATTGTCTGTGGCATCTTTTGTCCTATAATATCAGTGTTGGGTAGTTGCAACAGAGATCATATGGCTCACAATCCAAAAACTTTTACTGTCTGGCTCTTTACCAGAAACATTTTGCTGACTGTTGGTATAGGTTATAACTTTGTACTCTTCATTTGATGCCTATTTAAAACATTGTACTTTTTATTTTGTAGAGATTTTATGAGAAAATTAGCATATTTATTCTTGTGACTTCCATGTAATTTTTAAATTCACTTACTCAAATATTAGGCAGAAGGTTAGATAATCTTCATTTAACTTTTTTCATTTTTTTTTTTTTTGCGGTACGCGGGCCTCTCACTGTTGTGGCCTCTCCCGTTGCGGAGCACAGGCTCCGGATGCGCAGGCTCAGCGGCCATGGCTCGCGGGCCCAGCCGCTCCACGGCATGTGGGATCTTCCAGGACCGGGGCATGAACCCGTGTCGCCTGCATCGGCAGGCGGACTCTCAGCCACTGCGCCACCAGGGAAGCCCCAACTTTTTTCATATTTTAACCAACATTTTGTTAAAGTGTTTCATCCAAATTAGGTAGAATTGGGACGTCCCTGGTGGCCCAGTGGTTAAGAATCCGCCTTCCAGTGCAGGTGACGTGGGTTTGATCCCTTGTTGGGGAACCAAGATCCCACATGCTGGAGGAACTAAGCCTGTGCGCCACAACTAGAGGGCCCGCGTGCCACAGCGAAGAGCCCACGCACCACAATGAAAGATCCCGCATGCCACAACTAAGACCCAACGCGATAAAAAAAAACCCAAAATAGGTAGAATTAAGTGATTATGATAATTGATACTTTTTACCTCTGTTTAATCATCTACCCACAGTAAATCAGTCACCAAGTATTGTCAAATTTATTTTCTAAGTACTTTTACAATATACCTATTTCTCTCCATTTTTACTTCTGTCACACTAGGGTAACTCCATCATTTCTTTTTCCCCTTCCAATCCATTCTCTACCATGTGCCCGAGTAAGCTTTGAAGAATTCTGATGTGACTGTAGCACTCAGCCTTCAATGATTTCCTATTAACTGTAGGATGAAGACTCAAATCTGGCTCTATACTTTATTAACCTTTCAGTTTCTCAAAAGAGCTGTGCTTCTTTTTGTCCTAGGGCTTTTCTCAAGCTTTTCCATCCTTCTGCAATGCTCTTCTCCCTCTGTTTCACCTATTTATATCAACTTATCCTTCAGAGCCCAGCTCAAATGTCAGTTCTTCAGAAGATTCAAAAGTAGAAAATAGGTTCCATGAGACCAGGTACCATGTTTCAATTTGTCTTGCTGTATCTCCAATAGGTACTGCTTTTTTTTTTTTTTTTTTTTTTTTTTTTTGCGGTACGCGGGCCTCTCACTGTTGTGGCCTCTCCCTTTGCGGAGCACAGGCTCCGGACGTGCAGGCTCAGCGGCAATGGCTCACGGGCCCAGCCGCTCCGCGGCATGTGGGATCCTCCCGGACCGGGGCACGAACCTGTGTCCCCTGCATCGGCAGGCAGACTCTCAACAACTGCGCCACCAGGGAAGCCCCCTCGTATGCTTTTTTGAGTGAGCATTCAGAATGTAAATATTCGGTAAATTCTACCAATTTTTAAGATCATCTCTCTTCCCTACCCTCCCCCTCCCCCGATCCTGCAACCCCCAACATCATCTGTAGTACAGTAGATAGGAGCTAGGAGGTCTCTCTTTGCTAGTGAATGAGCAAAGTCAGCCACTTAAACAATATAATTAAATTTGGGAGATAATTGTTAGTAAGAGAATACTGTGATTTAAGTTAATTGTGAAAAATGATTAAAATAGAATTGCTATATGGGTTCTTATGTCTGGGGTTCTCAGGATCCCTGCATTTGGAAATTCTCTAGAAGAACTCAGTAGACTTGGCATACAGTTATACTTACGGCTACGATTAATTGTAGCAAGATAGTAGGGATACCTGTCTGATCAAAGGAGAAAAAGACAGGTAGTTTGGAGAAATCCATACACAACCTTCCTTCTGCCCTTCCCTCCTGTGAAGAAGGTACAGTTGAACTGCTTTTCTCTACCAACAAAATATACAGTAACGTGCACTGTTTCTGCCCAGGGAAACCTGTTAGTGATTCAGTACCCCAGACTTTTACTGGGGGCTCCTCATGCAGGCAACCTCTATCTAGCACATTCCAAAATTCCAGACTCCCAGAAGGAAAGCAGGTGTTTAGTATAAACTATATTTTTTGTATAAAAGTCTAAGGAGAGCAGACCATTCTTATCAGTTAAGAATGAAGGCAAGTCAGGTTCCTAGATGCTGTCAGTCAAGGGCCAACTTCCCAGGTAGGGCTTTCTAAGGATAGCAGCCTTAAGCTTGCTACTGTTAGTTGTGGCATGCAGGCTCAGTAGTTGTGGCTTGTGGGCTCTAGAGCACAGGCTCAGTAGTTGTGGCGCATGGGCTTAGTTGCTCCGAGGCATGTGGGATATTCCCGGACCAGGGCTTGAACCCGTGTCCCCTGCATTGTCAGGTGAATTCTTAACCACTGCACCCCCAGGGAAGTCCCTGCACAGTTCTTAAAACAGTGTTTATATTACCTGACAGCATCTGCTTTTTATTCTACTTAGGGAGGTGAGTATTTTTAGCTAGATACATTCCTACCCTGAACAAAGTTGGAGAATGAGTTTTAAGTAGACAACTATCAGTCACTTTATTCTAAGATTTTTTTTTCATGTTTCCTATAGGGAAAATTTGAATGCCTGATGGGGCAAATCATGTGCAACACTTATTCTTGTTTGCTCTGATTAAGCTACATTGATCTTCGTTCTGTTCTTCACACGTGTACTCTAAACTCTCTTCTGCTTAAGGACTTTTTCCATACTGTTTTCTTTGCCATGTCCTTCCCTTTTTTGCTTGGCTTATCCCCACTTATCTTGGTGTTTCAATTTAGACTGTATCTATCTGTATCTGTCTACCCTCTCCCCCAAATCTCTTAAAGGGAGCTCCCAGATCACTTTCCAACTGTACTAAGATTGTTTGCTTGTCTTTCTCCATTTCCAGAGGAATATGATCTCATCCTAACATATCACATAAATGAATGAATGAATGAGTTTAAAATTTGGGTGGAGAAGGAAAGGGGAGTGCTGGAAGAAGAGGAGGTGGAAGAAAGATTTAAATTTGTGTAACATTTTTGAGAATTATGTATTTAGTAACTCAGAATTGTGATATCCAGTATGGTAGCTGTTACCCACATGTGGCTAGTCTGAATTGAGATGGCTGTAAGTATAAAATACTTAACTGGGTTCAAACACTTTTTGTAAACCAAAAGTATGTAAAATATCAATTTTTTGCATTTATTAAATATTAAATGATAATATCTTAGATATACAAAAATGTTATTAAAATTTCATCTAATTTTCCTTTTTAATGTAGTTACTACAAATTTTAAATTATATGTTGATCGAGAAAAACAGCGCATAAGTGCTTCTTTTATATTGGATTAGAAGTAGTTTGGGTGTAAAAGTGACACAAAATTTGCTGTTTACTTTTAAAATATCATTTAAGTAAATGATCAAAACAATTATAAGAGATCACTTGGCAGGTTTATTAAAATGTAGTAGTCCTTGTATACCCCTTTGAATAATAAATTATAATAGTAATAATAATTGTTAACATGTGAGTGATTAGCATGTCCACTTTTCTAAGTGCTTTATATGTATTAATGCATTTAATACTTAGAAGCTCTTTTCTTAGATACACAATTATTCCCTTTTTCCAGATGAGGAAATTGGAACACAGACATTACATAACATGTTCAAGGATACAGTCATGTCTGGTAATGATAGTACCTCAGAAGGTGATTTGCATGATTAAATGATGTAATATAATTTCGGATCTCTGGGAATGTGATTTATCACATACCAAGCATTCAGTATTTTTGATTAGAATCAAATTAAGAATTCATAGTTTTTCGTTCATACTTTTCAGCTATAGTATATATGGGTGTTTTTGTGTCCTTTATTCTTAGTAATATAGTGTAGAATCTGAGAAAACAAAAGAACATAAATATGAAGCTTATAATCCTTACTATTATAAAAGACATATGAGTTGACTCCTTTTCTATGCAAATCCTTCCAGGATAGAAATAGAGCTGTTATTAGGCTTCCCCCTCCCCCTGCCATATAGAAAAAGAAAACCACTAGCAGCTTGGCTTGCTTTGAGCCAAATCTGGTTGTACCCATTTGTTTACTTATTTTCTGTGGCTGCTTTTGCACTCTAGTGCTGGATTTGAGTAGTTGCAATAGAGATCCTATGATTCATAAAGCTTAAAATACTATCTGGCCCTTTTCATAAAATGCTTGCCTAATATAGGACCATACCAGTCCAATAAGAGAATCCAGGTGGCTGGACCACAATTAAGTTTGAATCCTAGATTTCCTTTGTCTGGTCTGTTACCTGGAAGGTATACCAGTTAGGCTCGCTTGGGACCACTGTCATAGGAACGTAAGGTACATCCTGCTTAGGAGTGTTCAGGGTAGAAAGCCGAGGTTTCAAAATAAGTACATACCAGAGGTTGGCAAACTAAATCTCCTAGGCCAAATCTAGCTTGTGGCCTTCTATAAAGAAGGGCTATAAGCTAACACTGTTTTTTTTTTTACAATTCTAAAGGGTTGGGGGAAGAAAAAGAGTAATGTGACAGAGATCGTATGTTGTCCACAAAGCCTAAAATATTTACTTTCTGGCCCTTTACAGGGAATGTTTTCTGACCCCTGTTGTCTTTATAATTCCCACTGCTTTTTTCCTGATTATTACCCTGGGAGGTGGTCAAGAGGAGATGAACCCTTTGTTAGGTACTTTACTGAATTATGTGGACCTAAAGAAGGTGAAAGAGGTAGAGTAAGAAATCTTTCTTAGTTGAGTTATGAGGAGGCCTTTCCAGTGCTCAACAATATTAGATGCCTTGGATTAGGTAGGGAGCATGGAATGTTCATCAGATATTCCAACTTTTGACATGTTGTGTGCCCTTTCTAATAGAAGGCACACCATTGTTAGCTGGTAAATGGCCTTGAACATGTAACAGCTTAATTTTGTTGGCCACATTGGTATGTGCACATTGGAATTTGCTGATCAGACTGAGAGTTAGGGGTAAAAAAGTCTGATATAGTGAATTTGGCAGGAGTAGGCTGGGCAGGGATGGGGTGGCAACACCTAGGGCAGTGAGGCCTTCATCACCACATTATAAACTGCTTGACTTTGGGTCATGAGTGGATCATACTACGGTGACCTCTGCATCAGAAAGAGTCCTTTACTTTTTGCCCAATCCATGATTGTGGATGTTTTGCCATGTCTGATACAGTGATGGATTCAGGCAGCAGTGGTGGCAATCTGGGTGGTGCATGTTTATTCCAGATGGTCTCATCAGTGAAAGGGTCCCTGCTGTGGGCATCAGCTTGAGTAACCCAGATGATTTGATCACCTGTGATTTTTTTTCTATAGGTTTTTTTTTTTTTTCCTATAGTTTCTTTTTTCTATAGTTCCCTGTGCTATACAGTAGGTCCTTGTTGGTTATCTATTTTATGTATAGTTGTGTGTGTATATTAATCCCAGTCTCCTAATTTATCCCCTCCTCCATGTTTCCCCTTTGGTAACCATAAGTTTGTTTTTGAAATCTGTGAGTTTGTTTCTGTTTTGTAAATAAGTTCATTTATATCATTTTAAAAATGCTTTTTGATTTGCTATTTCCGTTTGGCCTAGGGGTAGGGCACCTTACTGAGTCAGTTAGGGTGCCTACTTGTTCAAAGTCCACAAGTCCCAAATTGCGCCAATCAGAATCTTTTTTTTGGGTTTTGAACTTGGAACCAGAGAAAATGAGGTTAGTTTTTTCTAGTGGTAGAAGACATAAAATGTAGGAATTGGGAGTTATTATTGTTTTTGTTTCCTACCATGGCAAGGAAACACAACTCCAGAAAAGTAAAGTGATCTGAAGAGACCAAGGAGACAAGAGTTCTGGAGTCATTTGAGACTCTGGTACCAGTTTTTTCTGGGGCCTTATCCTTATCATCATCACTGGGTTTTCAACCCTTCTCCGTATTCTATAAACCAATTAATCTCAGCTTTTGGGTTAAGCTAGTTTAAGTTGGATTTCTGTTTCTGATCAATATGAGTCCTAACAAATACCTATCACTGTCTAATGCAAAGTATAATTATTGATGGTTTGGCATCTTTATCAGAGATATATTAATTGGTATTTCACCTAAACCCATTTCTATTTATTTATATTGATATCATGGAGGAAAGAATGAAAAATATATGCACATTAAATTAGGTATTATTTCTAAATTGGTCAGAGTTGTTATTCATATAAAGTGAATCTCTAAGACCAGGGAGAAGTATAAAAGGTTACAATGTACTTTGGATTAAAAGTAATAAAATTAGTACTAATTGTGACAAATGTGCCATACTAATGTAAGATGTTAATAGAGGAAACTGGGTATATGGGGACTGTTTGTACTCTCTTCAGAGTTTTTCTGTAAATCTAAAACTGTTCTAAAATAGAAAGCTTTTTAAAATAAAAATCAAAAATAAAACAAAAAAATAAAATTAGAAAGCAAAAATTTGATTGGAACAAACAAGAAAAGTTATGTGCTATACTGGACACCTAAGGGAGTATGAAGCTGTAGCTTGAACTTGAGTCAGTTCCATGGTGAAAGAGACAACCTAATTTTGGATTGATTCCAAATCAAAAGTTTCACCAGGAAGAACTAAGAAACTCTTCTTAATTTTATTCTTTAGTGATCAGAATTTTGAGCAGTATTGCTGATCACACATTAGAAAATATTTTTTAAAAAGTACCAGGGGCTTCCCTGGTGGCGCAGTGGTTGAGAGTCCGCCTGCCGATGCAGGGGACATGGGTTCGTGCCCCGGTTCGGGAAGATCCCACATGCCGCGGAGCGGCTGGGCCCGTGAGCCATGGCCGCCGAGCCTGCGCATCCGGAGCCTTTGCTCTGCAACGGGAGAGGCCACAACAGTGAGAGGCCCGTGTACCGCAAAAAAGAAAAAAAAAAAAAAAAAAAAAGGTACTGAACAGGTTTAGATAAGCTATTTGAAGAGGAGGAAAAATGAAGGCAATTATAAAACGAGAATAATGTTTCAAGTTTTTAAAGCCAGAGAGGGGTTTTAATGAGTGTTCTCTAAAGAATAAGTCTTTGAAGCTTATTCTGTTACAGTGAAAACAAAACTTATATATCCTAATGACTGTTGCTTTTCTAAGTTATTCTTTTGGTCTGTAGTTTCCAATCCATAGACACTGTCATGTTCACAGATTTTAAAAGTCTCTTTGAAATTGTTTTTTTAGCCAATTTAGAAGACATATGAGGAAATTAGTACGTTAGCTTTAAATACACACTTCCTTTTCTTTTAAAGACAGTGTCAAAGAAACAAAATGTAATCTTGAATATGTATCTAGAATCATGCCTTGTTTTAGAATATAAAGAGTTGTTGTGATTTGGTGTCACCTTACTCACTGTTCTTCACTCTGAAGTGTATTTATTTCTTTCAAATATTCAGACTCACCCCTCAAATGATCAAGATTTGTCATCATTGGGACAATTCAGAAGAATGACTTATAGGCCATAAATGTAGTTGTAAATAAGGAGTACCAAAAATGTTTTGATCAATGAAACATTGATGTAGTTATTTTCTGACTACTTTGAAGGACAGTTCTTGGCTGTCTGCTAGTTCACTATAGCATAGTCAGGACCTATGGTTTAAATTCTACTCCCGTGGAGCCCCCTCTTACCCAATTCCATTTACTAGTTGTGGGATCTTAGACATGTTGCTTAGATTCTTGAAGTTTTAGTTTTTTCATTGTAAAATATGGATAATAATACATTTTTCATGGTTTGGCTGTGATAAATTGCATTTATCACAGTGTCTGGTGTAATAATTGGTAGCTACTGTTATTAATTATATTGATAGAAATAATAAAATATGTCTTGGATTATTTCATGATTTTACAAAAGGTACAGGGTTTTCTAATTCTGAAAAGGAAAATAATGAGCTAAAACTAGGAGGAATTTAGTTTTATGGAAAGAAGAACCAGTGGGGTTTTTAACTCTCTGAAACTGGAAAAGAACAGGATGACAGTTCTTCATTGAATGGTGTTGCATTATTTACTTGTTTTCTAATCCTCCTTTCTTACAGAAATCATTGTGTATTTTTCTTGTAATAGCTATCAATGTACTGATCATAGGATGTTATTTAAATATCTCCATTTCCTTTGAATGTATTTTTTCCCTCAAGGCACGTAATTTTTAATGCGTACTACAAAAGATGGCCCTTATATAATTATTAAGGGTTCGTTATTGCTCTTATCTGAGTGATAAACAAATCACTGTCGGTATTGGAGATGATTTTAAGTAGTATGTTGGAAACTTAGTTTTTTTTTTTTTTGTGGTACGCAGGCCTCTCACTGTTGTGGCCTCTCCTGTTGCAGAGCACAGGCTCCGATGCGCAGGCTCAGCGGCCATGGCTCACGGGCCCAGCCGCTCCGCGGCATGTGGGATCTTCCCGGACCGGGGCACGAACCCGTGTCGCCTGCATCGGCAGGCGGACTCTCAACCACTGCACCACCAGGGAAGCCCGGAAACTTAGTTTTTAATTATAAAAATTATTTTTTTACTGCATATTGGAAAAAATTTTTCCCCTATGTTATACCCATGATTTCAGATATTATTGCTTAAGGTAATAGTGGGAAAAGAGTTTGCTCATGAAATGAATTTATCATGAAGTAAAAGTAAAAAACTGTGGGCAAATTTAAAGAAAAATATTAACAATAGTATTAGCTAATTACTTATTTAGTGCTTACTGTGTGCCAGGCTCTCTTCTGAGTGCCTAATATCTATTGAGTCATTTAATCTTCAAAACGATTTTGAGAGGAAGGTTCTGTTATTATCCCAAATGAGACACTGCAGCTTAGAGAGATTGTCTTGCCCTTGGTTATAGATCGAGTGGCAGAGCTAGAACATCAGTCCATGTGCTCTGACAGTTTTCAAGCTCTTAGCCACTGTGCAATATTGCTGCTTCTTTATTAAGTAAATAATAGTACAAATGATACATGGATAGGGTAGCAGTAATATCATTAGTACACAAATACATGAAGTTTGTGAAAATTGATCTAGATAATATAATATTTCTAATCTCTAATGAATATATTTCCATATATACATATGTGGAATCAAATAGAGGTGCTTTCAAAATATTTACCAAGGTTATTCTAAGTATTAAATGAATCATTATCACTTTATCATGCCTTTAATATAATGAAATAATGCTGTATTAAAAGAAATCACAGTGTTGTGAGATATAGTAACAGTTTTTTCACCACTTCTACACCTGTTTCTGTGAAAAGGAAATATTCATACTTTATAACTAGAGAAAAATTTTTTTAGGTAATTTACAACTGTATTCCAAACTGTTTCATATTTTAGTTTTAGGATTTAACTTCCTAACAAAAGTCATGTGACATCAGCAGCGAGGTGCAGTGAAAGCTCTCTCAGGAATACTCTTAATAGAAAGGAAGACTTTAGGTCTGTGAGGTTGTGTGGGCTTGAATGTGATTTTTATTTGATATATGAGCTGTGACATAACTATTGCATGACTGAGATGTACTTGTAAGTGCCGTACTATGCAGATGGGTTTTTTCTGAAACAAAGCCAGAAACAAAATCTTGAATGTGTTCATTTAGTGGGGAAAGAATACTTCATAAAAACATATGGAAACATTTCTAAGTTTTTTTCATTAAATGAGGCTTTTACTTTCTAAGCATTTTTATGATTGTTTAAGTTTATATGTCATTTGCCTCATATTTTCCAAGTTTAGTGAGACATAGAAGTCTTATAGAACTGGGATGTTTTGAAACAACCAGATCACTTTTAGGAATGTACATTTTAGAATTAGATTAGATGATTATTAGAAAACTAGGATTGAATCTTGGATATATTTTTCCTTAAATGATTAATCATAAGACTGTCCATCTCTAATTAATTATTTTAACATGATGGGATTTGGTGAAGAGATGTATAGAGTGTTATTCTCTTTTTGCTCATTTAAAAATTGTAACAGCATAGGACAACATTAAAGGAAATCATAAAAGGGAAAAATACCACAAGTAAAACATGACTTTTTAATTTTCCATTTTCCCTTCTAACCCATGTCCCTATATATAAAGTTTTACATGGTTCTATTTATTATGTATATACCATTTTATGTTATGCTTTCCTTTTATAACATTATATTAAAATTTTTTTCCTTTTGGTGCTCACATACTTTTGTTTTTCCCATTGTGAAAGCATACAAAGAAAATTTCCTTGGATTCTGAATCCCTCTCAACTTCTCATTTTATCTTCCTCTTTCCCTTCACAGAGAAATAACTTAGAATGATAAACTTGTTGCCATTCCACTTAGCTTTGATGCTGAATCCAGTGTACGTTTTGCAGTTTTTATCTTCCTTGACTACATATTTGACATATAGAACTCTTTTTGATTTGTGGGCTTTTCTCCTTTGTCTTTCATCCTTGACCTTGAGGAAGTACTTGGAGTAATCTCTTCCTGTGTAATATCAGCTACCACCCATACACTGACAAGTACTTTATTTAATTCTTTAGCCCAGAACTTATCCCGAAACTGATAAATTCATTTGGATGTGCCATGGTGTCTAATACTGACTATATTCAAAATGAAACTTAACTGTTTTCTCTAATCATAGCTAATGGTATCACTATTTACCCACTGTCTAACGCAAAACACCTAGGAGTCATCATGTTCTGTCAGTTCTTCCTCTTAAATCTTTCTGATCTCTGGCTGCTGCTTTGTATTAACTGTGTCTTTATTTCCAACTGGGATTATTGTAGTATTATATCAAGTGATCTCTCAGTCCTCTCTTGTTCTTTTCCAATTCTTTCTCTCTACTGCACTCTCAGTGATCTTTATAAAATACAATTCTGATTATGTCCTTTGGTGGCTTTCCATTTGTCTTCATGATAAAATTGGAACTTCTTTGTGTGTCAGTCCAAGGTCATTTCATGATCTCTCAGACTCATCTCTAGAAACTTTCTTCAAGTCCCTTCCTTTAGCCATTTTGAGCTACTAGGTGCCCAAACACACGTCTCCTAAACATCCTTGCTGTTGCACATGGTATTGCATCTGCCTGGAACGCCTTTCTTAGCCTCATAACCATCTCTTCCTCTTATCTGCTTAACTACTTTTCATTTCAGACTTAACTGAAGTTTCATAGCCTTCAGTCTGAGTTAGGTGTACTTCTTTTATATTCCCAGAGTATGCTGTCTAACATGATGCCAGATATATAGTATATGCCTCAAAAATGTTTATAATTGAATTATTAAATAGTATTCTTCTGAGTTAATGTTTTGGGAATCCATTAACACTTGGAACTTAGGTGATTAATTTATTGGATAAAGTCTTTTGCATCTTCACACATGTTAATATTTTTTAAAGTTATTTTCCTTCAAAACTGTTCCAAGAAATATTGAATTAAAAGTAAGGACACTTTATGGCTCTTGGACATCATGCTTTGGGTAATGATTTTTAATATCAATCTTGACCAAAATAGATGTTAGAGAATAGGTATAGTGATCTTCAAAATCAAGAATATTGTTACTGGTAACATTATCTCGGTTTAAAGACTTTTTTTTTTAGCCTTACGAAAAAACTGACTGCGGTATATTCATTAATTTTTGCATTTAGTGAACATACGTGGGCACCGTTGTATGTCGCTCTTTGTGCCAGTCACTGGGAACACAAATATAGTAAGATTCCGCCCTAATTCTTTTCTTGGTTAATTGCAAAATAGGTTTCCCAAGAGCTTTGTACATAATACATATGATATAATTCATACATGTTTATTCCACTAATTGGAGCCTGTCTGTTAAATAGGAAGATGAATCAATGTTAATCCTATTAATGCCATAAAAGTTTAACAAATTTTTTGTTGTTTATATTTGAGAGTGGCTTCATTACATGTAAAATTGCCTTTTTCTGTATTAACATAGTATTTTTGCTTTTATCCCTTATGTTAGAGGAAGGTTGTTTCAGTTAGGATCAGTTTTTAATGAGTAATAAAAATGAAATGATTTTTTTTTGTTGGAAAATATAATAGATTGCTGAATGAAGTTATATTTTTTTTAACAACTTGAACTAATAGTATTTATAATATAGTTTACCTGTGTTTATTTCTTTACCTAAACTGTTCTGGTATGTTACATATTTCAATATTAAAATATAAGCAGATGGTTATAGTATTTCTTTGTACATCATATCCACACAAGAACTCTTTGTACTGTTGGCGTCACTGTTACACAGTTCCTTACTATAGTAAGTAAATACATTACCTCAGCCCTTAATCAGCCTCCCATTGCCACTGATGACCCAATGCTTAAGCTGTAACACTATGCTGCTGACCCAGACTCTCGGGGCTTATTTTATTTTATTTTTTGATGCATTGCTGTAGGCATTTTTAAGGGTGTGGAACCAAGCCATTTTCTCCCTTGGACTCCTTTCCACTTCTCTTTCCTATGGGAGACTTAGCCTTCCTTTAAAATACTAGGATTTTTAAATTGTTCACCTATTCTCTGATTACTGCGTGGAGGAGTAATGCTACTTGCCCACTTTAGCTCACTGAATTTAAAAAGAAAATTAGTATGGCTTAACCATTGGTGTTAAACAATTCTCAAAATTAAAATTTTCGGATTTATAAAATGCTTTTCTAGTAGACACTTTATTCTTCTGTGTATGTGTGTGTGTGTTTCATGGTTTAGTTTTGTTTTATGCTTATACGCTAGGGATGTTTGGCCTGATTTTGTCCCAGGAGGGTGTAATTGAGAACTGACAGGTTATATGAAGTTGAAAAGAAATTTAATGAGTTGTAAAAATCAGTGCTTCATTTTTCCTTGGTAACTAATATGTTATCTGTAAGGAAGTGTCCTAAAAAGTTCAAAATGAATAGGTCTCTAAATTGCCTAGTAGCTTTCAATTTTAACAATAACTCCCTCTTGAAAACAAAATGAAGTTTATTCACTAAGAAGAATAAAGTTATTTTATTTTTAGAACATGTTAATGTTTGGGCTTGAATATGCTGACCATAGTTACTTAAGCTTACAGATTAAATTTATGTAAAAATCATATGCTTTTAAAGGTTTATCTTTTAAAATTACTCTTATTTTAGTTCATTTAGTTCATATCCTTTCTTCATCAAGAAATTTATAGAACATCGTAGTTGAACCAGGTGCATTGTAAGGCACTGGGGTTATTACTATGAGGCAGGAACAGATTAAAAGAGCCCCATCTTTAATAGGGAAATAGATATATAAATAAGCAGATAATTATAATATAGTATGGTAGGTACTGCTAGATGTTCAAAGGAGAGGCACAAAAAAAGATCAGTTAATTGTTTTTGAAGACTTCATGGAAGAAGTAACATTTGAATTAAGACTTACATGTAGGGGCTTCCCTGGTGGCGCAGTGGTTGAGAGTCCGCCTGCCGATGCAGGGGACACAGGTTTGTGCCCCGGTCCGGGAAGATCCCACATGCTGCGGAGTGGCTGGGCCCGTGAGCCATGGCCACTGAGCCTGTGCGTCCAGAGCCTGTGCTCTGCAACGGGAGAGGCCACGACAGTGAGAGGCCTGCGTACCGCAAAAAAAAAAAAAAAAAAAAAGACTTACATGTAAATAAACTGAGAATCCGCTAAGTGCCATGTGGTTACAAGTTTGGGGGAGTGTATGGGTGTGTCTGTGTGTTTGTGTGTATGAACATTAGTGGGGAATGAGGATGGTGGTAGTTATTTCATCAGATGCTTGAAATTAAATGAATGTTCTGTGCACTGTTAAAAATGGCTATTTAAATTGGTAGGCATTAAGAGTGATTTTTTGAGTTGGAAACAGTGCTTGTGGGGTTTTCCAGGAAGCAAACACTGAGATGAAGTTCGGACTGCAAATTGTTTACTAGAGAGTAGCACCTGTGTAAAGAAAAGAATGGGAGCAGGATTGGTCAGGAGCAGTCCTTACATTGTGAAGCTGACTTGACAAAGTCTCTGCTGACCCAATCAGGGACCTTTGGAACAAAGTTGTTGGAGGAGTCCTGCATCGGGTGGAAAATACTACTCGATCCATGGGTGGTTGAATCTGCAGATGTGGAACCCGTGGAGAGGGAAGGTCGACTGTAAGGGACTTGAACGTCCGCAGATTTTGGTATCCTTCAGGGGTGTGGGAACAGGGGTCTTGGAACCAACGTCCCACTGATACCCAGGGAAGATTGTGTGTCCTTGACTGGAGAGCTGAAGCAAACTCTAAGCAAGCTAACAGCTGGAGACTGTCCGCTAATATCACTCCTTGCAGCTGCGCAGTGCGTCTTTTGTTGAAGGGTAATCGAAGGTGATCTATGTGTCTGCCACAAGGGTGGGGTGGACCTTGGGATATTAATCATTCATTCATTAACTATCACTGGACACATGTGCTAAGAATAGTGCTGGGCATGGGTCTTGTGAGCAAAGCAGATACACTGCTGTTCTCATGTAGGGCAAAGATCTGGAAGAAGAATATTTCAAGCAAAAGGAACATTGGGTATAAAGCCCCTGTTATGGGCAACAACTTGGCGCAAAGGAGAGAAAGAAAGAAGGCCACTTTGGCTGGAGAGTTCTGAAAAATAGAGAGAGAGCGAGAAAGAGAGAAGGGAAATGAAGTCAGAGAGTTGGAGGGAGCCAGTAAACCCCTGCAAGCCACAGTAAGGACTTTGGATTTTCTTCTAATTGCAATGGGAGGTCATTGGAAGGTTTTAACCAGAGGAATGACACAATTTGACTTATGGTTTGAAAGTTTACTTCTGTTTACCAGCTTTCACATTTCATAGTCATGGTGCAAATATGTCTTGACTTTTGACTTAATGATACACCATGTAGTCACTAGGAGAATTCTTTTACATTGCTGGCAGTGGTATAATATCTGCAGAAGCGATGCACACATACACACCACACCCACATATATACATGTTAATTCCTTTATCAGTTTGTTTTTACCCATTTCCCTTATTTCTATAATAACTCATTAATGAGTTCTTTTGTTTTTAAGTGACTATTTGATACTCAGTTACAAGTCATATTATAGTTTTTAGCTGACTATGTATAGACTTTTTTTTTTTGCCTATTCTTAGCTCTGAAAAAAGTAAGTAAACTTCTTTGTTGGAATTTTATTTAGGCATTTGAAACTCTTCATGAGAATGTGTTGTGAGTCTTTAAAGTTTAACTAGTCCCTTACTGAATCCATACAGCTCTCTGGTGTAGTGCAGGACAAAATTTAAAGATCCTGGGTTTCTTGCGATAGCAGAGACCTGCACATTGCTGGCTCCCAGAGCTGCTCTTATTTTTCTTGGGATCAGAAGTTTGCCCTCCTCCCATAGGAAGTTTTAGGGCTCTATCTCCACCCACATTATTGACTTGCCTAATTGAGAATGATTTTAGTTATCTATGATTCTTATTTAAGGCTTGTAGTTTTTGCTGAAACTAAGTTTCAGTTTTCTGAGAAGCGTTTTCTCAGTGCTGAAGTTTGAACCTTGGCCCCACTATTTATTAACCATTTGACTTAGGTAACTCTCCTTACCTCTTTAAGACTCAGTTTCCTTCTCTGTAGAATGGGGAAGACCAGTAGAACCTGTTTTTATAGGCCTATCATGAAAAGCAAGTGAAGTAATACAAAATGTCTAGCATACCACGACTGTTCTATAAATGAAAATTGTTACTGTTTTCACTCTTCCTTTAATTGTAGTTTTTACTTTATTAGGGTTGTATGGAAGTACAGATTCAGTTTGGGTATTCACCTAAAATCTGCTCTTTGGCTTTAGTTCTGGCCTCAGTCTTTGAAAGACTGAATAGTAGAATAGCCACTTCAGTGTCATTTTTGGCATTCTTAAATGGGTGTGTAAAAATGCTTACAGCCTAACAGCATCAGTTTAATAAATGAGTCATGCCACTTGGATTTATTATTAATGTCTCAATTTTCACTTTTCAATTACACGTAAGCATTCTCTATGTAACCGAGAATGAGCATTTCCTCATTGGTTTTATGTATGGAAATTCTGTCAATGAGTTGAAATGTAAATATTTATTATAAGAGTAAAATACTATAAGTACCAATGGTTTTAAACAGTGTTAATTTTATGTGCAACAGTAATTATTGTTTTGAAAGTTCAATGATTAGGTGTAGAGATTGATAGTTAATGTAAATATTAATAGCATACCTTATTTAGGTAACTTTATGAAGATCTTTATAATTTTTCTAAGTTAAAAATGCCCTTAAACATTTAATAAAAATAGATTAATAGAGGTTGGATTATAGTTTCATTCTTTGTAGAATCTACAGAATTTTTTAATTTGCTAGCATTAATAAAACTTTAAAATTGTCTTCGTTTTCTAGTTTAAAATTAGCAACAAGTCTCTCAAGATAAGATCCTATTTGGGAATTCACATCTTATAAGGTTAATTAAACACAGAAATCAGAATGTTTGAGGAGGGATAACTCAAAATGATGTTCATTAATATCTAAGAAAATAATCTTTGATTAAAATGTAAAAGTGAAAAAATATAATGAGTATGAAAAGAAGAAAGTGTTAGAGAAAAGTAAGATGTCTAGAACACATTCTATTTTTCCCAATCAAAATTAAAAACTTTTACAAGAATACTTTATAGCCATTCCTATGGAAGTTTAAACTAATTATTTTATAGAGGTAAGAAAGCTTAATAACTTGGTGGAAACCTCAGCATAGCAGTGTTAGCCAAAAAAAAGTCTTGTACCCCCATATACTTCAGTGGGAATTGAGCATTTATTTAGTATTGAGTATGTGTAGACTAGAGACTACAGAAATAACCTAGCAGCTGACAGCAGATGAGAAATCGTATACTATACCGTCAAAAGTCAGCTCTTAAAATGCTTAATAAAAAATTATAATGATAATTTTTTACTGGAATGTTTACTCATTTCAGAAATCCATTCTGTTATGGTGATATATGGCTTTGGCTAGGGATGAGTAGTAGGCTGTTTTTTTTTTTAAATAATATAGGAAAGTAGTAAACTTTTTCTGTTTTTCCTTCTATGTGCCTAAAACATTTATCAGTTTACCAAAGGTATATAGAATGTTGGGTAATTTTAGAAAAATTTTTAACATCAAAATCTTGCATTTTCATTCTACAGATTTTCAGAGGCCATTTTCTATTTTAATTAATAATTTAGTAGATTGTATATTATACATGTTCAATCAGAATGATTGCCAAATATTTTTCTTCTTATTTTATTACCTTGAATCCACATTGAAAAAAAGAAACTGAAGTACCTTCTAACATAATTTACATACAAAGAATACTACCATGAAAACATTTTCTGTGCATTATTTCATTTTCCCCTTAGGTCAATACTTACAATATTTACTCCCAGTTCTTTCGTAAGATAGTTATTAAACCACTAACTGTGAAATAGAGGGTGATACATAAATAAAATAAAATTTTGCTTTTTTGTTTTTCCTGCAGTGGAACACTGTGGTCTATTGATTCCATTAGCAATAGATGAAACACAATAGGTGGGGGATGGAGCTCTTAAAGTTTAAAGGCAATTGTGTAGTATCCAAATAAGTAATACAGGACATATTTTAACAATACACAAACTGGTTTAATTTAATTAACTGAGGTCTAATATGGTGTGCATCCCACTTGTGGTAAACCACAGTGGCATTTACTGGCTGATGCTTCAAAGCACTACTGTTTTCATCCACTTTTATTGGCCACATGTATCATAGAGGCATTATCTAAGGTCTGGAAAACAGTTCTCATGGATTTGTTTTTTATAAATTTATTTTACTTTTGGCTGTGTTGGGGCTTCATTGCTGCATGCGGGCTTTCTCTAGTTGCAGCGAGCGGGGGCTACTCTTTGTTGCAGTGCGTGGGTTTCTCATTGCGGTGGCTTCTCTTGTTGGGGAGCACGGGCTCTAGGTGCATGGCTCCTGTAGTTGTGGCGCGCAGGCTCAGTAGTTGTGGAGCATGGGCTTAGTTGCTTTGCGGCATGTGGGATCTTCCCAGTCCAGGGCTCGAAGCTGTGTCCCCTGCATTGGCAGGTGGATTCTTAACCACTGCACCACCAGGGAAGTCCATGGACTTTGTTTTAATGATAAGTCTAATCTATAATTCATTTATTGATATCAACTTAGCAGAATTTCTAAAATCTGTTATTAATGACTTTTAAGTGTGAAACTGATGATTTTACCATGTTTGCTGAAGCAGAGAACAGTTGAATTAGAAGAATTCGGTTCTAGCTCAGTCAGTAGTGATCATCATGACCTATTACATTCACCCTATAAAATAACCTGTATTGCTAAAAGGAGGCAAGTGGACAATGGAGAAAAAAGGATTGTATTTTTTATGTGTAGAGTATTCCAGAAACTCTTACCATTTCATAGTCTGTGTCAACTGTCTTATGCATAAAGCATTTATAAAAAAATCCAGTTCTATGATCATTTTAACTTACGGAGTAAACGAGATACTTGATTTTATAAATATATATATATATATATATATAAATAATCTTCAAATGTTTAGTTTTGCTATTACAGATACCTTTTGGATTACTTGATTGCTATGAAATTAGAAGATTATAACTCTAAAATTCTATCACAATTATCTTTCAATATGTTGTCAATGCAAGGGTAACAATTAAGGTCTTACGTGAAAATGGTGGGGGCTAGTGACCAGAGTAATAGGTTTATTTTAGTTAACAGGAAAACAGGTCATGAAAATATACTGTCAGTAAGAAATGAATAAATATTAATAAAAAGTCATGATTAAGACAGAAAAAGTGTCATGGATGTCTTTGGACGATAGGCACACTGTAGTGATATGTAATCAGGAAGCATTTCTGTTACTTGACTACAACAGTAATGCAGTTTGGGGTGATTTTTTTTTTTTTTTTAAACTTAGGAATAGTCAAATTCCTTACAAAACTCTCTAGCTTCGTCTCATATCACTCTCACCCCACACTCCAATAAGTTCCATTTCCACTGAGCTTCTATAACAGCTCTTGCAGACAGTCCTAGCTGTTTCCTCAGGTTCCTGGATAGTGCTTTTCCATTGCCTGGAGTACTCCAATTCACTCTACCCTCACTCCTTTTTCTGATTTACTTGTCTTTATCCTTTAGTCTCACTTCTCTAGATCGAGTTAAGGGTCCCTTTCTATATAATTTAAAAGTACCGTATACTTTTCAAATTAGTATTTTTGTTTTTGTATAAATATATACTCAGGAGTGGAATTACTGGGTCATATGATAGTTCTGTTTTTAGCTTTTCGTGAAAGCTCCGTACTGTTTTCCACAGTGGCTGCAGCTTTATACATCCCCATCAACAGTATATGAGGGTTCCTTTTTCTCCACATGCCAGCCAACATTTGTTATTTGAGTTCTTTTTGATGATAGTCGCTCAGACAGGTGTGAGGTGATATTTCATTGTGGATTTGATTTGCATTTCCCTCATGATTAGCGATGTTGAGCATCTTTTCATATGCCTATTGGCCATGTGCATCTCCTTTGGAAAAATGTCTGTTCAGGTCTTTTGCCCGTTTTTAAATTGAGTTTTTGTTTGTTTTTATTGTTTTGATTTTGAGTTGTATCAGCTGGTTATATATTTTGGATATGAACTCTTTATAAGTCATATCATTTGCAAATATTTTTTCCCATTTGGAAGGTTGTCTTTTCATCTTGTCAGTGGTTTCCATTGCTGTGCAAAAGCTTTTAAGTTTAATTAGGTCCCATATGTTTATTTTTGCTTTTATTTCCTTTGCTTTAGGAGATAGATTCAAAAACATATTGCTACAATTTATGTCAAAGAGTGTTCTGCCTATTTTTCCTCTAGGAGTTACGGCTTCTGGTCTTACATTTAGGTCTTTAATTCATTTTGAGTTTATTTTTGTATATGAGTTTAGAGAATGGTCTAATTTTATTCTTTTACATGTAGCTGACTAGTTTTCCCAGCATCACTTATTGAAGAGACTGTCTTTTCTCCCTTGTGTATGCTTCCCTCCTTTGTCATCAATTAATTGACTGTAAATGCATGGAATTATTTCTACCTCTCTATTTTGCTCCATTGATCTATGTGTCTTTTTGTGGCAGTACCATACTGTTTCGATTACTGTAGCTTTGTAGTATGGTCTGAAAACAGGGAGCATGATTCCTCTAGCTCTGTTCTTTTTTCTCAAGATTGTTTCAGTTATTTTGAGGTCTTTTTTGTTTCCATACAAATTTTAAAATTATTTTTTTTAGTTCTGTGAAAAATTCTATTGGTGTTTTGATAGGGATTACATTGAATCTGTAGATTACCTTGGGTAGTATGGTTATTTTAATAATATTAATTCTTGCAATGCAAGAACACAGTATATCTTTCCATTTGTTTGTGTCATCTTTAACTTCTTTCATCAGTATCTTGTAGTTTTCTGAGTACAGGTCTTTTATGTACTTAGGTAGGTTTATTCCTAGGAATTTTATTCTTTTTGTTTGCAATGGTAAATGGGATTGTTTCCTTAATTTCTCTTTTTGTTAGTTCGTTTGTAGTGTATAGAAATGCAACAGATTTCTGTATATTAATTTTGTATCCTGCAACTTTATTGAATTCATTGATGAGCTCTAGTAGTTTCCTGGTGACGTCTTTAGGATTTTCTATGTATAACGTCATGTCATCCGCAAACAGTGACAGTTTTACTTCTTCCTTTCCAATTTGGATTCCTTTTATTTCTTTTTCTTGTCTGATTGCTGTGGCTATATATTTTTTTAAATTAATTAATTTATTTTTGGCTTCACTGGGTTTTCGTTGCTGCACACAGGCTTTCTCTAGTTGCGGCAAGCGGCAGCTAGTCTTCATTGCATTGCGGTGGCTTCTCTTGTTGCGGAGCATGGGCTCTAGGCACGTGGGCTTCAGTACTTGTGGTTGCAGGCTCTAGAGCGCAGGCTCAGTAGTTGTGGTGCACAGGCTTAGTTGCTCCACAGCGTGTGGGATCTTCCTGGCCCAGAGCTTGAACCCATGTCCCCAGCATTGGCAGGTGGATTCTTAACCACTGCGCCACCAGGGAAGCCCCAGAACTTTCAATACTATGTTGAATGAAAGTGCTGTGAGTGGGCGCTAATTTGAAAAGATACATGCATCCCAGTGTTCATAGTAGCATTATTTACAGTTACCAAGATATGGAAGCACCCAAAATGTCCATAAACAGATGAATGGATGAAGATGATGTGGTACACACACACACACACACACACACACACACACACACACACACACACACACACATATACACACACACACACAATAGAATACTACTCAGTTGTAATAACGAGTAAAATTTTGCCATTTGCAACAACATGGGTGGACTTGGAGGGTATTATGTTAAATGAAATAAGTCAGAGAAAGACAAGTACTGTATGATATCACTTATATATGTGAAATCTAAAAAATACAGCCAGCAAGTGAATATAACAAAAAAAGAAACAGACTCACAGATTTAGAGAACAAACTAGTGGTTACCAGTGAGGAGATGGAAGAGGGCAGGGGATTAAGAGCTACAAATTATTGTGTATAAAGTAAGGTACAAGGATATATCACATAACACAGGGAATTTAGCCAGTATTTTAAAATAACTATAAATGGAGTGTAACCTTTAAAAATTTTGAATCACCATATTATACACCTGTAATTTAAATAATATTATACACCAACTATACTTCAGTAAAAGAATTAAAGTACCCTATATTTCTGCCATCATACTTATCACATTTCATTGTAATTCCTGATTTAATTATTTATTTCTCTAAATAAGTTTTAGATAGTTTTTGTGGGAAATGACAATGTCTGTGGTTAGCAAGCATAAAATAAATGTTTTGAATTAATGTGTTCTGATTCTAGTATTTACCAGTTTTTAAATTTAGGAAACATTTATTAAGTTCTTAAATATTACCTCTTAGTCCTGCCTGGTGGGAATGGGAGAGAACTAGTGGCCGTGAGGCAGGGTTAGGTGGGAAAATGATGCCTGTATTGAGTTTTGAAAGATGAGTGAGGGCTTCCCTGGTGGCGCAGTGGTTGAGAGTCTGCCTGCCGATGCAGGGGACACAGGTTCGTGCCCCGGTCCGGGAAGATCCCACATGCCGCGGGGCGGCTGGGCCTGTGAGCCATGGCCGCTGAGCCTGTGCGTCTGGAGCCTGTGCTGCGCAGCGGGAGAGGCCACAGCAGTGAGAGGCCCACGTACCGCAAAAAAAAAAAAAAAAAGATGAGTGAATCTGGATCTGGTAGCTGGTAAAAATAGATTAAATTTTGTTATGAATTTTTTTTTCTATTTATTCTGGAAGGATTTTAGAATAAAAAAGAAGTCAAGGGATGCTGGCCTATAATAAAATTCATATTTATATTGGACAAAGTAAAAATTTTATAAGAAATTAATTTCATATGAAAAATATAAAAAAGATAGTCCAAAATGTGCAGATGCTTCACATTAATACTGACAGTTATTGTCCAGTTTATCTTATTTCAGTTCATGTTAAAATGAAAAGAATTAGAAAAAAATAGTTATAAGCACTAAGAGATTAACTGGGTATTGAAGAATAAATAGCATTATGTTCAACACATAATACACCTAATGGTGACATTTTACTGTTCTATAATGATTTATTTAGTATAATGAATGATAATAGTATGTTTTAGATACATCTTTTAGGATTTCATAAAACCTCTCTCCGCTCCTCAAAAAATTCAACTCAGGTTGAAAGACTTAGCCAAATAACATGAGAAAATACCTCAAACTTTCATCTGCATAAGAATCACTTGGATTCTAAAATGCAGATTCTCAGGCCCATTTGTAGGAATGCCCTTGCATCTGACTTTTAATGAGTATCCAAGCAATTATGATACTAGTTATTGACCCTTACTCTCCTGACCAGTTAGTGGCAGGACTGATACATTCTGCATAAGCCTGAAGTTCTTTTGAACAGTACTCTCCATTCTTTCATTAGTTTTGAATATTCTTAAGGACATTGAATGGGATGTTACTTTGAATGCATGAAGCTTTGTATATGGATTGATAAAATCAGTCCAAGTACTTTATACTTATCCAATGGGTACCCGCCTTTCCAGAATAAATTGTGTTATAAGCCTTTTTGTTTATTATAGTCTGGAAAAATAAAAATGAACAATATTATTATAAAGGGCTGCAATGTTTGATAGTCTAAATAATAATAATTTATCTTTATTTATCTTGTATAGTTTACTTTGGTATTTCTGGCATTCCACCAATGCCATATCCTGATAGTAAGTACAGCTTAATAATCTCTGGTAAACTGTCAATTTGGTTTTTAAAGGATAGTCAGTTAAAAAAATGTAATATAGCAGTATATTTTTCTTTTCTTTTTTAACCTTTTCCCAAGCTTTATTGAGATATAATTGGCATAGAATATTGTATATGTTTAAGGTGTACAAGATGTTAATTTGATTCATTTATACATTGCAAAGTGATTACTACCACAACATTAGTTAATACCTCCATCCAGGCACACAATTACCATTTCTTTTTTGTGGTGAGAACATTATAAAGATTTACTCTCAGCAACATTGAAGTATATAATACATTATTATTAGTTATAATCACCATATTTTTCTAACTGACTTTGTAAGAGAATAACTTTGTTTTTAATCTTGGTTATTCCTTGCTTATATGTTGCTCATAAAAGATACAAAGCTTAGGCATTTATTTTGTTTTTTACTGTTAAATTTTTTTATTAAGTTAAAATTAATACCAGGCCAATTCTTTGATGAATATAGATGCAGAAATCCTTAACAAAATATGAGTAAACCGAATCCAGCAATGCATAGAAAGGATCATACACCATGATTAAGTTGGATTCATTCCAGGGATGCAAGGATGGTTCAACATATTCAAGTTGATCTTTGTGAGACACTATATTAACAAAAGGAAAGATGAAACCACATGGTCATCTCAAGAGACACAGAAAAAGTATTTGACAAAATTCAACATCCATTCATGGATGTTGGGTAAACATCTCATAAAAGTGGGTATAGAGGGAACATATCTCAATATAATAAAAGCCATTTACAACAAACCTACAGCCAGTATAATACTCTGTGGTGAAAAGCTGAAAGCCTTCCTGCTAAATTCAGGAACAAGGCAAGGATGCTCAGTCTCACCACTTCTCTTCAACATAGTATTGGAAGTCTTAGCCACAACACTCAGACAAGAAAAAGAAATAAAATGTATCCAAATTGGAAAGGAAGAGATAAAACTATCACTATTTGTAGACACCATGATTGTCTATACAGAGAACTCTAAAGTCTCTACCCCAAAATAAACAGAACTAATAAATGAATTCAGCAAGGTAGCAGGATATAAGATTCATAGTCAGAAATCTGTTGCATTTCTTTACACTAATAGCAAAATATCAGAAAGAGAAAGTAAAAAAAAATAAAACCTGTTTAAAATCACATTCAAAAGTTAAATTCCTAGGAATAAACTTAACTGGAGAGGTGAAAGACCTGTATGCTGAAAACCATGAAACACTGATAAAGGAAATTGAAGATGATTCAAAGCAATGGAAAGATACCGCTGCTCTTGGATTGGAAGAATTAATATTGTTAAAATGGCCATAGTATCCAAAACAATCTACAGATCTAATGCAATCGCTATCAAAATACCCATGATATTTTTCACAGTGCCAGAACAAATAATCCTAAAATATATATAGAACCACAGGAGACGCAGAGTTGCCAAAGCAATCCTGAGGAAAAAGAACAAAGCTAGAGGCATAACCATTGCAGACTTCATACTGTACTACAAAGCTACAGTAATCAAAACAGCATGGTATAGCCACAAAAACAGAGATACAGATCAATGGAACAGAATAGAGAGCCCAGAATAAACTCATGTACCTTTGGTCAATTTATCTATGACAAAGGAGGCAGGAATATACAATGGAGAAAATACAGTTTCTTAAACAAGTGGTGCTGGGAAAGCTGGACAGCTACATGTAAATCAATGAAATTAGAACATTCCCTCACACCACATACAAGTGTAAACTCAAAATGGTTTAAAGATCTAAATAGAAGACATGACACCATAGGAGAACAATGGTGAAATATTCTTTGACTAAATTGTAGCAGTATTCCGTTAAATCAGTCTCCCAAGGCAAAAGAAATAAAACCAAAAATAAACAGATGGGGACCTAATTAAATTCAAATGCTTTTGCACAGGAAAAGAAACCGTAAACAAAACAAGAAGACAACCTATGGAATGGGAGAAAATATTTGCAAATGGTGATTCTGACAGTAGTTTATTACCCAAAATATATAAACAACTCATACAGCTCAGTATCAAAAAACCAAACAACCCAATTAAAAAATTGGCAGAGGACCTAAATAGACTTTTCTGCAAAGAAGACATACAAATAGCCAACAGGCATAAGAAAAGATGCTCAAAATCACTAAATATTAGAGAAATGCAAATCAAATCCACAGTGAGGTATCACCTCACACAGGGCAGAATGGCCATTATCAAGAAGTCTACGAATACTAAATACTGGAGAGGGTGTGGACAAAAGGGAACCCTCCTATGCTGTTGGTGGGAGTGTAAGTTGGTGCAGCAACTATGGAAAACAGTATGGAGGTTCCTTAAAAAAGTAAAAATAAAGCTACCAGTATGGTCCAGTAATTCCACTCCTGGGTATATTTCCAGAAAAAAACAAAAACTAATTCAAAAAGATACATGCACTCCAGTATTCCTAGCAGCATGATTTCTAACATCCAAGACATGAAAACAACCCAAATGCCCATCAACAGATGATTGGCTTAAGATGATACACACACACACACACACTCACAATAAAATATTACTCAGCCATAAAAATAATGAATATTGCCATTTGCAGCAACATGGGTGGACCTGGAGAATAGTATACTTAGTAAAGTAAGTCAGATATAGAAAGACAAATACTGTATGATAACATTAATATGAAGAATCTAGAAAGTAATGAAAATGAATATATATACAAAACTGAAATAGAGTCACAGACAGAAAACAAACTTATGGTTACCAAAGGGGAGAGGGAAGGAGGGATAAATTAGGAGCATGGAGAAAAAAGCACCCCACATTTGTAGATTTGCATTGGGTATGTGTATGTATTTCAGTGAGATCGTATGCATATTCTGGAACCTGCCCTTTTCACTTAATACCATGTTATGGTTATTTTTTCAGCATTGTAGTGTTAATATAACTTTTATTAAATATCTGCATGCTACTTTATAATATAGGAGTACTATTATTTATTCACTCATTGCCCTCTTGATGAACATACAGGTTTTCCTCCTTTTTGCCACTACTTGTGGTGGTGCAACATAACTTTGCATATAAAATCTCTACAGTTTTGATTTTCTTTCTGTCAGATGGATCTAAAATGTGAGATTGTAGGTCAAAGAGAATATGAATTTCAGCTTAATGAATTTTACTTACTTTTTTATTACAAAAATAGGTTGTAGAATATGGGAATTACTATAAAACATGGAATGAAATAAAAGTCATCCATAAATCTGTGACCAAAATGTAATCAATGTGATAAATCACAGCATAATTTTCCAATTATTTTTCTCATTATCTGCTTTTTCCAGTTCATTACATCAATTGTGGTATAAGCAGCTAAAGTTTATTTTTACCTCGTGAGGAAGATTTTGCAGTTATTTCAAGTTCCTAATTTATAGGTAATCTTTTTTTTTAAAGCCCTTCTATTTTAAGTTTAGACTTGTCTTTGTTTTTCCTGCTACTTTTACTTAGAACAGCTGAAAACTTCGAATAAAATTCATAATACAATCTAGAAATTATAGTAGTAAAGAGAAAGGAAAAATAGCCTCTGAATTAAGACAGAACGCTTGAGTTCTGGATGTGGCTTCTACCTGATTAGTCATGGAATTTTGGTTAAGTTACTTGACCTCTTAGAACCTCAGTTTCTTCCACTGTTTCCAAGTGTTGAAAATAACGACTTAGCATTTTGAGAGGGTTACTTACTTGCAAGGTGAAGAAAAAGAAGCAAAGATATCAAATGATTTGTTGATAAATGGTCTTACTCTATGTCTTAGAACCAGAAATAATTTCAGAGTTTTCAGACTCAGTAATAAGGAGCTTCTTTATGCTCCCCTGCAAGTCATTCCTGATCACCTCTATAGTTAGTTCTTATTCTGATTTCTGTTACCATCAATTTCGTTTTGCCTGTTTTTGAAGTTCATGTAAATGGAATCATATATATTCTTTTGTATCTGATTTCTTTTTCTCAACGGCATGTTTGTAATTCATCCATGCTGTAGCAGTATACTATATAACTTTGCTATGTAATATTATGCAGTGCTTTTAAATATTAGTCATGTATTAAAATAGGTAGGATGGGTTGATTGGTTCTAAATAAAAAGTAATTTGCAGACCAATATGTATAGCACCACGCCACCTTTATTTTATTTTTTATTTTTTTGCGGTACGCGGGCCTCTCACTCTTGTGGCCTCTCCCACTGCGGAGCGCAGGCTCCGGATGCATAGGCTCAGCAGCCATGGCTCACAGGCCCAGCCACTCCGTGGCATGTGGGATCTTCCCAGACCGGAACACGAACCTGTGTCCCCTGCATCGGCAGGCGGACTCTCAACCACTGCGCCACCAGGGAAGCCCCGCCACCTTTATTTTTAAGAAATTGGTGTGTGTGTTTTTGTGTGTGTGTGCATGCAAGGGTGCATATGTGTGTATTACTGGTGGATGGATAATTAATAGGTCAGATAGGTAGGTAGGCTGGTTGAAAGTTTTGTGTGGAAAAGGTTTTGTACATATAAAACAAGTGCCAGTTGTTACCTCTTGGGAAAGTGTAGAGCATGGGTGAGATGGAGGATGGAGTATGTTAGGCCCATTTCTTTATAAACTTAAAAAAGCTATGTAACTATGGGGGTGTTTTGCCTTTTCATGTTTTTTTTTTTTTAAAGTATTTTTTAAATGGGGGGAGGGTAAAACATCACCCTACCAATTAAATAAAAATTTGAAATATTCCCATTTTTCCCTGTTCTCCTTATTTCATTCTACTTATCTTCTGAAAATTCTAATTTTAGCGGGTAACATTTCGTTTAATTTAGCTCTTAGAGGCATAAGAATTGCTGTTAAACTCCCATAAACAAGACTATTATGCCCTTTATGGTTTTCCTTGTGTGTTGTCTACATGTGTGTGTACATGTGTAAATAACTGGCTATTTGTCTAGTATAATTAACCCTGCTTCCCCTGATTCCTTTAAGAGATCTCTTAAAAGTTCTAGTAATTATTTACTAAGTATAGTACTTTTAAATAAGTGAGATATGATTCATTTAAGTAAATGACAAACTTTTCAATATTAAACTCTTAAAGATTGATCATTTTTGGTGACTGAGGTAAACTTTCAATGTTTATATTTGGGTGTTTAAAAATATAAACAGAAGTAGAATTAGTTTTGGGTATAGATTTAACCTCTAAGGAGTTAGTGAAACCAGCTTGAAATAAATGAAATGTGTATCTTACCTTGCTATCTCTTAGTCACTCTAGTTTATAATCAAATCCACACATATTAATATCATTAGTAAATAACAATTATAAAATAAAATAGTAACCCTTTAACAGATTGCTAGCAAAAGAGGAATTAAAATTTTTTTTTAATTTTTATTTTATATTGGAGTATAGTTGATTTACAATGTTGTGCTAGTTTTAGGTGTACAGTAAAGTGATTCAGTTATACATATACATACATTCATTCTTTCTCAGATTCTTTGAAGTGATTTTATTACTATGCCGAGGTAGCCAGTCTCCAAAGATGGCTATGAGCTATTCTTCTCAGTAACATTCTGTAGGTTCATCCCCTTGAGTTCAAGCTAGCCCTGTGAAGACTAGCCTTTGACCAATAGATTGTGGCAAAAGTGATACTGTAGACAGCTGAGGCTAGGTGATAAGCTCTGCAGCGTATGCCTGGGTCACTTAGAGTATCTGCCCTGGGCGAAGTCAGATATCACATAAAAAGTCCAGTGTCCCTGAGCCTGTCATGTTGTGAGGAAGCACAAGCTAGCCAACTAGAGTCGCTAATGTAGGGAAAGAGAAAGAGACGCCTGCCTGGTCCCCAGCTGTTTCAGTTGTTTCGATTGAGGGATCTGACATGTGAGTGATAAAACCATCTGGATCACTAGCTCAGTAGAGACTTCAGGTGATTCCCACCCCAGCTACCATCTGACTTCAGCTGTATGAGAGAGACTCAGGCGAGATCCACCCAGTTGAGTCCAGAAAATCCACAGAACTGTAAGAGATAAAAATAGATTACTGTTTTACACCGCTAAGTTTTGGAATAGTTCCACAGCAATAAATAACTGGAACAGACACTGTTAACTAAATTTTGTTTTAAATGTATTTTATTGTGGACATTAAGGGCCAAGATATTTTACTCACCCTCATCATATGACACTTTTCTTGATGACAGTATTTTGGGCCAAAAGGTACTGATGTGAATATTTGAGACAGAATTGCTGCAAAAGAATTATTGTGAGGTTCAGAACCAAAACTCTGCTGGATGTAGCCTGGAGCGTTTAGGGCTACTAGGAAGCTTTAAAGAGCTATGAATCACACCTCAGGGACCCATCAGTAATATTGGGATCCAGGTTGAATTCCAAGTATTTCCTATTTATAGTTTCAGAAAAGAATTAGACATGAGATAATTTACTTTAAAGCAATCTAATTAAATAATTATAAGCCTTTCACTCCTTTCCCTCATTTACTTTCTCTTTTCCTACTTTATTCATTTTTTAAAAATTATTACTTTTTATTGAAATATTTGACACAATGTATAAGTTTAATATGTACAACATATTGAGTTGATACATTTATATATTGCAATATGATTGCCACTGTGGTGTTAGCTAGTACCTCTATTACTGGACCTCATAAAAACAGACAGTAAAATGGTGGTTACCAGGGGCTGGGAATAGGGGAATGGGAGAGATGCTATTTAAGGGTACAAACTTGAAACTATCAGGCAAGTAAGTCCTGGAGATCCAATGTACAGTATAGTGGTTGTAGACAGCAATATTGTGTTATAAACATTGAACTTGCTAAGAGAGTAGATCTTATTTCCATCATGCCCAGTGTTTTATATGTATACAGAAATGCCTGTCAGCCTCCAGCCAGCCTGACCTATAAAAACTAGGGCAGTTTTCAAGCTTTTGCTGCTGCTGTTGTTTTTCCTTCCAGTTTTATTGAGGTATAATTGACATATAGCACAGTATGTTTAAGGTGTATAGCATAATGATTTGGCTTAATGTACATCATGAAATGATTGCCACAGTAAGTTTATTGAACATCCATCATCTCATATAGATATAAGATAAAAGAAAAAGAGAAAAAAATTCTTCATTGTGTTGAGAACTCTTACGTCTTTTCCTACATTAGATCCTATTTCTGTGGCTTAACTAAACTAGGATAATACTTCATAAAGTTAGGTTTCATGTTGAAGGGTGGGATTTGTATCAGACTAACATAGTTTTTAAGTACCTTTATACCTTCCAGATATAAGAAAGCATGAATCCCCTCATGTCAGAGACTGCTAGTGTTCCTTGATTACTAACTCTCTGACCTCAAGTTCACTGAAGATTAGTATATTAGGCATAATGCATTCAAGCTCATTTTCTAAGTTATCTTTCATGTTTTGTCAACTGCCAGGTGGACTTTGAGCATTTTGGGGGAAATGTGGTTAAAGTAGTCATAATTATCAACTGCTTGAAGTGCTTACTTGGTATTTTAAAGAATATTAATAAGGTCACATTTAGTTTTGTTGGGAGCTTTCACATGATTGCAAAATGACCATGTTTTATATTTTCATTTATTTCCCCTGCCATTGTAGGTTGATGTTCTTTCATATCATATTTGAGAAGTCACTATTTGTTTACAGTCTAATATTAATATAGCATGTAACTTTTGATAGTTAAATGTCATGTAATTTTGGACACAAATAACATTCATTGGCAAGTTCATCTTAAATGCATATGAATTGAAAAGTAGAATTATAAATATAATAAAATGTAATATAGAACTGATAAGTGTTTTAAGATATGCTTATTATGGTTTGTAAATATTATAGCCAAGGCATACAGTTGCAGTAACTTCCAAAAACTGAAATGAATTTGAAAACCTTTTAACATTTTGCATTTAATAAACTCATTTATAGATTATCACTTATGTTTAAAACTAAAGAACAAATTCCACTTTTCTGCACCCTTTCTAACAAAAACTTAACAAGTAGGCACACCTTTAAAAATGACACAATCCACCAGTTATTTGGTAAGACTAGCATAATCATAAATTTCCTATCCATGCTTTTTCCAAAAATACTAACCCATATTGTTCTCCCTGGACCTGTTGTAAGGATGACTAATCCAACTGCTGAGGTTTCCCTTTATGTGTTTGATGGAACACTTGGCTTGCTGGACTACAGCTGTGTGTTTATGTGCTGTGCACACCTGCAGGGGCCTGACAAATAGCTGTAGTATGCAGAGGATACAAAATTACCCTGGCAGTGCTGCAAATAAGGAAGTTTCTGTTTTGAAGTCCATATGTGTGTGCGCGCTTGAGATGCCAGCTGGTGTATTTATGTTGCATGCACAGATGTAAAACTGCCAACTGATTTTATACCAAATAAAGTTTAATTTTTTTGTACGTACTTTGTGTCAAAGTTATGAAGTGGTACATAAGAATTTTCTCACAACTTAGGTCTTTTAAAATAAAAAGTGCTATTAAAAATATGAACTCATGACATGATTAGGAAAGAGGATAGTGACACAGATGGTTTATCTTTGTGTGGAAGAATGTTACTATTGCTATATCATTATATACATAAACAAGCCTTGATTTATTATAATAATTGGTATATATCCTCTTTTGTGGCTAGAGCCAGTCAGATCTGTGTTTAATGCAATTTGTGAATACTGAAATGTGAAAGCCAAATTTATATGGTAACTTGAAGTCTTTGACCTTTCTGTTTTTTCAGTATCCTTAATTTTAACAAGTTGAAATGATTTTGTGTATTTTGGATGACATTTTTACCAATGTATTTACATTTTTTTCTGAAAGAAATACCAGAATTAACAGGGATAATTTTTTCCAACTCTATGGAAATTTAAACACCAATATAAAAATAGTAGAAAAGCCATTTATTAAAAAAAATCTTTGAGAGGCTTTTTTTTTTAACATGCCCCCTCTAACCAAATGAAGAAATCAGTTTTATTTAATATGTCCACCCTAAACAAGAATAATGATTTAATAGTTGGAAAATTGATCTTCAAATTAATATTTGCAAATTAACCTCATATCTGTTATTTAACTGCAGAGTTATTTTAGAGTTGGAATTCTTTCTTGTTTTTAAAAACACTTTTATTGGAGTATAATTGCTTTACAGTGTTGTGTTAGTTTCTGCTGTATAACAAAGTGAATCAGCTATATGTATACATATAACCCCGCAGAGTTGGAATTCTTTTGATTAGTGTTTGCTAGAGTCATTCTGTCTTAAGAACTCTTATAGCCTACCAGCTAATGAATTTTTTCAATGTATAGTTTCTAGTATTAATGGACTTTTTTTTCATTGAACCATTTTCAAAAGTATTGATTTTTACTATATTTGAAGTATGTCTACAAATTAAGAATTTTTAGGCATTGAACAAAAACTGGTTATCTGAATGGTTATATTTGTTTTTGCTTTGCCTATGATTTCTGAAGAGTTTTTATCTCATATGTGACCTGTACTGGCTTATAACTGTTTGTAAGTGGAGAGGAGTTTAAGTGCTTATCCAAAATCATACTACTTTTAATTAGACAAATGTGATGATGCTATAAAAATATGTCAGGCCATATTCTTCTAACCAGTTTTGCATTTGAAACATACTAAATGTGTTTTACATATGTACATCAAACTATATTAATTGATTCTTCATGCACTGATATAATTTATATTTGTTCTGACTTTGTGTTTGTAGAACTGCCTTATCATAGTTACATATTTGATTGTATTGGGTTGGCCAAAAAGTTCGTTCGGGTTTTCTGTAACATCTTACGGAAAAACCCAAACGAACTTTTTGGTCAACCCAATATTTTTGCTCATGCTTTGTATGCCTTTCTAATTATCCATTATTCACTGTTATTCATATCATTAAACTGATAAATATTTTAAATAATGCCTTTATTTTTAATTAAGTAGCGCCTTAGGAAGCATGATTTCTTTTTCTTCAGTAGTAGGCATTTTGTCATAAAAGGACATGCATTTGCTATTATTTCTAGGATAATTTTACTTGAACTTTGGATTTCAGGAAATATGACAAGGGTCTGAGCTTTTTGCATTATCCCTCACCCTTAAAATCATGAATTTTGATTGAATCAGGCTTCTGAATTCATGAAGACAACATGATTTTGAAAAAATTTTATGTTATGAGACAGAAAGGTGAAATAGAAATCGCATTTCCTAATGGCTAACCTGAGGGGTAGAATGGTTCTGATAAAATGTGCAATTAATCACACCTCGAAGTATATCAAGAGACCAAGAAATTCAAAGACATAACAGAAAGGCAGTATAGAATAGTTGAATAAGCTGTTGATCAGGAGACAGACAGTCCCTAGCCTTGTTACTCACAGTTGTGTGACATGAGGCTAGTTTCGTGGAACTTTAGCCTTTCCATCAGAGAAAGGGTATAGTAATTACCTTTAATAAAGTTGATGTGAGTATTAATAAGGTAATAGACGTAAATCTCTTCCTAGGCTTAGGGTGTGGAGCAGGTAGGAGGTATTCAATAAATGTTCACTATTTTTAAAATAGCAGTAGTAGCAGTTTGAAATAATTACATAGGAAGCAAGAGATTTATGTAAAATTAACTCAGAAAAGGGTAGAAACAGGAAGGATTAATTGTTGCCTTATATTTTTTCTTAATATTTTAAAGAAAGGACGAGACCTTAAATTTGTACAGCTAAAAGACAGAACCTTTTATTACTCATTTAAGAGGTTATATTCCATACATGACTTGGTTATTTAATGCCAGGGCCAGCTTCTTTTAGTAGGGTATCACTTCAAACACTGCTGCCGCCACTGCAGGTTGCAAACACATGATTGAAGGCTTCTAGTTCTCAGCTCATGCCCAGATGTCTTTCAATAACTATAGCCAGTAATTTCTTCAAATTGCTCACTTTATCAGCAGCACATGTCATCAATCCTGAAGTGGTTGCTCAAGTCAAACTGCAGAATCTTTAGCTTACAGACGCAGCTGCAAACAGGTGAACAGGCAGAAAGTAATTTGTGCAGCTTGGTGGCTGTCAGACGAAAGACAGACAATCTGTGTTTAAAACAGATTGCAGGCCCTGTATGGGCCAGACAAAAGGGAATTCTCCAACTGCAAATAATTCCAAGGTTAACATATTTTCCTTTCTGCCATTAGGTGATTTGTTAAAATTGGAAACAATGAACATTATAAATCTACACAGAAACTGGAGACAAGATGAAAGGGAAAATCAGGTCACTAAATAGGTTTACATTTGTCTTTCCAAAGAAATACAACTCGCATTCATATACGCTATCTTCTCACAAACTAAGCCATGTTATAAAATAATTCTTTGAAACTTACAAGATTATAAATTTTTCAAGTAGCATTAAGAATTACTGATATTAAAAAACAATGAAATCTGAACCAGTACAGCTTTTATAATAAATGTTTTGGTTTCTAGAGTTAATTGTTAATTTGTGAATGTTAGAATTTGTTCTTTTAAAATGTTATTTAGTGTTTCCCTTGAAACTTTCTTAATGTAGATTTTTAAAGTAGCATATTCCAGATGTATCACACTTTTCAGCACATAAGGATCTATTATGGTTACAGAACAAAATTCTCATAGAGAAAAAAAAATTAAGGACTTAAGCATTTAAAAATGTTATCCTCACATTTTATTTTCCTGGGAGTTACTGGAACATGACTGTGAAAGATCTGAATCTATCTGTAAGATAGCTACATTTTAGAAGATTGTTCCACAGTAGTATTAAAGAGTATTCATCATTTTGTCCATATATCTCAAAATTGGTAAACTATGTTGTTAGCTCCTAAATCAGGAGGAGCACATCACTCATCAATGTTAGTTCCTATGAGTGCTCACTCACTAAACAAGAAGAAGAACTATATTACATTAGTTTAATCAGTAGTTCATCATGGAAAACTGCTGAATATACTACACACAGACATCTTTATATATTTAAAATATACATGTGTGCCATGGTGCATGCCCGCCCTGCATTGTGTGTAGCACGTAAGAAGTAGAAATTAGTCCTCCTTTGTTATTATGTCCCAGAGCTCATGTCTGTGATATACAGAATAACTATAAATGAGTATGACTGATCTGTTCTCCCTTCTCTGTTCTGGTGTGTTTTCTCCTTTCACAATCACTTTAGTGTTGTAATTGTTTTTAATGGATAACGAACATTTGTAACATAGTGTTTAGGAATGTAATCTTCAGTGTCAAACTGGATGCAAGTCCCAGTTTGGTCATATTGTGTGACCTTGGACTAGTTACTTAACCTCTTCAATACTCAGTTTTTCAGTGATGATAGTACTGTTTGTCTAACTCATGTTCTTTTTGTGATACTTCAGAAAAAATGAAGCATTGTGCATGGTGTCTTGCACATATTTAAAGGTTCAATAAACCTTAGCTATTTTCTGCTACAATTTAAACAACTTGAGGAGAGGGAGTGTGTTTGTCTTGCTCTTAGCTGATTCCTAAGCATTTGCCACCTTGCCTTGAACACTAAGAACTCAGTAACTAATCAGAATGAATTTATTATTGGTTCTGTAAATTTCAGAGTCTACTTTGCTGATTTTGTTTAGTGATAATAGTCCTTCCTTGCCAAGTACCTTGACTTTAGAAATTAGAACAATTCTGATTTTTATCTTGAGTATAGACAAAATGAAGGGATATGTGTATTTTAGTTTTTCTTATTTCAATTTACCTAACTCTAATAACGTTTTATTTATTTTTATTGAAGCATAATTGACGTACAGTATTATACGTTATGGGTGTACAATATAGTGATACACAATTTTAAAAGGTTATACTTCATTTGTAGTTATTATAAAATTTTGGCTATATCCCTTGTGTTGTCAGTATATCCTTATAGCTTATTTTATACATAATAACTTGATTGTGGTTATTTTTCAAATGTCACTGATTTTTTTTCAGCTTTATCATGGTATAATTGACAAAATTGAAAGATTTGGTGTGTTGTATATTTGACAGTTGTGATGATTTGATATACATATACCTTGTAAAAGGATGAACACATCCATCACACATGTTTACACACACATTTGATGAGGACATTTAAATTCTATCCTTTTAGCAAATTTCAGTTATTTAATATACTGTTATCAACTGTCGTTACCATATTATACATTAGATCCTGAGATTTTATTCATCTTATAGCCGAAAGTTTGTACCCTTTTATGAACTTCTACCTATTTCTCCCACCCTTCAGCCCCTGGCAGCCACTTTTTAATCTGTATCTATGAGTCTGACTTTTTTTTTTAAGATTCTACATCTAAGTGATACTGTGTAGTATTTCTCTGTCTGGCTTATTTCACTGAATATAATTCCTTCAGGGTCCATTCATGTTGTTGCAAACATCAGGATTTCCTCCTTTCTCATGGCTGAATAATAATTTCATTATATATATGTGAATGTGTGTATATATACACACACACACCACATCTCTTTATCCATTCATTAGTTGATGGACACTTAGGTTGTTGCCATGTCTTGACTATTGTGAAAAATGCTTCAGTGACCATGGGAATGCAGAGATCTCTTTGATTCAAATATGTTGATTTTTAATGCCAGATTATTTTGTGAGTATAAGCCTCGTGGTCTTAGGCTGTGACCCATCAATGTTCCTCTCGGTTCCTAGGCCAAAAATTGATGGGTGCAAGAACACAAATCTTAACTTTAGGTCTTGCAGGTTTCTCATATCCAAACTTCTTTGCCTCTAGAGCACTAGCGAGAGCTTCTGAAATATACTGTTTTCCAGGCCAAACCAGACCTTTTACTTTGGAGGTCTCTGAGGGTGGGGCTTGGATCTTGGTCATTAAAAAAAAAACTTCTTGTGTCAATCTAATGTGGATTCAGGGTTGAGAACAACTGCTCTAGAACAGAGATTGGCAAAGTACAGCCCACAAGCCAAATCTAGCCCACTGTCTGCTTTTCACAGGTACACAGTGGTTATTTAGTTATTTGTTTAGTTATTGTCTATGGCTCTATTGTACCACAATAACAGAGTTGAATAAGTACAACAGAGACCTTATTGTTCACAAAGCCTAAAATATTTACTCTCTGGCCCTTTATAGGAAAAGTTTGCCAAAGCTTGCTTCAGATTTGAGCCTGATTATCACAGCTTTGCCAATTTCCTAGACTTCATGTTAATACTTGAGGTAATTGTTGAATTAGCCAAATTTTGGGGTATCTTTTCATTTCTTGCCTAGTGGATTGTGAGCTATTGGAGTGCAGGCACCGTATTTTATAGGCTTTATATGGGTAATTTTGCGTAGTTGGGTCTAAGTAAATGTTTATTAATTGATGCTAGCTATTGGCCTTAGGTTATTGCATGAGGGTACCAGCAAGGGGCAGTGAGGAGCTTTTGCCTTGCACACTTTCAGTTCTTTCTTTATTTTTTACTTATTCATCTGTTATATTACAATATGTTAAAATAGAGTAGTTTACAATATTACCAAGTCATAATCTTACAATTATGGCAAATCTCCTCTATTTTTTTCATTTCTGTAATCCCCTTCAGTCTTCGTTACTCTTCTTATCAGTTGTACTTGAATTTTAGATCTATCTCAGCTATAAAATAACATATGACATTTTCATCATTGTTACTGTTTTAAAAATTTGCCTTCATTCATATTCAGCAAATTTTGGCAATGACTGGGATATGTATGTCTTGAAAATATTTTGGGGTCTGGCAAATATGCGAGGGATTCAATTATAATAATTGTTTAGCCTTACTTCTAGGCCTTTAATGTGTCAAAATTAAGTTAGCTTTTTAGTGTGGTTACAGAAATTTTTTAATTGTATGTTGCTCAGGAGAAAAAACAGACATGAAGACATGGCATATAGCCTTCTGTTTTATTCCCCTGGATTGATGTATTCAACTAGTTTTCAACTATTACTGCGCAAACCTTGTTCAAGGATCGCTGTCTCACCATTTGTATTTCAAATACAGTTAGTTCACATACATGTGTTATATATTTATTAAGAAAGTAAGATCACCATCTTAAAAAGATTTTTTCATTTGAGCTGTTGAATTAAGTGAGTATGTTATTTAGGGCAGGGAAAAAAAAATAAAGCACTCAGGCAGGTTGCTGACTGCAGTCCAAATGGCTGATCAGAGAGTCTTTATATGCATTGGTAACATGTTGTGCAATATAAGCTGAAATATATTCCACAAGGGAGGAAAACGGAATAGGTTACATACGCTGTTCCTGAGTGCAATGAATGTAAAACTCCATTACTCACTTTAGGCAGGTGCTTTTTATATGAGGCTTTAAAGAAATATAAAACTGCTGGTGAAATGATTGGTTTGTACAGACACCACTTAGCTTCTAGTGCTTTGACCAGATAAAGAGGCTAAAAGTATTCCTGCAAACATTTCTTGAATGAGTCAGGGATTGAAGGTTAATATTCTCTTGGTGTAATAACCTGTCAGTATAACTATTATATAGTATATGAAGTTTGTCTCTGACTTGCTTATGAAAAATTACTTTCAGGGACACAGGAATAATTTTCTAGTTTTTCTTTTTATCTAGTTAATGATAAAGAAATGTCACTTACCAAACTGATTTTTAAAGATACATGTGTGTATTTAAAAGTATTTTCAAAAAACTTCTTAAAGTAATATTTCATTGTAGTTTTTAGTATTTGTTCTTCAAGAACTATAGAGTATTTTATAGGCATTAAAATTTGATAAACCTTTGGAATGCAAAATAACTCTTTTTAGGATAGCTCTACAACAAATTGATGAACATCATGAACAATTAAAAAGTATATTAATTAGTCCATAAAGGTTTATAGTGATTCCCCCACACATGCCTGTATTTCTCTTCCCTTCAACTCTTAGAAGAAGCACCTGTTAATAGTTTAAACACTGAACATTCTTCCATAAATGAATTTTCATAAACATGAAGTAAAAGGGAGGTAGAAAGGGTAATAAATAGGTATTTTTCAAGTTTCTTTTAGGTTTTAAATATGTGAGCCAGTGGGTTTTCTTGTTAAACCCTCCCTGGGTGGATGGATTGATTTTTCTCTCCTCTCTTTCTCTGTATTATTGAGGTAAAATTCACATAACATACAATTAACAATTTTAAAGTGTACAGTTCAGTGGTATTTAGTGTATTTACAATGTGGTGAACATTTCACTCCCTAAAAACACCTTACACCCTTTAAGTAGTCACTCCCCAGTCTCTCCTCTGCCTCATTCCCTGATAACCTCTAATATGTTTTCTGTTTCTATGAATTTGCCTATTCTGGACATACCATGTAAAAGGAATCATATAATTTGTGATGTTTAAGTTGTTGTGTGTACAAATAGTTCAGTTTTATTGATGCATCGTATTCCATGGTATGGATTTATCACAGTTCGTTTAACCATTTATATGTTGAAGGACATGTGGGTGGTTCCCAGCTTTTTTCCTTTCTCATCTGTACCTCTTATTTCTCTTTCTTGTCTTATTGCTCTAGGTAGAACTTCCAGCCTTATGTTGAATGACAGCAATGAAAGCTGGCATCCTTGGCTTTGTACCAGTCTTTGAGTGAAAGCATTCAGTTTTGTACCATTAAGTAGCTTTAGGTATTTCGTAGATCCTCTTTCTCATGTTAAGGAAGTTCTCTATTCCTGTTTCCCTGAAAGTGTTTACCATGAGTGGGTGTTGAATTTTGTCAAATGCATTTTCTATATCAATAGATATTGTTATGATTTTTCTTCTTTAGCTTGTTAATATGGTGGGTTACATTGATCTTCCAATACTGAACTAAACATCTATTCCTGGAATAAATCCCACTTGGTCATGATTATTTATGTATAATTTATATTTATATACCCACAAACTCATTGCTGAATTCCATGTCTAATGTTTTGTTGAGTATTTTCACATGTATATTAATGAGGAATATTTGTGTATAGTTTTCCTTTTTTTGCAATGTCTTTGTTTTGGAATCAGGGTAATTCTAGCTTCGTACAATGAAACGGGAAGTGTTTCCTCTCATTCTTAGTTTTGGAAGAGATTGTTTAGAAGGGATATCAATTCCTCTTCAAAGATTTGATGCAACTTTCTATCTGTCCCTGGATTTACCTTTTGGGAATGTTTTTGTTGTTTTCTTGACTTATTGATCCATATCATCAAAGTTGTCACTTTTTGTGTGCAGAATTGTTTGTATTATTTTCTCATTAACCTTTTGATGTTTGCAGTCTGTAGTGATATTGTTTCATTCCTGATTTGGCAATTTATGGTCCCTCTCTCTCTCTTTTTTTTTTCCTTTGTTAGCCTTGCTGAACTTTTTCAATTTAAATTATTTTAAAAAAAACATTAAATAAACTTCATTGGTTTTTACTATCTTTATTATATCCTTCCTCTGATTGCTTTTGGTTTATCTTTCTCTTCTTATCTATGTTTCTGAGGTGAGAACCTAGATTATTGACTTCAGACTTTTACTTTTTCCAGTGTGTACATTTAGTGCTATAAAATTTCCTCTCTGTACTGCTTTAGTTGTGTTTCACAAATTTTGATGTTGTATTTTCATACAGTTCAGTGTATGTTTTTAATTTTTCTTGAGTGTTCCTCTTTGACTTGTGGAATATTTAGATCTGCTTAATTTCCAAGTAATTGGAGATTTCCCTATTATTCTTTTCTTATTGATTTCTAATTTGAATCAGTTGTGGTCAGAGAAGAAACTGTTGACTTCAGTTATTTTAATTTGTTGAGATTCATTTATGGCTCAGAATATCATGGTCTATCTTACTTTAGGCACTTGGAAAGAATGTTTTTTCTTTTGTTCTGTCATATCATGAAGAACTTATTGATTGGTAGTGTTTTTGCCATCTTCTATATCTTTGTTGATATTCTTCTAGTTATTCTGTCAGTTGTTAAGAGAGGTGTTGAAGTCTCCAATTAGAATTGTGGATTTGTTTATTTCTCTTTTTATCAGCTATGTCCTACAGTTTTTGCAGCTATGTTAGTTTCATTTACACTTAGCATTGCTGTGTCTTTTTGGAGTATCTACTCTGGTAATTTTTTTTTTTTTCTGTCTTAAGTCTACTTTATCGGAGGTTAATGTAAGCATTCCTGCTTTTTTTTTTAAAAAACATTGAGATTAAATTCACACATTAATTCATACACAACATTTACCATTTAGCCATTTTAAAGTGTGCAACTCAGAAGTTTTTATTATATTCATAAAGTTGTGCAGCCATCACCACTGTCTAGTTTTAGAACATATTTTATCACCTAAAAAGAAACCCCATATCCTTTTAGCAGTAACTCCCCATTTCCACTTAACTCCAACCCCTGGCAACTACTGATTTTTGTATCCTTATGGATTTACCTATTCTCAGTATTTCCTATGAGTGGAATCATACAATATGTGACCTTTTCTATCTGACTTATTTCACTTAGTGTTATGTTTTCAAGGGTCATCCATATCGTGGCATGTATCAGTACTTCATTTCTTTTTATAGCTGAATAATACTCCGTAATGTACTGCATTTTGTTTGTCCATTCATCAGTTGGTGGATATTTGAGTTGTTTCCACTTTTTGACAATTAAGAACAATGCTGTTATGGGAACGTACTTGTGCAAGCTTTCGTGTGGACATATGTTTTCAGTTCTCTTTCAGTTCTCTTGTGTATTTACCTAGGAGTGGAATTGCTGGATCATGTTATCTCATTGTTTAACTTTTTGAGGAATTACCAAATTGTTTTCCATAGCAGCTGCACCACTTTACATTCCCACCATCAATGTATGAGTGTCAATATTTCTCCACATCCTTGCCAATACTTGTTATTGTCTCTCTTTTTTAAATAGCCATCTACTGTGTGAAGTAGTGTCTCACTATGTTCTGCTTTCTTTTGAGTAATATTTGTATGATCCACCTTTTTCTGTTCTTTTACTTTCAACTTGCTTACCTCATCTTCAAAGTGAGTTTTCTGTAGATAGCATATGGTTGGATCATATTTAATCCAGTCTGCAATCTTGTCTTTTCATTGCTAGATTTAGATCATTTACCTTTAATGTAGCTATTGGTTGGTTAGGCCTTAAGTCTGCCATTTTAGTTTTTAGGTTTTCCTTTCTGTTTGATCACTGTTTTTAGTGTCTTTATTTTTCTGCCTTTTGGTTACTTGAACATTATTTAGAATTCCATTTTGATTTATATGTAGTTATTTTGAGTGTATCTTGTTGTGAAACTTTTTTAGTGGTTGTTTTGGGTTTACATTTTATATATCTAATTTATTATAGTCTACTGGTATCATAATTTTTCTAGTTCAACTGATGTGTAGAAAGCATACTTATCTTTGTTTCTTAACCCTCTCCTGTTTATAATATAGTTGTCTTAAATATTGAGAACCACATCAGGTATGAATTTTGCTTCAACATGAAACATACTTTAGAAAACTCAATAAAAGAATAAATGTATTCTTATTATGTATAATAAGTATTATGTATACTCTTTTTTTGCTTATTCTTTCTTTTTTCCTAATATTCCACAGTTCCTTATTTTAATTCTTTTTGTTTGGAGAACTTACTTTATTCTTTTAGGGAAGGTCTACTAGTTACAAATTTTCTTAGTTTCCCTTCATTTCAGAATGTCTGGTTTTCCCCTTCAATCCTGAAGGATATTTTCAGCAGTTGAAAAATGTTGTTCCACTTCCTACTAGACTTTATGGTTTCAAATTTAAAAGATCTGCTGTCATTTGAATTGTTTTTCCTCTGTGAGTAAGGTGTCATTTCTCCTTTACTCCTTTAAGATATTTTCTCTGTCTCTAGTTTTTAGAAGTTTATCTATGATGTGTTTTGATTTCTTTGATTAATTTGGGGTTAGCTCAACTTCTGAATTTTCAGGTTTATATCTTTTGCCGAATTCAAGAAGTTTTTGCAGTTATTTCTTCATGTACTTTTTTCAGCCCCACCTTTCTCCTTTCCTTCTGGGACTCTGATGACTTGAATGTTAGATCTTTTGTTATGGTCCTACAGGCACTTGAGATTCTGTTCTTTTTGGTTTTCTTTCTTTCTATTTTCTGTATAGTTCAGATTGGATAATTTCTATTGTGCTGTCTTCCAGTTTAGTGATTCTTTTTTTATCTTCTCTGTTCAGATGTTGAACCCATTCATTGAGTTCTTATTTCTGTTATTGCATTTTCCCTATTCTAAAATTTCTATTTGAATGATTTTTGTCATCATTCCTTCCTGCCTGCCTGCTTCCTTCCTTCCTTTGCTAAATTATTATTTTCATTTGTTTCAGGCATGCTTATAATTGCTCGTAGAAACCCTTTTATGATTGCGGTTTTTTTTTTTTTTTTTTTTTTGCGGTACGCGGGCCTCTCACTGTTGTGGCCTCTCCCGTTGTGGAGTACAGGCTCCAGACACGCAGGCTCAGCGGCCATGGCTCACGGGCCTAGCCGTTTCGCGGCATGTGGGATCTTCCCGGACCGGGGCACGAACCCGCGTCCCCTGCATCAGCAGGTGGACTCTCAACCACTGTGCCACCAGGGAAGCCCTATGATGGCGTTTTAAAAGTCTTTGTCAGGTAGTTCTAATATCTCTGTCATCTCAGTGGCATATATTAATTGTCTTTTTCATTCACTTTGGGATCTTGGTTTTTGGTATGACAATTGATTTTTGACTGGAACCTGAAAATTTGGATATTGTTTTCTGAGACTCTAGGTCTTATTCAAACCGTCTATTTTGTATGGCTTCATCTGATAATGCTCCAACTGTGGAAGGGGACATGCTCCCTTGCTACTGCCCGGTGGAGGTAGAAGTCCAGGTTTTCCATTTGGCTTCCATTGGTATCTAAGGGTGTGTGTGGGGCCCTGTAACTTCTGGCCCAAGGTGGGAATTTTAGACCTCCAGTGGTAACTCCCTGGCTTGGAGTAGTTGGATTACCAGGCTCATTACTACTTACCATGAGGTCTCTACTGACACCATGGTGGTGGTGGTAGGGTGGCTCATTATTGCTGAAGGTTGGTGAAGATCCTGACTCTCTACTAGGCCTTTGACACCACTCTGGTTCTTTTTAGTTATTTCTTTGAGATAAATTCCCAGGACTGAATTACTTGGTTATGGATTATAAACTTAAAAAAATAATGTGTAGATGTATTGTTCTCTCACATCATTCCATGAATATTTAATGCAACTGGTAATGAAGGAGAATGGTTATTTTGGTAAAACCTCAACAAATTTAAATGTTGTTTGTTGGTTAAATTTCCAGTTTTCTTTTAACTCACTTTTGTTTTGTTATAGCAAAATGGATCTTTTGTCATACATCTTTTTATTATTTGTATCTCCTCTTAGGTGAATTTTCTTTTGTGTTCTTTACCATTTACTGATTCATGGATTTATTTATTCATTCAACTAGATTGTGGATTTCATGAGAGAAGAGCTTGAATTGGTCTTGTTTACCCCTATAACCCTAGACTGTGCTTGGTATATAGTAGTGTATAGTAAAAACATAATGAATCAGTGAGTGAATGAATGAGGCATGGGAGTCAAAAGTTAGTGTATGCGTAAGGAACCATTAGTAGATGATCATCCTTAGGTGATGCAGATGAAAACTTGCATCCTCAAGTCAGGGTGATTGCCCTTCACAGTGAGAGACAGTCCAGAGTTATATGTGGTAGGCCTTTGATTTTGTCCTTGGAGTCAGTGATTGAAGTAGCAAGAATGAATCTTGGTTGCATGCAGTCACAGTTCTTATAGTAAAAGAATGCTTGTCAGAGTCAAGGTTTCATAGTGGTTAGATTTTACTTTGTGGTAGAATTGAGAATGCCTTAGGGTGGAATTAAACTAAGGAAAGAAGAATGATCTTCTCCTATGCAGAGGGAGTGAATGTTATATTTATTTTTATTTTGGTGTGCCCTTTACCAACTCCCTCTACACACACATACACACACACACACACACACTTGAGTTTCCTTAATTTAAAAGATAGTTTTGCCCTTAACTGTGATGTCTTTTACTTTACTAGCTAATCATTTAGCATCCTTATTCACATTTAAATTTTTTATTAAAAAATCTTTGACACAGTTTCCCTCTTATGTTTACAATAAGCTTTTAAAAATAGTTTCTAGTCTTCCTGTGTAATATTTTTAAATGATCTCATATCATTTTTGCCCTCATGCCTACATAGTTTGTTTTTTTCTTAATTTAATGCCCAAGAATGATGGCTTCCTCTCCCCTTTACTCACTTTGACTGTCAGAATATGGAGTTTAATATGACTTTTACATAGTAGCCCTTCTTTAGATATTTCCACCAGTGGTTATTAATGAGAATTTTTTAAAAAAATTTATTTATTTTTGGCTGTGTTGGGTCTTTGTTGCTGTGCACGAGCTTTCTCTAGTTGTGGTGAGAGGGGGCTACTCTTCATTCCGGTACACAGGCTTCTCATTGTGGTGGCTTCTCTTGTTGCGGAGCATGGGCTCTAGGCATGTGGGCTTCAGTAGTTGTGGCTTGCAGGCTCTAGAGCGCAGGCTTAGTAGTTGTGGTGCACAGGCTTAGTTGTTTCGTGGCATGTGGGATCTTCCTGGACCCAGGCTCGAACCAGTGTCTCCTGCATTGGCAGGCGGATTCTTAATATTAATGAGAATTTATTTTTATGTATTTCATTCTCATATGTGTTATGAAATACCTAATCCAAGAAGCAGGTATTTATTTTTTTTTAAGCATTTTACTCTGTTATCCTAAGTGTTATTTTCTGTTTAATTCATGTATGGGTACAATACTGAATGATCATAACTAGTAATTGGGTGTTATTTATTATTTCAACTAAGAACTTTTATGTATAGAAAAACCCAGTCTAATAATGCATGACTTTATTATTTGTATCATAAAGTAGTAATTAATTATTCTTTATCTGACATTATAGCTCTAGCGTCTAGGGGGAGATATAAAAGGTTTCAAAAGTTATTCTTGTGGTATCAATTTGTAAATGAAATTTAATTAAATAAATATAAATTAATTTTTCTCATCTTTCACTAAAGTCACTAACTGACTTTAGTCCATATTTTTTCTATCATATGTACAGAAACATAATAACTGCTTCATTTAATTACTGTAATTTTTCTTTGCCTTTAAAAAAATACTGATGGTATATGATAATATTGCTCCCTTGAAAGGCCATTTTTCCTTTCCATATCCCATTATACAGTCTTTAATCTCCTACACTGCAGCTGATCATTGTGTTTTTTTGTTTTTTTTTGGGGTACGCGGGCCTCTCACTGTTGTGGCCTCTCCCGTTGCGGGGCACAGGCTCCGGACGCGCAGGCTCAGCAGCCATGGCTCACGGGCCCAGCCGCACCGTGGCACATGGGATCTTCCCAGACTGGGGCACGAACCCGTGTCCCCTGCATCGGCAGGCGGACTCTAAACCACTGCGCCACCAGGGAAGCCCTGATCATTAGTTTTTAAAGCTTAAATCTTAGTTGTAATCAAATACAACCACTCTCTTTTGTTTTCTTCAAATGAAGAAACTGAGCCACAGAGATTTTAAATCCAAGATTACACAGTTATTTGGTGGCAGAGTTTATACTAGAATAAAAGTGTAGTGATTAGTGTATCATTTAGTAAACTGCCTTATTACTCCTTAATGTATATGAACTGAACTTCCCTGATAAGCTTGTGTTGTTTGTAGTAATAGTAACAGTAAGAATATACTGGCTAACATTTATTGAATGCTTACATGCCAGGTGCTCTGGTAACCACCGTCCACTTATCACTTCGGGGTTTAGGATTATTCTGTAAGGTAGCTGGTGAATTATACCCACTTTACAGTTACAGAAACAAAGTAGTTAAACTAGTACATTTTGGGATTTATAATGTGTTTAATGTCTCTGCATAAACTGCAGTGTTTAACCTCAAAAAATACTTGTTGCTTCCTCATCTATCATGGATGAAATCCTAGGGAGAAAAAATTCAATTATGAGGTATATTTACTTAAGAAACGTATAGCATAGCGTAATGTGACTTCTGTGCCTGGTAGCATGGTATGCTAATTAACCTGAAATCCTTTCCTTTACGAACACCCATGCTGGATAATGTATAACACGTATAATTCTAAGTGAACTGCTGAACTTGCAAGAAAGAAAAAAAAAAAAGTTCCCAAGCAAGGAGGAAATGAAAAACCAGAGTAGGAAGCAGGTATTCATGCTTTGACTGTCCTAATGGGCTGTGGCAACCTCAGTTACCAGTGGGCTTGGCTTTTAATCACCAGAACAGGGTGGGGACAAGAAAGGAGGAATTGGAACGTGATTTCCATTTCCCTAAGCTCATAACTTCTAAGGACTAGTGGAAAGATGGACTGTTTTAAAAGTCTACCCCACTCTTGTTTTAACAAAGAAGCTTCTTTGTTTTGGCCTTGATGGGGAAGACGGAGGGTGCTTTCCCTGAGAATTTGTAACCACAGTCCTGTCAGCACTCAGATTTTAATTTCTTCATGGTCTAGGAACCATCAAACCAATAAGTCAACTTAAAATGTGATCCTGGGTGGACTGGTTACATCTCTGGGTATCTAATAGTAAACACAAATATTTGCTTTGGCAAATACCCTTAATTCTGGCAGTGTGTTTAAAAAAGAAAGCCTTTTGAAATGTAAGCCCAGAATCCCAAGTTACCAACGACTTGAAAATAATCCCCCAAGAGCACAGACCTCCAATGAACAATATGGACTCCTAGAATTTCAGTAATATAATAACTGGAAAAAGAGTATAAAAGTACTAAGTTTAAAATTATTAAAGAAGTAAAAGATGGAGTTGAAAATAGGAGAGAGGCATAGATATTGTCAATAAGGACTAGAGAATTAAAAGGAAGGTCAGAAGTCACTGAATGAATGATATAGATTAGACATAGCTACAGACACTATTTGTGAACTTAAAGGTGGATATAAAGAAATAATCCAGAATGCAGCACTGAAAATAGAGATGAAAATGTGAAATACCAGTCAATAGATCTGGTCACTAGAATGAGAGGATTCTGTATAGGTCTAATAAGACTCTCAGAAAGAGAAACTAGGAGAGAGGCACTATTTAGAGACTTCTTTTTTACCCCACAAAATTGATGCAAAATGTGAATCTTCAGATTTAAGAATCATAAATCCCGAACAGGAAAAATAAACCTAAATTTCTAAGTAGATACGTTGTGGTGAAACCCCAGTGTGCTAAGGACAAGCATAAATCTTTAAAAGCAGCCTAAGGGAAAAGAAATTAATGATATGATCTGCCAACATTAATGTTAGTTTTTTAGTTTCCATACTTGGTAGTGAAGACGTCAAGGATAAAGAAAATTCTTTGTTCTTGAACATCTGTTATAATTGAGGTACTTTGGTAAGCTATCTGGAATTCTCTTCTTTTAAGCCTATGAAGTCTAAATGAGTTACTGAAGTCTTCTTGTTAGACTATGTCCAGAAGTTGTAAGTTCTTCAGTATTCTAACCAGGCTTTGCCCCCTTCCACATGAAAAGATTTATTTTCTAGTTCCTTATAGCCAGAACTGTCTAAATTCCCTCACCTGTAATCGTAGCACAAAGTTAAGTAATCTTGAAGAAGAGCAGGTTAATTCTTATTGATACTGCAAATTAGTTTTCGAGGAATGTACGTGGCTAGTATGACAACGACATGTAGGATCGAGATTCTGATTCATGGAATTTTAGAGTTAGAAGCAGACTTTATTTTGTTAATATTTACATTAAGAGTTATGTCATAAACTAGGTGGCAGAATATATTGTTTTAAATTAGGGCACCTTTTTCATCATTCTGTCAGTATGAAGCAGAATCTTTACTTGTCAAATGTTTATTTGCCATTGTTTATGTTAAAAAAAGACAGAGAACCGGATTTGTAGATACTTAGTAAATGCCTGTTGACTCTCTTTTTGCTGGAAACTACAGCAGAACGGACAGGGATTGCAGTGAGGGTGGGACAGTGGAAAGTAAGCTCTTGCTATAGAAGACTTTGTGTTTTGTTCCTTGTGAATATGTTCCTTGTGATAGTCCAATTCTATCACATAATTATCACTGTGAGCTATACTTTTGAGATTACTTTTTGTTTTCTGTCATTTAATTGGTTATAGTTCAATGGTTATATTTTATATTCTGTTCAAAATATTAAGTGATTTTTACCCAAATATTTTGGTTTAGCCCTAGGCTGTCACTTCATCTGCTTTTCCATGTTAAAAACAATAAAATCATTATCATCAACAGCAATAACAAAACAACCACTACCTTTTAAAGTTTGCTGTCTCCTGTTTGCATGTCTTATCGTAGGAGGTCATTTGCAGTCTTTGCCCCCTATTGAGCCTCGGAACTAACCAGCTTTCTTGGTCCACCTATTTGTTCTTGCCTGCCCAGCTGCTCTTGTTAAGACTTCCACCTTCTTCTCATGTGATAAATCTTCCTCTCCTTTTGCTTTCTCCTTTTATTCTTCCCCTGAAATGATAATGCTTCGTTTTTACTACAATATCAACCATTTAGAAGCTCTTTGCTATTGCTATTTTGTATAACGTTCCCTAATAACTCTACTCCTTCAATGTGTATTTTAAAAGAATTTACCTCTTCCCTCTACAGAAACCTTTACTATTGGTTCACTATCCTATGATTTTATTATTTTTGTGTATCTAGAATGAGTCCTGGCTGCTTGAATGTCCTGAATGACCTTTTGTTTTATTTTATTAAATTATAGTTTTGTAAGGCTTGTAACAAAAAGGTCAGTTCTGTGGGCCCTTATAATCTTCACTGGTTTTTTAGGGGCATTCATTTTCGGCTCATTCTTAGATATTTACCTCTAAATTTCGAAATAAAATGCTTATATTGAAATTTTCTTATCTTTCATGTTTAGATATTGTAAACATACTTTCTACTACAACAACCTTAATGCCTTAAAACAACATAAGTTCATTTTAATACAGTTCTGTAGTTTAAAGTCTAAAATGAGTCTCACTAAAATCAAGGTGTCAGCAGGGCTTTGTTCCTCTTGAAGCCTCTAGGAGAGAATTTATTTCCTTGCTTTTTCCACCTTCTATAGGCCACCAGCATTCCTTGGTCTGTGGCTCTCATCCCTCATCTTCAAAGCCAGAAGACTGCATTTCTGTGGTAGTGCTTCTGTCATGACATGTCTTTCTCTGACTCTCTTCTTCTGCCTTCCTCTTTCATTTTTAAGAACCCTGATGATAACATTGGTTCTACCTGGATAGTATGGGATAATCTTCACATTTCAAATTAGCTTATTAGCAACCTTAATTCTGTTTGTGCCTTAATATTCCTTTGCCATGTTAAGATAACATATTCCCAGGTCCTGGGATTAGGATATGGGCATCTTGAGTGATGGCGGGATGGCATTATTTCGCCTACCAAGAAGATTTAGCTTTTATGGCCAATACTCGCTGTCTGTATTTCTATTCTTCTTTTCTCCTAAGTCATCTAATTATGTCACAGCTTTTGCTTAAATATATAGTCAGTATTAATATATTATGACTGTGTATGTATGAATTATAGTATACGACCTTTAAATGTTTTTTCTTATGCAACTTTTATCCTTGGAGTTAATAACTGCCTTTTTTTGTTTCATTAGTGTTCCATGTACTTAATATTAATTCCCCCAAATTCTTAGAGAAGCATGTCTTCTCTCAGTATGTTCAGATGCATTAGACAATTAGTTTTAATTTTTAGAGTATTTTATACCTTATTTATTTATTTATTTAGGCTGTGCCGGGTCTTAGTTGCAGCATGCAGGATCTTTAGTTGCAGCATGTGGACTCTTAGTTGCGGCATGCATGTGGGATCTAGTTCCCTGACTAGGGATCGAACCCAGGCCTCTGCCTTGGGAGCGTGGAGTCTTACCCACTGGACCACCAGGGAAGTTCCTAGTTTTAATTTTTGTAGTCATTATTCTTTTAGTGTACTTTCCTCCTGTTTCAATCTCTCTTTCCTTCTGAACCTGCTACAGATGTCTTGAAGTTTCCTTTTATCATTGTCCTGGGAATTCCCTTTCCTCTTATATTGGATCCCCTGTTTCTTGGATCACATGTATTATTCTTTCCTGATTTATTCCTCTTTTTGGTAGAGCACAGTTCTGTAGCTGTCTTTCTAGCAAAGGAAGTAAACTTCTTTCAGATATGGCATGTTTGAGTGCATCTTTATTCTCCCTTCATATGTGAAGGTAGTTTGAGTGTATATGTAGATTTGTAGGTTGGGATGATTTTTCTACAGACTTTAAAAAGCATTGCTTTGTTGTCTTCTTGTTTCCAGTGTTGCTGTTGAGAAGTTTGATGCCATTCTAATTGTTTGTTGTATGTTTATGTATTAACATTTTTCTGTTTTTATGCATCTGTTTGTTTTCTATCTCAGAAACTTTTAGGAGCTTCTCTCTTTACCCCTGATATTTGTTTTTTCATTTGTTGCACTGGATATGTGGTGCACCCTGTTAATTTGAAACTCATGTACTTCATTTGGGGAAACCTTGTTGAATTATTTCTTTGATTATTTTCTCCATTTTGTTTTAATAGTTCTTCCTAGAACTTTTGTTTTTCAGATATTTGATTGTTAATGCTGATCCTTTCATTTTTTGGTCATTTGGCCCATTTTCAATCTCTTTGGATTTTTTGTTTTAATTTATGTGGTAGATTTCCTCACCTTTATTTTCTTATTTTTATATTAATTTAAGGAGAATTAACATCATGTTTTTAATTTCTAATGGCTCTTTTCTGTTCTTTGAAAAGTTCAGCTAAACATGCTGTTCTTGTTCTAGTGTCTTCTGTACTCCCTCCAAGGATAGCAGCAGCAGCAGCAGCAGTAGTAGTAGTAGTAGTAAGTATAATACAATAATATAATTATTATTACCTAAGTTTTCTGTTCCCAGCATTATCTTTTTACCCCAAGTTCCTTTTCTGTGTTTGTTTTTTATCTCTACTTTTCATGTTAGTGATTTATACCTAGTTTCTGATGAGCCCTCATATTGTAGAATAAAATACTAAATAACTAATTGGGAACCTATGTGTGAGGTTGGAGCTTATTGAATGGCTGGTGTTATTGTAGGGGAATTGGACACTTACTCATTTTTGTTGTTGTTGTTTGGGGATAATCAGTTATGAGTATCTCTGGTTCCTTTTTCTTGGACTGGCCAGTTTTCACAGATAGAAAACCTTCCATTTCTTTCCTGCAGGTTGTAACTCTGGCATTCAGCGTCCCTAGAGAGTAAAAGAAAAGGAGATTTCATTATTCAGTACATCTATTTTATATAGATTTTTAAACAATCTCCCATTTTTAGCATGCAGCCTTTTCCTTGGTATTATCCCTTAGTTCAAAGTCCTTCTGGTTCAACCTCTCCAGCGTGAACCCTTCAGTGTTTTGCCAGGATGAGTGTGGGGTAGTTGCATGGCTTCATGAATTAAAACAAAGGTTGTGTGGTTATTAGATAGACTTTCAGTCACTGCTCATCTTTTTAGCCTCATCTGCATTCTTGCCCTCTGAACTGCCTGGCTTCTTTAATTCTTGTCTTTCCAGGGCTTATTGCAGATCAACTTGCTTTTTAGTTTAATAACGCACGGGCACTTTTCTCTAAGTCATCTTGTTGTTACTTGTTCATCAGCATCCATCTTCTGAAATTTTGATGACAGTTCTTGCCTCTTTGAGAGTTGCACATATAGTGCTTATCTTTTCATTTTCATTTCTTTGTTGGTTTAGGCCCGTAAAAATTAAGGAGGAAACAGAGCTAAACTTACATATGGCTTGACTCCTTAATCTTTTACTTCCACACAGATTACAGGTCATTCTCATTATTTCATCTTCTGATTTATGGATGATAATTATAAGAGTGATCATAAGTTGATTACTGAACACAGGGGGGTTAACGTGTCTGTGAGGCCAGGAGAATTATGTCGGGCAAGAAAGGCAGTGTAAAAAGAATCTGAGCTAAGGGTTCACCACAGGACTAAGAATGTGTGTTCAGAGTTAATATTTTTCAGAAAAATACTCTAAGGAGAAAAAGTAACAGTGCATTTTTTTATATTAAATTGTATTACAAAAATTCACTATTATTTTTAGATTATTCCGTTGAAAGTGTATACTATGTAAAACTGTATTTCAATTGCAGTGCCTTAGGGAGTTCCTCTTTCCTTCCTCTAGTAGAATATGACAGCAATATTTGAGTAAATCCACATGAGAGTGCTTTGTAAAGTCATTATTTCAAATGTAAGATATTGTCACTGTCTTTGTGATTGTCCTATTGACTCATGTCAGCTGACTATACATCTTATCAACATTTTGCACCTCTTCCCTAAATTATGTTCTGTATAAAGTTCAGCAGATTTCTCAGAGTTAAATACCTTGAACAATAACTGTAGTATTTTGGCCTCCACATGGAACAATAATAGTGGCTTGCCTTAAGGCACATAACTACTAGATATGTAATGCTACCTGTATCTGAAGCCTTGCTTTTTCAGTTTCAGAGCTTTTGGTCTTTTTGTTTCACCATATTGCATTCCCAACAGGAGATTTCCTTTCACAGTTTCAGGAAGTTGCATTCATGTAGACAGAAAAAAATGTGAATGGTGCCCTGAGTTGTGCAATGCCAAGACTCTGCTCCTTTCTACCTCCATAGTGCTTATGTTCGGGGTATTTTACAAATTTTGGTTTGATGGTAGAGTGGAAAGAAACCAAGTTTATTTTTAAATTATTTTTTATTAATACTTTTTCTTCTTTAGAGTAATTTTAGGTTCACAGCAAAACTGAGAGGAAGATATGAGGTTTTCCATATACTTTCTGCCTCCTTCTTGGTCTGCACAGCCTTTCCCAGTATTGACATCACCTACCGGAGGGGCACATTTGTTACGATTGATGGACCTACACTGACACATCATAATCATCCAAAGCCCATAATTTACATTACTGAGGTTATTTTTTAGTAGCAGTTTTCCTCCATTGTTGAAGTCTATCAAAAGATGACTATAATTATCTTTTAAAAAATCTGAGCTTGAGCCATTAAAAACAAATTACTTTTTGAAAAAGTTTTCTTAAGGAGAAAGTATGCAGGATGTTTTAGTTACTAAAACAAGTTTAAAAATATCTGAGAGGGACTTCCCTGGCAGTCTAGTGGCTACGACTCCTCACTCCCAATGCAGGGGGCCCCAGTTTGATACCTAGTCAGGGAACTAGATCCTGCATGCCGCAACTAAGACCCGATGAAGCCAAATAAACAAATAAATAAATATATTTTTTAGAATCTGAGAAATGTAATGATCATAAAAAGTGAAATAATTTCTTGATAGTATTAGTCTAAACTAAGATGCTTTATATATGTATAAGTGATTCTGATCAGAAGAGGTTTCCGGCAACTTCTTCTGATAAGAGTCTTATATATGGCATGCATTAGATATTAACAAAGACGTATCATTTCAGATTCAAGGTAGAGTCCTAAACTTGGTGTAAACTGTAAAAGAAGCAGCTTATAAAATAATTTTTTAAAAACCCATTTTTGTCTATTCATATTTATTTTTGCATCTACCAGAACTAATTCAATTCTTTTGGTTCTTAACACCATCAGTAACCCTTGAGAGAATCTTCTTCTTTTTCTTTTTCTTTTTTTTTTTTTTTTTTTGCGGTACGTGGGCCTCTCCCGTTGCGGAGCACAGGCTCCGGATGCGCAGGCCCAGCTGCCGTGGCTTACGGGCCTAGCCACTCCGCGGCATGTGGGATCCTTCTGGACCGGGGCACGAACCCGCGTCCCCTGCATTGGCAGGCGGACTCCCAACCACTGTGCCACCAGGGAAGCCCTCTTGAGAGAATCTTTGATTAGCTCTCGTCTGCTCATCACTATCTAGATTCTTTAAGTTTTTTCAAAAAATTGGCATAGAATGAGAGTCTGACTCTGGGGACTTGAGAGTTAGAGGAGGGTATTATTCCATTTTGTATCCCTCTCATCACTTAACATAATGATTGGAGCAGCGTAAATTATCCACTGATTATAACTTCTGTATCCACAGTAGATGTTAAATATGCAGGGTAACTCAGTTTCTTTTCTTATGAAGAGAAAAGTGAACCACACCTGCCCACTTTCTGACTTGAGCCTGGGCAAAATCCTTATTTCTCTAAACCTTGGTTTTCCTGAATGTAAAGTGGAATAGTAATAGCTACCTTTTTTTTTTTTTCTTTTGAGATGAATAAAAATAACAAACTGGGCATAGTGCATGGCACTTAGTCATTGAGTGTTAGGTACTATAACTAGTAGTACTGCTACAACTGTTATTACTACTACTGCTATGTTTATTTCGTATAGTTGGCATCATTTAACTTTCTGAAATACTGCTTCTTAAGTTTTTTGAGTCATAGATTTTGAGAATTTGATAAAAACTGATAAAATCATAGAAAAATATAAATACAAAGCATTTAGACTCCTGCTTTGAGGATAATAGGTACCACTGCAAATGGAAATAACACAGGTGGTGAATATTGGGGAATAGCAACCAATTGATACATGTTTATATAACAGTCAAATAGGAATCAGTAAATTTATAGGTCCTTCTGAAGTAAAGATTACTATGTGAGAAGGTATTTCTCAAGATGATGTCCTTTAACTACTGGCAGACCATGTAGTGTGTTAGTTAAACTGCAGGTTCCTGGGCCACATCTCAGGAAGACTCTTGGAGGACTGTGGGGCTTCTTGAATGCACCAGAGTTTGAGATCAAAGATTTTAGAGTAATGTTTAATATGTCTGTCATAAAAAGTTCATGATTTTCTTAATTATTCATACTTAGTTCTCCTTAAAGGAGTTTCAAATATGAAGGGTAATATATATTTGATTGGAATGTGGAATGGGGAAAAGGCGGCCATTCTTCATGAATATAGGTGAAATGAGGGGTGAAGTTTTCTGTGATAGGATCAAATTGTGTTAAACACCTCAGCTCTTTCTCTCTGCTGTAGGACTGAGCAAATATTACTTAACTCCTCTAATCCATTATATCCCAGTTTGTAAAAATGAGGATAACAATAACATCTTTATCACAGCCCTGTTGTGCGGATTGAATGAGATGTGTGTATCACACATAGTAAGTCCTCCAGTAAATGTTAGTTGGTTAGAGTTCATCATCATTATCATTATTTTAGTGGTTTGCAATAATGTTAGTGTAATGTTCTTAAGGTTTCTCTGCCTTTTTAATTCTCACCTACCCTTCAGGGCCAAAATGAGTCTCTCCTTTTTGAATTAAGTTTTCCCTACCATTTATGTCATGGTAATTGTTCCCTTCTATGCTTTTATGTTCTTCAGCAAGTAGCATACAGTAGAGATGTTAATATTCACTTTTTTTGTTAATTGATATAGAATCCCTTTAGTTTCTTTTAGCTACACATGGGATGTCAATTTTGCTTATAAGCTATTGTATTTTAACTTAGGAGCTGTTTTGAGCTATCTTGTTTCTCTCTCTTCACCCCACCTGGCCAAGATATTTTGAGGAGGCTGTTTACGTAGGAAGTTTCATGCTTAAATTAAATGTCTTTGCCTAAATGAAACTCAATTTATAAGTTAAATTTGTATCAAATTGAAAATCTTACTCTATGTTCTAAAACCAAATATGATTTTTTAGTCTCCTGATTTTTAAACAAATATTTGTTTCAAATTTGCATAAGTATAGTTATGCAGGTTCAGCCCGTTTATTTTAAAATTGCATCTTTTTAACTCCTAAACACTGAACTGTGAAGCCTGACACAAATACTGTAAGAACATCGGAGGTAGATAATTAAAGTATAATTAAGTCTAAATGCCTTGGTGAAGGAGTATAAAAATTATTTAAATTCAATCGGCTAGTACATTTGCAGTTTTCTTTTATTAGGTGTGAAATCTAAGAATCCCCTGCCAACTCTTGAGGGCTCAATCCAGAATGTTGAATTGAAGTACTGCAGCACATCATTGGTCAAATGTGCCTCTGGGACCATGGGATCCATAAAAATTTGTGCCAAAGCCCCAGGTATGTGCAGCTGGACCGTGTAAAACTTTATTGCCTGTGTAGGAGAATTGGCCGTGCGTTTTACAAGGAGCGTTACTGAAACAAGAATTTACTCATTGTTCTGTGAATCAGAGATTTTAAATTTTTTTATTTTTACTTGAAAAAAATTGTTAATTGTGCCAGGATGATACTTCTTGACATTAATAGGTTAATTTTTATTTAAGGAAAAAAACTTTGCATAGTTTTAATAATGGTTATGAGGGAGGAAATATTAAAGGAAAGTTTATTCTTACACTTTTGGGGGGGGATAGGAGGTATAGATGTATATGACACTTAAAAATTAAATTAAAATGTTATTAGTATAATGAAATTAAACAGAAAACCCAGCTGTTTTTCAACTGAATGTTGTAATTGATTTTGCCTTCCTTCCAATATTTTATTTCATAATATTTTCCTTAAACTGTTTGTTATTTAATTTTTTCCAGTGTGAATTCAATGTCTAAATAAGATTAAATAGGTACAAATTCCATTGAATATTTAGAATACAGTGTGTTCATGTTGTTTTATTTTATAAGCTTTTCTGAACATGTTCTACATTCATTAGCTAAATATTAAAACAACCTTTTAAGAGTTAAAAGTGCTTTTAATTTTATCAGTCATACTTTTTAGAGTATAACTAAATGTTCTGCTAGAATTACCAAGTATAAACTGAAATTTTATATTATGATGTTAGTATACTTTAAGATCAAACATCTTCGGGGTACTCCTATGTTTTATTTGATAAGAGTTTCTTTTTCATAAATATTTCTGTTCAGGTGAGAGTGGAAAAGAGAAGTTAATTCCATTGCTTCAGGGTCCTTCTGACACTAAAGACCTTCATAGCAGCAGGTGGCTCAATGAGAGTAGAAAGCCAGAATCTCTCTTAGCTCCAGATTTAATAGCCTTCACAGCCCTAGTTCCACAGTATATGGACTACTGCCACAGTTCCGGTAAGTACATCATTATTCACTTATTTGCATTTTCTTTTCCAGCAAGACTTTTAAAATTGGACTTTTTTTCTTTCCTTCTCTCCTTTCCTTTTCTCCTTTCCTTAACTTCGTCCCTCCCTCCTTCCCTCCCTCCCTCCATTTCTTTCTTTCTCTCTTTTTCATTTGTGTCCATTGGGATACACTCCGCAGTTACGCTCTTTGAAAATTCAAATGAAGTATTTTATATCATTTTTGATAAATGATGTGTTTACAAACAATAATGATTTTACTCTATTTTATTGAGATAATTCAGTTGTATGTATAACAGTTAATCTCAGATTCAACTACTACTACTACTAAACCCAACTGAGTTTTTAAATATATCATGTAATACATAGAAAGGAGTAAAAGAAATTTAAAACATTGCAAAGAGAAAATATTTTTCTTGGGATAGTAGCACTTTGTGACCCATAGTTTGCCATGGTAAAGTTAGGTGTTTGGGCCTTCTGTGCCTTTACAAAAAGGAAAAGATATTGATGTTGTAATAAAGGAAAAAACTCAGAAGTCAAGCTCTTATTTCTTAGAGTTAAATTTTTTTCTAGAAGCACTTTGCCTAGACTCTGTTCCATTTTATTCACACCATAATAGCAGATCCACACCTCTCATATTGAGAGGAGATACTGGAACTATCAATGAAGGTATAGTAAATAGAGCCTGATGTCAGCCATGAGTTCAGTTAGTATGTAGTTGGTAAAGCCAAGACCATGATGCTAGAAATAAGTTAGCTATAAACAGATTTCTTAAAAGGGTCAGGAGTCTGAATTTTTTCTTTAGAATTAATTGGCCAATGAGGTGGTTTCAAATAGCTGCCTAAGAGTAGAGCTCAGTTAACATTATGTGACTAGAACTGTAACTTATAGAAAATATGTTAAGCATGACTGCACTAAGTTCAAAGTAGAAACCATGAAAAGATTCATAATTAACTACACAGAGACTATATGGAGGTGAATATTCGAAGCAGTGTACATATGCATGGATGCAAAACCACTTGAAAGCAGAATTTGTTATAGTAGCATTTGCAGCTGAATGGCATCCACACTAGAAACTAGAAATTAGTATTTGAAAGGTGAGTCTGAGAACCCCTGAGTCAGCTTGCCTTTAAAGACAATACTCCTCAAAAAGACATTTTCAACTTGATGAGGATGGGTATGGTTTCCTAAGGAAAAAATTGTGAGGATGAGGCCAGTACCCAAGTAAGACTGTGCCTATGTGTAGAAGATTTTACCAGTCCTTTAAAGTAGGGGCTGGTAAACATTTTACTAAAGGCAAGATAACTAACCTTTTAGGCTTTGTGGGCCATATGGGCTCTGTCTCAGCTGTTCAGTTCTGCTATTAGAGCACACAAAAATAGTCATACCCAATATGTAAATGAATGGGTGTGACTGTGTTCCAGTAAAACTCTATTCACAAAGCAGGAAGTGGGCGAGATTTAGCCTATGTGGTTTGCCTACCCCGGATTTTGGGAGAAGGGATTGGTGGTTAAATAAACATCATGCTCCGCCCCCCAATTTATTTATTTATTTATTTATTTATTTATTTATTTATTTATTTGACTGAGTTAGGTCATAGTTGCGGCACGTGGGCTTCTCTCTAGTTGGTGGCGCAGGGGGCTTCTTCTGCTTGTGGTGTGCTGGCTCCAGGGCATGTGGGCTCTCTCACTCGTTGAGGCGCGTGAGCTCAGCTGTTGTGGTGCGTGGACTTACTTTCCCCGTAGCATGTGGGATCTTAGTTCCCTGACCAGGTATCGAACCTGCCTCACCTGCATTGGAAGGCGGATTCTTTACCACTGGACCACCAGGGAAGTCCCAACATCATGCTGTTTTTAATGCCTATTTAATTATATTCTTTAAATATGCCGTTTGAGAAACTCTGTTATATTATTATCCAAATAGTAGTTTTCAGTAGGTTTTGTTTTCAAATCATAAGATCATTAAAATGTTATTAGAATGACCAGACCATCTGCTTAGAATTTTGATACCTAAGAAGGGACTAAGCTTGTTAGAATCTACTGCATATTCTTAAATTGGACAGGGATTCTTCATTTTTTGTCTCGTCATATACACAATTAGAATGAACTGAGTCAAGCATGTTTAAATAATCTGATCTTTCTAATAACAATATTCGTATTATTCTTTGTAATTTAAATGTATATCTAGGGTCTCAAATATATATTTGCATTTTTAACCTTTATAGCATGGGTCTAAAAGTAAACTACTATAAAAAAATTGTACCTACGATATTTCTAGGAAAAAGTTTTTTTCTTACTGTTAAGGAAATTCACCTAATCTTCAACTTTAGTGTGATGTTTAGTGATATGCTTATGGATTTGCATCTAAAATTTTAATGTGATCATGCATTTGGTGCTTTGAAAATATTCCTTTGGGTGTGTTTTAATCCTAAAATGTAATGTGTTTTTACTTAAACTACAGTCACATGCTTTATTTAGGGTATTTTTAAATTTAAATTTTCCATCCATCTTGGGAACTGCCACCCACATTCATGGCTTAGGTGTTTATGATATGGTTATGAGAGAGCGCATAAGTATTATTTTTCAAAGCCAGTTTTAAAGTAATATTGACTAATTTTATGTTCCTGTAATAAGATTTAAAATTGGAGGTGTGTGTGTGTCTGTGTGTGTATATATGACTGATGGTATGAATAAATTATAAATAAATTTTAAATGAGGAAATAATTTATTAACAGTCCTTTAAGATTTTACTGAAATATCATGCTTTCAGCAAGTTGTTTCCTGATCACTGTATATAAAAGATTTTTTCTCTCTTGTTTGCATATATGTGCATACACACACACATACACACACACACACACACACACACACATTTACCCACTATTCTAAAGTTTTTCTTAGTACTTATCACACTCTGCCGTACTATACATGTTACTGATTTGTTAGGTTTTATTTTTCCCTGCTATTAGAATTTAATGCTTCATTATGGCTGGAATTTTTGTCTTTTTTGGTCACTGCTGTGTTCCTAGTGTCTAGAACAATATCCCACATATAGTAGGATATCAACAAATATTTAGTGAATGTATGAGCAAGTAAGTGATGATTGCATTTGCTTTTCTTTGTTTTTTGAGGCTGGAGCACCTAAGGGAAATGGCATAGAACACGAGTCTTTATTGACGTTGGCTTTAAAAAAAAAAAAAAGATGCTGGGTAGTTGAACTCTTCTAGATGAACAATGAAAGGAAAGCACAATTAATCCCTGCTGTCTTTTTTAGAGACAGACCATCCAGATGAGGTTGTTAATGAGCTTTTCCCATTTGTTTATAGAATTTGAATGAGAGGTTTTGGAATGTGGAGTAGTAAGTGATTGGCTAACTGATTTGAGGCAAATTGTGTATTTTAGAGGAGTTTGGTGATCATTCTAATTGGCTTCTGATTATCATGGCATGATGTGTGGAAGACAGCTGCCTTTGTGCATATGCTCCCAAATTGAAGGGGAATATTAAAAGTGGGGACCAGAAAATGTTGCGGATATTATATTAGGAAGTGAGTTTTGAGAGAAGCTTAATTAGGATAAAGAGGCAGAGTTTTCTGACTCTGACTTCAGAATGTGAGGGAATGGACAGCTTTATTAATGGGAATTAAGTATTAATTGACTGAAAGAAATAGTAGTATTAGTAAAACTTGTTATAAAAACAGTTTTTTACAATTTAAAAATCACTTTCATATAAATTGTTTTATTTGTTATAAAACAAGACTGTTCAGCACAGCAAATGTTATTTTGTCTTACAGAGGAGGAAATAGAGGCTCAGAACAAGTCAGACTTTGAACTTGAATCTGGGGCTTCTAACTATATAACATTTTCCCACTGTCTTAGGCTATTTATCATTTTGTCTTTTATTTTTAGGATCCATATTGCTAAACATTGTACCACCCAGCCTTGCACATTCTTAACTTTGAGGATCTCTTTCTTTACTTCATATTAAGCACTATCAAAAGAGCCACACTTCCATGATGTCACAGCGTTGTTTTGTCTTTGAAGTCTTAGCAGCTCCCTTTGCACATTTCCCTCCTCCCCCTTGATCACTTTCTCTGCTTGACTGGCTCTGATTACAGTGAAGGAGCTGAAGGCTCCTATGGGAGTCCAGTGTGCCAGCCCACATTCTTCATTCATGGTTACTATTCACAGGAACCGTTTAGTGACACTTCTGTTTCTTATGTTTGTATAGATAAATAGAGAAAATAGATTCTTCTTTGGCTCCTTCAGAGGTAGAAGCACTTGGTGACTATAATTGATGTATGTAAAATATTTTAAAATAGGTTCTAAACATTTTTCTTTCCTTCTCTTTTAAATATAAACTTTAGCTCTTTTTCATATGCTATATTTTGCCTATGATTTATAGCAGGTTCTGCTTGTTAAAAAGTTCTTAGTATTTGTTAATCCTGTTATTAATGTATAAACAAATTTTAGGGTGTCTGCTATTTATGAATATAAAATGATCACAAAATACTATCAACTTAGAACAAAGGAACTTATAGGCCATCCATTTCAATTTCTAAGTCAGTGTTAGGAGTCCTTTTGATATGCCCCCCTTTCTATGTGCTTCAGATCTCTTGGCCTTCTTTCAGTTTCTCAGTTGTGATTATGCTTTTGTATATGCCTTTTTTTTTCTGTCTGGGATTCTTAAAACTATCCTTACCCCTTCACCTTATACCTGTTGACTTCAGTTTAGTGTTGAGATCTTAGCTCAACTACTATATCTTCAAGAAAGCCCTGATGCTGCCTTTCCCCTACCCCCCACCACCCAATTTGATTAGGTATCTCTGTTACATTCATTTTCATAGTTCACTGTACGTTTCTTTCATAGCACTTAATGACAGTATATATTTATGTAGTTGTGTGATTTGAATGCTGTCTGTCTTCACCATTTGACAGTGAGTTCTGTGAGGACAGAGTTTGTCACTGGTTGCTTATCATTTTATCTCCAGTGCCTAAAATTTCCTCACACATATGGAACGCTTGAGAAATCATTTGTTGAATGAGTGAATAAATGGACATTTATGACAGATAGTGAAGGATATGAATGTATTTGACAGATAAATAGTAAGTCCTTAATACATGTTAACCGTCTTCCCTCTTCTCTCCCTACGTTTCTTCCTCCTCTTCCTTCTCCTTATATATGTATCTACCATTGGAGAGAATATCTAACAGCATCTTTCTTTGTTAGGTCCGATTACTATGAGGTCCTCTGTTTGTTGAACTGTAACTTCCATTTCTTAGTCTTATAAGTGACATGAAAAAATATATCGGCCCTAAATATACCTGACAAAACTTATTATCTTATGTTTCATTGGCATTTGTGTATGATTGTACCTTTTCTGTTGAAACCTTAGTCTTTCTTGGCCTTCAGGTATTAAAAGATAACATCTGATGACTTTTGCGTTTTTGTATATCTTGTGAATGGAGACACCGACAGCTCTTTATTCTAGACTATCTTTTAAAGGATATTTGTATAGTGAACAGTATTTGGGAGATAGATCTAGTGTCCCTCTGGAGCCAATGGAAGGCATGCTTACTGCCCATTATAAAAGATTTGGTTCTTCAACTCGGGGTTCATTTCTTCTATTTTTTTAAATTGAAGTATAGTTGATTTACAATGTTGGGTTAGTTTCAGGTGCAGGATTCATTTCTTATAATGCATTCCACTGCATGTGCAGACATCCATCTGGATATGTCTTTGTTGTTACCTCTGTGGAACTTGGGGGCAAAGAGAACTGATACAAATACATATGTTGATAATCATGCTGCTTGCTGTGCCATGAGTAATAAAGTCCTTTGTCTGACTCAGGAGTCTCCTGTCTTCTACATCAGTGGTCCCCAACCTTTTTAGCACCAGGGACCCGTTTCATGGAAGACAGTTTTTCCAGTGTGGGGCGGGGGGGTGGGGCGGGTGATGGTTTGGGGATGATTCAGACGCATTACATTTACTGTGCACTTTATTTTTACATCGTAATATATAATGAAATAATTATACAACTCACCATAGTGCAGAATCCCACCATAGTGCGTAGTGGGAACCCTGAGCTTGTTTTCACTTGCCACTCACTGATAGGGTTTTGATATGAGTCTGCAAGCAATTGATTTATTATGGTCTCTGTGCAGTCAAACCTCTCTGCTAATGATAATCTGTATTTGCAGTCACTCCTGAGCTCTAGCATCACCGCCTCAGCTCCACTTCAGATCATCAGGCATTAGATTCTCACAAGCAGCGTGCAACCTAGATCCCTCGCATGCACAGTTCACAGTAGGGTTTGCACTCCTATGAGAATCTAATGCCACCGCTGATCTGACAGGAGGTGGAACTCAGGCAGTACTGTGAACGATGGGGAGCGGCTGTAAATACAGATGAAGCTTTGCTGGCTTACCCGCCGCTCATCTCCTGCTGTGCGGCTCGGTTCCTAACACGCCACGGACCGGTACCAGTCCATGGCCCAGGGGTTGGGGACCCCTGTTCTACATCATTCATTATAGGGTAAAAGCTTAGGATCACAATCCTGGACACTACAACAATGTAGTTTCTTGGTTCTCCTTGCTGAACCATATTCATTTACCCCCTCAAATACATTTCTTTCCTTTGTGCCTTAAATATAGGTTGTTCCTGGTATTATGTCACCAGCCCTCTTCTATTTGGATGATTTCATCAACACTGTGTGTGTGTGTGTGTGTGTGTGTGTGTGTGTGTGTGTGTGTGTGTGTGTGTTTAGCAACCAACCATATATCTCTTTGTCCATTTATTTTCTTTTGAGATCCAAACTCCAAATTTTAGCCACCTCTTGACCATTGCCCTGTGGATATTTTCCTGTGGCCTAACATGTTTAAAATGAAACTTAGTGTAATCTCCCCCACCCCATTTTATACTCCATCATTCAATTTCAGTTAATAGCACTACTTACCTCTTAATGCTGAAAATTCTAGCACTAACTTAATTGCTCCTTCTTTCTCCTCTGCATATGGTAGATGTTCCACAAAAGCTTTTTTTTTTTTGGAAAAAAACTGAATAGTCCAGGCTAAACATAATAAATTTATTTTAGTTTCTTCCCATATGATTTGCCTTCAGAGTCATTGCCGTACTTCCACTACATGTTTGAAAACGTCCCTTTTGAAATTTAACAAAAGAACTTCCCTGGTGGCACAGTGGTTAAGAATCCGCCTGCCAATGCACGGGACATGGGTTCGGGCCCTGGTCCCGGAAGTTCCCACAGGCAACTAAGCCTGTGTGCCACAACTACTGAGCCTGCGCTCCAGAGCCTGAGAGCCACAACTACTGAGTCTGTGTGCCACAACTACTGAAGCCTGTGTGCCTAGTGCCCGTTGCTCCACAACAAGAGAAGCCACTGCAATGAGAAGCCTGTGCACCGCATTGAAGAGTAGCTAGCCCCTGCTCACTGCAACTAGAGAAAGCCTGTGCACAGCAACAAAGACCCAAGGCAGCCAAAAATAAATAAATAATAAATTAAAAAATAAATAAAATTTAACACAATCCTCCACATAGCACAAAGTAGAGAGTGTATTTTCCACGTATATATAGTGAACTTCTATTTAGTTAATATTTGTCTTAAGCATATGTGCTACTGGAAATTAGAGTTCTTTTTCACATAAACTATTGTTAAGATAGTTTTCTGTATTTTATAATCTAAATAAATATATGAATTTACATGAAGAATGTCACTCTTCTATGAAATTTCATCTAATTGATTTTGGTTCACCATTATTAAAGATGATAATCTCTTAAAGTATCTGGCTGTAGTCACTTGTGTAAGTAAGATGATCATGCTGTATTTGCTTTTGACATATAAAACTCAAAACAACTATTTCTTCCTAACACTAGAAAAATAGAATTAAATGATTATGAGGATATTTAAAAATAATTTAAAACAACTGTTCCTCTTAAAATGTCATTTAAATATAATACAGTTTAAGCTGATCTTTCTATTCCCTGGTATAATCAGTTGCAGAAATAAATATAAGGTTTTAACTTTACTGGATTGCCATATATTAAAAGTTATTTTATATTTTACCCATCAGATATGTACAACTTTTGATCATTGTTATTGGGAAGGAAAGTCACAATTATAATTCTGTTCTCTGGAAATTCATGTTCAAATTGGGGAGGTAATTTTCTTTCTGGATTAAAATATATCAGCAAACACACACAGTCTTATTTGACCATTCGTAGTTGGTTGGTTAGGATATGAATTGTTAAGGAGTTTTTAAAATGGAGACGGTATTTTAGATTGTAAATTTTAATTTATGGAGAATGGTTTTTTGTTCCAGAAAATTCTCCTCATAATGTAGAATTAAGTGAATTGCCTTGAAGTTATGTTTTTAGTATTTTTGACAGGGCACATGAGTAAGAATGCTTATGTATTGTAGCAATTAAAGACAATTCACATTTGTGGTTTGGGCATAAATGTGTAAAAATTATACCCATCTATCTTATTACATTTCCTCTCTCTTCCCTGAGGACTTTACTATGTAGTTTATCTGTAATTGTTGCCAGTTTTCTATCATGTTCCCACTGGGCTTCTGGTGCAAAAAATCTTATCCTCTTGATGACAGAGCTTGCCTGAATGATTTCATGCTCCTAGCATTTTTGTTCACGGGAATTAGGGGCAAAATGTAACTACAGCTGAACAGAGCTTCTATTTTTGTAATTTTGGAGTTTAGGCTCTGTTATTGGAACTAAATGAAGAGATGCAGGTGTTCTTCAGTCCAACCCCTTTGGGAATTTTGATGGTAGATGCTTGAAAAGAAAATGCATGTGTTTCCAGAGTCAAACAGCAGCTGTGAGACAAGGATTTATGTTTTTCTCAGAACTTTGGGATTTCAAAATGTTACATTTAATCACAAGCACAGAAAGGGGAGCAAATGTTAAAGATGTTACGCATAAAAGTAAGTTTACTGATTTCTTTACCATATGAACTATTTGTGGGAATATAGGAGCACAGTGATTTTTAATCATAATATAAACAATTTCTGAAGGATTATGATAGTTACCAGAACATAGCCTTTTTAGAATGCTGCATTTGTAGCACAGAGAATTTTTTATCTTACTAAGTACTATAAAAATCTTTATTTTCCATTTAGACAGATAACGCACACATACACAGTGAAAGGTTTGGTGAAATATTTGCCAAATGCATTTTGATTATAACTTTTTGGGCAAAAGTTTAAATCATAAATGTATTGTATTAATGCAGCCTGATGTTTTTAAGTATAAAAAATATAAATTTCTATCTAGCACAGTAATTAAGGGAATTTACACACACATAAACCATATATGTTTAAATGTATTAAAGCAGATATATATTTAAAACATTTTTTCTTTTTCAAATCATGAAGTTTGTTTTATGGTTGATTCTCAAATTGATCTTTACTTAAGTAAAGGAAAACTCTCCTGTATTTCTTTGCCATTCTCATATTTTTATTGCTCTATTTTTTTAGTAAAATTATTCATTTATTCATTCATTCAACAAGTAGTTTTTGCAAGTTTTCTGTCTATATAAATAAAATGATGCATCGAAGTCTCTACTGTAAAGAAATTTATAATATATTGAGGAGATAGGCATAGAAACACCAAGACTGAATGAATGAATAAATGAATGAATGAATTATTAAAAAAGCTTACATTTTGACTGCAACTTTATCCATTGTAAACTATATTATTTTGAAGAAGTTAACCTCTGAGTATTGGTTTCTCATCTGTAAAATGAGTGTATTCTTACCTGATTGTTAGGATTGTTGTGTAGGTTAAGCACTCTACCTTCAAGTCCATTGTAATTGTGAAACATAATGCAAACTTTAAGTATTAATTATTCTGTCCAAAACAGTACCCTGTGTTAATCATTTTTTTCATTAAATGCTTATGGTTTTTCTCTCGTGTTCTCTACATGTCACCTGATCCCTATCCACTTTAAATTTTCCTTCAAGTTAACTCTATAAACTTGTGGGTATGCGGGTCTGAAGCTAGGAGTAAATCCTTTACCTAGTCCCAGGATCCTACCTTCTTCCAGATTGAAATGTCTCCTGGATGGCATGATGCTAGGAGTCAGAAACAGTTTCAGTAGCAACGGGAAATTGCTTTGCTTGCTTATTTGAAAGGTCCCAGATTCTGGAAGGAAGCCAGTGAAAGAAATCTCTTAAACCTTATGGATGACCAGTTGTTTTCCTTATTTATAGCACAAGGTAAAAAATTTTGCATTTTTTACTGCTTGTATAGTAAAAGGAAACTGGTATTCAAACTAAGTAAGTGGTATCTTCATTTGTAAATAGTAAATTATTATATAAGAAGTAGTTCAGGTGGTAATGGGCTTCAAGTGAACTTCAACATAAAATGTATAATGTTGTGTGTTTTCATATGGATCAAAAAGCTACCATTATTACTTCAGTTTATTTTTATATTTTAAATAATGATGTCTTCAAAGTGCGTTTTTATTTTTGCGTTTTCTGTTTAGATTTTGAAGTTGGCTGTATAATAGCTGTCATATTGGTCAAATGAGAAGTAGAAGCCTTAGTGAACCACTAGGAGTTGATTTATAAAACAGGCGTGAAATTCACATCAGTCTTTGCTACCTGCCTCTTCCTCTAATTGTTTCATCCCTTCTAGAAGAAACTTGATTCCACAGATAGCTTTTGCATCCTTTGTAGTCAGTATAGTATTCACAGGAATCATCCTTGTGCAGTTACTTTCTTTTGTAAATAAATGATGAAAGTCAGTTGTCCATTAATGTGTAAGAATTTAGGAACTTTTCTGAGAACGTTTTGTTTGTTTTAGTTTCACCTTCCTCTGACTTCTGTCCTTCCTTCTCCTCCTCTTCCTCCCTCTTCTCTCTCCTCCCTTCCTAATTAATTATCCCCTCCCAAGCAGCACCATGGCACTTTGACCATATCACAGGGCAAACAGTCATAACTGTTTATAGGATTCTTTCCCCATGAAACTGGTCAGGGTCATGACAAGTACATGATAAGTATTTGGTAGGTACAGGCTGGTCCTAATGAAATGATTTTTGCCATTTGGGTATAACCCTATTGTCTACAGGCCCACATCATTTTATTTCTAAGTTGATCTGTGAGGGAAAAATGTAGTCTGGCTTCAGCCTGTTAAAGAATAATTTTAAAAAAAAGTGAAATCTTGACTCGTATAGATATAAAATGGACAAACATTAAAGCTTATTAACATTATTACCAATGAGAGAACCAGGCAGGTGTTACAACCAGATCAAAGGAGAGTTTAAAAAAAAAAACAACGGACATTTATAGCTCAATAATACTGTAATAAATTTGGAAATGGACACAAAACAGGCTCCTTCAGCAGTGGGGAAGGGAGGTCAGTCAAATTTCTACCTGACAGAATTTATTTGCATCTATAGTGAATAATTCTTTTGCATTGCTATCAGTTATCTACAATTTAGAGATTTGTAAGATAGTTCAATGGCAATGAAAGGTGCAGAGTCCCCGTAGAATCACACTTAGATAACCTGGGAAGGTGTACTCTGAACAATGCAGAGCTCTTCACTGAAGCACAATTTTTTCCCTACAAGGCTTACTAAATTCCACATGGCTAGGCTATCTTTAGCTGTGGTAGTTTAAATACAGAGGCAGGTCAGGAGTAATTTTGTGAGGCAAATATTCGGTATATGGAGGGAAAATCAAAGGAAAATAATACCACCGGCAGAGGGCAGTGATGAAGTTAACAGTTTCCTCTTGTCCAAAGGAAGTATTGATTGTTGAAGAATTCTGGGCTACTTCTGTAGACCTTAATTTGAATTTAACTTTTGAAATCTTGTCATATTAAGTTCCCTTCAGCCAGGTGCTTTGTCAATATCTGCAACTTTCCAGAAAAAGGCCTTATGTTTTATTTATTTATTTATGTTGTTAAGGTAATAAGATGTTCTAACCTGATTTTAAAGTAAATAGTGTGTTCTAACTTATTAAAAAGCTTTCCTGGTGAAAGTATTTGTACAACAAAAATTTGAATACCTACTCTATATCAGAGAAAGAAGGAGAGAGAGAGAGAGAGAGAGGGAGTGAGTGTGTGTGTACATACATATACACAGGAAAGAGGAGCTCCTGAACCTCACAGAAGTAACAGTCTCTTGATTATGACATTTTTATTTTAGTGAATAGTTATATTGTATTTTTTCTTATGAGAATTAAATGCTTTATATAGTGTTATCTAAATTATAAGAAGCCTTTCTTCAAATGTAAAAATTACATCTTATCTGATATTTTCCACTGAAGAGATGGATTTCTGAAATACTGTGAAAGTATTTGCAAGAATATAGTAGAGTTGTGCAGAACTCAGTTACAGATAAATAACAATAAAGAAAATTAAAAATACATCACAGGAAGATGGCTGAAGGACACAAAAGTAAGAAATACAAATGATAAAAAACACATGAAAAAAAATCAAACTAATAAGTAGCCAAAGAAATGGCTATTAAAACAATAGTAAGGAACAATTTTTACCTGTGAAACTGTTACTTAATAAATTATAAAACTGAAAGCTGAGAAGTTTATGAAATGAGCACTTAAATGAAAGTCTGGTGGGACTATTAATTTGTGCAAACTCTCCAGAAATCAATTTAGCAAAACTTATTAAGGACTTTAAAAGTGGTCATCATTCATAATCCTACTTTCAAGACTTATAGGAGTCTTCAAGACTTATATATCCTTAAAGGAGTAATCCCAGATACATTTAAAGACTTGGGTTTAAAATGTAAGGGTAGTCATGTCAGCTTATTTATAATAATCACAAATCTTCCTTGTTGTCCAATAGTAGCAAATTATAAAATAAATTAAGATATATCTAAAGAAGAGCATCTTTGAAATTAAGCAATAGAAAATATATATCATAGGAAAATGTTCATAATAAAAGCTTGTGTCAAAAAAAATGTGTAAACCTACATATACTAATATTCTGGTTTTTAAAAATTTCTCTCAACATATGTATATAAATATATGTTTATATATTCTTAGAAAGGTTACTTTTTAATAGTGATTATTAATGCTTGATGGGATTATGAGTCATTTCTCATTCATATTTATACTCATAGGAAGAATATTTGGTATTTTCTGCAAACAAACATTATTTTCAAATATTTCTTTTCAAAATACTTATTTTCAACTAATTTATGGTTATTAGGGTTATTTTGCTCACAAATAAGCATTCTTGCACATTAATTCTTATATAACCTTTAATATTTAAATACATTTGACTTTGAAAACACATGTGTGTCCTGAAAGCCAGAGTTTACAGCTTAGTTTTTATAGATGCTTTGAGGGTTTTAGTATATAGCTGAATAAAATATCAGATTTTAAGGTAGCATATTTTGCATTTCTCCTTAGTTTCAGTCTAGTGATTAAAATGTTTTAAATGACTTTATTTTTCCTTTAATTTGTTTTCTATTTATAAGTAAAATGTCTTCCCATTCAAAATATAGTTGAAATTTTATTTTATTCTGAGTCAGCTATCTGGGATACATGCAAACAGAAAAACATCAGTGAGTTTTGATTTAAATGTCCACTTACAAGTTAGCTCTTTGAATATTTGAATGCTTAGGATATTTGAATACACATGTGAATATTTGAATACATAGGAACAAAGAATTGTCGTAGTTAAAATTCAAGGCCAACTCAATAAAATTCTTCCTTTTGGTTAAACTCAATGAAGTTGAAATACTCTAAATTTTTAGTGAAAACTAGTAGGAGTCAATACTCTAAAGATAGTACTTTAATGCAGCGGTCTCCAACCTTTTTGGCCCCAGGGATGGGTTTCGTGGATGACAATTTTTCCACGGATGGGGGGTGGGGGTGGGGTATGGTTCAGGCTGTAATGGGAGTGATGGAGAGCGATGGGGAGCGGCAGATGAAGCTTTGCTTGCTCGCTCGCTGCTGCCGCTCACCTCCTACCCTGTGGCCTCGTTCCTCATAGGCTGCGGACCGGTAGCAGTCAGCAGCCCGGGGGTTGGGGAGCCCTGCTTTAATGGAAGAATAAATAAAAAACTTTAATATTTATAATTGTTCTATTTCAGGTAAAAGTAGACTTAGGAGAATGGAATAGTAAAAAGATAACTTTTAGGGAGACACTTAAAGACATTTATTGGCATTTCAAGAACATTAGAAGTTGATAACTGTTGCTTTTTGTTGTTTTACCCTCATTTCCAAATAGTTTCTTTTTTTCTTCGTTCAAGCATTATTTATGATTATTAGCTATGATTAGGGTTACTTCTGGACTTCTTGTAGAAAAATAGAACATTTTCTTGGCGTGATTGGGTTACAGTTGACAGAGGGACAGGAAGAGGAAAACTCAAGAATTTTAAGAGGATTTATTTCTATATGTGAGTATGAAATTTTCTGAAGTTATGAGTTATAACTGATGAAAGGCAGACAGAGCTTAGTGAATAATCTTTGGGGGAAGAAAGGAATTGATGGGCCTAAAACTCTCTGATAGGGTGATGAGCAGTCACTGAATGGAGAGGTAAGAGGGAAGGAAGAGTAGACAACATTAAACTAGCAGTTATTGGGTAAGATTTTAAAAAAGTTAATTTTATATTCTTAAATCATTAATTGTCAGTTATCCTTAAAATAAGATTTTGTTATAATTAGTAATCCCAGGTAGAAGAATTCATATATTTTATAGGGGAGAGATTTTCAAGATAATTTCTAGTCCAGAAGAAAGGAATAAAGCAAGCATGTTACAGCTTGGGTCAGATGTCATCAGAGTCAAGCAGCTAGGGAGTGGAAGAGGTAAAACTGAGTCTTGTTGTCTCGTGTTCTTTTTATTAAGTAATTCAAGTAATCAGGTGCATATTTACTTTGTGCAAGAAGCTTGGGATATAAAGTTGAAAACACCCTTTTACTTCTTATTAATGAGCTTATAGTTCATTGAGGGAGACTTACAGATAAGCAGATAATTAAAAGACAGTTAAAATATTGCCATAAAAGAAAGTAGTATGTGTTCATATCCAGGGAAACAGTTTACCCACACTTGGGGCTTCAGAAAGGATTCCTGGAATCAGTCATGTCCAAGGTGAGACATTAATTATGAGCTAGAGGAGGAAAAATGGGTCAGGTTTGGGGAAACTGCAGATAAGTTGTGTGCCAGCTTGGAATGGAAGGGGAACATGATAAGAGTTAATGCCTGATGAGATCAGCAAGCTCCCTCAGGTTATGAAGAGCCTTGAAAGTCATTGTAAAGATTTTGGACTGAGCTCCAAAGGGAGCAATTGAAGGTTTTTATCATCATATTTCTGCTTTAGAAACCAGCGTAGGCTGGTTTAGAAACCAGTGTGTGAATGAGGGTAGAAGACAGGAGGCAGGGACATTAAGGGAATGTTGCAATGAAAAAAAATGATGCTGTCAATAGAATTACACAGATTTGTGGGACTGTAATGTGTTGGAGTCAGCAGGAGCTGATGGTTCATTGAATATGATGGCTAAGGGAAAGGACACAGTAGGCAAGCATGCAGTGTCTGGTTTGGAGAGCTGGAGAGCTGGGTACGTAGTACAGTGCCTTTCGCTGAGATGAGGTACAAAAGGAATGAGAAGCAAGTCTTATTTAGGGTGGTAGAGACACTTGGTATAATAGTAATATTTTTCTGGTTCTTCCTATGCCCCAGGTATTATGCTAAGCATTTTAAGTAGGACTGAAGCAGTTTGACTCTAGAACCCATACATTTACCCATTACACCAAAGAGCAAAGACTGTGGAGGAATTCAGACCCCCCAAAATTGATTAGTCAGTTCATTTAATTCTGCTTAATTTCATTTATTGGCTGCTGGCTGCATACATAAAACTGCTGAAGGCTGGTATAAAAATGTATTCAGTACAGGTCCCCATCAAGTAGTATACACATACAGCTAATTCTAAAAAAACAAGCTTAACTTTAACAAATACTGTAATTGATTGGGAGAAAAGTACTTCTATCTGAAAATACATGGGGGAGATTAATTTGAATGGGAAGGGAGGATTGAATGATGTTAGGAAAGGTTTCTCAAATAAGGATAGATTTTGAAGCCTGGAATGATAAAAGGTTACATACGAGTTGAAATTCTTATTGTTTAAACATTGCAAATACTTTCAATTGGCTTATATTGTTTTATTTTAAATGTTTGGTAATTATTGGGTTGGCCAAAATGTTTGTTCAGGTTTTTCTGTATGAACTTTTTGGCCAACCCAGTATTATGAGTGCAAGTCCATATTTTTGTAAAAGTATAAAATGTTTAATTGTTGTTAAAAAGTGCATGGTACATATTTATGGTAATGTAGTTTTCCTTCTAAAGTATTTCAGTATATTCAGTTAACTATAATCAGAAAATTGTATTTTAAATTTTACAGTGTGATTGTAAAATATGAAATATTTGTAATACTTGTTATTACTGCTTTTGTTTTCTAAAACAAACTTTTAAAATTAAATATTGCTATCATTAGATTGTACTGATAAACTATGGTTTAGCTTGAAGTTAATTAGTAGAACTTGATTTTTAGCTTTAGAAAAACAAATGCACAGGTTAATAAATCTTTTTTTTTTTTTGATTCATTGTTAACAAACCATAACATAAGTAAGCCTCAGTCAGCCTGTGAAAGGGATGAGTTAACACAACTGTTGATGCATTTGGAGTGAAACATCTTTATCAAGTTAGTACAAGAAGCAGTCATGCCCTACTTGAATTACTCATTTATAATAGCTGAACAGCAGCCTGCATGTGGACTTTGAAATCCTGAGAAAATAAGATGCCTGCATATATCCAAATGTTGAAAGCCTTTACTCCTCAGCAGCTGGAAAATGTTGAGCTCTGTTGTCATCTACTAGGTTTTTGGTCTTCAGGGAGATGTGATCAATTTAATTACTGACCAGCTTTATTCATTACTTTTAATGATTATGGCCTCTGATGTCAGCCTCTGAAGTTTGTAGCTTAAAAGATCATGTTTAAATATAGCATATTTAAAAATTTAAAAAATCAAACACATAGATTATTTTACTTTGCTCAAGTTTATCACATATACTCAGATTACTAAATATATTAAATATTTTAGATATAATGATAGAAATTAGTTGTTTACTTTAAATGAAGTCTAAAATGTGTTTGTCTCCAAGGTTCACAAAATATGCTCAACATATTGTTCTGGGTAAATTTTATGTATTAGTTCCATTCATGTGCAATATTTTTATATTTTTCCTGACATACAGGCTGTGGTTCTATTTTGAATCACAACTACTTATAAACAAAGCAACTAATTATTTGTGCTTCTTATTTATCATCTTTTTAATACCATCTGATGTCTAGTCCAAAGAAGAATTTTAGAAAATATGGAATCGTAGAGCATAGGCTAAGAAAAGATTCATGTTATATGAAGGAAGAAATGTATCATAACTTCGAGGCTGTTACTTGAATTCTAACTATGGAACCTAATCTTTGTATAAATCACTTGATCTCACTTTGATTGTTTCCTAATCTATTACCTGATTGCAACACCAGGCAGTGAATACTTTTCTGTGGATTGTCCATTGTATAAAGACATCCCTTTAAAGAGGTCATCATTCATGTCATAAACCAAGTGAATTTGCTAATTAATATTATTTTTATTACTAATTGCAGGATTTTCAGGCAGAGGACAGTAAAATTATTCTTACAAACTTAGTATGTTATGGCAATATTGAAGAGATGGAAGTGAAATTGAAGGTACCATGTGGCTGGTTAATAAGCTATAGGCAATATTGATGTGTCATGTTTAACCAGTTTCTTTTTTTAAGTTGGTGTGTTAAAAATATTTCTCAGTATTAAAAAGTATAAGATATCATCCTCATTGGCAAGCAATTGATGATCATATATTTAGAGGTATTATGCTGATGACATATTAGAAAATTTTATGGATTTTCATAATAACTATCCTTATGTTTGAGAAATCAATCTATAGTTAAAATGAACTAAGTAGTTTGCTTTGCTTTGTTTTGATACATGATTGTGTAACTGCAGCCTGCTCATCTAGAAGGAGTATGAGCCATAAAGAAAAGTTTTATTTACAAAATCAGACTTGCATGTGTTTCTTAATCTTTGAATCTTCTTTTTAATCATATCTTTTGATATCCTTCCCTACAGCTGCTTTATTTAGACCCCTTTAAGCAAACCTCTGTGTGTGTGTGTGTGTGTGTGTGTGTGTGTGTGTGTGTGTGTGTGTGTGTAGCCAAGGGTGAGCAGTTTTGTTTTGTTTTTTTTTTGTGGTAAGCCAGCCTCTCACTGTTGTGGCCTCTCCCGTTGCGGAGCACTGGCTCTGGACGCGCAGGCTCAGCGGCCATGGCTCACGGGCCCAGCCGCTCCGTGGCATGTGGGATCTTCCCGGACCGGGGCACGAACCCGTGTCCCCTACATCGGCAGGAGGACTCTCAACCACTGCGCCACCAGGGAAGCCCTTGTTTTGTCTTTTTTGGGCCACGCGGCAGTGGCCTGCGGGATCTTAGTTCCCTGATGAGGGATCAAACTAGTTCCCCCTGCACTGGAAGTGTGGAATCTTAACCACTGGATCACCAGGGAAGTCCCAAGGGTGAGCAGTTTTGCAGGGCTCCAGCAGGGCTCATCCCTAGCATGATATCAGTTCATATACCCTTGTTTGTTTCATTATGCCCTTCTCTTATCTCCAGTTCCAAAATACTTCATGGGCTTTATCTTTGGTTATACCTAAGTGAATAGCACATGCGGCGTTAATTTGTTCTTTGATAAACAGTAGGTCACTGTCAAATTCTAAATAATTTTATGTCAACTTTTGAAAAATAACTTGTCAGTTAAAAAAAACTTCTAAACAAATTGTTGGTTGTAGAGTAAGTACTGAAATAGTATGCAACTGTAGCATGGTAAGGTTGCTGTGTGGGGTGTCTTCTGTATCCTAAAAAAACCGCTCTTTGAAATCTATTTAGACCTTTTTCAACTCAATGAGTCGTAGCTTAAACTTGTTGCTACACCCCCAGATCAGTCTGTGACCAACTGTAATACTTGTTTGGTTAAGAGTACAGTATAGGTTTCCAGATCGTTATTGCTTTGTTTCTTTCAGCCTTGTCGTTAGTTATGAAAGGGCATTTACTGGGAGATATTATGGGTCTTCCCGTATTCTGTTACTTGTACTTCTTTTACTTCGCTTACCTATTCAAGAGAGATTGCCTGTATTACTCTAGAGCTGGGTTCAAGTCTCAGCTGTATCCTTTATTGGGTGTTTGTCACATATGTAGTGGGTACCTCAAGTATTCTCATCTGGGAAATGGTAATATTAATAAATACTAGCCTACTTCATAGGGTTATTGAAAAGCTCAGATGAATTAATATAGGTGTGATTTTTTTCATAAACTAAATTCTGTGCACATAATGAAAATACTAGCTTTTGCTGGTGCTTATTAGTGTCAAGCACTATTGTAAGGGTACTACCTCATTTTATCCTCACAATAAATCTATGGAACAGGAACTGTATTCTTTTAAAAAGTTGAAAGTAGTAATTGTAGATGATCCGTTAAAGTTGTTTGTGTAAGATGAGGCAGAACCCGTATCTGACGTCCTTGGTTCTGTCTACATCAGAATATTAGTAAATGAATAAACATTTGTGTTTTATGTTTAAATAAAATATTGGGGGTATAGATGTATTCTTTCTTAGGATTTCTAACTTTACTGATTATTTTTCTCCATCACTGAACCAGTACTCAGTGTCAAATAAGAGGCTTCTCCTGTAGTTCTGTCTCTCTTTAGCTCCTTTCCTCAACTATAAGGGGACCAGTCTAAGAAAGCAGGGCCTTCTAGATTTTCTGCTGCCCCAAGACTGCTATTAAGTCATCATCTAAGGGTTTGAGGATAATGAATTTTCACCTATTACTAGACTCATTTGGCCATCACTTTATAGCCAGATTACTAGTGCAATGCCTAGTAATCTCTAGTAATCCGTAGTGCTTCAGATTAGCACGTCAGTATTTTGATGCTGAATATCAGTAAAAATTATGCTAAGTAACATGATGGAAAGGTCTTACTTTGTTGTTTGAAACCAGTTGAGAAAGAAAAGACATAAAGCATCATTGTTTTGCAAAATTGATGCTAGAGACAATGGGCACATATTTCTTACAAGGTGCAGATTTCCCCATAATTCATACTGTGCTTTAACTTTATAACTACATGTATTTTCTCTATAGCGATACCACCAGTGGAGGAATTGAGGTGGCATTAAGAATGAAGAATGTTTCAAGTGTTTTTAAAGGCCATTGCATTCCAGGATCAGTGAATCCAAAAGCGAAATTCCAGTAGTAATAAGATTTTGAAGCAGCTGCAGAATTTCTGTGCATAGCTCCCCATGCCATGAAGCTTTAGAGTGCTTGTTTCTTTTGTGTGACTACTTTAGTGCTAGGTGTTGCTCAGTGCCTGAAAAGAAATCTATACTACAGATGTGTCACTAAGGAGAGCTGCTTTTCCATTTACACTGAAATCCATTTATTTGTTTCTATCGGTAATTCTCCATAGCTTCTGAATAATTTTTGATGTTTCCATAATCCTAATATATTAGAGTAATATCATTTATGACAGATAGCATAGTATAGTAGTTAAAAGCAGGGCTTTGAAATCAGAACTGACTCCTGACCCCATTAGGTACCATCTCTGTGATCATGGGCAAGTTTCTTGACTCTTCAGTAACTTTGTGTTCTCTTTTTGGTAAGATGGGAATAGTAATAGTATCTATGTCATAGGGTTGTCCTGAAGATTAAGTGAATTCATGTGAGGAAAGCATTTAGAGTAAGATTCGGCACATACAAATATCAGTAGTTATCACTGTCGTGGTAAACGTTTGTGACGAGAATTCCCTAAACAGAAATAAAGTAGTCTTTATTTTCTAGTTTATCAGAAATCACTTTCCTGTGAAAGGATATTCAGGTATAAGGAAAGAAGGAAAATTTTAATTAAGTTCAAACTTGCTTTTATTTTTTTAAAAGATGTTTTTTGATGTGGACCATTTTTTGAAAGTCTTTGTTGAATTTGTTACTATATTGCTTCTGTTTTATGTTTTGGCTTTTTGACGGTGAGGCACGTGCGGTCTTAGCTCCCCGACCAGAGATTGAAACCTGCACCCCCTGCTTTCGAAGGCGAAGTGTTAACTGCTGGACCGCCAGGGAAGTCCCCAAATTTGCTTTTAAAAAATAATTTTTTTTTCATGGAATAAAACATTGTATCCAGTGGGTAAAATGAATTGATAGTATGTGTCCAGCATAATTGGATGCATAATTGGATAATTCCAATCGGTTCTGTAAAGATAACTGTTACATTTGTGCTGTCCCCTATTATTTGGAGTGCCAGTGTTTTCCCTGATCAGCAGATGAGTTTTTGGTTATCTATGAAACATTTCCTCTTGAATAATTCATAAGCACATTAGACTCAGCACTTCCAAGTTAAATTCACCATTTTACTCCAGGCCTGCACCTTAACCAGGGAATGGTAGTATTACCAGTTCAGTCAGAAACCTAGGGATTGTCCTAAACTTTTCCCTTCCTTCATTTCCCATCTTTCCTGTTTGGGCAGTAATCAAATTCTCAGATTTTTCTATAAAACTTTTCTGTAAGACAAATCTGATCCTTTCACTTCCTTTAAAAATACTCTTCAATGGCTTTCTATTTCTTTCTGGATAAAGGAGAGACTTCTTAGCCAGATAAACAACTCTATCCTTATATCATGTAATGTTTTCACTACAATATGTGGAACCATTTTCAATTACATGAACATGACGTTCTCCCTTACTGTTTCATTTGTGTATACAATTTTCAGTGCATAGGAAGCTCCCTGCTTTGCTCCTCTCCACTCTATTCATTTGAAGCATTACTTCCATTAAAAATACATTCGCAGACTTCCCTCCCAAGACAAGTTAGGTGCTCCTCATGTTTGCTACCCCTCTGCATTCTGTAACCTCTTATGAATATTTTGTTAAACCATTTATCAGAAATTATGATGATTAATTTTTGTCTGTGTTTTCTACTAAATTATGATAGCTGAAATACAGGGACTATTTCTTGTTTATCTATGAATGCTTAATGTTTAGTTTTAGGCAAATGGTTGGTGTTGAGTAAAAGTTTGTTGAATTTATAAGTGGTTTTGAATGAGAACAAAACCTTTGGTAACAGTTACATGGTAAACTTGTCTTTAATGGAAGATAATGAGAATTAATTGCTAATAATTATTCTCAAGAGGCAAAAATAAGGAAATGGACTGAAATCCAAGCTTTTGCCCTTTTGATGTTAGTCATTCTGTTAGTTTCTTCCTCTTATTTATTTACCACTTTAGCGATAACTATTTGGTCTTGTCTTTTTTTTCTTGTTAGTACTAGTTACTCTGTCAAAAAGCACCTCTCATCTCTTTACAGAATCACTCTTTAATTTGTAACTTTTAGTTGTATTAATGCTGTTTATTGTTTTATCAGATGACTAGAAATACATATTTCTCCCTTATTTTGCATATTTATTGTTAATAAACGTGAAGTAGATTCATTGAGCTGATTTAAGGGAATCTGACAAATTGGTTAGGAGGACTAGCCCTTGGAGGGCATGAAACACGGATCTGTCATTCACAGGATAAGAGGTCAGAGAACCGTGTGGCTAGGGTAAATGTATGTCAGTTAGGGAGTTTTCCCTGAGAGTGGTTAAGAGGCTAAGAATGTGAACATACGGAGGTCAGGACTATGTGGACAGAAGGTAAAAGTGATAACTAGAGTGCCAGAAAGGCCAACTATGAATAACCTAGTTCAACCTGGCCTTAGCCAAAAGCTAGAGACTAATGTTCAGATCTATTTAGTGAATAAATCTGAGTAGTTTTTTGTGCCATTGGCGGAACAAATTAAACTTTCACTGGTTCAGTGCTTATACCTACATGGTGTAGTGTGGGAGGATTATCAGCTGGTTTGTCTTATTGGTTTTGTGGCAGCAGAAAACTCTTAAACTGAGTTTTCCCATGGAAGAGGTATCTTTCTTGAAATCCCACATCTTTTACTAAAAAATTTATGAAGTGGGATGACAGTAAATTACTGAAGAATCATCAAAGCAAGTATGTTATTAATTGACAATTTATTGACTTCATCCCCCGGGCCAGTTTAAAGAAAAGGGAGGGTGGGTTAGATTTCAAGCTATACTTTGAATGCTGTGTGAGGTCTGTTTGAGATATTTTAGTTAGGCTGTGATTAATTAACTCAATTAAACAACTGTTAGTACATGAGTAAAAGTACACTCTCTTATGGATCTGTCAAATTGGTAATAATGGGTTCAGTACTGATAAAATTGTGAATCTAAATCTGGTTAGCGTTAAAGGGCATACAGAAATTCACCTGTCATTTTTAATCTTCTTTGATAAAGAACGGCAATAATTCAAGGTTTCATGTATGTCTTTGGTATCTTTATATATATATATATATATATATATATATATATATGTATCTTTATATATATGTGCCTATATATATTGTGTATATATATATATATATATTTTTTTTTTTTTTTTTTTTTTTTTTTTTTTTGCGGTACACGGGCCTCTCACCACCGCGGCCTCTCCCATTGCGGAGCACAGGCTCCGGATGCGCAGGCTCAGCGGCCATGGCCCACGGGCCCAGCCGCTCCGTGGCATGTGGGATCCTCCCGGACCGGGGCATGAACCCGCGTCCCCTGCATTGGCAGGCGGAGTCCCGACCACTGCGCCACCAGGGAAGCCCTGTATATGTTTTTTTAACTTCAGAGATAATGGGATACTTAGTCCCTTTTGTTCTGTTCCCAAAGTATAATTTTATTTGTTTTTGTTAATTCTGAAAGCATTTCTATGCTATCTCATTGATTGTTTTGTAATTTTTCATATTTTAACATCTCTGAAATCAGGAGTCCTTGTATAGTCAGTGATATCTCACAAGCGCTCATGGCCTGAGTTGAGGTTAAGATCTGCCAGAGAGATTATCTCTTTGCCTCTGCTGCCCATCTGGTGGCACTGCAACTTGAGACTACCACAAGTTAAATTATCTGCTGGACGAATTTTTGGACTTCATTGATAGTGTGAATTCATACTGCAAATCTACGTGAATATCAGTTCATGGTTCACATTCCCTAAGATTTGTATATGTCTCTCCACCCAATGTGAAGCTTAAGTCAAACAAGTTACCTTTCTGCTTGATGGCTTTATTTCTTACTTCCCCTTACACTGGCAGTTCTGATGTGTCAACTTTATGCAGGACTTTCCTATTAGACTTCCTTTTTGAAATTTTTTTTTCGTTTTTAGTGATACATTAAATAATGCTGAGTCTTTATAATTAATAATATCTTAGCTATAATGATATGTAGGGGCCACGATGAACCAAAAAACAACTGCATGTAGGCAACAGAAAATGGTACATACCCTTGGAGCTACTTCAAAGGTGGCATGGAATGGACTTTCTAGGGTCTTTTTTTTGTGGCTAAAAGTGAATTCATCTGCTGTAATGCTTGCCATATTTATAAGAGAGCTCTCTTTGAACGTTGTCCCAGGTCTGGCAATCCAACATAGTGCTATACCTTGCACGGTCATTTAGTGGGCAGCCCTTGACCTGAAATTTAGTAAAATGTCTAGAGAAGCTGAACCATTCAATTATTATATAACCAGTGGCATCTTATTCTTATTTTTGAGGTAAGAGGTATTTGAGGATTTGTTCACTATTAATAAGGATTTGCAATGGGGCAAGAATTATTCAACTCATTCTTTTAAAGTTTTGTCATGAATTTAGGTGTATGCACCAAAGTACTCTAAAGTCCATAACTAGTAGAGGATACCTGTTTCCTATAGATTAATATCAATATATATTTCCAAACAACTATTGTATTTTGTCTTAGAAAATTAGGGGATCCCTGGAAAACTTTAATTCATAGTTAACATTTTAAACCTTGACTTTAGTTTTCAAACTCAGACAGTAACCCAGTTCCATTGTATGCCTCCTCTAATTTACTAACTCTGCAAATTGAACATTCTTTTTGTGAATTTTCATATTGGATGGGAGTAATATTTGAGTTGGTATACTCAATAAAAATTTATTGTTTGTAGAAAGCATTTATATAGTGGTTAATATATTAGATTATTCAGTTCATGAACATACGATATTGAAAAGGAATACTGTAGGATTATCATTCTATGAACAGACATTCATTGAACACTTACTGGGAAATATGGTAAATAAAAGAGGGAGATTGATAAACAAAATTCCACTGATAAAATATAGCCTCTATATGGTACTTGTATTGAACTATTCTTGTCCCGCACAGATCTTATTTTGGGACAGAGAAAAGAATAAACATATTTAAATTATAGAATAAGGAACTTTAGTTCAATACAAGGAAATGTCCTGCCATTGAGAGTAACTTGTGTGAAAGTTTTCATGAGTAGAGGTTACTCTTATAATTGAGATGGTTCTAATTGTGTTATTTTAAGGCCGAGCATATGGCCTAGTTAGTATCACAATTAGGGGAACAATGATGTAGTGTTGTGGTTCTCAATGCTGTAAAATCTGATGCTCCTTTTGATAGCATATATATTTTGATGCCTCTTTACTATCTTGATGTAAAATTCATAGTTAATGTATGTTTTTAAACTGATAACTTACAAAGAAATCAATATAATGCCATAGTTGTAGGAAGGGAAAAATCAGAGGAAAGTAATTTATCCAGTATTTAGAGTGTAACTAGACTAGAAGACGTGATGAAGTGCTCAGGTTAAGACACTTAGCCTGCCACATGTGTTATATCAGCACAGTTTTAAATTTTGCTTGCCTACATGTTGATAAATTGGCGGTGCAAATACTAAAATGGAATAGCCATGAGTGAAGTGATTTTCTGAAATGGTAAACACCTCTTGGTCAAATTCTTAATGATTCATCATTTTTCTCCTGTATTCCTGATAGTTAAATTTCTGGAACTTTCAGGTTCATTAAAGTAGGTGTGAAAACTACTATGTGTTTAAATGTAGAATGGAGCTAGATTCTAGGTTCAAATAATTATGAATAGATTTTTCACTCACATGAATGTCAGGATATTTGAAAATTGCGTGGGATGAGGGACCATTCTTTGTTGTGCAAGGGACTGTTTTGAGCGTTGAACAACTTTGATGTTTTGGTTGACACCTAATGTCAGGTAGTGTCTCCTAATCATTGTGACAACCAGAAGCACTAATTTCCAAAAGTGCCCCTAGAGTGTGGTACAACCCTCATATATTATGGAACCTACTGGATGTGGAACAAAGAGCTCGGGCGTACAGGCAAGAGTCATAGTCTTGGATTTGATTCTTTTGTCCTTCTTCCAGGCTTCTGATTGACTTTGTGATTTGGGCAAGTTAGTTAACCTCTCATAGTGTCAGTTTTCTTTCTGGAAAACTGGAAAGATAATATCTTACAGAGTTGTTAAATGGATAAAATAATATATTTTAGGTACCTGAGATGTGCTTCATGTGGGATGGGACTGCCTCTCTATTATTCACCACTTTATTTTCTAATACTAGTAGGCATTTAATAAATATTTGCTTACTCTTATTATTTAACTCTTATGTGTCACACTCTGTTCCAATATTAAAAGCATGTGAGGGAGTGATTGCTTATAATAGGCTCCGGGACTATCATCTGTGTCTCTACTGTTGTGTTTTGGAACTTGTGAATATTAGCTGAGAATGCTGGCTCTTTGGATTATGGCCTCAAGTTTCTAAGAGGGTATTAATTTAGAAATCCAATTGTTTCCTTTCTGGTTGAAAGAGACCCATAGGGTAAGGGTCTAATCTCAGTAAGCACGTTAATTTTCCAGAATACTAACGTTTTTAGTATTTATGTTGTTTTGCTAATATCAAGCTGTTAGTGGGGGATGTGGTAAAAGGCTAAGGACTTTCAGTTCCTTGTAATCCTGATCTTTATGACACAGATTTTAAAAATACAGCATCAATAATTTCTTTCTTTTTCAACTCTTTTTTTCTTCCTCCTGTCATTAATGACCATCTGAAGTTTACACATTGTATTTTCTCAGTAAATATTTGCTTTTTCCTGTTATTTGACTTGTTTAACTTTCATCTTAGTCAATTCAAATGATTTACTAATAGACTACGATGGAATAGCTACTTCTGGCAATTTTAATGAGACTAATTACATTGAAAATGTTGGAAGGGACTCTGTCTTCCTTTTTAAATTGCCATCCAATTTATTAAAAAGAGGAAGCATTTGATTTGTAAATACTGCTCTACAATTTATAGAACAGTGAACCTTATAAGTATTGAGGTTCCCCTCAAATGTTTATTAAAATTTTAACTCACCCAAATATATGATGATCATTATGAACATGAGTTTTTAAAGCAGTCACCTTGCTCTGATATTTACACTGAAAAAACTAAAAATTTCTGTTTTCTCTTTGTTTTATTCCTCCAGGTCACCTTTGGGTCAGGCATTGCTGATTTTGCAAACATGCTTACCCTTGACCTTTAGTTACTCAGTTTAATTTTGGTTCTGAGCCAGTGAGTGCTGAAATCTTTAAAACTAAACAAATGTTTAGCATTCATCGGTTTTAACCAATTGTTGTCTTTAAACATTCAGTTACTTCCACAAGACGAGTAACTATTGTTAGTTCCAGACTGTGTTACCAAAGTCTAATTCTGGAGCATGCTATAAATTACTGAAAGCCTGTCTGATTATAATTCAGATTGGTTCAGTTGGTTTTAGGTTATTTTAAAATCTGAAGATTCTTTTATGCACAATTTTATGAATCTGCTTAAATAAGAGATATAACTATTTTGGGTAATGACCATTTCTTTTTCCTGTAAAAAGTTAAAAAAATGTTTAATCTGTTCTGTTATTACACTTATATCAGATGAGCTTTTTATTCATTTCCAGTGCCGAGTTGGAGAATTTAAAATTTAAAATTGCATTTGAATAGCATTTATAGTTTCACTTTACTTCCAAATAACATTTTTTTGCTTAGTAAGCTTATGGACCATTTATTTAACTCCTACCATACAAGAAATGTGATATGAGATATCCAAAGGATTAAAACTTAGTCATAATAAATAATTAATTTCATTCGATCTCATTTCTATCTCTTTGCAACACAAGGGGTTTCTAGACTTTGTAGACCTCTTTTGTATATGCAGGAAAGAAGGTGAGACTTTTGTGTTCTTAGCGTTGCTGATCAAAGTGTAAATTCCTAGGAAGGTTTTTTTTTGTCTTCTGCGATGCAATTATTGTTGGAAGCCAAACAAGCTTTTCTCAAGTGTTAGAGAACACAATAATATCAGGGCCTATTTGTATATGTCCAAAGACTGTGTGCTCCTTTAGTTGTATCATTTTGATGAGAGCCCTAAATTCTGGTTTCCTTGCTTTTGTCTTTATCTGTATATGACTCTATTCTCTTTTTAGAGCTCTTTGTTATTGACTGCTCTTTACTACTAGTGTAGAGCAAAATAGCCATCTTTTTTTTTGTGAGATACTTGAGATCTCTACATCACTAAAACATATAGGTAACTATTAAAATGTATTCAGTTATTAGTAAGATCAAATTGAACTGTTAGATTTAGGGTTTCACTAGATCACTACTGTTTTCTGAGATTTGGGAGACCCAAGACTATGCTGATGTTCTTTATGTTGTACTGGATGTATAAATGTAAATTTGCATATTAAAAAGTCTAAATCTTAAGAGAACATTAGAGGAAAATAGAAGTAAATTTTAAATTTCAGGATTGGTCATGGTTTTTGGTCATATCAGTCTAATGTGAACAGTGATTGCAGTGTTTAAACTGAAATATTAGTATTAACCAATTTTCTTTTAGATTTATTTTGCTTATGAGATTGAGAGCATGAGCATGCTCATTTAACTGTTGAATTGGGAATTTAATATGAATGCAATCCACGTGTCAGTGGCAAAGATTTGTGTGTTTTTACTGGAAGTGGGAAGCCTTATGCAAGGGCTTAGTTATTGCAAGAGTCCTGCGTTGGTTCCTGTCTCTTTTGTTATCTGCATTTACAAAGGGAGTTGAAGAAATTGGAATGGATTCAAAGAAAAGGAATAATTATTACTATTAGGATAGTAGTGAGAACATGTGGGAATTGTGCAGCAATGGTTCTTAAATATTTTTGCCTTAATTCATTGACAGTTCACACTGATGTATGTTATCCTCTGCACTTTATACTTACTCATAAAGGTCATTAGCATGACCATACAAATAATGTTTTATCAGAAAATTATAGAACAGAATCAGAGTGTGAATTACGGTCCTTTGGGAAATTAGTGTTGGAGTGTGAATTTGACCTGCTTTCATGTCAGTTCCCTAGACTACACAGGTATGCATTATTTGATTTGGTCCCTCTCCTTTCCTACTCATTTTCTTGGTAGAGACAGTTTCAGACCTGAAAAAGTGGTCATTCTCTCCCGGTCCTGATGACAGTTCTGAGAAAGCTATAATGCCTGGTACTTAATAGTTGTCTAAGAAATATTTAATGAGGGAGCTCTTAGGCAACTAACTTCAATCCAGAATAGAATGTACCTTTCAGGTTTCACTGGGATTAATTTTTGTCCATTTTGACAGTCTCAGACTAGTTAAAGTCCACTGTGAAGAGTCTGTAGCATGGTCAACAAGAGAGTGTAAAGATTTATTCAAGCCCAGGCTATTCGACTTAAAGATACTTGTTTTGAAGATCAGCATCCGACATGGTTTAATTATTGTCTTGAGAGCCTAATACTAGCAATGACAGGGATCACCAACGTAGAGGGTGAGTGCACAGGCTTGGCTTCATTCCTGTTGAGCGAAGGAGAAAGGAGTGTAGGTGGATGTGTTTAATGGGTGTATTTTCACTTACGTGTACGCCAAAAACTGTCCCTTTCACTTTCTTTTTCCCATTCATAACTTATCATGACTTTCTTGACTCCATCACTGTACATAAAGAGATGAGATCTCTTAGTTATGGTATCCTCAGAGAGTGTAGAGAGTTTGAACAGTAGTTCTTAAGTTGGCAGTTTTCATCTCTACAAAGGATAGAGGGAAGGAAACTAACAACTATTGAACATTTATTATTAGTACCATTACTGAACATTTGTGATTATGACTGTTATGCACTATGCTTGGTTCTTTTGTCTGACGTCTTTTTAAAATCAAAACAGCCCAATGAAGAAAGAATTATTTGCTTCATTTTTACATGGAATAAACAAGGGTTAGGGAGACAAAGACACATAGTTAATAAGTGGCAGAACCAGGATTTGAACCAGTGTGTTCGTATCTCCAAAGCTCTCTACTATCTATGAAACTGTCTCAAATCAGGTATCTGAATGATTGGAAATGGTTGTAATAGTTAAGTATATCTGTATAACTATAAGCACAGTTAAAAACTGAGATCGTTTACTAGGTACACTTGAATCATACTGCTCTACTCTCTTTTCCCCAAAGGTTGTAGTTCTAAATAATCAGCTTGTGTTCCAATTAATCTTTATTGTACTCTGATGCAAATTTTGCCTTTATTTGACTTGCAACCTGCTTTATATAGTTAGTGATTTATTGAATATCGTGGAAGCAAGTCCTTGACAGGCAGTATTTTAAGGTGAAATTGCTGCGTGAGGATTTTGTTAACCTGACATTTTGTGGTTTCGCCTCATAAAACTGGAAAAGGACTCCCAGCATGGAATGTTAATGGGGTGAAGTAATGAATGCAGGCTGGGATACCAGCAACTAGGCATGAGCAATCCTATAGTTCATACTCCATGATTCTTGGGGGAGGTCTTTGCAGACGGTAGCTTTACTAAAAGATAAAAGCGGTAGGAGATCTTTTTAACTCAGCAGTTGATCAGACTCCTTCTGAAATTTAGGCTTAGAAGCAGTGGAATGAACATGGGAAAGTAATTAAAGTTAAGCAAGTGCAATCTCTCATGATAATTTTCACTTTCTCAGACTATTGAAGTAAATAATTATTGAGTACCTATTTCCTCTAACCAAATATTAGCCTTTTTATTCCATTCAGCTTTCAGGTACTGCCTATTTCACTTGTATATCCCAATCTGTCAATAAGGTAACTAATTTAATTTTAGTGTTGTGCAGATTTTATTTCACTGGACAAAGTGATATATAATGTTTTCTTATCCATTTAATTTTATTTTAAAACGTGTGCTCTGCAGAGCCCAAGATTTCTTAGAGTTGCCATTGGGTGAGGCTCTGGACCTTTATTTCTAGATTCCATAAAAGCAGCTCTGCTTTTTTCTGATTAATTTGTTGGACTACAATGTAAGATTTTGTTTGAGTAAAGGATTCTGCTGCTAAGAAAGTTTTAAAGTCTCATGTCTTAAAATATATTTTCAAAGTTTTTGTGATTGAACTTCAAGTGATAGAGCACAAGTTATATGTGGATTACCTTGAATCCTCTATTCTAAAGAAGATAAATGATTGTTTATAGGTTGAGGGGAATTTTTGAGACTTGTTACTTTAATATAATCAGTTTTGTAAGATTATCCTTAGTTGCAGAGATTATAAATGGTTTTAAAAAAATTGTTTTTTTTTATATTTTGAGACTTTTAATTTAAAGGACTTTTTCCTCCACTGGATAAGCTATTAAGATATCTTTTACATAAAATCTGAGGTTTTAGTGACCACCCTCATTTTCATTTAGCTCCTGAACATGTAGACTGGTATTGCTATTCTCAAAAGCCTAGTGACATATTTTAATCTATGCTCTTCTTTACTGTTTATTCAGTTAGTCAACAGGTCTTAAGGTTTTTTTCCTTTAAGCTTCTTTCAGATTTATCCCTTTTTATTCTTACTTCCCATACTTTAAAACTAGATTGGCAGCATTAATCACAGAATAGTTTGGATAGTTTGTTCTCTTTCTAATTTTGTTTCTTTCATTCATTCTATATAAATTGTCAATTGATTTTATTTATTATCACTTGGGTTTTTCAAGTGTGAAACCTCACAGTGATTCCCTATTGTGATTCTATCAGGTGAAATCCAGTGTTTCAACCTTTGCAACTGCTCATGTATTATCTAATGTAGTAAAACAAACCAGTTTAATTTTATGCCTCATTTGTTCCTCAAAATATTACTCTCTAGGATAAAAGGTATTGACACGTCAGTCTACTTCTCAAAGGCAGTTTTGTAAAATTTATTACTAAGAACAACCTTAGCAGAGTAATTCTAATCTGTGTATATTTATGCCTTAGGTTAAAATCTCAATCAACATAAATCTGGTATCTCAGGGGAAAGTTATGATTGAGTTCTCTTAAGAGCATTATATTACATGACTGGCAAGGACACTAAGCAAGATGCTAGTTCCTTGTAGAGAAAAGATCACTTTTGGTAGGACACAGGTGTATCAACTTTCAAGTATCAGCCAGTTTTTCTGGGGTGGTGTTTATACAAGTGCCTTTCAATTCTTATGATACTTCTTATGTTATCCCTCTGTATCTACCTTCCAAATAGTTAAATTACACATTTTTTTCGAGGTTTTACTATTTCAAAGAAAATAACATTTTCTTTCTTTGGATTTTTTTCCCTCATTAAATTGTTTATTTGTTGCCCATGTGCAATGGCTTTTGGGGACTGTTCTTCTGTGTTCCCGTAATTGTACTTTAATGATTGGTTTACTTATCTTTGCCACTAATTTTATTGAAAAAAGTATCTTAATCATTACTTTTCCTTCTCATCTATCCTCTACTGGATTCCCTTCTACGCATCTGTGTGTATCATACCTGGAAAAATTGAGAAGATAATGACTCAAATAATTTTCTGTCTTTTATGGTTCAGATGGGGAACCGAGGTTGAAAAGACTTACATGTTCTGGCATATACAACAAGTACTCAGTATATATATTGAATGAGTAAACTAGTGTCATTCACATTTAATGTTTGAAATGTATATCTTGTTTCCAGCTAGCTTCTAAACTTCATGAGAGCAAAGACTATGTATTCTCTTGTATGTGAATATTTCCAATTGTCGAGTAAATAAATAGTTTATGAAAAACTTAAGTAACTTGGAATAAGGCAGAATTTCTTTCTATCCAATTGGTTAAAAGTAAATTAGTCTGTGAAAGTAACTTTGCTCAAAATGGAAGTTGACAGTTTGACAACCAAGATATTACTTGTAAGAGTTGAAAAGGAACTTGAGAAATTAAAATTTTCTAATATGAAATAAATTCTTATTAGTGGACATCTAGTAAATATAATACAATTAAATTGTATACAGATAAACACCTAAGGTTTCACTCTCTTCTTTGGCCAGAATCTTATAGTTACAAAGAGAAGAACAAGTAGGATAAAACTAAGCTGCGTTTAGCCATGTGTTAGTTTAAGATGCTTAAAAAAGAAGACTCAAGTGGATGCATGTTAGAAGTTCATCTATTTCAAAAGGGTTGTTTTGGTGAAAATAGATGGAGAGACTGATTTCATGAGCACCCAGATTTAAAACTATATGATGCAGTAATTAAGTATTTTCATGGGCTCCTCCCATATTTGTAATTAAATTTCATGTATTTATTTGTCTCTTATAAATGTATCATTTATCACAATTTATACCATATTTCATCAATTCCGAGGTCTATTATTTCCCCCCCCCCCCCAGATTTTAACATTTCTTAAAATAAGTGGCCTTTTATTATTACTCCTGTTCTCAGTTGAAGTCTAATTCTTATAGAGAGAGTTTGTGTTTGCTTCTTCCAGTCATCTCGGACACCATCAACCTGAGACCACTTTACATTAAGTTATCTCTTAGATGGTGTTTGGACTTCACTGTTAGTATGAACTCAGAATGCCTTAATTGTGTGAGTATTGTGTTGTTTAAATTTTCTGGGGAGATTTTGTCCCCCACCCTTTACCCAGGGTAAAGGCTATTTCATGAGTTTTGTTGCTTTTCCTATAAAGTAGGAGGATTTATTTCTCTTAAATCTTACACAAAGGTGTACCCCTGGGGTGTTCCAGCTCTACGCACATATGAAACAATAGTGTGTCATAATTGGTGGTGTCTTTGATAAGAAGAAATACAACATTATAATCAACATAATTGGGTAAAAATGGTAGCAGTGTGAAATTGAGTCAGCCCAATTCAATTTGAATTTTGAAGTTTATTAATGACTAAAAATGAAAATATTATTAAAGAATAGTGATTTTTATTTGGGATTTCTCTTTCAAGATGAAAATTGAACTAGTGGAGTATTTAGCCTTAATGTATTAACTATATCCATAGCTTCAAAAATAATATTTTCTCAAAAATTTGAAACAGCTCATACTTTGCAGACAGGTTTCTCTTTAGTAGTTTTAATATATTTTTTTTACAGTCTTAATTTTTTTTTAAATTCTAAGAACCATTATCTTGAAAATTAGAAACTTCTGCTAATTTAAATTAACATTATGTCTGTGCTAGATAGACAAACAGATACTTTTCTACCCCCCCCCACCCCCGCCGTGGAATTAAAACTTCTTCTTTCACTCAGTGTGATTGGGTTAGCTTAGGCCACATGCCTACCTTTGAACCAGTAATAATTGCCATGGAATGCCACGTGTTGATCAGCTTTAGTTCAGGCTTTATTTATTTATGCCCGCGTCAGGTCTTAGTTGCAGCACATGGGATCTTTTGTTGTGGTGTGCGGGCTCTTCGTTGTGGTGCACAGGCTTCTCTCTAGTTGTGACGCATGGGCTCCAGAGCGTGTGGGCTCATGTAGTTGTGGCGCTCAGTAGTTGCGGCGTGCGGGATTAGTTGCCTCATGGCATGTGTGATCTTTGTTCCTGGATGAGAGATCAAACCAGCGTCCGCTGCCTTACAAGACTGATTCTTAACCACTGGACCACCAGGGAAGTCCCAGTTCAGGTTCTTAAAAACCCATCAAGGGAGATGGGATTGCCATGACAAGCTTGAACCTAGAGTGGAGGTAGCAGTCAATTCCGGGTTCTTGCATAAAGTTTGGGATTCTATTCAGAAGGAAGAAGAGGAGGGTGACTGCTGGAGAGGAACCAACAGCATCCTCTTTAGGACTTTATTACTTATATAAATCCTTTGTTTCAGTCCCTTAAATGTCTTTGAAGAAATTACCATCTTCCAGATGATACTAAAAGCTCTTAATTGGTATGGGCTTTTGGTGTGTGTCTCCTGCTATGGTATAATATCAGTACTGAACCTTTCTACTTTGATTTTGTTGATCCTAATAGATGTTGAGCTTCACATATTATAAATTAAAAGGGAGTTGATATAAATATGTTTTAAAGATAAGCTGATAAATTTATATCATCTCTAATCGCAGTAGATCCTTTCCGATTTTCTCAACTTAATATGAAAGAGCCATATTGAGCTTCTTAAAAAACTTGGTGCTTAGACTGTTTTAAGTAGTGTCTTACTTAATCTTTTCTTAAAATGTCAGGTTAACAAAATCCTTGCACAGCAATTTCATCTTAAAAATGTCTGTCATAGACTTTGTTCTAAATATTCAATAAATCACTAACTCTATAAAGCAGGGTACAAGTCAAATAAAGGCAAAAACTTGCATCGGAGCACAGTCAAGATTAATTAGAACACAAATGAGAAGCAAGATGATAGATAGAGATAAGGTGGTCAGCATACATAGGATAGGATGTAAGCAGGACAGACCACACTGCCTGCATCCTGTATCCTGTGGCATGCAGTGTTTATATGTTTTTTTCTCTCCTGCACCCTAACAGATTGATAATTTACTATCTATATTTAACATGTCTTACGAATTCTATGTTTCATAAGCTTCTTGCTTCCTCACACACAGATATAAGAGTTCTACTTATATCTCACAAGATATTTTAAAATTTACTGTCTGTGGTTAACATTTCTTACGAGCTTTATACATCTTGTTTTTCTAGACTTACACTGTAATTGAATATTCTCAAGCAGTACATAAAGTGCACCTTGCAGAAATTCTTTATCAGTTTAATCAGAGAAGCAGACCACTAGGAGATACACATTTGAGAGATTTATTATAAAGCATTCTCCATACTCAGTTGTGGGAGTTGTTTAAGCAGTCTGGAAGTTGTTTCTTCTATGTTTGGTGCTGTTACCCAAAGTCATCAAGGCAGAAAGTCAAGAAGGGAAGGTTGACATGAAGTAAAGGGAAGCCAGGGCAAATGGGAACCTGTGAGGATTAGTGGAAACTGTGACCTCTCACTGTTTCCTACTCTGAGGATATAGGTATGATATAGGTGTCTTGTGAGAGAATATTATATCCTTCATCACGTAGCTCACCACAAATAATGCTCCTGGCCCAGGAGAAAGTCAGAGAAGTTGAAGGAGAAGTTTTGGCAAAAGTTGGCGCTGCTTATGGGGCCGGCTGCTACCTGTGCCAAATAGGTGAGCCAGCAGATAAGCGGAGACATGCATGGACAGCAGTATCACCTCATGAGTGTGAAACATACATGGCTGCCACTTCACTTCCACTTTTCAGATCTTGCTGAAAATATCTTTTGTAGCTAACATTAACTTTGAGCTATCTAGAGAAGAGAATTTTAAGAAATGGCTCACCATTGTATATGCCTAGGAGTAAATACCCTCCTTTGAGAAGTTTAGCTCAGGATGATTTCTAAGTTTTCATTCAGTTTGGCTGTTCTTTGGATTATAGGACTTTTCTACTTGTGAAGTATTATCTTACCAGTTTTTATGTGAAACATATTGAGTGAAATTTTCAGTCTTTTGGCATTTTTTGAGCATTCTAAACCCTATATTTTAGTTTGGGGCATATTGTTTTAAACATCATCCATTTCAATAAGTACTACTTAAGCAGCTACTGTAATTAGATTCTACACTATTAGATTCTATACTATTAGTAAAATGAATGACTAATTTTGAAAAAATACATTTTTAAGGGATTCTGGAGAGACAGTGTAACCTATGTATCTTGTTTGACAAAATCACCTTAAGGAATGCGATCAAAATTTTATGTCTACATTTTTTGCCTTGACATCCAATGTATGTTGTTAATGGTTCAAGAAAATTCATCTGCATTAAGGGGAAAAACCCTGTTAGTTCCAGATTATAAATAAAATTGATCTTTTTGCAGTGTTACTGCCAATTTTGGTTTTGAAACAACTTGTTTCTTTTTGAGCCATCAGCTATGGTGGATTATATTAAATTTAACCACTAAGTTTTCTCAGTGATGTTTACCTTCCTATTCTGTGCTATGGCAATATTTCCTTGGGAATTTCCCTAAATAATGTCTTTCTTATCATTGTGACTGATCTAATAATGTACTACAACAAAGAAATTCTATCAGTAAATAATTTACTAACCTTCAGTGTTCCTTTAGAGCAAATTTTTTTTTTTTGACAGTGGCTCTTTGGACATATTGGACCAGGTATTTCATTATTGCTGGGGACTGTCTTGTGCATTTTAGGATGTTTTGCAGCATCCCTAATCTCTACCAGCTAGGTACCAATCATACCTTCCAAGTTGTGACAACCAAAAATATTTTCTCAACTTTTTTCAGCATCTGTGTTGTATTCTGTAATTTATATTAACTCATTAGAGATACCTGTTTCAAAGTGTTTACCTAGGATTTTAGAAAGGAGTTTAAAATATGAACATATTATTTGGAGTAGTTATCTTGGGGCTACTATTTCAGAATGTAACTATGCTGGAATTGTTGTATAAAGGTTAAAGTACCCCATATCAAAACCTTTTGATCACACATATAATATTAAACAATGATAGTATTGTCTTCATTGTTATATTATTATGGCCATTCATAGAGAACATACAGTACTAGTCAGGGGCCAGTGATGGAGTTTGTGTATGTTTAACCAATTTTTTATTTGAAGGATGGGACTTGGGAAGAGAAAGGAGAATTAAATCTTGGGAATTTAATCAAATACTGAGTAAACAGAATCAGAGAACAGGATTTATCTTTCTTAACATCACTTAAGATACTTGTTTCTTACACCTGGACACAAGCTCCTGCATTAGTTCTCCTTTGGTCATTTCCTTTTTCTTCCCTTACTCCTACCCTCAGTCTGAATTAATTGTATCTCCTAAGTGTTCCCTCCTTTATCCCTTCATTTTTAATATCCAACTATTAGCCACCTGTATTTTAATTTTTGATTGTCTCAGTCTGAATTAATTGTATCTCCTAAGTGTTCCCTCCTTTATCCCTTCATTTTTAATATCCAACTATTAGCCACCTGTATTTTAATTTTTGATTGTCTCTTACCTTTTAAGTTGTGGGAAAATGGAGTGCTAGGTTGAAAAGTGAAGGCATTAGAAGGAAATCATAGTGATACAAGGTTCTACCTTACGTTAATGATCCTAGTCATTGTCTTTAAACAGAATGGAAACCATCAGTATCTTGTCTTTTAATGGCTTTTAAGAGAATCTTAAAAAAAAAGAAAGGGTTGTGGGGCTGGGGCCTCGCTTCCCCTCCTCCCCCCCCTCCCTTGGTCCCTTATCCCTGGAGCGCTTTGTTAAAAAAGAATAATAAAAAGAGTAAGAAAAAAAAGAATCTCCAAGTTCCCATGGTAATTGACTAAAAGCCACTAGTCAGAAATTTCTTTTTTTTCCCCTTGTCTTAAGAAGCAGTTTAGGACTAGTTTAGTCCTTTATTGAATTATAATATTAGATGGAGTTCAGTCTCTTAAAGAAAATTCATATTATTCATGGTAAGGATTGTTCCTTCACTTTTCAGCTTAAAGCATTAAAAATGCTTTCCTTCAGTTTCTTTAATCATAGATAATTTTATTGCACATCCATTGAACTTCCTCTAATTTTTGTATCCTTTTCAGAATAAAGATAGATGGTACCATTAAACTCTTATTTGTCTGGTTTGGGACAGAAGATAATAAGGCCTACAGAAGAAAAATTAACTTAAGTGAAAAGTGCTGACAATTTACTTAGCTGTTTTTGTTTGTTTGTTTACAGGACCATGGATTGGTCCTGTAAAATGCTTAGAAAGCCTTACTTTGGGGATCAACTTCGTTCATTTTTTCCCCGTTTTATTGAGAAATATTTGACATACATCACTGTATAAGTTTAAGGAGTACAACATAGTTTAGCATGTGTTGTGAAATGATTACCACAATAGGATTTTAGCTGAACCTATTGTGGTAATCAACTTTGTTGATTTTGTGCATTGCAAGCTAGTTGTTTACCGTAGTAGCTACTACAGTGAGAGCTAAATAACAATAAAACTGTCAGACTATGTAGCAACATTATTGGAATCTTGCAGTTTATAGCTTTAGGGCAGCTGAGACTCTTTTATGAGGAACTTCTCTGTTTTAATAGAATATGTTCTCATAAGCGTACATGACGCTACTAGTTATATGGGAGTAGCTGGAGAGCATGCCTATCAGTTTCACACCAATCACCTTGGGGAACTTCAACTTCAGTGGAGTCCCAAACATGCCATCCACAGCTTCAGCACCTCCAAATCCAGTGCAGATGCCCCACAGGTCACCACTAGGGCATGTGAGAGTAAGTGCCAATCAGAAGAATCCCAGGGTATGCGATTTTCCGAAGTGATACAGTGAATAATTCCAGATCCAGGCCTCCAGAAGCCCATCCTGTATATACTTGGAAGCTGTGGTTGCCAGGAATTCGTACAGTTTTTGGTTTATGTCCCTGGACTGGTATAGATCTTTGTCTCTCTTCGGCTGGGCCTTGATTAGGTGGTCACAGTGAATGGTGGATGGTATGGTACTTTTTGGCACCCCATTGCTGATGAACCATATGGGCCATGACATTCTGCCTGGCTATGCAGTTGGACTGCAGCCGTAGATACATCTTGCCCAGCTCAATCTCCTGGTTGACTGATCTCAGATTTCCATACACAATCTTCTTGAGAGGATCAGGGACTGGTTCAGTCATTTGTAAATGGTGTTAATGTTTTTCTCTAGGAGGTCAGAGTGGATGTATTCACTGGTCTCAAATTGGCTCATGTCCCCCTTAGCCTATTGGCTGATGCCACATGGCAACAACTGCACACCCTAGGGCTTTCTGCACCTGGGTCACTAATAGGCATTATTTTGTGGAATGACAAGAGATGAGATCATATCTTACAAAAAGATATTTTAAAAAATTTAAGTTTTCAAGTTCCAGGAAAATCTGTATTTGGACTTTAATTGAAACTTTATTGAACTTGTCTGTGTTTTATCTTATGTTTATGTGAGTGAGTGTTTGGTTGTCTGTTTTATCATACCCTATGCATATAACTTTAATATATTTTATATCTTGTTTGTATTTTAATTCACTGGCTAGGACTTTCAGCATTGGAAGTGGTGGGTCAGCATCTTCTATTTCATGATTTTTTAAAAAAATCCTAATGTTTCCCCAATAAGCGTGATATATGACTATATTAAGCATGATGTGATGCTAAATATATATCTTGCAGATATCTTAATAGGTTGAGAAATTTCTGTTAAACTATATGTGCAGCCCTAGAGCAAACCCATCTTAGTCATGAATTTTTAAAAAGTTTTACTAAATGATAGTGTATTTCAAATTTTGTGAGAGGTAGCTAAAGCAGTGCTTAGAAATTTAATTTATACTCCTAAATAATTATACAAGTGGTCATGAAGAGTGTGTTTGTGTATAAAAGAAATTGATAACAACGTAAAAAATTTTTTTCTGGAATATTTTATAAAAGATTGGAATGATCTTTAAAAGTTTTGTGGAATTTTCCTTAGAACTATTCAGTCCTGCCCCTCCCTCTTTTCTTCTCACCCATCTTACCTTCCCTCCCTCCTTCCTTTATTTTTTGTCTTCTTTTCTTTGTGCTTTTTCCTTTCTACCATTGTAGCCTCCCTTCCCTCCCTTCCTCCTTTCCTTCCTCCTTTTTCCTCCACTTCTTTGTTCTTTTAAAAATAATTTTAAACTACTGTTTCAGTTCCTCTAGTAGGTTTAGGATATTCATATTTCCTACTTCCTGTTGAGTTAGTTTTGATAAGTTTATTTTTTCTAGGAGGCCACCTAGAAAGTTTTGCCCTATTTAACTTATTATTTCAAACTCGAACGATGGTTTATATGGGTATAAAATTTTGCCTTGATACTCTTTTTTCATTTCAGAAGTTTGCTGTTAATCTAATTGTTATTCCATTTTAGGGAATATGTCTGTTCTTTCTACTTTCTTTTGTATCTTTTGGTTACAGTTACTTTATGTAATTTAAGCCCAATTCATTAGCTGTGGTTTTCATTTTATCTTACTGGGGAATAATTTTGCTTCCTGAATCTGAAATTTTGTGTCTTTCAGCAACCTGGAAAATTTTCCACTGTTATTTCCTTGAATTGCTCTCTCCCTCTTCTTGCTTTCTGAAACTTTGATAAAACGCATGATAAAAAAATAACATATGCTGGATACTATTATTCTATCATTCTTGTCTCTGTACCCCTCTTTCATATGTTTAATCTCTTTTTAAATTTGTGTTACATTCTGAGTAATTTCTTTTGGTATCTTTTCAGGTTCACTAATTCTTTTTTTATTTGTATAATCTGCTATTTAACTTACCAACTATGTTTACAATTTCAGTGAATACAGTTTTTTAAAAATTCATTTTGAACTTCTTTCAGCTCTCTAGTCTTTTTTATTGTAATTGGTTCTTAAATTTTGCATTCCATCTTTTAGCTCTTTAATTAATTCAAACATTATTATACTGTAATCTACATTTAATAATGCTGTTATGTAAAGTTTTTTCAGGTCTGTTTCTGCTGTTTTCTTTTGATCATAAATCATGATAGCTTATTTTCTCATTTTTGTAATTTTGAATTGTTAGCCCATGTTTGATAGTGCATTATCTAAATGAGTATTTTGTAACCTGTGTTGAGCATGTATGTCTTTTAACAGTTTTTGTTTATTTCTTACCAGATTTTGCCAATCCAATTCGTTTATATTTTAATGTCTTTGTGCTTTTTCTGGTTATGCAGATAATGTAAAATTGATCCTCTAATTCACTGGGCTTTTAAAAAATTATGCCGGATTTTATTTTGCAGTGTATGTTTAGTAATATGTGTTGAAGGACCTTTATAATACCCTTAGTTTATAGGAATTCCCTTACGATTCCCCTTATTATTTTTTCCTATATATTTAGACATGATAAAAGGTGTAACAGTTTATTTCACAGGAACATCCATAAACCCTTCTTTCAACTGATAATGTAGTTAAAGCTCCTTCTATATTTTTCCTTTTTCTCATTTCCCTTCTCCAAACCAAGAGTTGGTCACTATCTTGAACCTGGCATTTATTGTTACTGTGCATATATTCATACTTTTGGTATGTTTGTAAGTATGCATATTTCATTCAACAATACATATAGTATTCTTTTGCATAATATTAGCATTATGTAAGTGGTATTGTGGTAGATTATAAAAATTGATATAAATTTCTCTTCTCCCTGTGACTCTTGCAAGTTGTCACACTAGTCTGTCCATCTCTGATTTAGCTGGTGCATGTGATTTGCTATGGCCAAAAGGACATTAGCAAACATGACAAAGAGATTTGAAAAACACTTGCATTTTGAAACTTGCTTTCCTGCTACATTTGGAACCCAGAGACCACCATGTGAACAAGTTTGAGCAAGAATATGAGATACCATGTTGAGGAGAGCCAAGGTGCTGTACCCTGCAGGCAATCAGCCTCTTTCTGACCTGGCAGCTGACTGCGGATGTCAGAGTCAGCCTCAACTGAGATCAATCAAGGCTACCAGGAGGACCTTCCAGCTAGGGCCACCCCAAGTGGGTGACCTGTAGAATAAGAAGCCAAATAAATGTTAGTTGTTTTGGGGTGGTGTGTTACCTCGCAAAAGTTAGCTGCCACAGGTATCATTCCATTTGTATTCTTTCTCCAGCTTCATTTTATTACTCAACTTATGATGCATGTATCACAGCTGTGTAACTGTAGTTCATTCATTTTTCTCTGCTTATATTATTACATTGTATGAATGTACCACAGTGTTTTCATTTTTTGAGTAATTATTTGTTGCCATTTAAAAATTATTACAAATAATGCTCTCCTGAATATTCTTGTGCATATCTCCTTGTTTACATGTGCAATAATTTCAATATTTTAAGTTTTAGGTCTAATTTTTAAAACAAACCCTCAGTTTATAAGTTAGGAAATATTGTTCAGATCATGATATAACTTGCCCCTGTTCATTTCAGTAAGTTTGGATCGACTGAACTGATGTTATTGCCTATACCAGATAATTGTCATTTTATCTTTATAATCTGCTGGCTGACTATGATCCAACTTGAACCATAATACCTCTGAAGCGCATGTCACAAGATTTCTCCATGTGGTACTAAGATTAATTTTATGGCCTATGTGTTTTTTTTTCCTCAGCTTTATATAATTAACAAATAAATGGTCTTATATTTTTAAGTTGCTAACAAAATAAACTGTTTCTAGCCCATGTTTAGCACATCACATTTCTGATTATAGATGAAATCAAGATTGCTAAATAAAGCGATCATGGAAATAAACTTTTTCAGATGACATGCAAAAGTTATTTGTTTTACCTCTGCAATGCTAAACACCATGGACATAAATTAGATGATGCTATTTCCCCTGTGGAACCATTTAAAACAGCTCTCTATTCTAAAAGTCAAATATGGTGATTTTGATCAGAGAACTAGGCTTGGCATTAACATTTTAAAATTTGGTTTAAATGATGTAAGAATGGTCATATCATTTTATCTTCATAGAATAATAAAGTGCAGTCATCATGATCCATTACTTGTAGTGAGGAAGCGCCTTTAAAAGTATTTATTTTTCAGTTATTCATAGAATGATTTGAATGTTCTGTTTTGTTTTTTATTTTATTTTATTATTATTATTTTTTTTTGCGGTACGTGGGCCTCTCACTATTGTGGCCTCTCCCGTTGCAGAGCACAGGCTCCAGACGCACAGGCTCAGTGGCCATGGCTCACGGGCCCAGCCGCTCCGCGGCATGTGGGATCTTCCCGGACCGGGGCACGAACCCGTGTCCCCTGCATCGGCAGGCGGACTCCCAACCACTGCGCCACCAGGGAAGCCCTGAATGTTTTGTTTTTAAGTGTAAATTATTTTTATTTATCCTATAAATTTAGTGATAAAATGTTAGTATATAGTTTATATATTTGAAATGCAGACAAAGTTGAATTAGAGGAGTTTTTTCACAGCATGAAAACTTTCTGCCAAATGCCCATCTTTGAGTGTTACTTTGAGAAAATTTGCAACTCTCAGAAGGTTTCCAGTTTTTCATACCTAAAATAGACTATTTTCTGCCTCATGAAAAGGAAAATAGAAGTTTATTTTTAAGAGATGTGGGACGCTTTTCATATTTGAAAATAACATGCTTTTTAAATTCTTCTTCTTACTACTTAGTCTAATAGTTCCTTGCTGGAGGTATAACTCAGTAGCTCTTATAAATATATCTAGCACAAATCTAAAATCTATAGTGGTGAAAGCCCAATCTAGAACAATATGTATTACATGATTAAAGTTGCCAGATAAAATATAGGATGTCAAGTTAAATTTGAACTTCAGGTAAACACCAGATAATGTTTGGTACATAATTATATGAAAAGAAATTCATTGTTCATTTGAAATTTAAATTTAGCTAGGCAGCCTGTATTTTTATTTGCTAAATCTGGCAGCCCTAAATATGATACAATTTTTATAAAAAGTGTAATTGTAAATATATACTTTACTATAATTCTAGAAAAGAGTCTTGAAGAATACATAACAAAATAGTAATGGTTGTTATTTCTGGTGACTGGAGGGGACGAGGGAAGATTTTGAATTCTCTCTTTATACTCTGTATTGCTTTAATACATTGCAGCATACATGTATTTTTTAATACTTGTTTAACAAAGCACCGAGCTGATCTCCCTGTGCTATGCGGCTGCTTCCCACTAGCTATCTATTCTACATTTGGTAGTGTATATATGTCCATGCCACTCTCTCTTACTTCGTTCAGCTTACCCTTCCCCCTCCCCATGTCCTCAAGTCCATTCTCTAGGTCTGCATCTTTATTCCTGTGCTACCTACCCCTAGGTTCTTCAGAACCTTTTTTTTTAGATTCCATATATATGTGTTAGCATATGGTATTTGTTTTTCTCTTTCTGACTTACTTTACTCTGTATGGCAGACTCTATGTCCATCCACCTCACTACAAATAACTCAGTTTCATTTCTTTTTATGGCTGAGTAATATTCCATTGTATGTATGTGCCACATCTTCTTTATCCATTCATCTGTCAGTGGACACTTAGGTTGCTTCCATGTCCTGGCTGTTGTAAATAGAGCTGCAGTGAACATTGTGGTACATGACGCTTTTTGAATTATGGTTTTCTCAGGGTATATGTGCAGTAGTGGGACTGCTGGGTCATATGGTAGTTCTATTTTTAGTTTTTTAAGGAATCTCCGTACTGTTCTCCATAGTGGCTGTATCAATTTACATTCCCACCAACAGTGCAAGAGGGCTCCCTTTTCTCCACACCCTCTCCAGCATATATTGTTTGTAGATTTTTTGATGATGGCCATTCTGACTGGTGTGAGGTGATACCTTATGGTAGTTTTGATTTGCATTTTTCTAATGATTAGTGATGTTGAACATCCTTTCATGTGTTTGCTGGCAATCTGTATATCTTCTTTGGAGAAATGTCTATTTAGGTATTCTGCCCATATTTGATTTGGGGTGTTTGTTTTTTTGATGTTGAGCTGCATGAGCTGCTTGTAAATTTTGGAGATTAATCGTTTGTCAGTTGCTTCATTTGCAAATATTTTCTCCCATTCTGAGGGTTGTCTTTTCGTCTTGTTTGTGGTTTCCTTTGCTGTGCCAAAGCTTTTAAGTTTCTTTAGGTCCCATTTGTTTATTTTTGTTTTTATTCCCATTTCTCTAGGAGGTGAGTCAAAAATGATCTTGCTGTGATTTACGTCATAGTGTTCTGCCTATGTTTTCCTCTAAGAGTTTTATAGTGTCTGGCCTTACATTTAGGTCTTTAATCCATTTTGAGTTTATTTTTGTGTATGGTGTTTAGGGAGTGTTCTAATTTCATTGTTTTAGATGTAGCTGTCCAGTTTTCCCAGCACCACTTTTTGAAGAGGCTGTCTTTCCTCCATTGTATATTCTTGCCTCCTTTATCAAAAATAAGGTGACCATATGTGTGTGGGTTTATCTCTGGGCTTTCTATCCTGTTCCATTGATCTGTCTTTCTCTTTTGTGCCAGTAGCATACTGTCTTGATTACTGTAGCTTTGTAGTATAGTTAGAAGTCCGGGAGCCTGATTCCTCCAACTCTGTTTTTCTTTCTCAAGATTGCTTTGGCTATTCGGGATCTTTTGTGTTTCCATACAAATTGTGAAATATTTTGCTCTAGTTCTATGGAAAATCACTTTTTTGAAAGTGATTGAACATATTTCCAAATAAGTCCTGGATTCCGTATCCTTGAGGAAGGCTCCTTAAAAATTTGTGCCAGTTAAAACAATTATGAAGAACAAGAAAAGATCTTTGAAATGTACACTGTGTTATCGTATAATATTATCTTTGATTTTATGTGACTTTTTTTCGTTCTATTGAAAAAAGTTTTATAGCATATAGGTCTGTCACTTATAATTGATTAAATATGATTATATCAATTTCCAAAATTATCAGATTCATGACTAAGAAAGTAACCTGCCATATTACCATTGTTTGTATGAGATTTAAGTCATTTCAACTCAGTTTTATTTTCTAATGAACATGCCATAGCAATGAAGAATTTTTGTGTAGAGGACTAGGTGTTGCAACACGTTGCTTTCTGAGACTTAGATAGTGTTAGGAAACATTTGGTTAAGCTGAAAAATGAGTTTTAATTTTTACTATTAATAATTGAGAACTTACAACTTTGGGATAAAATCATTATTGTGAGCTTGCTACTCCAGGCCTTCTTTTCATTTTATATTTCAAAGTCTATGCTTTCAAACAATAGAGAAGAAATATCCCAGGATACAAAGAAATGAAACTTAAACTAAAATTGGGTATTTCATCAGATTCCAGAGAATGGTTTTAATTTTCATAGACATTTTTAGTGTGTTCACATGCTAGGAATTGAATATCTTTAAATATTTATTTCAAACTGCATAAAAATTTGCCTGTGTCCAGAAAGCATGTCAAAATTGGATTTTTAAATGAAAATTGCCAATTACAGTCTATGTTATCTTTAGAGTTTTCTTATACAGGACATATCACAAATCTGTTTATTTGTGGAGATGTCTTTTTAGTTGCCTCTGTCCAGAATCAAAACTTTTTAAAGTATTAATATCAAGAACGTTGAATTCAGGCAATATCAGTGGTCTTTTGAGACATGCATCCAGTTCTGATTGAGTAGTATCCAAAGTGGACTTTTAGGCTAGGCAGAGGGAAAAGAACAGAACAAAGAAAGAAAAAAATGACCAATCATGGGAGAAGGGAAGTTGAGAGTGAACAGTGGAGAATGCTACCTAGTTCTTCTAGAGTAGAGCCTCTGAAAGAGAGCAAGGAGTTTTATGAGAATTTCCTCTCCCTTGCTGTTATTTGTTGGAGAGTGTAATTTTCTTCAGGTAGTTGGGGTGGAGAAAAGGTTAAGAGCTGCTCGACTACTTTAGCTCTAATTGGTGTCTCTGCTTCCAAGCTTGCTGTTATATTCTTTACATCACACCGATTGATTTTTTCCCCTTTAATATAAATAAATTTATGTTATTCCTCATCCTCTTTTTTTTTTTTGCCTGCGTTGGGTCTTCGTTGCTGCGCAGGCTTTCTCTAGTTGTGGCGAGTGGTAGCCACCCTTCTTTGTGGTGCGCGACTTCTCATTTCGATGGCTTCTCTTGCTGCGGAGCACGGGCCCTAGGCGCATGGGCTTCAGTAGTTTCAACCTGCGGGCAGGCTCAGTAGTTGTGGCTCGTGAGCTCTAGAGTGCAGGCTCAGTAGTTGTGGCACACAGGCTCAGCTGCTCCGTGACATGTGGGATCTTCCTGGACCAGGGATTGAACCCGTGTTCCCTGCATTGGCAAGCAGACTCTTAACCACTGTGCCACCAGGGAAGTCCCTCCCCACCCCCTTTTATCACATTGAAAACAGAAGATTCCAACTGCTTATTCTAACTTAAAAATCCCCTACTTACCTCTCTGACCTAATCTGTGACTCTGTTCCTTTTTCACTATGTTTTGGCTACACTGCCTTTATATTTTTGTTTAGGGCTGTTCTAGCTATGCCTTTTGTTTGGAATTGTGGTCTTACTACTTTGTATTTGGCTGGCTCTGTGTCAGCTTACAGGTCAGTTTCAGAGAGAGGTATTCATGACCACCCAATACTGAGTCACCCATTCATTTTTTCCCTATTACTGTATTATAATTCTCTGAATTATACTTATCATATTTCATGTTTTCTTGTGTTCTTGCCTTTTGTTTACTTCTCTATTAACTACTGTATCTTTAGTGTCTAGAATGGTGCTTGGCATATAGTTGGTGCCTAATAAGTATTTGTTGGGTGGAGGAATGTATGAATCATTGCTCTGGGACTGGATATACTATCCATATAATATCCATGTGTCTCGTCCAAGTAATACTGTCCATAATTTTCAGGACCTTTACTTGCTTGCAGTGTAAGTTTTATTGTAATGAAAATAGAAACCAAATAGTAACAGTGAAAAAGAATTTTCAGGTTGAAGTCTGGAAAGCTGGCTTTGAATCTTAGCACTTTCAGGTTTAATATAAATTAGGTGTAGTCACTATACTTCTGTGACTGTGTTTCTTCTCCTATAATGTAACTTCTCATACGGTTGTTCTGAGGTTTAAATGAAATAGTATATTTAGTTTTTTATGAAGCACTACACAGATTATTTTAAATTCTCCCTTATTCACCCCTCCCCCACAAAGAAATCAAATAACTTTACCTACTTTTAATGATAAAGTAATTTTTAAAGGAGCTTTACTTTTATATTATAATTTTACTACATGTACTGTGTAAAGATATGACTTAAAATTAAATAGCTTAGAGAATCTCTAATATTGCTTTTGAATATTTTATGAATTGCAAACTGGTGACTTAGTAATTTCTTTGACATTTTCCCCATTAGTTCTTTCATTCCTGTCTCTCTTCCTTTCCTTTCTGTCGCAATCAGCCAATTTCCTTTTGATTGGTTCTTCATATAATTTGAAATCCAGTTTCTTTATGCTTTCTGAAGTATTTATTATAGAATATGTCATTAACTAGCTAGAAACATGGATTTGTTTATTCATCTCCAGGCCTTGAGGACTATTTGGGGAAGAATAAAGCCCGTTCAGCTTTTCTCTGTTAACGTTTTCTATGCAAAAACACTACCTTGATCAACTCCTGAGCACAGTTTGCAGTTTTCTGCATTCATACTTTCACTCATGTATTAAAATGCTCAGGATGTCCTCTCTTCCTCCTTCTCACCTGTCCAAACCTCTCTCTCCATAAATAATCAGTTAAAATCTACCTCTTCTCTAGTGACATTCCCAGTCTGCTCTATCTGAAGTGATTGCTATTTTTAAAAACCTTATGTCGGCTGTTGTTTATAATTAATCATATTTTACCCTTTCTGATATCTTATTTTGTTTTCTTTAGTCATTGGTAATTAACCACATTACTTTTTTACTATCTTATTTTGTGTTTTTTAAATGTCATTATGTTTTTTTTTTTCCTATTGAGATTTCGAGTTCTTTGAGATCCCTTTCCATAGGGTCTGCTGTAGCATTTTTTTTTGTTTTATGTGCTTAATAAAAGTTTTTTGTTTTTACTCTTCACTAAACAGCCATTTATTTTATTCCCAAAGGAAATAGTTTTGTATTTTATGAGTGGCAATATTGTGAACTGGTTAAGTGGCAGATTTATTGTAGCCACATTGCTTAGATTCTAATCCCAGCTTTACCACTTAATAGTTGTAGGACCTTGGGAAGGTCACTCAACCCCTCTGTGCTGCAGCTTTCTAATCTGTAATGAAGAAAATAGGAATACCTTTTAGGATTGTTGTGTGACTTAACTGAGAAAATAAATGTAAATGCTTAACACATTGCTTGGCACATAGTTGCCACTTAGCGCACACTAGCTGTCCTCATCGATATTAGCATGATTCTTTTATGGAATAATGAAAAAGAGGCTTTGAAGTCTGATAGTCCTTTTATGACCTTGGGCAACTTTCTTTACCTCCCAAAAACGCAGTTTGGGCAGTGGGCATTATTTATTTGTTTTATGTGTGTGTGTGTATATGTATATATTCACTTCATATATGTGCCCAGTGCATATATATTTATGTTATAGTAACTCTCTCTAGCAACTCCCTTTTTCTCCATTCTGAACTGCAATTCTGGAGCCAGGCTATTGCTTTCCTCCCTCTCTCCCACCCTTCTGCCCCTTTTCCTTCCCTCCCTCCCTTCCTTCCACCCTTCCTTTCATCCTTCCATCCTCCCTTCCATCTTTCCATCCAGCTGTGTGTTTGTCTGACTAAAAGCAACTCAAGGAAGGATGACTGTAGCAGTTGGTTTAGTGTTTTTAGAACTTGAATTATAGGAAACCATAACATGTTTTTCTAGGTGTCCATTACATTAAGAAGATGAGTAAGTATATAGAAATGAGTGAAAGTATTAATTTGGGAAACAGATTTTGGCCGTATGAATATGGGTTTCAAAATACTGGATTGTTTTATTATCACTTGTACCAGTGTCCCACATAAGAACCCTATTGATAAAGACATCTTGACTTGTGCATGACAGTAGTTTATTTATTGAGTGTAAAGTACTAATTTCATCTGACAGTAGTGTAAAGGTAGTTAGTTGCTTAGAGGGTTACCTTCTTTTCATGTAAAATATTGTAACTAAATGAGAAGAATGTTAATGCAAACCAAATGTTAACTCTAGAGGATTATAAATTCAAAAATTTTTTTCTACAATGAACAGTAAAAAGCTTCTAAATTGTTGATGGTTTGCTTTTCTCTTAGACCAGAGAATGTTGTAGTTGGGCATCCACCTTGTGGGTTGCAAGAGCATCACCTTAGGCCACATCTGGACTAGCCACAGTGGTCTATCTAGCCAGTTATGAGAGGATATTAGCACCACCTTGTGGTGCTTGCTATACCGTGCCATTTACTTTTGGTGCCCTGTCATTACACAGGTCTTGATAATCAGGAAAGGATAAGTAAGGAGGACATCAGTTTGGCAGTTATCTTTCCAAAGCAAATACACATTCTTGTCATTGGATACTTACTATCGAACCTTTAACACCCCCATAAGATTTTTAATTTGAGATCTTGCCGATTATGGTAATAATTGATTTAAGTGCTTCAACTTCTTAGGCATATGTAACAAGATAGCTTTTAAAGTGTGTAGGAGTAATATTTAAGACTACTCTGATCTTTATTTTAGGAATAAGTATTTAAGTATGGTGTATTTGTTGAATTTTGTCTTGATTGCTGTTGTAACATATAGTATATAAACTGACTTTAAAAATATAGTTCTTTGCAAATTAAAATATATTTTTACAATTTCTTGAATAAAATTTTATAGTCATGAAATAACATTGATTTTTAAAAGCAACATTTTCATAACAGAATATTTTCTCCCAAGAATTTATTTTATACTTTTTTATTTTGAACAATTGGATCTCTGATGTTTTTCTCTATTAAAATATTTTTAGGTTTTTCTAATTTGGCTGGAAAGCAAAACATATCATTTATATTCAGTGTAATTCCTAAAAAAAAAAAAACCAATGCTAAGGATGATGGAAAAATATAAAGGATAGGAAGCACAGTAATGTGGGTATCATAATGAAGACATTTTATGTTTTAAACAGTAAAGGAACATACACTACGTGTACTGAGTCATCCGGATAATTTTAAAATGTACACTTTTTTAAATGTAAATTTCCAAAGTTGACTGTAATATTTGTAATAAAAGTAAAGAACAGTTTAAGTGTAGACTTAAATAGAATGTATCTAGTTTAATACATGGGTTAACCACTTAGCAGTTATGCAGTAAGCAGTGTGCTCATTCTAACTGAAAAGTAGGGCTACTAGGTTATGAATCAGTGTGCAATCAAAGTCACGCGTTAGTGTTACTTGATTACAAGGGAAAACCACTGTTTTGTTCTTTCAAAACATTATGTTATAGACTTGAAGATATTATAACTAAGACAATGATGACTTCTTAATATAACTTTATATTATTTTCTTTTTTTTTTGAATACCAACTTTACTTTTTCAAATAAGGAAAAAAAAATTAAAGTTACTATTTAGAATCACCTTAATTCAGAAAACAAAATGCTAAAATGTTAACATTTTAAGAATAGGAAAGGTATAATTTGAGAATAAAGATATAGTTTTCTAATTATCCTTTTCTCCTGGATTTATGCCTACTTGAGTATGATCTAATGGCAAGATCAAAAGGTGGTATAAATAAGTCTATTATATAAGTTGGAAAATTGAGATAATTGTGGTACCACCGACAGAAACAAGGAAACTAGCAGTGGGAGCCAATTTTGTTGGTTTAGTTCTTAGACACTTTCAGAAGGTTTCCTTGGCTATTGTCCCTTCCTCCCAGGGACATTGGTTTTGGTTTCTATAGAGTATTCATTACTTCATCATTATCCACATCACTGTGGAAAATTATTTTCTTTTGAGGTAGATCATTATTTCCAATTCTTTTACTCTCTGTACTCTTATTTCAGGCAGTTGTTTATGCCCACAGGCTTTGGGGGAGACAGTACTGGGATTGATTTACTATCTGTAGTAAACTTGAACAAGTTACCACCACTCATTGATCATCAGTTTCCTCATCCATATAATGAAGATGATAATACCTGGCATATAGTAGTAAGTGCTTGGCAAACGATGGCTATTACCTGGTATTATCAGAGGTGGACTTCAGGGTGATCTTACCAGAGTCTTACTGGGAAATCCATTTGACACTCACTGTGTTATAAGGAACGGATAGGCATTCTTAGTATTGTGCCTCTCAGTATTGAGGCTCGGAGCCACCATACCTCTCATACCTTGCCTCATATCAAGGATTGGCAAACTTTTTATAAAACACCGCATAAAAAACATTTTAGACTTTGCAGACCATAGGTCTCTGTTTCAGTTACTCGATTTTGCTGTTGTAGTAGAAAAGCAGCGGGAGACAATATGTAAATGAATGTGGCTGTGTTCCAATCAAACTTTATTTATAGACACAGAAATATGAATTTAATATACTTTTCATACAGTATTATTCTTTTGAACTTTTTCAACTTTTAAAAAGTGTAAAAACCTTTCTTAGTTTATAATCTGTACAAAAGCAGGTAGGCTGATTTTGGCTTGCAGGCTGTATTTGCTGACCCTTCCTTAGAGTAGAAACACATGGGGGCAGGATAGTAGGTAGTCACTAAAGGAGGATATCAGAGAATCATCTCCCATAAATGAGGAATATCAGTTATACTTCTGATACAACTGTAAAGCACTCTGATCCTAATTAAGATAACTTTTGGCGAATAATATCATCCAGGATTGTCAGTCTTTTGCATCCTTGTGTTATTAGATAAATGAGGTTTTTGCCCACTGGGTTCCTAATGTGCAGAATTATCCTACTCAGATGTTAGCAGTTAAGGACAGAGTAATTCTCTGTCAGCTGTCGTGAAGACATATGCAAATGGACGAAAACGTGTGCTATTTGGTATGGCTCCCTTTAGGCATGTATACATGTTAGTGTCCTCTAGGACCTCCTACGAAGGCTGGTTTAAGGTACACCTCACTATTTGTCTACGATTTTGACTCTATTAGATTTTCATTTCTTTAGTGTACCTGTCAGAGAGCACTGCATCCCCTCCCCCATAGGATACTGAGTTTTTCTTCCCTTACGCCTATCTCTTGGAAGACTACTGTTTCATAGGATTGGGTTACCTTAGCCAGATAATTCAACAAGCTTTTGGTGCTGGCAAATGACATGTCTAGTTCTATGAAATCTAAAGACAGAACTATTTTTAGTTCTTCATCTAATTTCATCCCAAAGATATGATGATGGTGATGATAATGATGATAGCAGCAACCATCACTTTTTAAATTTATGTGTAACAGGCATTTTATAAACATTTTCTCATTCAGTCTTCATAACAGCCCTATAAATTGTGCGGTGTTAGTCTTGTTTTTTTTTTTTTTTTTTTTAATTAACATCTTTATTGGGGTATAATTACTTTACAATGGTGTGTTAGTTTCTGCTTTATAACAAAGTGAATCAGTTATACATATACATAAGTTCCCATATCTCTTCCCTCTTGCGTCTCCCTCCCTCCCACCCTCCCGTTAGTCTTGTTTTACATTAAAGCAATATGCAGTGAAATGGTATGGTCAGGGACTTACACAGTCGGCGTCAGTGCCAGATTCAGACCTATACCTTTGACTTCAAAGCCTTCTGCACCTCTGTGTTTCCAGTTAACTTTGTACATGTCTAGGGCATTGCTCTTCTTATTTGTTTACTTCAGTGACTCTACTAAATAAATATTGATAAGGGCAGTGATTCTGTTTTGAATTTGTCATTGTACCTTTGGTTCCTGTTATAGTAGGTGCCTAATGAATGTTGATTGAATTAATGATTGAAGAACTGAGGACAGATTCAATATAATGGTGAAATAGGGGACGAATGGTCTCATGTAAATTAGGAAGTCCCTATTAGTAGTGTAGTATGAGTAAAGAGGTCATTCAATGTAAAGTGAGTCTTTCCTGAGAACCCTTCAAGGGTTCTAGTGGCATTATATATAGTTATTGTCTGTTGAGACTATCTCTATTATCAAATCATTAGATATATAAAGTTATCACTTCAGGTGATTTTTTTTATCATATCCTTTTTAAGTAGGTAAGTCATGGTCAGGCCTAGCATAGTGCCAGATACATAATAAGTGTCTTCTCTCTCTCTCTGTCTCCCTCTCGCCTCCCCATTTCTTTCTCTCTTTCATTCTCCGTATTTATGTATATACATGTACATATGCATATATATGTATTCACGTATGTATATATATTTTAAGATTACAAGTAATTCAGAGTGTGATTATTGAAATGGGAAATTCATTAAAACTTTATGAAAAGATCCTGTGAATAGTATCACTCACACACGTGCATATGTGTGTGTGTGGTTGTAAAGGCATTCTACAGAACAAGCATTTCTCCCATAACGCCATACATTAATTCCTGAAAAATCTTGCATTTGGCACATACAATTAACAGAATTTCTAGGGAAAATTGGGTTAGAAGCAGTTAGCAGTCAAAACATACAGAACTTTATAACCAGAGTACTAAAAAAAAAAAACAGTAACAGTTTTGGTGAAAATACTACCATAGTTAAGTCTTCTCTGGCAATTGTAATCAGGCTATCATTGTCAGGATAGCCTTAAATCTTGGGTCTCATGATTTGTTTGAGATATAGATCTTTGAGGAAATTTGCTTTTTAAGAGTGACCACTTTCATCAAAATGAAAAACTGTGAATCAGTATATAGACTTATATATCAAATTTTTTTTTATACTTAGGGTACATGTCTTAGCCTCTTCTTCATTGCACTCCCATCCTCTTCAGATAGCTTAACATATAGAAGAAGGTCTAGTGATTCATGCAACCTCTGAATCAGTCACTGTGTGAAAGAAAAGCTCGTCGATGGGATTATCAGCCTTTTCACATCATATGTTGTAAAAACTTTCTCTTTCATTGTAAGAAAGCCGATTGCTTCAAAATGTGCTGAGAAAAGCTGCATATGAATCAGTACAACCTTTTGGTTATATATGCTGATATCATTGCCCTATTTGCCAATCACAATTTAGCTAATTTGCGATAAAGAAACATGAATTATAGTATAACAAACTGTTTCAATATAGGCTTTTAGCTCAAAGTAAATAGATACTGACTTACACTTTATTCTGACTCCAAAATAGGATAAGTCCTTTCTCTGTTTTTTAAAAATCTTTATTATAATTAGTAAAAACCTAGTCACAGCCTACTGCATAGCACTAGATAATGGAAAATAATGTGAATAGACATACCGTTTAAAAAGACACAGGGGGCTTCCCTGGTGGCACAGTGGTTAAGAATCTGCCTGCCAATGCAGGGGACATGGGTTTGAGCCCTGGTGCCGGAAGATCCCACATGCCACGGAGCAACTAAGCCCGTGTGCCACAACTGCTGAGCCTGTGCTCCAGAGCCCATGAGCCACAACTGCCAAAGCCCGTGCACCTATAGCCGGTGCTCTGCAACAAGTCAAGCCACCTCAATGGGAAGCCCATGCACCACAATGAAGAATAGCCCCTGCTCACTGCAACTAGAGAAAGCCCGTGAGCAGCAACGAAGACCAATGCAGCAAAAAATAAATTAAAAAAAAAAAAAGACACAGAAACTAGAAGTTCCAGTAAAATTTAAGTGTACATGGAAGAAATAATAAGACCTAAAATTTAAGGGGTGTGGGGAGAATAGGATATTTAGTTGAATTACATATTTTATAAAAAGCCATTAGTGGATACTTCGAAGAGAGATAACTTCTTTGAGAACTATTATAGAACAGAGGTTATAAGTGTGAGACTTTGTAGTCAAACAGACCTGGTTTTGAATCCTGTCTTCTGAGCTTAATTGCTTTTATGATCTTGGATGTGTGACTTCATTTTTCTAGGGCTCAATTTTAACAACTATAAAATGAGTTTAGTGTATAACCTATTTCCTTAGGTTGTTGTTAAAATTAATGAGATAAGGCCTTAAAAGTTTTTAGAGTAGTGCCTAGCACATGAAAAGTGTTATTATTTATATTTTGCAACCTGAATGATAATAAGAACCACAACTCAGTTACCCTTTTTTGCATTTAGATGTAATGAAGATAACAATTTCAGGTGAGATCTTTATTGTCCCAGATAACAACTCTTTGAGATGAGAAAAATACATAGTCATGCTGACTGATCTCACTGTAATTTCATGACCACTATCCTAAAAGCAGGATCTTACTGCTTCTTTGCAATCATTCCCCCCACTCACCCAACCCCCGCCCCCCCAGTCTGTTTATCCTGCGCTCTCCTGTCCTTGCTTCTGTTCTGCTCCAAAGTGACTACTACTACTAGTAGTCATTTAGGAGCAGAGCGTTAGCATCATATGGGAGCTTGTTAGAATTGCACCATCTCAAGCTACACACTAGATCCATAGAATCACAATCTGCATTTTAATAAAATTCCCCAGGTGATTTTTTTTTTAACATCTTTATCGGAGTATAATTGCTTCACAATGGTGTGTTAGTTTCTGCTTTATAACAAAGTGAATCAGCTATACATATACATATATCCCCATATCTCCTCTCTCTTGCCTCTCCCTCCCACCCTCCATATCCCACCCCTCTAGGTGGTAACAAAGCACCGAGCTGATCTCCTTGTGCTATGCAGCTGCTTCCCACTAGATAACCTATTTTACATTTGGTAGTGTATATATGTCCATGCCACTCTCTCACTTCGTCCCAGCTTACCCTTCCCCCTCCCCATGTCCTCAAATCCATTCTCTACATCTGCGTCTTTATTCCTGTCCTGCCCCTAGGCTCTTCAGAACCTTTTTTTTTTTTTAGATTCCATATATATGGAATTCCATATATGTGATTCCATATATATGTGTTATATGGTATTTGTTTTCCTCTTTCTGACTTACTTTACTCTGTATGACAGACTCTAGATCCATCTACCTCACTACAAATAACTCAATTTTGTTTCTTTTTATGCCTGAGTAATACTCCATTGTATATATGTGCCACACCTTCTTTATCCATTCATCTGTTGATGGACACTTAGGTTGCTTCCATGTCCTGGCTATTGTAAATAGAGGAATGGACATTGTGGTACATGACTCTTTCTGAATTATGGTTTTCTCAGGGTATATGCCCAGTAGTGGGATTGCTGGGTCGCATGGTAGTTCTATTTTTAGTTTTTTAAGGAACCTTCATACTGTTCTCCATAGTGGCTGTATCAATTTACATTCCCACCAACAGTGCAAGAAGGTTCCTTTATCTCTACACCCTCTCCAGCATATATTGTTTGTAGATTTTTTGATGATGGCCATTCTGACTGGTGTGAGGTGAGATACCTCATTGCAGTTTTGATTTGCATTTCTCTAATGATTAGTGATGTTGAGCATCCTTTCGTGTGTTTGTTGGCAACCTGTATGTCTTCTTTGGAGAAATGTCTGTTTAGGTCTTCTGCCCATTTTCGGATTGGGTTGTTTGTTTTTTTGATATTGAGCTGCATGAGCTGCTTGTAAATTTTGGAGATTAATCCTTTGTCAGTTGCTTCATTTGCAGATATTTTCTCCCATTCTGAGGGTTGTCTTTTCATCTTGTTTTGTGGTTTCCTTTGCTGTGCTAAAGCTTTTAAGTTTCACTCCGTCCCATTTGTTTGTTTTTATTTCCATTTCTCTAGGAGGTGGGTCAAAAAGGATCTTGCTGTCATTTATGTCACACAGTGTTCTGCCTATGTTTTCCTCTAAGAGTTTTATAGTATCTGGCCTTACATTTAGGTCTTTAATCCATTTTGAGTCTATTCCTGTATATGGTGTTAGGGAGTGTTCTAATTTCATTGTTTTAGATGTAGCTCTCCAGTTTTCCCAGCACCACTTATTGAAGAGGCTGTCTTTTCTGCATTGTATATTCTTGCCTCCTTTATCAAAAATTAGGTGACCATATGTGCGTGCATTTCTGTCCTGTTCCATTGATCTATATTTCTGTTTTTGTGCCAGTACCATACTGTCTTGATTACTATAGCTTTGTAGTATAGTCTGAAGTCAGGGAGCCTGATTCCTCCAGCTCTGTTGTTCTTTCTCAGGATTGCTTTGGGTGTTCAGGGTCGTTTGTGTTTCTTAAGCACATTCAAGTTTGAGAAGCACTGTCCTTAAACCACTGTTTCTCATTGTTTCCTCTCCTTAAACCCTCCCCCATACCTGACTGTCAGCACCTTCAAACCCTCCCCCGTACCTGACTGTCAGCACCTTCAAACCCATTTTATGGATGATGACTTTGCTGCCTACTTCTCTGAAAAAAAATGAAACTATAAGAAGAAACTCTCATAACTCACATGCACAACCATCTTAACTTACCTTTCAGGATCTACGCCAGTACTCTGCCTTCCTGTTACTATAGATGAAATAGCCATGCTGTTATCTAAAGCTGGTTCACTAGATCCCATCTCTTCTCCCTATTCAAGGACATCACTGCAGTAAATCTGTACTCATTCACTTGTATCATTCACTTTTCCCTCTCTGCTGGATCATTCCACCAGCTTATAAATAGACATGCTGTTTTGTGTCCTGTCTCAAAAAAAAAAGAAAAAAAAGGAACAAAACTTTCCTTGGATCCCACTTTCTCCTCACCAGCTACCACTGCATTTACTTGCCCTCTGCAGTAAAACTTCTCAAAAGAATTGTGTTATACCTACTGTCTCCATTTCTTCTCTTCCTGTTTCTGAATTCATTCCATTCAGTCTTTTGCTCTCCCCACTCTGTTAAAACTGCTCTTGTCCAAATTACTAGTAACCTAAATATTGTTATATTCAGCTGGCAGTTCACAGTCCTCATTTTTCTCTAACTTGGCAGTAGTATTTAACAAAATCGCTCACTCTCTTTTCCTTGAAATACTTTCTTCCATCTGCTTCTTCTCTTGGTTTCTCTTCTTTTTCTCTGAGTGTTTCTTATTCTTATTGTCTGGTTCCTCTTCATTTCCCACTGGAAATATGTGACATATTTCATCTGGCTTCTTCCACTTAGCATAATATTTCCAGGGTTCATCCACATTATAGCATATGTCAGTGCTTTTTTCCTTTTTTGTGGTCAAATAATATTCCATTGTATGTATATACTATTTATTTATCAATTCATCCTTTATAGACCTTTGAATTGTTTCCACCTTTTGGCATTTATGAGTAGTGCTGCTATGAACATGTGTACATATGAATACATGATTACATATATTGGTTTGAGTACTTGCTTTCAGTTCTTTGGTGAATATACCTAGGAGTTGAATTGTCTATGTTTAACTTATTGAGGAACCTCCAGACTGTTGCCACTGCAGCTGAACCATTTTGTATTTCCACCAGCACTGTACTAAATGGTTCCTGTTTTTCCACATCCTTGTCAATATTTGTTATTTTCAATTTTTTTTAGTATTGCCTTCCTAGTGGGTTAATGATATTGAACAGCTTTTAATGTGATTATTGACTATTTGTATATCCATTCCTCTTTCTTCTTTCTGTTGAATTCTTGAGAAGACCCTTTGAAGATCTATGGAATTCTCTCTCTGTGCAGCTCTCTCTCCTCTTTGGTACTCTTTTCTGAGAACTCCAGCCACTCTAATCTCTGTGTATTCTCAGCTATGTCTTCTCTACTTGGAGAGAGTGCCGAGCTTTGCCTGGTTCCTCTCTCTGCACCATATCCTGGAAGTTCTCTCAAGGCAGTAAGCTGGGGCAATTTGTAGGGCTCACCTTATTTTTTTTATGTCAGGGTTCACAGTCCTTTGTTGCCTGATTTCCTGTGTCTTGCATACCTTTTTTTCATATATTTTCTCCCAATATTTTGGTTTTTTCACATGAGAGGGTAAATCTGGTTCTGTTACTTGGCCTGGTGCAGAACCCTTTCATCTTTAAAATGGAGAAAATAAGGCTCAGAGTATGCCAAATTCAGATGAACTCTGCTGAGAGTCCTGTGAAGAATTCATTACATCCTTCCATGTACCCTCACTGTCTTGGATGTCAAACATTTGTGCTTTGGCACTCTACTGGCTGGACTTGGCACACTTCTGTGGGGGTGCAGTGTATAATCAATTGGTTTCCTTTGTCAGGGGGTGTAGACATTGATTATTATCCACCTGGGAGTGGAGAACTTTCTAAATGAAATCTGAATCTTTTCTATGACTACTGGCAAGAACTGAAAAATTCCCAATAATGAAAATCACATGTTTTAAAAGAAATGGACCAAGGAATACTTACTTTGTTTTAGTGATGTTGCATTTTCTCTTTATTTGTAATGGAAATATCTTTTATTTCCAGGGATATTAAGAGACTTTGTGACACAGACCTTTTTTGTTGTTGTTGTTAAATTAAGGAGCTTTCAGTATTAGGAAAGATTTTAAAATTTTCACAACATCTGTTCAAAAACACAACGTTTCTGTACGAACATGTCCTTGTTCTTAGTAAATGCACACTGACATATTTAGAAATAAATGGGCACCATGTATCCAGTATACTCTCAAATGGATCAGTAAGAGGGAAGAGATATGGGAACATATGTATATGTATAACTGATTCACTTTGTTATAAAGAAGAAACTAACACACCATTGTAAAGCAATTATACTCCAATAAAGATGTAAAAAAAATTCAAATATCAAATGGATCAGTAAAGGATTTTATACATGGACACACACATATGTAGATGTGTGTTGGTATGTGTAAAGCAATTGGGTCCAGATTTAGACAGTTGGGGGATTTGGTTGGAAGGTATTTTGGAGCTCCTTATACTATTCTTGTAGCATTGAAATTTGGAATTAAAGTAATCAAATTCTTTAAAAATTACAATATTATGATCAGTTACTGTACTAACTCCTAGGTGTGAAATGTGACATTTCTTTTGTTTTTGCCTTTTCAGCATTCATTTCCTCCTTATCTGATAGTAGTTGCAAGCTATATAGTTCAAGAGGGATTGATTTCACAGTGTAGTTCCAGGATTGAACATGTGACCCATGCCTAGAAATCCAGTTTCATTCCTTTTTTGAAGTGATTGTTTCAGGGATGATCATATGAACCAAGCCAATGCAGGGAGATTTATATCCCAGACTTTTGTTGAAATTATTGGGAAAGAGAAACTACCTTTGTGTTTCCAAGTGAGTAGGTTATAATATGGAGCCTAATTGTAGTCACTTGCCATTATTTATAAGTTTACCTGAGAACAGTGAAACCAATTTAGAGGAAAGAGAACCAACAAACTTCAGTAAGACTGTTGTTACATATATAAAATCAAATGGTTTTTTTTTTAAAAGCTTGATTTGATTAGCTTTTGGTGCTTTGGATCATTCCCTTGGAAATATTGAAGAAAGAGAGAGAGGATGTAGCTTGATTTTTTTGTATTCTGATTCTGTCCTTTAACCATTCTTTAATTTCCTTTTCAAATTTCTCTTTTCTTTCGGTCGATAACCATCTGTCCATAAACAATTCATTTCCTTGATGAACATAGTCTTGAGGTTTTGTTTTTTTTTCTTTGACTACAACGGTTTTAGCTGTATTTATTTACACTGATAATATTTATATATATATTTTTATATAATAACGATAATATTTATATATATGCATTACTTTCATTGTTTATTATGTTGTATCATATTTAAATTTGTGTCTATTTTTATTTTACTTATGGTTGTAATTTGATAACTATAACTCCTTCCTTCCACGTAGTTCATTTACACTTCTACTCCCAGGAATAATGTTTCCACAAATAATGTTGGCCTGTATATTATGACTACTAATAAATATGTTTACCTTGGTGTTCCATATACACCCCAAATTCCCCATTTCCCAAATTGCTGTCTTCACCTTTCTCTTCAAACCTGTTTCTTATTTTAGTCCATTTCATCAATAATTATATCACTGTATCTTCTCAGTGACTTGAGCCATTCTTTCCTATATCTTACATCTAATTTAGTTATGAAATGTTATTTCTACCCCTCAAATAAAATATTTCTGACTTTTACTTCTCAGGCTGTGCCCTTGTGGTTTATGTCCTGAATGCCTGATTAATTGTAAAAGTATCAAATATTACCTATTTTGCCTGTAACCCCTCAGTCCATAGTCCATGCTCTGTTCATTTTCATCTTTCTGAAATGCACATTTGCGATATCATTTTCTCCAGCCTGAAAATCTTCAGTGGTATTTAACACCCTCAGAGTAAAATACTACTCCTTGGAATGGGCATTCATGGTCTAGTCATATGCTCATATTCATATTTTCAGCTCCAGCCTTTTAAGATTACTTGTATGTTCTTAAAGATACTGTCCTCTCTTTTATCCATGTTTTTGCACAAGCAGGTCTTTGTTCCTGGAATGTCCTTTCCTGCTTCTTGTCAAGTTGGCAGAATCCTACTCCTTTAGAATCCAGTCAGAAATCATTTATCATTGTACCTTGAATACCTAGCACAATATCTTATATGTATTAGATCTATAAATGATAGCTAAAGAATGGAAGAAAGGGAGGGAGAGAAGGAGAGAGGGCTGACCAAATTATATGAATGAGGTAAAATGAAATAGACATAGGTTTGAATAGGTAATTTAAGATCAATTTAAGACACTTGGTTTCAGTCACATGCATATTCTTTGGGCAGGGAAGTATAGAACACCTTGATTGATAATCCCACTCAACTATATATGATTTCGGGGGGTGTGTGTGATAATTTCCCAAAGGGAACTTGAGTGCTTTTACCAGAAGAAACAAAAGAAGATTTTGGGGGGTTCCTCAGAAAGCAAAGCCTAAGAGAAAGGGTTATGTACTACTATTACTAGCAATTATAGTTGAAGGATTAAGGTTATGAGTCAGCAAAGGAGGGAGAACAGTATGGGGATGTATAATCTAGTTATATACCACTATTTCCCAGGACAGTTCTTTCTGGGAGAGATTTTTTTCCCCCTTGCTCACATACTCCATTGGTCAAGGTTCTATTCCTCAGGACACTAACTTTGCTGCTCCTCCAGCTTCTGCATGTAGTTATGGGCACTGAATGAGGAACTGTACTGCTCCATATCTCAGGAGTCATCTGTGAGCCCTGGATCCAGAGGCAAGAGACATGTTGGATAGGCACAGGTCTAGGCTCAGTCACTTTGCCCTGTATGGAGTTGTTTAGGAAGCCAGGTAGTGCTGGTCACCACTGCACTGCTGGAATGATTTAGGCTCAAGGGGTGAATTAGAGGTATCTGAGACAGGGGAACAGAATGCTAGAGAGTAAAAAACAATAACAACACAGGAAAATGTTCATCATAAAACATTAAAGAAAAAATTTATGTGATGCCAATTATATCTTTAAGAAATATATTTGTTTCCGGATACCAGCTTCATGTGTACAGTGTAGACATAGATGTTGAGGCAGCTGGGGTTTAAGTCCTCAAGTATTAGGAGTCTAATCTACAGCCAAATGTTAATATTGATTAACAGTATTTTCTTCCTAGTTTTTGTGGACCATAACATATCTCCACATAGCCTATATAATTTATATAATCAGTTTAAAGTCTTAATACAACATACATGAAATAGTGTCACATTGGAATATTGGAAAACAGGCTGGAGAGAGAGCTGTTTGTTATCAGTAATCAAAGTGTGTCTTATATTGAGTAATATTTGGAGTATTCTTTGATTTGAAAACATTTTAAAATAATTACTTCTGGATGAAATGAAGCAACACTTAATAATAAGTGCTTGAAAGATTAAAGGTAAATGTAAAACTTTATTCATATATTCATCCATTAAATTTAGTGTTTTCTATGTGCCAAACCCTGTGCTTGGCATCGGTCATATATGAACAGTGAAGATAGTCCCTGATCTCATGAGCTTATATTGTCTCTGAGGAGGTAGATAATGCGTAAACAGAAAATTATATAATCATAAATATTAAACAAAGATACTTGATGAAAACTTAATAGAGTAGTCAGAGGCAGGCCCCTGTGAAGGATTAGAGAGATTGACTGAAGGAATAACAAAGAATTTGGCGTGTTCAAGGGTAGATGGAATATAGTCACCCTTGAAGACTGTCAGATGAGATTTCAGAGAGAGGTGAGTCAGATCTTGCATGACTTTGTAGACTATGATGAGAAGTTTACATTTAATTCAAAGGAGATTGGGAAGACAGTGTTTAAGCAGAGGAATAACAGTCAGCTAAACACATGAAATCTTCAGATGTTTACATATATTGTTTTAAGTTTTTATTGTAAAAGTAATTATATCTTTAGTAAATAGAATTTGGAAAATTAGAAAATCTAGAAAGCAGAAAACAAAATTAACCCATCAACCAGTCACAAACCACTGAAATTTCTTTTACATATGTTCTTCTAGTTTTTCCCTTGCTATTTATTTACCTTGTATTAGACTGTATTTAAAATTTCTGTTTATGTCCTAAGAATTTTCTTATTATTACATAATCCTCATAACCATCATTTTAATGAACATGTACTGGCTTGTCACTTGAATACATCAGTTTGCATAACCAGTCCTCATTTTTGGAGATTTAGATCATTTCGAATATTTTCTATTACAAATAACTGTATGTGAAATTGTTAATATTAAACAATTCCTATATTTGTTCAGTATAGATTTCTGGAAATGAAATTAATTAGTTAAAAGGTATTAACCTTTTATTACCAAATTCATATGCAAAATTGTTATAGTAAACTCCTACCAGCAATGTGTTAACAGGAATCAGCAAATTTTTTCTTAAGGGGCCGTATACTTATACATATTTTAGGCTTGTGGACCATATAATCTCTCTAGCAGCTGCTCAGTTTTGCTGTTTTCATACAAAAGCAGCCATAGACAACATGTAAACAAATGGGCATGGTTGTGTTCCAAAATACTTTATTAAAATAATTTTACTAAAATATCTCATAGTCTATAGACTGAAGCCTGTGTTACACTATCAGTTATACCATATCCTTGCTAGTATTTTGATTTAAACTTTGAAAATTGTATGTCTAGGAGTTTTGGAGTTAAATTTGACAAACTTATTTAAAATAGTTTTAAATCACATGTCACTCAAAGCTTCAATGGTTTTTTTAAAGTAATGAGGTAGTATGAAATTAATATATTTTATAATTGTGGTTGGTTTTAATAGCTATAGCTATTCCTTGTGTTCTGTATTTTATATACTTGCTCCACATTAATCTTTAATGTTACAGAAGATTCTAATCCAATTTGAACTCCAGGAATATTAATGACTTCTTAATTCTTTTAATGGCTGGCAACCATGAATTTGAATTAATACTAGAATCCTATGCAGAATCCAGAAGTCCTTGAATTTTAAAGCTTCTAATTTTATCAACCAATCTTCACACCCACGTAAGCTTTGTAACCTTGAGAACTCTATATAAGGCTAAAGTTGCCTGCTCTTCAAATTTATGTGTATCTTGTAGTGTTTTATGTCTGAGTTACAGAGGAAAGATGTCAAAACTGGAACCATAGCAAGGTAGAATATAACATAGGCATATTTCAGAGACCTGCTGTTATTTATGGTGGTCTATATGGTGTAAATAGAATAAGATTCCAGATAACCATCAAGTGCTCTAGTAAGTATTTTTGGAAAATAGTGAGTAGGGTAAATTAAACATGCAAATTTATATTTTCCTCAGCCATTGGTTTTTTTCCCCCAAAGGGAACTCAAGTTGGGGGAAAAAATCAGTTTCAGGTTACTTTGTGAAAAACATAAATATTGGGGATTTGTTTGTTTTGATACATGCGGATAAGCAATTTTCTAAAAAAATTTTCGTTTATGTTTGAAACATGGTGATCCTAGGGTTCTTGTATTTAAAAAGCAGTCTTACTTTCTGAAAAAGTGAAAGAAATAAGTTGGCTGGAGAAGGATGACTGATGGAATGGAGGGCAGTGTCCTGGGATTAAAAGAATGCTAGAAATCTATCCTATGATTTATGCCATGAGATTTTAAATGAAATGAGAAGTAATGCTATTAAGTATCAGAAAATACATGCTTGTTGGGTTTTGGTTAAAAAAGCATTGCTTTTAATTTCCAAGTTAAGATTTATCATTATTAATAAAAAATTTAGTAATTCAAAGATTTTATAATTAAATCAAAATGTATATTCTGTCTCCTAGTTAGTTTGCTGAATATTATCATAATTTTGAAAGAGTCCTTTCTAACCACTGCTGGTACATGGAATTTAAAAACTATAGACCCCATTTAGTGTAGATGACTTTGAAGATTCTTCTTTCAGTTGATTTTAAGAATCATTATAATAAAAAACATTTATTAAGTTTCCTGCTATTATCTATAGAAAGAGATACATACATATGATCCTCAATTCTGTATGCTTAAAATTTAAGTCAGATGTAACTTCATAGAGTCAGTAAGATTAAAATGCTAAATCAGTACATTATTAATTATTTAGAATTAAGCATGATCAGAGATGATCAGTATTGGCTTTAAAATACTTAAACCAAACTAAATACTGCTTTATTCCAAGTTGTACATTAATTCATTTTTTATGCATCATTAATTCAAAAGGTAATTCTATCATATTCTTTGCAGTATCTTTGCAGTGCACATAGCCTTAGGTTATTTAATATATGCTAATATAATTAAGATGTATGTTGGAGTTTTGGGCCTATATATAAAAGAGATGCAGAAATATTTGAAATGAATCAAACTGTCATATTAGCAATAGAAAAGATTTTACTGAGGTATGTGAGTCAATGATAATAAATTTTGTAATGATTATGTGTTGATTTATAATCTATATTTTGCTTATATTTTCCAGTAAAACAAAATAAACAAAATTTATTTATTTATTATTGAAGTATAGTTGTCTTACAATGTTGTGTTAATTACTGCTGTACAGCAAAAGTGATTCAGTTGTATAAATATATACATTTTTTAATATATTCTTTTCCATTATAGTTTATCATAGGATACTGAATATAGTTCTCTGTGCTCTACAGTGGGACCTTGTTGTTTATCCATTCTATGTATAAAAGCTTACATCTGCTCACCCCAACCTCCCACTCCATTCCTGTCCCAACCCCCCTTGGCAACCACCAGTCTGTTCTCTATGTCCATGATTCTGTTTCATAGATAGATGTGTCATATTTGTGTCATATTTTAGGTTCCACATATGTGATATCATATGGTATTTGTCTTTCTCTTTCTGACTTACTTTACTTCGTATGATCATCTCTAGTTGTATCCATGTTGCTGCAAATGGCATTATTTAGTTCTTTTATATGGTTGGCAGTATTCCATTGTGTATATACACCACACCTTCTTTATCCATTTGTCAGTGGTTTTTTAGGTTGCTTCCGTGTCTTGGCTATTGTAAACAGTGCTGCTGTGAACGTAGGGGTGCATGTATCTTTTTGAATTATAGTTTTGTTCTGATAAATGCCCAGGAGTGGGATTGCTGGATCATATGATAATTCTAAAAAATCCAGTTTAAAGTGAAGAATTGCTTTTAAAAGTTATTTTCTAGTTACAGGATCCCATATTTGTTTACATTGATTTGGTGCAGGATACGGGGATGGGGATTCTGAATAATGAAAGTCCTGAGTAAAGAACAATGACACACTGAAGATAAATAAAAGAGAGACTTTTATGAGATCTGGTAATTTTCTAAATGGTTTTTACTTGTGGTGAATCAAGTTTTTGCTTTTGTTTCTTACACGAACTGAATTTTTCACTGAAATTGAAAATTTTGATCAGGAAAAATGTGGATGTAGTTTCATGGTTTTAGAATATAAATAATATAGTAATATATTATCTTTATATCATGAAGTGATATGTTTGTTCTACCTTGGTTTATATACAGCTTGGTTCATGTACTTGCAAATCTTTTTTTTTATATAGTATATCACTGATATTTTTACCTACATATACCTAGAGATATCACTATTTTATCTTTAAATATATATAAGCATGTTTTATGCTTACACTATTAACTATTATTATGTTATATACTATTCTGCACTTATTTTTGTGTCATTATATACTCTCTACTTCATCGTCTAATAGCTGAGTGGTGTAACATTAAATAATTATAATTTGACTGTAGACATAGATTTTTTTTACATATTTTCATTACTGTAAATAATACTACAAGTGAACATCTTTGTGCACATATTTTAAGAACATCTACAAATATTTATGTAGGATTCCAAGAACTAAAATTGCTGGATCAGTGAATTGTGCGTTTAAAATTTTAATAGGTGATTCCAAAATAGCCTTCAAAAAGACTGTACTAGTTTACATTTCTTTCAGCAGAGCATGGGAGTGCTTTATTCTTCAGAGCTTTACCAGTAATAGACTTTAATTCATTTAAGCTTCTGTTAATCTATCACTGATAAATTATCTTATTGTTTTATCATTAATTTCTTTAGCTGTTAGTAATGTTGAGCATTAGTGAAGGCCAGTTGTATTTATTTTGTGAGTTGTCTTTTTATATTCTTTGCCCATTTTCCTGTTTGGTTGTTTTTTTTTGTATCTGTATTGGAGTATAATTCTTTACAATGTTGTGTTAGTTTCTGCTATACAACAAAGTGAATCAGCTATACACATACATATATCCCCATATTCCCTCCCTCTTGAGCCTCCGTCCCACCCTACCTATCCCACTCCTCTAGGTCATCACAAAGCACCGAGCTGATCTCCCTGTGCTATGCAGCAGCTTCCCACTAGCTATCTGTTTTACATTTGGTAGTGTTTATATGTCAGTGCTACTCTCTTACCTCGTCCCAGCTTCCCTCCCCTGCGCCGCCCTTGTCCTGTTTGTTTTTATATCTTTTTTGCTTAGTAATTTTTAGGTCTTCCTATGTCATGAATATTGTCTTTGTTATTTTTTTCCTAATATTTTGTTCTAGTCTGATTTTTGCCTTTACTTGTGTCTCTGGTATCTCTTATCTTTTAGAAATTCTAAGCTTTTTCCTCTCAAAGCTGTTTGTAAATACCTTTATGGTTTTAGGGTTTTAAGCCATAAATATAAAATCAGAGGTAAAAAGTTTGAAACATCACAAAGTATTAATTACTGACACTTATGGTTTGAGGTTACCATTAAATCTCATTTATGAATTCTGTTCCATTTGAGAAATAAGACATAAGAGTGAGAAGGAAACCAGTTATTAACTTAATACCTGATAAAACTGATTAAGTAACTATTTGATCTGGGGAGAAAAAAGAAGAACACCAATAGGAAATATAAAATAACAAGCAGAGTCTTTTTGAAGTCCAATTTGTCTTCCTTCTGTGGACCTCAACTGGACTGGAGAAAAACATGCAACCAGGATGAGTTCACTCACTTTGAATTCATGACCAGGGAACACAGATGGGTCTTTCTGAATGTGTCACTATTTCACACATTCTGCAATTTCCTAAAGCACTCATAACCTCTTCTGCCATCCTTATTCTTAACTTATGACATTCTCATATACTGAGAAAATGAAATTGAGTCAGTGGCTAAAATGAGCTCTATAATACTCAGTATTGCAGCTGGCCAGAGAATGGGAAGGGCAGTGGTGGTAAGAAGTGTTAATGGTGGAAGCTAATTTGAATGAAAGGATGTGCAGAATTTGGATAGATGGAAATAAAAAAGTACATGTGTACACAAATGTGTTCAATGTATATTTTTTATTTAATCTAAATTGGGTTTGACAGTAACATTGATGTACGTTTGTGTGTGTATGTGTGTGTATATACATGTAACTAAAATAGAATGTTTTAAAGAGGTCTGTTTTATTGACCAACATATTTTATTCTTTCTGGTGCCCTTCATTTCTTTTCTAGAATTGAGTTTCTATCTGGCATAATTTTCTTTTGGACTAAAGCACTTCTCTAATAATTTTTAGTAGGGCAAGACTTCGGGTGACAAATTGTCTTTTTTGTTTTGTTTTCATTTTAAAAGGATATTGTCAATGGATATAGAAATCTAGGCTGTCTTTTCTTTTAGCACTTTAAAGGTATCATTCCACTGTCTTCTGGCCACCATTGTTTCTGATGAGAAATTGTCCTTATCATGGTTCCCTTATGTCTATTGTGCCTTTTTTTTGCTCTGTATGATTTCAACATTTTTTTCTATCTTTGGTTTTCTTCATTTTGGTCATGATGTGTGTAGATCTGGTTTTCTTTTCCTTTATTTTTCTTGGGTTTGCTGAATCTGTCAGTTGATATCATTCATAAGTTTTAGAAAGAAATTTTTAAAGAATCCTTTACCTCTGATACTATATTTTTCAAATTCTAGGATTTCTGTTTGGCTCTTTTTAATAGTTTCTGTCTCTCTGTTGCAATTCCCCTTCAGTTCATGCTTGTCTACCTTTTTCACTACATTCTTTAGCATATTTATGAGTTCTTTTAAAGTCCCTGTTTGATAATTCTCGTATCTGCCACCTTTGGGACTGGTGCTATTGACTGTTTTCTCTCTCTCTCTCTTTTTTTTTTTTTTTTTTTTTTGCGGTACGCGGGCCTCTCACTGTTGTGGCCTCTCCTGCTGCGGAGCACAGGCTCCGGATGCGCAGGCTCAGCGGCCATGGCTCATGGGCCCAACCGCTCCGCGGCATGTGCGATCTTCCCGGACTGGGGCACGAACCTGTGTCCCCTGCATCGGCAGGTGGACTCTCAACTACTGCACCACCAGGGAAGCCCCTGTTTTCTCTTTTGATAGTATTTCTTTTTGTTTTACTGTGTGTTTCATAATCTTTTTTTTTAAATTGAATGCCAAACATTGTATGTAAAAAGAATAGAACCTATGGTAAATAATGCTTATGCCCACAGAAGGGCATGCCTCTTATTTTGTCATGTTTTTGGTGTAGTTGTGTTGGGTTTGGTCTTTGCTTTCTATTCTGTGGTTGAGCTTGTTCTGATCCTGCTTTACTTATATTAAGTCACCCCAGACTTCAGATATTTTTGAGACCAGGATCAGAATTTTTCTTTTAGTATGGTTTGTGACTTTCACTCAGTTCTCCTGACCTACCCTGACTTCAGCATGCCGTTTTCATCTGTCCTTATGGAGGGATCTATCTCTCTTAGTTCCTCTTTTCTTCTCCTAGCACAGATTGCCCTGCTTGGTGCTCACTGAAATGTTCAGAGTGGCTGTGAGATTTCTCTCGGTTCTCCTTCTTTGCACTCAGACTTCATCAGGCTCCATGTCCCTGCATCTCAGTGGGATCTTTCTCATCTGTCCAGTCCTGTCCCCTGTTATTCTTATGAACATTTGGTGGAGGCTTGTTGAAAAGAGATGGCAGGTGGGTAGATTCCCCTTGTGTCTACGGTTTGCAGAGATTCTAAACTGTCATGTCTGCCCCTAACTAACTCTAAACATTTGTTAAAAGGTCAGTTGTTTTCTTCTTATCCACTTTCTTTTCCTCCTACTGCTGTGCCAAGAATAAAAGCCACTGTTCATTCCTTCTGCCCTATGAGGGGCCTTTCACTTTTATGATTTTTGTTCATAAAAAATCTGTCTGATGAATGTTGAAAAGCTTTGATAGGTTATATGGCTTGTTCTTATTGTTACAATGGGATAGAGTTCTCTTGTGATTTTCTATATCCTAAGAGAAGGGGAAATAATTATTAATTAAGTAACATGAGCTACCATACACACATACCTAAAAATCTTATGATTCATTTATACTAAATTTGACAATTACCTTGGATAAGGTTGCCAGTAGTTGGCAGCTCATCCCTGCTCTGTCATTTTTTTAGTGTCTGATTACTCTATCTTGCCTTTTATTCCCCACCCTTGTTTTTGAAGTATTGATTCTTCCTTTTTTGTTTATTTAACTATGTAGCCAAAAGTTTTGAAATTATTCTTAAAACTAAGAGTAACAATTTCTTAAGAGCACTATGCATCTAAAAAGTTCGTACTTTACTATAGTTGCATAATAGAAAAATAGTGAGTTTTAGCCACTTAAACTTAGATGAAGATTAATATGTCTGTGTTTTTTGTCTCATTCATTGGTTTAAGATAAATGCAGGGTACTTTTTCCTATTAATAACTTGATATTTTACAGGACAGTCTCATTGGTTGACAAGGTTTCTGTAGCTGATAAGAAGGATGTATGTTTAATTTTAATGCTCTGCATCTTTGGTCTCTAACCCTTACTTCAGTTCTCATTCTTCAGCTTAGGATGTAACTGAAAATGACAGTGGTGCCTTGGTTTAACTAATTGGTAAAGCCTGAATGGAATGTGGATAAGTGAGCCATTTTGGCAGTGAACAGAGGAGTAAAGCACACTTTTCTCATTAGTTGTCTCCCAGGCTAAAATTAAACAGAATAATATATTGCCAAATTTTAGTGATTTATGGAGGATCTGTTCTGAGTCAACTATCACACTAATTGTCTGCACACTTATATGTCAAAACTTGTGTGTTATTTTTAAAGGCTGTGTCTCATAAATTGAATATAATATAAAAATATCCCTTTAAATTTAGGAGAACATTATTCTAAATTATAATTTTAGCTAAGTTGGTAAATTAATAGATTATTCTCTTTTATTACCTGTTTAACATTCATAAAGTTCAAACCTGGCTATAAGTCATTTAGTCATTTTTGGTATAATGCAATTATGTGACTTAATTGAATATTTGTTGGTGAAGTATTTAACTTTTTCATTAAAATAAAATAAGACTTTCAGAATTAATTGTCCATGTGAAAATATTTACCTATTTACATTTGTTTTCCTTTCCTTTTCTCTACCATCCCAATTTTAAAGGTGTGCTAATAACTTACTGAGAAAGTTTTTAAAAATTTACTCAACATGCTTAGTTTTTGGCACATATGAAAAGACTATTAAAATAACTTGCCTCATATGGAGAATTCTGTAATTCCTTAATTTACTTTTGTCTTTTGAAGTTTGTATTCTTTTAAATTTATAACTGCTTTGTTTATATAGGTTTTTTGCATATTTTCATCATAATTTAAAGAATAGTTTCTATGTGGCTTGTACTTGAGATGTATAATATTAGAACAAAACTTATCCTGATAGATTTACTTTTAAAATCAATTTAATTTATTCTTTTTCTTCTTTTATCATCTTTTAATGGTAACACTTGGTGCATACAAAAGAATATATGTAAGTTTTGAAGAAAAATCACGTAATGAATATCATTGACTATTTGCTAAGAAGTTGATTGTCAATTTATTTGCTTTTCTATACTTCAGGACATCTTTCTTTTTATTTAGGGTTCTTTTCTGATCTTCTTTTTCTCTTCAGTGTTTTGTTTCTTCTTTGTTTGTTTGTTTAATATAGGTTTATTTTTAATTATCCAGTTTGGAGTCTTTGGGCTTCTTAGGTGTGAGGCTTAATATCTTTTGGCAATTCTGTAAAATTCTCAGCCACTTTTTTCTTTATTTCTTTTTTTTGGGCTGTATCTGGTCTTAGTTGCATCATGCAGGTTCTTTGTTGTAGTGCGCGGGCTTCTCTCTAGTTGTGGCATGTGGGTTTTTCACTCTGTAGCTGTGGTGCGTGGGCTTCACGGCGTGTGGGCTCTGTAGTTGTGGTGTGTGGGCTCTCTTGTTGAGGTATGCGAGCTTAGTAGTTGTCACGCATGGCCTTAGTTGCCCCGTGGCATGTGGGATCTTAGTTCCCTGACCAGGTATCCAACCTGCATCCCCTGCATTGGAGGACGGATACTTTACCACTGGACCACCAGGGAAGTCCCTCAGCCATTATTTTTTAACAATGTTACCTCTTCTCATTCCTTAGTAACTCATTCTGGAATCTAATTAGGTATATGTTTGTTCTTCTTACTCAGGCCTCATATCCCTTAACATCATTTTAACTGTTTTCTCTCATTTTTCTATCTCAGATACATTCTAAATTATCTTAATGTGTTTCTTCTATTTTCTTAATTTTCTCTTCAGCTATGTCTAATCTGCTATTTAACCTGTCCAATGAGTTTTTTACTTCAAAAACTAAATCTGTCATTTCTGTAATTTCCATTTTTCTTTAAAATGTGTTCTTTGCTGTTACTTTCTCATTGTTTGTTCCCCTTCATGATTGCATACTTTTTTATTTTAAATGTTTTCTACATAGCTGTTTTTTTAAAAAATATTTATTTGGTTGCATTGGGTCTTAGTTGCGGCAGGTGGGCTCCTTAGTTGCGGCTTGCCAGCTCCTTGGTTGTGGCTCGCCAGCTCTTTTGTTGTGGACTGCGAACTCTTAGTTGTGACATGCGTGTGGGATCTAGTTTCTGGACCAGGGATTGAACCCAGGCCCCGTGCCTTGGGAGCGTGGAGTCTTAACCACTGCGCCACCAGCGAAGTCCCCATAGCTGTTTTTCTGTATTCAAATATCTTCAGTGCTTGAAAGTCTAAACTTGTTTGTTCTTTTTTCTGGCTCTTGCTCACTTGCCTTCTGCAGTGCTTGCTGATTTTTTTTGTTATGGAACTCATTCACAGATCTTAATTTGTGGCTGTTAATGTTACAATGAATTGGAGACATCTCTCAAAGAGAAAAATTTATTCTGCATTTTGCTAGTGGCTATAAGGATATTCCTCAGCAAGGAAATCTAAAGCTCATCTACCTCTCTTTTCTGTTGTCCCCATTTTGAGAATCCCAGTTATATTCTCCCTCATGTCACCTGCACCTGTTTTTTAATGTTGCCTTTTCAAAAGTCTTTTTGGTAATTATTTTGGTGTTTACGTCCATGTTTTTAAATAACTTGGCTTCTCTTGCTCTTTTTTTTTTTTTTTTTTTTTTTTGCATACGCGGGCCTCTCACTGTTGTGGCCTCTCCCGTTGCGGAGCACAGGCTCTGGACGCGCAGGCTCAGCGGCCATGGCTCACAGGCCCAGCCATTCCGCGGCATGTGGGATCTTCCCAGACTGGGGCATGAACCCATGTCCCCTGCATCGGCAGGCGGACTCTCAACCACTGCGCCACCAGGGAAGCCCTCTTGCTCTTTCTTGATTGTTCATTTTACAGCATTATTCATTGCTATCTTACTGTGGAAAATGATAATTGGCTAACTTTTACCCTCTTCAGCGCCCATCACACATTCCTCTTATGTACCCATACCCCCAGTAATCAAATGTATGATATTGTTGTATTATACATTTGATTAATCAATGAATTCATTTTTTTCAGAATTTACATAGTTCTGTCTGTAGATATTATTCATGGTATGGTCATGTTTATCCTATGGTTAGTTATCCTTTCCTTTATAACATTTGTTTTTCCTGTATTTATTAATTGTTTGTTGTTTCTAAGTTTTCCATATACTTGTCACTAATTCACTATTGTCATCCTGGGTCACTTTTTTCCTGTGTTGGATCCTTTGTCTTCTGGATCCCAAAGTTTTTTTCTTGTGGTAATTCCTTCTTTTGGTGAAATACATTCTTTATTGTTAACCATGTATTATTTTGGTGTCTTTAATATTTATGTGATATTAATTATAAAATATTGTGGGTTCATGTGACAGCAAGCAGTTCATAGTAATTTAAATCTAAATGTAATTTTATTTCTGTATATGGATTTTAGAAAAGTCTTTTAACTTTTATGATTGAATTATGTATTCTTGAATTTAAATGAATTTTTGAACTCTATTTAAATGTGTTCAACACATTTCTTTAAAATAAAAAGGATTTGATTAATAGTCTTTCATATTTCAGGCCAAATTCTGTTTCTCACCTAGTAACATATTTTGATAGAATGAGTTGTTTAAAACAAGAACACTATTCAAATTAGCTCTTGCTATATATACTCATATATCTAGATACTATATTTTTGTTAGTTTGTGAAGTTGATAGTCTCTGCCATAGTAGAGCTGTTAGAATTATTTGAAAACTGGATATAATTTTGGGAGTCTTATTTTATTTTCCTTAATATAATATAGCATGTTAAGCCTTTATTCTGTATATTAGTAGTATTTGAGAAATAGGAGAATTTAGGTTCTTATGAGGAATCTGCATTCTGTTACAGGAAAAAATATATATTAAATTGTATTTTCCAATTGACTTCAGTTATGATCCCCCCGTTTTGCAGTCATCTTGTATTTAGCTTCTCCCCATCATTCCTTTCTGATATGTGTATTTGAGTGAATCATTGCTCACTAGCACATGCTTTGTTACATGGAAGGAGGGATTGCTTATGTTGTCTCAGCATGTTGCCTAGGAGTCTATACCGATTTGGGGTTCCTGGGAGAAGTAGCAATGTAAAGTAGAACAGGAGTACACATGGCAAATTTCATTTGAAAATTCTGTGCAAAGCTTTGAAAAAGGAGGAAATTTCTCTTTTGCTTGCTTTGTCTCCTCCATCCTTGTATCTCAGTCTCTTTGTGGTTCACTTTTCATAGGACTTGGTATTAATACTAATTGTACTAGCTGTTTTAATTATCTGCAATATTATAGAACAAATGGGCTTTTTTCAACTAACCTGAGAATCTGTCTACCATTTATTGTGATTCTTTTTTCAGCTCCTACTACGTGGAAGGTACTTTTTCAGATGCTGGAGATACAGTTGAGAGCAAAGCTGACTAATACCCCTTCCTTCATATTCTGTACATCCTAGTGGAGCTAATACTATTTTTATCAAAAAATATATGTAGAAATGCAAAATCTTATTTACAGATATACATGACCTGCCCCACATAAATTAAGAATGGGATATCCTGCTTTAGTTAAGTTTATGTGAGCTACTTTTTATTAGAGAGGGACAAAATGTTTTAGTTAGTAGGATGGAACTGCAACTTGTTACACTTCAGTCTTTGTGTTTCATGTCAAAATGTTAGCCTGCATTTCATCTAGGCAGCTCTCTCTCTTTGCTTCTGAACATTTAAAGCTATAATTTACAGTGATTTATTAAGTGGTTATAATAATGCTTCCTTTAATATCATGAGTTAGTTCTGTAATATAACCAAAAAAGGGAGATAATATTCCCTTCTCATGGCCAATATAGAAATTGCTGTTTGCCTAAAAAATAAAGTTTATTATTATTTTTTAAAGGCAAATGCACATTTAATGAGATATAATTCACATTCCATAAAGTACATTATTTTAAAGTGCATAAAATTTAGTGGTTTTTAGTATATTTGTAAGGTTGTACAGCAATCACCATTTTCTAATTACAGAACATTTTCATCACTCCCAAAAGAACCATATATCTACTAGCAGTTATTTCCCATTCTTTCCTCCCCCCAGGCCCCAGCATCCACTGATCTACTTTTTTCTTCATGGTTTTGCCTGTTCTGGCTATTTCATGTAAGCGGAATCGTATAATACGTGGTTTTCTGTAACTGGCTTGTTTCACTTAGCATGTTTTCAAGGCTTATCCATGTTATAGCATGTATCAGTACTTCATTCCTTTTCATGGATAAATCGTTTTCCATTGTGTGATTCTGCTACATTTTGCTAATCCATTCAGCAATTCATCATGGACATTCATGTTTTCCCACTCTTCGGCTATTGTGAATAATGCTGCTATGAAAATTTGTGTACAAGTTTTTGCGTGGATATTTGATTACAGTTCTTTTGGTATATACCTAGGAATAGAATTGTTGGGTCATATTGTAACTGTATATTTTGCTTTCTGAGGAAATGCCAGACTGTTTTCCATATTATTTGCACTATTTTATGTTGCCACCAGCAATGTATGAAGGTTTGAATTCCTCCACATCCGTGGCAATACTTACTGTTGTTCATCTTTTTTATTATGGCTCTCCTACTTATTGGTGTAAAGTGACATCAAGCTTATTATTTTTAGGAGGAATGTAACAATTTAAAAATCTTGTTTTTTAGGTGCCGTACTTCTTTGTAATGTACAAGGACTAGCAGTTAATATTGACCCTATCTTATACACCTGGCTTATTTATCAACCTCAGAAGCGAACCAGTAAACATATGCAGCAGGTGAGAAATTTTTATAATTCTCTAAATAATTTTTTTTCTTATTTGTTAGAGTTATATATTTCTCCTGTTGATTTTATTTATGGAGGTACCAGAATTCTTCTACCCCTTTCAAGCAATTCTACTCTTTAATTTCTGTACAAGAAATTACAGTTCAAAGTAGAGTTGCATTGATTGTTAAAGGGACTTGGTCTACAATTGCTTGTAAAGCAGATACTTTAGAGAGACTAGGTTAGATAGTCCTATTTTACTGGCTTATTTTCCCTCATAGTCCCTACATGTTTGTTCTCAGAGTGTCCAATACATAATAATTGCTTAGAAAATGTTAACTTTCATTTTCATTATCTCTACATTTCTTCTTCATTTGTAGGTTTATTCAACAAACATGCATTGAGTGTGCCTAACTCGGTATTGGGATGGTTGGTGCAAAAGACTTGGGATATGTGTGTGTTTAAAGGGGTCTAAATTACAAAGCAAAAGGAGCTAATTATAGTCCCCTGAATACTTACGTGTAATTCTCTATGTGTAATTCTGACAGATGGGCTTTATAATTCGCATTTTAAAGATGAAGAAACTGATGCTTACTGAGATTAACTTACCTATTTTCACACATCTAGTATATCTCAGAACTAAGAATTTTTTTTTTTTACATCTTTTTTTTTTTTGCTGTACACGGGCTTCTCACTGTTGTGGCCTCTCCCGCCACGGAGCACAGGCTCTGGACGCGCAGGCTCAGCGGCCATGGCTCACGGGCCTAGCTGCTCTGCAGCATGTGGGATCCTCCCGGACTGGGGCACGAACCCGCGTCCCCTGCATCGGCAGGCAGACCCTCAACCACTGCGCCACCAGGGAAGCCCTTTTTTACATCTCTATTGGCGTATAATTGCTTTACAATGGTGTGTTAGTTTCTGCTTTATAACAAAGTGAATCAGTTATACATATACATATGTTCCCATATCTCTTCCCTCTAGAACTAAGAATTTTTGAGGCCAAATTTATGTGATATTGAATTGCATTTTCCCATTGACTTAATTGTAATTTTATAACATTCTACTTGGAATAGCTTTGTATTTTTTTTCTGAGGTAACTTAAAGCTAATTTATAGGAGAAAAGTGTATAATTTTATATTTACATAAGAATATAAAAATTAACTAAAAAAGTGCAACCCGTGTCTCAAGGAGCATCTTTTTAAAAGTTTTTCTTCATTTTGTCCTAATTTCATTTGAAACTTCTGCCATCCCTTCTCCATTTCATGCTTCCTTTTATCAAATACATACAGAATACAGTGCAGTATTCTAGGTACTGGGGCTATAGAAACAGAAATCGTGGTTGAGAATATCCCTTCCTCTAGAGGTATTTAGTGTATTTGAGAATGTGAAGGAATGTAGTAGTAATGTCATTCTTGGTACCTCCCTTGGTATCCATAGGGGATTGGTTCCAGCCCTCCCTCCCTGTGGATACCAAAATCCACGATGCTTAGGTCCCTTGGTGTAGTACAGTTGGCCCTCTGTATCCTCGGGTTCCAGATGAACAGAGGGCTGACTGTAATTGCTATGTTAGATGTATTTACAGGAGTATATGAAAACATAAAAGGAAACATTCTCATGATCAGGTGAGGATGGGTGTTAGAAGGAGGAATTGACAATTGAGCTGAGCGTCATAAAAGTAAGCCAGACAAGGAAGATTGTTCTAGACTAAACTGTGAGCAGAGGCAAAGACGATGAAGTAACTTGGCAAGAAAGGGACCTTCAGTGTTTCCAGGCTAGAGCCAAGTGTTCTTATAGACACTGGTAGAAATTAAAAACCAATTCATAAAAGATTTTATTTGTAATGGTAAGTGTTTGAGACTTTATCCCAAATGGTACAGAGGAAGTATAGGAAACTAATATAAATAGACTTGGATTTTAGAAAGTTTAACAAAATATGGAGTATGAGTAATGGAGAAGTTAAGACTAATGGCAGGGACAATTTGAGAAAAATTTAGTTGTAAATTTTTTTTCTTACTGAGATATAATTGACATATAACAGTATATTAATTTCAGGTAGCAACATAACAATCCAATATTTGTATATATTGCAGAATCACCACTATAAGTCTAGTTAACATCCATCACCACACATAGTTAAATAATTTTTTCCCTTGTGACGAGAAAATATTTACTCTCCTAGTAACTTGCAGATATACAATACATATTATTAACAATAGTCATCATATCGTACACTACGTTTTATGACTGGAAGTTAGTACTTTGCCTTTACCCATTACACACACCCCTACCCCAATCCCCCTGTCTCTGGCAAACACCCTCTCTTCTCTGTATGTAGAATTTGATGTTTTGGGTTTTTTGGGTTTTGTTTTGTTTAGATTCCACATATAAATGTGGTATTTGTCTTTCTTTGTCTGACTCAGCAGAATGGCCTCAAGGTCCATCCATGTTGTCACAAATAGCAAGATTTTCTTATTTTTTAGGGCTGAATAATATTTCATTGTATTATAAATTTTTCATTGGTTATTTTATAAGTGATGCAGTTATCTCCAGTACACCATAGATATCCCTGAATGTCAGGTAGCGTTCTAGCAGCTTAAGTAAATTATACATTTGTTTGATTGATACAAGTACCTTCAAAGATTTTGATTTTTTATTTTTATTATATTGTTTCATAAGTATTTTTAAGTTAAATATAAATATATATATTTCTCTAAGTTCAAAACTAGTAGTTTCATTTAAAAGATAAACAAATAAATACCCATAATCCTAATCATTCGGTTACAAATAATATTGGGATAAATATCTTCATATTTGCATTTTTCTTTAATTATTAACTTAGAATATATTTTTAGAAGTGTAACTAGTAACTTTAGGCATGTGGTTTAGCATATTTTAAGGCCTTTGTAATATTGCCAGTTTGCTTCCAGAATTGGTGCACAGTTTATATTTTCGTCAGCACTTTATAGTATTACTATTTTGCTACAGTTCAGCATATCTCAAAAATATGCTTTAAAAATGCCTTTAATCTACTATTTCAGTTCTACATTTTCTCCAACATGGAAAATTGAGAGTATAGTTGAACCCTATGACCTTATTGCCCAGTTTCAACACCTATCAACCCATAACTAATCATCTTCACTTTTAAAATCTGTTGTGTGAAAAAAGGCTAGTATTCAGTAGTGGTGAAAATGTAGAAAATGGATGGACTCGTATATTACTGTTGTGAGTGAAAATTAATAAATTTGTCAGTGTCTAATAAAATTACACATGACCGTAGCCTGTGACCCCAAAATTCCACTTTTTGATAGAGCTGTGTTCTTACAGTGACATTCGTATGAGCCTAAAGAGTCATGTATAAGCCTGTCCTTGCAGAATTCTTTGCAATGGTGTAAAATAGGAGACAACCTAAATGACTGTCTCTAACGAAGCAGATAAATAAAGCATGGCACGTTAACATGATGTATTATTTTTTTGTTAAAAATTATTCAATAGGTTTTAGTATGGAAGTCTCAAAATTCTATTTAATGCAAAAATCAATTTCCCAAGGACATATGCAATATGAGAGTACTTATATTTTTCCCAAACCACCCTGCATATATTACATATTATATATCATCTATTATATATCACATATTATATATAGTATACATTATATATAAACTATATATATGGCATATGTGTAAGTAAATATGGGTGTAAAAAATTAAAGGATTGTATCAATGTCATAATAGTGATTGACTCTGGGAGGAATGGGCAGTTAGCAATCAGAGGGGATTTTAGCTTTATCTGTAATATTTTACTTTTCTCCTTAAAAAAAGCAAATATGATAAATTGTTAATTGCCAGTAATTATTGGTTATAATGAAAATATGGATGTGCTTTTATTCTTCATAATTTCCTATATTTTTACATTTATTAAATTAATAATAAAGGAAAATTTTATAGGAAGAGGGACAAAAGACTTTTTAGGTATTTGGGGACCACGGGATATTGATGGGGCAACAATAGGACAGATATGGGACTAGGGTACAATGGAAATTTGGGGGAATATCCTGTACCAGAAGGCAGAAGAATGTAAGCAGAGCAACAGGCGGTTGCTAAAAATAAATGCTCCTTCTTTTGATATTTTTGACTGGGGTATTCATATTTCCAAAAACGCACCAGGGAAGCCCTAGAAAGGGTTTTTATTTGGCCTTTTACTGTATTTTTACCAATGTGAAAATGCACCCAGCGTCTCAACCACCAAAAGAAAGATTTTTTTGTTTGTTTGTTGTATTTCCAATATCATAGCTTCCATCAATCTCATCTTTCACCTATTGTGCATGAATTAAATATCACACTATACAGCACGGAATTTTTCTGTAATCACATATTATATATTAATTTTGGTTCTAAACTTGGTCCTAACTTCTTTGAGTGCTTCATCAATTCCAGGTTTATAAATGATGTCCAGGAAATTCAAGGGATTATGGAATCACTAAGCGTTAGAGCACAAAGGGATTTTCTAGTAGACATCTCCACCCCCTTGTTTTATAGATGAGCAAGTTTAAATTAGACTCAGCATTTCTTATCTAGCTCTTAAATATTATTTCCTATTTAGATTTGTAAAAATATTATCAGTTTGACTAAATACTTAACATGAAAGCAGATATTCTTCATTGTGGTGTTTTCCACAATATATTTAATCTTTCATTTTCTCATTATCAGTTTTCTTGTCCTTTTACTCACCCTAGGGAACAACTTGTAAAATAATTTGGCTTTTTTTCCATTATATTATATGGTTATATATGTACCTATGTTCTCATTGAAATATTTATTCATAATTTAAATAATATTAAATAGTTACCATAAGTTGAGTGAAACTTAAAGTTGGATCTATAAAAGTGTGGATGTTGTAGTGTTGAGGGTAACATTAGACCACACTCCAGCCTAACCAACCCCCTTCAGATTCACCATCTGATGCAGCTGTATCACAGTTATCATCTGTTGTTTCCCAAGCTGCAATTTCCTCCTCAATTTGTGGCTAAAACCCAACATTTGATGATTGTTTTCCACTCAGTTCAACATTAATCTTTGATCCTGAAGAAAACTTAAAAATAACTTTTTTTTTTTGGCCAAAAATCTGACAAGATTGTATTGGGCGTCATCAGCAGTAACATCAGACTTTATTTCAGTGAATAAAGATGAAACAGCTGCTTTATTGTCCAGCTCAGCACTCATGCATTCAATATAGGATTGTAATGTTTTCCAGCTTTCTCTAACTATAGATATTTTTCTGTGCTTTCTAAATATGCTGTGGATATCACTTTGTCAGATGCAATATAGAGATTTTCAGCAATTCTCAAAAAAAATTGGATTGTCCATATTAACATGTACCTAATCAGTTTATAGAAGTAGTTCCCTAAAATATCATTTTGTAAGGATAACTTCATTTACTAGTGATCATAATTTTCAAAGTTAATTTTAGTTTTGATTTGCCTCTAACATGTTACCTTTATACTTCTTACTAAAATTTATGTTAAATTTTAATTAATTCCAAGCTCTCTTGGTTTTTGCACAGAATTCTAATTTAAAATTGAAATTGTTAAATGTTCCTGTGTGAGTGTGTGTGAAAGACAGTGACCAAGAGGGAGGGCAAGAGAGATTGACTGATTCATTGATTTAAAATAATAAAGCCCCATGTATAGCATGGGGTATGTAGTCAATTATAATATCTTTGTATGGTGACAGATGATAACTAGACATATCATGGTGATCATTTTGTAATGTACGGAAATATCAAATCACTGTGTCATGCACTTGGAACTCACATAAAGACGTACCTCAATTATACCTCAATTGAAAACAAAATATGTAGACACTGGGGGAAAATTTATCAAAATGCTAATGATGGTTATCTCTGAGTGGGTGGGGATTATGGGTGATTATTAATTAAAAATGAGTAAAGCCTCAACCACAACATGCAATGGACTTTCTTCAATGATGCTGTGTTTAACCTTCTCTGCTTAAGAAATAGTAAATAATTCAGTTTTTCATTTGACTCTCTCCAGCAGCCTGTGATAGCTGTTCCTCTTGTTATGCCAATTAGCAGAAGGAAGGAGGATGAGGTGTCTGTTGGAAGTGCACCCTTGGCAAAGCAACAATCATATCAGGCCTCTGAATATGCCAGCAGCCCTATAAAAACAAAAACAATAACAGGTATGTGTCAAGAATTCTAAAGGATCTGTGATTTCACCCTACCTCTAAGCTAAGAAGTTATCCAGGCCATAATTTCATGAATGCTGCCCAGAGACACAAGGATCCTGGAATGGAGACAAAGGACTTTATTATCTATAGCATTAGCAGTTACCGAAGTATTAGCATTTTTTTGTGTCCCTGCCCTAAGCCTAATTCCTACAGGATGGCACGAAGAGGGCCAAGTGATACCTGTATACAGTGGATTATATTACAGGAGAGGAACCTGAACTTTATAATGGGTAGAAATTATGCCTGCCATTTTCTCTAGTGGGAGGCCCTATATGTACCTTACAAGACTGTAAGCAAACCTGCTCTTTGTTCAGAAGGAAGACAATATCTTTGTCTTCTGAGGCTGTACACTGTACAGATATCCTTGAAAATAGCATTGGAAACAAAGGCATTGACTGCCTCTACTTGTAAGACAGGCAAAAACACAAGAGACCCATGGAAAATCATCTCCCAATAATATCATTATATTCCTTCTTAAAGTGAATTCTTGCAATCCACCCTACATCTCAGTCTTCTTTCCTTCCCCCTTCTATTTGTTAGCTAGATCACCTATGCAAATATAAAATATATTCTTCCATAAAACAATTTCTTTTATTTCCTTTTGTGTAATTAAAAACCCACTTTTTTATTGTTTTATTTATTAAAAAAATTTTTAACATCTTTATTGGGGTATAATTGCTTTACAATGGTGTGTTAGTTTCTGCTTTATAACAAAGTGAATCAGTTATACATATGCATATGTCCCCATATCTCTTCCCTCTTTTGTCTCCCTCCCTCCCGCCCTCCCTATCCCACCCCTCTAGGTGGTCACAAAGCACCTGGCTGATCTCCCTGTGCCATGCAGCCGCTTCCCACTAGCTATCTATTTTACGTTTGGTAGTGTATATATGTCCATTCCACTCTCTCACATTGTCACAGCTTACCCTTCTCCCTCCCCATATCCTTAAGTCCATTCTCTAGTAGGTCTGTGTCTTTATTCCTGTCTTGCCCTTAGGTTCTTCATGACCATTTTTTTACTTAGATTCCATATATATGTGTTAGCGTATGGTATTTGTTTTTCTCTTTCTGACTTACTTCACTCTGTATGACAGACTCTAGATCCATCCACCTCACTACAAATAACTCAATTTCGTTTCCTTTTATGACTGAGTAATATTCCATTGTATATATGTGCCACATCTTCTTTATCCATTTATCTGTTGATGGACTAAGATCAGGAGCAAGACAAGGTTGCCCACTCTCACCACTATTATTCAACATAGTTTTGGAATTTTTAGCCACAGCAGTCAGAGAAGAAAAAGAAATAAAAGGAATCCAAATCAGAAAAGAAGAAGTTATGATTTCATTTTAAGTAGTGTTTTAAATTTCTAATGTTTTCCCTTAGATATTCAGATTTATTCCATATAACTCATATATCCCCAACCATATTAAAAAAGGTTTTATATTTTCAGTAACTCGAAAATACTTACTGAATATCTATAATGGGCAAGACTCTGTTATAAGTAATTTTGAGGGTAGGAATATTAATAAGACATGATCCCTGCCCTTAAGGAATTTAAAATATGATCATATACACAAGGAAGTTCAAGCTAACATTTGTGGTTTAGAAGAAAAGTTAGTTTCCTTACCATATTTATAAACAACAGCAGTAAAAATGCTAACATACATTTTTGTGGAGTTTTATACATAACTATTATTCTGTGTTCTATTACTTTTCTTAAAATAGGATGTTATGTTTATTTTATGGAATCATTAGACTTCCACCTGTCAGTATCCACAGCCTTTTGATATGTTGAGATTTTCTTTACCAATTGATAAAAATGCTTTTGCTTATTTTTTGTATTATAGGAGGATGATCTGTAACTTGTATTGATTTTTTAATATAAAATTAGATATTTCCTTTCGATACCATGCTAGGTTTCAGACTTTAGATCTCTTGAACTGGTAGGTTACATAATGGTTTATAAATATCACCTCTTAATAAGATAAAATAAATGTCCACTAAGTATCAACTGATAAAAATAAGTTTAATTTTATATGCATATTAACCACATATTCTGACCTCCTGCTTTACTATTTAGTCCAGTTTTTTAAATCACACTTGATAATTGATGTAAAGTAATTGTTAAGGATGACTAAAAATGACAGAAAATACTTATGATTTAAATGAAATTACATGACAGAACTATGTAGAAAATATCATAGATTTTAGAATGCATTTGCTATGCATGGAGAAGTTTCATAGATAAATTCACATCTCGTATCGGTTACCTATCAATTCATGAATATCGGTTAATATCTGAGATTTATTTTGCTTTCATATACTTTCCCACTTAATTATAAGAAATTAATATTTTATTTTGAATAAATTAAGAAAAACCCCAAACATAATTTCTCATCAGTAATTATTACTTTATAATCTAAAAACATAAACACATTATTCTTTTTTAAAAATTTTATTTATTTAGTCTTTAAATTTTATTGGAGTATAGTTGATTTAAAATGTTATATTATTTTCAGGTGTACAGCATAGTGGTTCAGTTATACATATACATATATTCATTCTTTTTTAGATTCTTTTCCCATATAGGTTATTACAGAATGTTGAGTACAGTTCCCTGTCCTATACAGTAGGTCCTTGTTGGTTATCTATTTTATATATAGTAGTGTGTGTGTGTGTGTTAATCCCAAGCTCCTAATTCATCCCTCCCCCCCACATTTCCCGTTTGGTAATCATAAGTTTGTTTTTGAAATCTGTGAGTCTGTTTCTGTTTTGTAAATAAGTTCATTTATATCATTTTTCAAAATTAGATTTCACATATGAGTGATATCATATGATATTTGTCTTTGTCTGTCTGACTTACTTCACTCAGTATGATAATCTCCAGGTCCATCCATGTTGCTGCAAATGGCATTATTTTGCTCTTTTTTATGGCTAATATTCCATTTTAAATATGTACCACATCTTTATCCATTCCTTTATTGATGGACATTTAGGTTGTTTTCATGTCTTGTCTATTGTAAATAGTGCTGCAATGAACATTGGGGTGCATGTATCTTTCCGAATTATGGTTTTCTCTGGATACATGCCCAGGAGTGGGATTGCTGGATCATATGGTATCACCTCACACTGGTCAGAATGGCCACCATGAAAAAGTCTACAAACAATAAATGCTGGAGAGGGTGTGGAGATAGGCGAACCCTGCTACACTGTTGGTGGGAATGTAAATTGGTACAGCCACTATGGAGAACAGTATGGAGGTTCCTTAAAAAACTAAAAATAGAAGTAACATAGGATCCAGCAAATAACACATTATTCTTTATTTCAAATTACAAATGTGAACTGTGGTTCTTTGCATTTGAGTTGTGGATATTTGCTTTTTCTGTCTTTAGTGTTTCCCCATCTCTAGAACCCGTAGGTTATATATCCTGTAGGTATTTTCCTTATAGGTGAGGATGTCTGTGTATCACCAGATATTTACTCAAGCAAGCATAACAATGAACAGTTATCAAATTGATGCCTGTGCTTGCTTGTTTTTGGACTGTGGGCATTTGTAGAAAGTAAAAATCCCTGGGTATAACATTTCTACTTTCTGACCAATGTATCTTTGCCTCTTGGATGCCACCATTTTCACTTCTTTGGAAAGCTTGTTGGTATTGTTCTCTCTTTTCTTGAGAATGCTCTGTACTAATCATTTTCTTTATTTAGAATTATGTTTCAAAATTTTCTGTTTTATATTTAATTAGAGTATACAGTTCCTGTTTTGGTTTTAATTTAAAAATGCTTTATGAGTCCTTTGAATTTGTATCTACTTCTAAATGTGGTTATCACTATTTTAATTATTACTTACATTGTATCATAAGCTATAATGAATTTGGTAAGGTATTCATAGCCTTTTACAAACCTTTTTTCTTGTTGTTTTTGTTTTACTTTTACCATCTTAACCTTTTTAAGTGTACAGTTCAGTTGTGTTAAGTATACAGATGGTCCCCAACTCATCATGGTTTGACTTACAGATTTTTGACTTTATGATGGTGTGAAAGCAATATGCATTCAGTAGAAGCCATACTTCGAATGTGAATTTTGATCTTTTCCCAGGCTAGCGATATGAGGTGGGATTCTCTGGTGATGCTGGGCAGGGGCAGTGAGCCACAGCTTTCAGTCAGCCATGCAACCATGAGGGTAAACAACCAAAACACTCGCAACCATATGACCATTTTTTTATTTACTCTCAGTACAGTATTCAGTAAGTTACATGAGTTATTCAATTATATAGTATAAAATAGGCTTTGTGTTTGATAATTTTGCCCACCTGTAGGCTAATATAAGTGTTCTGAGCACATTTAAGGTAGGCTAGGCTAAGCTCTGAAGTTCAGTAGGTTAGGTGTATTAAATGCATTTTCAACTTAAGATATTTTCACTTTATAATGGGTTTATCAGGACATAACCCATTGTAAGTTGAGGAGGATGTGTATTCACATTGTTGTGAAATGCACGTTTTAATTTTTTAACTGAATTTTACAAGTGGAGAAATGTGTTAATTTATGCTTGAATTCTTATTAAAATAATTTTAAATTTTTACATTCTCAACCTAAGGTCCAAAGTTGGTCTTAAGTTCATCCCCAAGTTATATAGTAGTATTGGCACATGAAGACTGAGGCTTGGTGATATTGCACTGGGCTTGATTTTGCTTTTTAATTATTCATCAAGAAGCAGACATTCTCTTCCAATCTCAATTAACCAATCTTAAGTAGCTGGCTGCAGGGGGAACATGTGCTTGATGGCTGGAAATGTGTTGACAGCAGAACAGCACTGTTTCAGTGATATAGGCACGTAGGGCAGGCCAAGCCAGAATAAAAGCATGTTTCACATGAAGATAATGTATTATCACAAAATTCTAAATGATCTTCCAGAGAATCTGTATATCCTTCAAAACAAGGAAACCACTAAAAACTATGACATCTGTTTACCCTATGTTTTGGAAATGTTATGAACATTAAATTGGAACTCTTGATGAAAATGTCTGTAATGGAGATGAAAACTTTAAAAAGCAGGATCCTTCATAAATGATAGCTCTTTAAAAAATACTAGCCATTTTTATCTTACATGTTTACATATTACCTCTTAAGTCTAAAGCACTGTAAGTACATAGTTAAAATACTAGAAGGCCTTTTAATTTGACTCCTTAAATAATACCAAGATAATAGTAAATGAACACCTGATAATTGATGTAAATTTTAGTAGATAATGCCACAAATTAAACGTATAAAACTTTAGCTTCTGACTGTGATGGAAGAACAGGGACTAGATTTATATTCCTGTTGTAAATAACTAATAAACTGGTCAAAATATATGGGAGAACAAAAAAAGTTTCTAGACATCGGACAGTAGGCAGTGCAGTACTGTGATCCCTTGTTAAAGGGAAGCAAATGAGTTGAGCCCTAGGATTATCCTGGCTTTTTGGCTGAAGGCACATTCCAGACCACAGAGCAGGGTGGGATGTATCAAGCTGAACTCAGCTGTCTTGCTGAATTGAGGTTTAGGGAAGCAAAGGGATTGAAGTATAAGGAAGCAGAGATGACTGGAAATTATGGGACAGAGTTTCAGAGAGAGAAAGCTCTGCAGAAAAAGAGCTTCAAAGATCAGTGATAGATTTCTCCTTGAGTATTTGCTGAATAGTAAGCTGTGCCTGAATAGGATGAGACTCCACAAAGTTGGGCAAAGGATGACCAAGGACCTATGGTCTGAATGATTCCCAGAGCTCACACATGGCTAAAAGGCATTCAGGTTCCCACTGTGCTTAGTTCACAATTCCAACTGACCATTCGGGACACTCAGTGAAGACCCCAAAAAGATGACACCTCAGTATTGGAGCTAAACTTTCCATAGAGTAAAGCCTACCTAGACTCACCTTAAACACACTTTAAAAAAGCCTCTGAAGAAACCAAAACAGTGAGTGAGTTTACTGCTGGCCAAATGAAGCTCAGTGCTATTAAGAGGAATACAACAAGATCCAGATACGTAACAACTTAGAAGTCACAGTGTCAAGCATCCAACCCAAAACTATTAGAGATGCAAAGAAGCAGGCAACTTTGACAAGGAGGAAAACTAGCAATAGAAATAAACTGAGAAATGACAGATGATAGCATTAGCAGGTATATTAAATACTTGTACATTAAAACAGGTACTATAACTGTTCAGATGTTTGAGTAAAGATGAATACAATTTGGAGAGAAATAGAAGATATAAAAAGGAACCGAGCCCAACTCTAGAGATGAAAAATATAATATCTGATATCAGATACTCACTGGGTGGAATTTGCAGTAAAGTAGACATTGCAGAAGAAGAAATAATAAACTTGAAGGCATAGCAATAGAAACTTGCCAAATTGGAGCACAAAAAGAATAAAGGGGAAAAACGTACAGAGCTTTAGTGAACTGTCGGATGATAATTAAGGTAGTCACAGTAGATCTCACTAAAAGTTCATATTTGACTAGATACTTGAAGCAGGTGAGGGAGTGAGACATGTAGATATCTGTAGAAAACTCATATAGGATTATATGTATCTCCAGGAAATTGGATACATATAATCCCACATACCCCTTCACTTAATAACTAAGGAGACTGAGTCTTTAAGAGGTCAACTTACCCAAGGTTAGAAAATATATATAGATATATTTTTTTGCCATACGTGGGCCTTTCACCGTTGTGGCCTCTCCCGTTGCGGAGTAGCAGGCTCCGGACGCGCAGGCTCAGCAGCCATGGCTCACGGGCCCAGCCGCTCCGCGGCATGTGGGATCCTCCCGGACCGGGGCACGAACCCGTGTCCCCTGCATCGGCAGGCGGACTCTCAACCACTGCGCTACCAGGGAAGCCCCAGTTAGAAAATACTTAATGGTACTTTTTAAAAATGTAATTTCTAGGTTATAATAGTCATTTTGTGATTATTAGCTGCCTCTTTCATTCCTTAATGGCATAACCAGCCCTAAAATGAGGTCTATGTAAAAATTCCTCTCTAAAACCTAATATATAACCAGCCAACTTCAGAGTATCTTTTTCTTTTTTTTTTTTTTTTTTGTCAAAGGAATTGTTCTAAATTTTCAGCCCAGTTCCATTGGACTAAGCTAGTTAAGAATTTTGTGTCAGAGCTACCAACATGAATATACTGGGAAACAACTCACCTCTGTGATGAGCGTGGAGGTTCTGCCTGGCTTTAATCGGGTGTCACTTCAGTGGTTCAGTTCCTGGCATAAACTCCAAAGGGAAACACTACTCCTGACACGTTTTTTCTTCCCTGATATGTCCTTAAATATATCCTGGAGTCATTCATGCTTCCAACAAAATTAAATTAAATATTTATTATGTTTCAGATATTTAAAGTTTTTGTCTAGCATATGGAAATTCTATTTTATTTAGTTCTCAAAGAGAATTAAATATGAAAAATCCTGAAATTTGAAAAGCACTTTGTTACTTTGTTTATGTTACAGATAGTGAAAGTTTTCAGACTTCCTTTTATTTTAAAGAATCTTTCTTTTGACAATGAACTTGGGCTATTATGTAGAATATTTCTAATTATGTTTTTTTCCTGACCTGATTTCAAAATATAGTATTTTTAAACTAAGCAATAATTTAACTATAATTTTTAAGATTGTATTAAATTTGGCTGAAGGTATCAGAAAATCCTCAATAACAGTGATTTAAACAAGATTGAATTTTTTTTGAAAATATGTGGAAATAATGTAATTTATCAAGGACTTGTATCCAAAATATATACGGGACTCTCAAAATTCAATAATTAGAAAACGACAACCCATTAAAAAATTTAACAAAATTTTTGAACAAGTACTATACCAATAAAGTTATATGTATGGTAAATAAGCACAGAAAAAGATGCTCAACGTCAGTAGTCACCAGGGAAATGCAAATCAAAACCACAATGAGCTACCACTACACACCCTCCAGAACAGACAAATTTAAGAAGACTGACCATACCCAACACTGGTGAGGATATACAGCACCTAGAAGTGTCATATACAGCTGGTAGAACTGTAACATAACAAAGTCACTTAGAAAAACAGTTTGGTAGTCTCTCAAAAAATTAAACATATATCTACTTATGATATCCTTTCAGTATTTACCTAAGAGAAATGAAAGCATGTGTCCATACAAAGACTTATACTTAAATGTTCATAGCGGCTTTTTTTAAAAAAAAAAAAAAAAACAAGATTGAATTTTGTGTCTCTCATGTGAAAGCTTTGAGTAGGCATCCAGAGGTGTTAAGGTTCTCTAAGATCAGGTACTTTCTTATTCCCCATGGGTGGCCTGTGTTGCCACACTTGCCTTATGGTCCACATGGATGCTTCAGCCATTTATCATATCTACATTTCAATGAGTGGGAAATGAGTAAAGAGGATGCTTTTATTTCTTTAAATATTGTACAGAAGTTGCACCCCTCACTTTTGCTTCACTTCTCTTGGCCAGAAATTTATCACATGATCATATGTAGCTATGCAGGGGTCTCAGGATGGTAGTCTCTATTCTTTAAGGCCACACACCTGGCCAAAACGTGTGGCTTTTATCTAAGAAAAAAGGGGAGAATAGATATTGGAGGTTATTTAGCTGTCTTTGCCACAACAACTTAAAATAGAATGTTACAAGCTGAGTTTTAGAAGAGAAATAGGAAATAAACATTTTTCTTTTAGTGGGGATACCAGAAGACATAGCTGGTAAAAGTATTTTCATGTCTGAGGTGTGGTTTGGGTTTTTCTCAATGAGAGATAACAGGTTTGGGAGTTATCACCATATGGATTGTAGTCAAAGCCACAGAGTGCATGATCTCTCAAGGAGACCATGCACAGCAAGATGAGAAGAAAGCCCAAAATTAAATTCTGAGCAACTTTTCATTAAAGAGTAAGGAGTAGGAGCCAATGGAGAAGATTGAGAAGCTTCATTCTGAGAAGTAGGCAACAAAGGAACGTATGATATATATATATATGACACAAATGAAAAGTTTCAAAAAGAGGGTGTCTAACTGCATGATATGCTGTAAAGTCGTCAAGAAAAATGAGGCTGAAAAACTTTAGTTGGCCAAGGTCAGTTGGCCAGAGGAGCTTTGGTTGTTAGGGGATGAATGGGAGTTGAGCATGTAGGGATAGCCTCTGTATACCATGCTTTCAGGAAATTGGACCCTGGAGAAACTTGGGTATGTCAGTAGTTACAGTGAAGCAAACAGGAGAGAAGAAAAAATTAGAGCAACAGTAAAGTTTGGAATAATTTATATACTGAGATCACAGGTCAGGTAGAATGTAAGATCTTATAAACAGATAAAAGATTTAACAGATAATTGCCACTTCCTCTGAGAAAGAGGTAAGAAGATAAAGTATATACCATTATATGTCAGTTTAGTTAATTTTCTCTCCACAAACAAGTATTTATGCAGGATAAGTATTGTTATCTTTGCACTGTTACAGAGAATGTAAGAGATTAGGAAATGTATAATTTTTTCAAGTCAAGCTCCTTGTTTTTCACATACAAGGAATATGTTCCTTATACGAAAACAGGACATGACATTACACTTTACCTTCAGTTTTTTTTTAATCAGTTTAATGTATTACTCCAAGTTTGAAATTTCTTCATCGTAAAAAAAAAATCATTCTATCCAAGGCAGTATAACTTGTAGGATGGTTTTAAGGAAGGAGATTTCCAAATTTTACTAGTAATATTTGCTCCTGAAGGCACTGATGTATTTTGGATTCTAACTTTTTAATAATTGTGGATTATAAGTAAAATGGGTCATACCAATATAGTTATCCATCTAAAAATGTTTAAGCAATCCTTAATTTGATTAAGCTTGAATGTTGAGCAGGTATGTTCCTAATTATAGTGTGGAAATAGTATTACTATACAAGAAATACACTTTTGTGGATTTATGTATATTAGAAGTTTGCTCACTTTAATCATGTAGCTTAGCATAAAATTCCATTCCTTTGTGATTAATTAGATATTTAGTTTCATTGGAAAATATTAAAGCATGAGAGTACACACTAATGCATAATATGTAATTGATTTTATTCTCTCAGGAGTAAAATATGGTTTAAAAAACATTTTCCCCTTATGGAATAGAGAAAGGTTTAAAATGCATTGAAGGGGACCTTCATGATGGCAGAGGAGTAAGACGTAGAGATAACCTTCCTCCCCACAACTACATCCGAAATACATCTACATGTAAAACAACTCCTAAGAACAGCTACTGAACGGTGGCAGAAGATTTCAGACTTCCCCAAAAGTAAGAAACTCCCCACGTACCTGGGAAGGGCAAAAGAAAAAAGACAAAAAAAGAGACAAAAGAATAGGGATGGGACATGCACCTCAGAGGGAGCTGTGAAGGAGGAAAAGTTTCCACACACTAGGAGGGCCCTTCACTGGTGGAGATGGGGAGGTGGGAGGGAGGGAAGCTTTGGAGCATGGAGGACAGCTCAGCAACAGGGGTGCAGAGGGCAAAGCGGAGAGATTCCCGCACAGAGGATCAGAGCCAACCAGCACACACCAGCGCGAGAGGGTTGTCTGCTCACCTGCCGCGGCTCGGGCTTCGGCGGTTGGATCCCAGGGAGTGGACTGGCGTTGGCTGCATGAACACAGCCTGAAGGCGGCTAGTGCCCCACAACTAGCTGGGAGGGAGTCCGGGAAAAAGTCTGGAACTGCCTAAGAGGCAAGAGACCATCGTTTCGGGGTACGTGAGGAGAGGGGATTCAGAGCACTGCCTAAACAAGCTCCAGAGATGGTGTGAGCTGCGGCTATCAGCGCGGACCCCAGGGACGGGCATGAGATGCTAAGGCTGCTGCTGCAGCCACCAAGAAGCCTGTGTGCCAGCACAGTCACTGTCCACACCTCCCTGTCTGGGAGACTGTGCAGCCTGCCACTGACAGGATCCCATGATACAAGGACAACTTCCCTGGGAGAACACATAGCGTGCCTCAGGCTGTTGCAACATCTTGCCGACCTCTGCCTCCGCACGCTCGCCCCACATTCCGTACCCCTCCCTCCCCCTAGACTGAGTGACTCAGAGCACCCTAAGCAGTCGCTCCTTTAACCCCCTCCTGTCTGGGCAAAGAACAGATTCCAGAGGACGACGTACGCACAGAGGCAGGACCAAATCCAAAGGTGAACCCCAGGAACTGCAAACAAAGAAGAGAAAGGGAAATTTCTCCGAGCAGCCTCAGGAGCAGCAGGTTAAATCTCCACAATCAACTTGATGTACCCTGCATCTGTGGAATACCTGAATAGACAACGAATCATCCCAAAATTGAGGCAGTGGACTTTGGAGCAACTGTAGACTTGGGGTTTGCTTTCTGCATCTAATTTGTTTCTGGCTTTATACTTATCTTAATTTAGAATTTAGAAGTTATTATCATTGGTAGATTTGTTTATTGATTTGGTTGTTCTCTTTCTTTGTGTGATTTTGTCTGTATAGCTTTGCTTTTACCATTTGTCCTAGGGTTCTGTCAGTCATGTTCTGTTTTTTTTTTTTTAAGTATAGTTTTTAGTGCTTGTTATCATTGGTGGATTTGTTTTTTTGGTTTGGTTGTGCTATTCCTTCTTTCTTTCTTTTTATATTTTTAATTTTTTTATTTTTAATAATATTTATTTTATATTTTAATAACTTTATTTTATTTCCTTCCTTTCTTTCTTTTTTTTTTCTCCCTTCTAAGCCATGTGGATGACAGGGTCTTAGTGCTCTGGCTGGGTGTCAGGTCTGAGCCTCTGAGGTGGGAGAGCAGAGTTCAGGACACCGGTCCACCAGAAACCTCCCCCCTCCACGTAATATCAAATGGCAAAAGCTCTCCCAGAGCGCTCCATCTCAACGCTAAGACCCAGCTCCACTCAGCAACCAACAAGCTACAGTACTGGACACCCTATGCCAAACAATTAGCAAGACAGGAACACAAACCCACCTATTAGAAGAGAGGCTGCCTAAAATCATACTAAGTTCACAGACACCCCAAAACACACCACCAGACGTGGTCCTGCCCACCAGAAATACAAGATCCAGCCTCATCCACCAGAACACAGGTACCAGCCCCCTCCACTAGGAAGCCCCCATAACCCACTGAACCAAACTTACCCACTGGGGCTGGACACCAAAAACAGCAGGAACCACGAATCTGCAGACTGGGAAAAGGAGACCCCAAACACAGTAAGTTAAGCAAAATGACAACATACAGAAACACACAGCAGATGAAGGAGCAAGGTAAAAAGCCCACAGGATCAAACAAATGAAGAGGAAATAGGCAGTCGACCTGAAAAAGAATTCAGAGTAATGATAGTAAAGATGATCCAAAATCTTGGAAATAGAATGGAGAAAATACAAGAAACGATTAACAAAGACCTAGAAGAACTAAAGAGCAAACAAACAATGATGAACAACACAAGAAATGAAATTAAAAATTCTCTGGAAGGAATCAATAGCAGAATAACTGAGGCAGAAGAACAGATAAGTGACCTGGAAGACAAAATAGTGGAAATAACTACTGCAGAGCAGAATAAAGAAAAAAGAATGAAAAGAATAGAGGACCATCTCAGAGACCTCTGGGACAACATTAAATGCACCAACATTTGATTTGTAGGGGTCCCAGAAAAAGAAGAGAAAAAGAAAGGGACTGAGAAAATATTTGAAGAGATTATACTTGACAACTTATAATATGGGAAAAGAAATAGTCAATTAAGTCCAGAAAGTGCAGAGAGTCCTATACAGGGTAAATCCAAGGAGAAACATGCCAAGACACATATTAATCAAACTATCAAAAATTAAATACAAACAATAAATATTAAAAGCAGCAAGGGACATGCAACAAATAACATACAAGGGAATCCCCGTAAAGTTAAGAGCTGATCTTTCAGCAGAAACCCTGCAAGCCAGAAGGGAGTGGCAGGACATATTTAAAGTGATGAAAGGGAAAAAACTACAGCCAAGATTACACTACCCAGCAAGGATCTCATTCAGATTCAACGGAAAAATTAAAACCTTTACACACAAGCAAATCTAAGAGAATTCAGCACCAACAAATCAGCTTTATAAAAAATCCTAAAGGAATTTCTCTAGGCAGGAAACACAAGAGAAGTAAGAGACCTACAATAACAAACCCCAAACAATTAAGAAAATGGTAATAGAAACATACATATCGATAATTACCTTAAATGTAAATGGATTAAATGCTCCCACCAAAAGACACAGACTGGCTGAATGGATACAAAAACAAGACCCGTATATATGCTGTCTACAATAGACTCACTTCAGGCCAAGGGACAGACACATACAGACTGAAAGTGAGGGGATGGAAAAAGATATTCCATACAAATGGAAATCAAAAGAAAGCTGGAGTAGCAATTCTTGTATCAGACAAAGTAGACTTTAAAACAGACTACTACAAGAGACAAAGAAGGACACTGCATAATGATCAACAGATGAATCCAGAAAGAAGATATAACAATTGTAAATATTTATATACCCAACATAGGAGCATGACATCAATACATAAGTCAAATGCTAACAGCCATAAAAGGGAAAATCGGCAGTAACAGAATAATAGTAGGGGACTTTAACACCCCATTTTCACCAATGGACAGATGATCCAAAATGAAAATAAATAAGGAAACACAAGCTTTAAATGATATGTTAAACAAGCTGTACTTAATTGATACTTATAGGATATTCCATCCAAAAACAACAGAATACACTTTCTTCTCAAGTGCTCATGGAACATTCTCCAGGATAGTTCATATCTTGGGTCACAAATCAAGCCTTGGTAAAGTTAAGAAAATTGTAGTCGTATCAAGTATCTTTTCCTACCACAATTCTATGAGACTAGATATCAATTACAGGAAAAAATCTATAAAAAATACAAACACATGGAGACCAGACAATACACTACTAAATAACGAAGAGATCACTGAAGAAATCAAGAGGAAATCAAAAAAATACCTAGAAACAAATGAAATTGAAAATACAATGACTCAAAACCTATGGGATGCAGCATAAGCAGTTCTAAGAGGGAAGTTTATAGCAATACAATCCTACCTCAAGAAAGAAGAAAAATCTCTAATAAACAACCTAATCTTACACCTAAAGCAGCATTTAGAGAAGCAAGAACAAAAGCAATCAGAGAAGGAAACAGAAGGATGAACCAAAAAACCCCAATGTTAGTGAAAGGAAAGAAATCATAAAGATCAGATCAGAAATAAACGAAAAAGAAATGGAGGAAATGATAGCAAAGATCAATAAAACTAAAAGCTCGTTCTTCGAGAAGATAAACAAAATTAATAAACCATTAGCCAGACTCATCAAGAAAAAAATGGAGAAGACTCAATAAATTAGAAATGAAAAAGGAGAAGTAACAACTGACACTGCAGAAATACAAAGGATCATAAGAGATTACTACAAGCAGCTATATATGCCAATAAAATGGACAAGTTGGAAGAAATGGACAAATTCTTAGAAAAGCACAACCTTCCGAGACTGAACCAGGAAGAAACAGAAAATATAAACAGACCAAACATGAGCACTGGAATAGAGACTGTGATTAAAAATCTTCCAACAAACAAAAGCCCTGGACCAGATGGCTTTACAGGCGAATTCTATCAAACATTTAGATAAGAGCTAGCACCTATCCTTCTGAAACTCTTCTAAAATATAGCAGAGGGAGGAACACTCCCAAACTCATTCTATGAGGCCACCATCACCCTGATACCAAAACCAGATAAAGATGTCACAAAGAAAGAAAACTACAGGCCAGTATCACTGATGAACATAGATGCAACAATCCACAACAAAATACTAGCAAACAGAATCCAACATCCATGATCAAGTGGGATTTATCCCAGGAAGACAAGGATTCTTCACTATATGCAAATCACTGTGATAAACCATATTAACAAGTTGAAGGATAAAAACCATATGATAATCTTAGTAGATGCAGAAAAAGCTTTAGACAAAAGTCAACACCCATTCATGATAAAAACCCTCCAGAAAGTAGACATAGAGAGAACTTACCTCAACATGATAATGGCCATATATGACAAACCCACAGCCAACATTGTTCTCAGTGGTGAAAAACGAAACCATTTCCACTAATATCAGGAACAAAACAAGGTTGCCCACTCTCACCACTGTTATTCAACATAGTTTTGGAAGTTTTAGCCACAGTGATCAGAGAATAAATTAAAAGGAATCCAAGTCGGAAAAGAAGAGGTAAAACTGTCACTGTTTGCAGGTGACATGATACTATACATAGGGAATCCTAAAGATGCTACCAGAAAACTCCTAGAGCTAATCAATGAATTTGGTAAAGTAGTAGGATATAAAATTAATGCACAGAAATCTTTTGCATTCCTATACACTAATGATGAAAAGTCTGAAAGAGAAATTAAGGAAACACACACATTCACCATTGCAACATAAAGAATAAAGTACCCAGGATTAAACCTACTTAAGCAGACAAAAGACCTTTATGCAGAAAACTATAAGACACTGCTGAACGAAATTAAAGATGATACAAATGGGTGGGGAATATACCATGTTTTTCTATTGGAAGAATCAACATTGTGAAAATGACTATACTACCCAAAGAAATCTACAGATTCAGTGCAATCCCTATCCAACTACCAATGGCATTTTTCACAGAACTCGAACATAAAATTTCTCAATTTGTATAGAAACACAAAAGACCCCAAATAGCCAAAGCAATCTTGAGAAAGAAAAATGGTGCTGGAGCAATCAGGCTTCCTGACTTCAGACTATACTACAAAGCTACAGTAATCAAGACAGTATAGTACAGGCACAAAAACAAAATATAAATCAATGGAACAGGATAGAAAGCCCAGAGATAAACCCACGCACATATGGTCACCTTATCTTTGATAAAAGAGGCAAGAATATACAATGGAGAAAAGACAGCCTCTTCAGTAATTGGTGCTGGGAAAATTGGACAGCTATATGTAAAACAATGAAATTACAGCACTCAACACCATACACAAAAAATAAACTCAAAATGGATTAAAGACCTAAACATAAAGCCAGACACTATAAAACTCTTAGAGGAAAACTTAGGCAGAACACTCCAACATAAATCACAGCAAGATCCTTTTTGCCCCACCTCCTAGAGAAATGGCAGTAAAAATAAAAACAAATGGGACCTAATGAAACTTAAAACCTTTTGCAAAGCAAAGGAAAACATAAGACGAAAAGACAACCCTCAGAATGGGAGAAAATATTTGTAAATGAAGCAACTGACTAACGATTAATCTCCAAAATTTACAAGCAGCTCATGCAGCTCAATATCAAAAAAAAAAACAACCCAATCCGAAAATGGGCAGAAGACCTAAATAGACATTTCTCCAAAGAAGACATACAGATTTCCAACACACATATGAAAGGATGCTCAACATCACTAATCATTAGAGAAATGCAAATCCAAACTCCCATGAGGTATCACTTCACAGCAGTTAGAACGGCCATCATCAAAAAATGTACAAACAATAAATACTGGAGAGGGTCTGGAGAAAAGGGAACCCTCTTGCACTGTTGATGGGAATGTAAATTGAAACATCCACAGTAGAGAACAGTATGGAGGTTCCTAAAAATGTAGAAATAGAACTACCATATGACCGAGCAATCCCACTACTGAGCATATACCCTTGAGAAAACCATAATTCAGAAAGAGTCATGTACCACAGTTTTCATTGCAGCTCTATTTACAATAACCAGGACATGGAAGCAACCTAAGTATCCATCGACAGATGAATGGATAAAGAAGATGTGGCACATATATACAATGGAATAAAACTGAGCCATAAAAGGAAACGAAATTGAGTTATTTGTAGTGAAGTGGATGGACCTAGAGTCTGTCATACAGAGTGAAGTAATTCAGAAAGAGAAAAACAAATACTGTGTGGTAACACATATATATGGAATCTAAAAAAAAAAAAAAATGGTTCTGAAGAACCTGGGGGCAGGACAGGAATAAAGACACAGACGTAGAGGATGGACTTGAGGACATGGCGAGGGGGAAGGTTAAGCTGGGACGAAGTGAGAGAGTGGCATGGACATATAAACACTACCAAATGTAAAATAGATAGCTAGTGGAAAGCAGCCACATAGCACTGGGAGATCAGCTTGGTGCTTTGTGACCACCTAGAGGGGTGGGATAGGGCGGGTGGGAGGGAGGAGATATGGGGATATATGTATATGTATAACTGATTCACTTTGTTATAAAGCAGAAACTAAGACACCATTATAAAGCAATTATACTCCAATAAAGATGTAAAAAAAAAAAAAACAAGTACAGAGAATACAGACTATTTGAAAATAGTTCATCTTTAGAGTATTAGTCTTCAAACTTTTTTCTCAGTACTTTCCTATCGGTAAAAAATTTCAATTAAGCATCCATAGTATATCATTTATTGATTTATGCATTAAATGTGTGTATCACTATATTAATATAGAGCATGTAAGAAAATTTTAATTTTAAAATTTGTCTTATTATTCTGATAGAATTTTAATAATACATCAATAATATTGTAGTGAGAGTAATATTGTGCTTCATTTAAAAAGTTTAATACTTTAATTATAACAAAGTATTAAACTTTAATTTAGTTTAATACTCTTACAGTAACAACTTCAAGATTTAATTCTTAATTCAGTTTATTTCAATAATTAATTTTAATGGCTGACATAATTGAAAAGCCACCTCGCTGAGATTCATCGATCCGAGAGGGGAAATGGCATCATTGATGCACTCAGGACAATTATTTTTCATTCTCATCCATTTTGAAACTGTCTAGTACATTTCCGTCTTTCTTATATAAATAAGGTATTCTTTCCATCTTTAATGGCAAGATGTTGCCTTTTTCTTTTAAATAAGTTAGTGGCATCTTTCTGTATTATTATTTTTTAGTTAGTGGTATCTTTAATTTGTACGTTTGGCCATGTGTGTTTTACAGGAATCTTTTAAAAGTATATATCCAAATTATGAGGATTAATTTAGTTAAAGGTATATAATATAATTTAGTTAAATGTAGATAACAAAATTTATAAATTTGATTAACTGTGTATATGTAAATTGTAATATGCCGCAGTTAACTGAAAATAAAGAGAGAAGGGCCCCTGCCAGTTCCTTCCTGTTATTGAACGTCTACTCTTCCTTCAGTATATTTAATGTAGTATTATGTGTTTCCTTCTGACATGGGGAAGAGCCTCAGTGTTATTCTACTTTACTAAATATCAACTGTATGTCTTTCTCATTTTTAGATAAAAGTAAATATGAATAAATATTCTCATATTTGTCCCCTACAGCTCAGTGGATGGTCTCGTAGTTTTGTGCACCACATATTTGGAGGACACTGCTATATTGGGATCCTATTATCTGGAAGTTTAGCATAACCTAGAGGAAGTCTGTCATATGGGGCCCAGGTGGGAGGGTCGCAGGGAGCCAAGTTGAACTGAGAAAAGTATTGGCTAGTGTAAAGTATTGGCTAATATAGTTCAGGAAATCTTCTGGGGTGGAGAATAGATTAGAGGAGTAAAAACATCAATAGCATCTCCCAATATGCAGGCTTAGGCAGAAAGGCACTGGGATAATGACCAGTAAATGTGGTAATGGAAGGAGTGAGAACCAGGTGAGCTAGGCAGAGCATGAAGGTGAGTAGTTCTTGAGGAAGTAAGCCCCATGATACTCTTAAAGCATTTTATGGCACTTCGGAGCCTATGCGGGCTGTGTAATGATACTACAAGGGCTGGGCAGTTGCAGCTACTAACTTTGCCTGGTTTTCTCCTAATAGGTGATTCCTTTACAACAGAAGACACATTTCTAAATTAGAAAGGGCTCTTTGATAGCAAGAGACAAAAACTGTATTCAAATGATTTTAAATTAAAAAAAGGGGGGGATATTTATTGATTCTGATAACCAAAATGGTAAGAAAGGCAAATGCAGTACAAATCTTTTCTTTGAAATGACTTAGAATCAGACTCCACACCGTGAGAACTCTTGTCTTTTCATGTTGGCTTCTCTTTCTCTTACTGAACATATTTTTTCTTTGACCTAGCAGTGTACGTGGCTATGGTACCTCTGGACTCATGTACTTAACTCTCTCTGATCAAATAGATAGTGATCTGGTCCAGTATTTGTTGAAAAAATACTTGAAGTGGTTTTTGTTTGGCCTGTCATGGCTCATGTGCATACATCTTGGACAATTCACTGTGGCCAAGGAGGTTAGTCATTATGATTTTCCCAGTGGCAGCCAGGTTGGGCCATGTGTCCACTTCTGTGTTCAGGGGCATGAGATATGATACCAGAATATGTAGGGATAGCAGAAACATGGTTCCTGGGGATAATTTTTGAGAGTCAGTCAGCTATCCCAATTCATGTCTACTAATTTTTCATTTTATAGTTAGTCACAGCAGCTTTAAAACACAAAATGTTGATTATATAACACTTAGACTAACTCACATCCATGCATTTCTGTTTTGATAGGAATAAGGTAAATAAATTATGAAGGTGTTGCACCCATGAGTGGAGGGCAGGGAGAAAAATTATTTAGAAGAGAAAGACATGGAATGTGTAATATTGCAGAATTTATGACAGGTTTTCATTTGTTTCTCAACCTAGAGTTTATTCAATTGGGGAAAAGGAATTAGGAGGTGTTTTGTTATATACAGTTTTGAAAATACAGTTCTGCTTTGCACAATTTATTAATTTTGCAACTTTGTTTCATTATAAACAATTTTTTAACAGATCATTAGTTATCATAACACAATCTAAAACCTGTCAGTTAATTTTAAAGTTCTTTGAGAACATATTGTGATGTTAATAAGTGCATAGAAAGGTTTTCAAATATAAAGTTCTTCTTTGGAAATAAGTAAGTTATTCTAGTTTTTACACAAACTGGCAAGAATTCAGCAAAAGTTCAACCAAATTGTTTTGTATGCAGTCTTCTCCCCCCCACCCCCCGCTCCCTTTTTGCAGTCAGAACAAGATTATAGTTTCCAGATGAAATTCTGAATGTCACATAGTGATGACATATATTTTCCTGGTTGGCTCGGCATGAGATGCAATTTTGCATGCCATGTCACGCTGACTTGCAGAATCCAAAAGCCATTATTTCCCAAGGGGCTTTCAGGAGTGATAGTATCAAATGTAGTTTGTATTTTGATGAAAATCTCGGGCATTATTGCAGTTTCTATGGCAAGTTGCTTAAAGGTTTATATATTATCCAAACTCCACAAATTTAAAAATAGAATTACTATGTAAAGGTCACTTTTTCTTCACGTTATTTAATTTTATATTGCCAGCTAGAGTTGCCAAAAATCATGATCAGTGTAAAATATAGATCGAGAATTAGGAAGGTATAGTAGAAAAACCAGTGGATTAGTGACCAAAAAAACCAGTTTTTGACTCAGTTCCTCTCCCTTTTCAAGCTAACCTCAGACAGCCACATTTTTTATTCATTTATAAAATGGTAATAAGTATACCCAACTATCTCACAGATCTAAGTCTTGTTATAAGACTTAAATAAAGTAAGATATGTGAAAGTTCTATAAAGTGGTAAAATACAATTCAGATAAAAAGTAAAGAAGACATTTTTTTATGTTTGCATTTTAAAAGGAAAGCTATAGGGTTAAAGCAAGGTGAAGCTTATTTTATCTATTAGTTTTTGACACTACAGTGTAATTTTATTTTTTCTTTATTTGATCTTAATCATCTTAAACCTGCCTTAAAACCCAGTATTTCCATTCATGCCTACATAATATTTATTTCACACTGATGATCTTTCTATTTTACATCTGTTTTAACTGGCTTGCTTTATTATACCAGTCTTTTATTTATTTTTTCTTCTTCTTTTTCTTTTTTTAAAGGTGTCTCACATTCAGTTGCCTAGACATCTCTGTGTATCTTACAGGCCCCTAAAGCCTAACATGTATCAAATCTGTACAACTCTGTACCTTCCCCTACCACTATTGACCATGTTGCTCAAGGCCGAAACCCAGGACTCATCCTTAGTGTCGCCTCCTCCTGTCCGTTCTGCCTCCAAGTTATAGTCTTTTTGTTTCAGTCTGTTTGTATGTTGCTTCCCTAGTCAGAACCATATAATTACTTATACACAGTAAAGTGAGGGTGTGCTAATTAGTCTCACTGGTATCGTTTCCAGATTATCTCATCATCAATTGTTTAGATGACAGCAAGTCATCTTATTAAAAATCTAAATTGGATCATTTTATTCCCTACTTGAAATGCTTTTGTGACTTCCTATTGCACTTAAGATAAAATCGAAACTCCTTACCAAGGCTTACATAGTTTGACCTGACCTAGTCTCTGTTGGGTTCTTCCATTCCATCTTTTGTCATTTTTGTTACATTGATCCTCCTTCATTCCTTCAAACACTACATGCTTTTTCTTGCCTGGGATCTTTTGCATATTCTGTTTCTGTTTCCATTGCTGTTTTCATAACTATGTACTTTTCATACTCTGAGTTTTTATTTAAATGTTATCCTCTCAGTAAAGGAAGCTTTCCTTTTAAGTCTTTCTAAAATAGGTCTGTGCCACTCCTCAAAGATACGCTACCATAGCACCTCTTTTCTGTTCTCATAATGTTTATCATAGTTTTCCCTTTTTTTTCTGTCTCTTCATCCAGAGTGTATGTCAGGGGCTGTATTTGACTAATATACTTTTGTATTCCCAGAATCTAACAGCTCTTTCTGGCATTGGGCAAACAGTAAATAATTGTTGCATGAATGAATAAATTATTTTTCTTTTATTATTTTTATTTAGGGGCTTAATAATCACATTCCTTAACATTATTTACCTTCTGTCCTTTAATTGATTTAAATTGATGTCCTGTAACTTTTCAAATCTGTTCCCAGATTTCCCAGGGATATTTATTGAATATTTGGCAGAAGGTAGCAGCTTGTGGTACACTTCAAATTGGCACACATAGTCTTTCAGGGTATTCCTGCTACATCAGAAATTTACGTATATTTAAAAATGTTTAACTATGATAATAGTCCAGGTACAACCTGAGATATTGAGGTAGATTTTTATCTTTAGTCAGATAATCAGTAAGTATAACTTTGAGTTCTTTCAGTGTTCTTAGCTCTGTGCTAAGTACTTTGGGAAATTATGAGATTATAGAGGAAGGGCCAAATCTAATTTGGGGAATTCAGTGACCATTTCTCAGGAAATGGCATTTAAGGTAGAACTAAAACAACAGGTTGATTGTGATAGAAAAGGAGTCATTTTGTTTCAGATCTGGTAAGCTTCAAGTTCTTTTCTATGTCTTATAATCAATTAATGTTTAATCATTATTCTCTGTATTTAAAGTACTTTAATGAACTTTTTAATATACATTACAACATTTAACGTGAACAGTATTCTTGACATTGGATATAATTATTATTAACTTCTGACACTTAGATTAAATTGCTTTCCCAAAGCCATATGGCAACTGGCACAGCTGAAACCAGAAGTTGACTTTAAGTGTGGTACTTTCTGCATGGCATAAAAATGAAGGAATAATATTGTATCAAGTTGGATGATACATGCCTAATAAGTGATTATTTTAACCAGTAAAGTCTGGGTCTCAAGATTACCTTATTTATTGTTGAAAACAAGAAATGTAATGGATATCAGACTACAACCTTAAATGTAGGGTTTATATAGCTCCAGTGAGAATGAACAAATATATTTTCTGAACTATTTGCAGTACCAGGATCCTTAGTAGAAATATACATTTACCATGTATTTGGTAGAAATGGAAGCCACTGCACAAGGTATGAAAAAACAGAAGAGGCATCACAGCATAGTAGTTAAAAAGCCTGGACTTTGGAGTTAGACTGCCTAGTTTCTTATTCCAGCTTTGCCGCTTATCAGCTGGGTGACTTAGGATAGGTTACTTAACCTCTCTGTGATCAGTTTCCTTATCTGAAAATGGTGATAATAAGAGTAAATAATAGTGTCTTCCTCATGGAGTTGTTATGAGGTTTAAATTGGTGAATATTTGTAAAGCGCTTATAGCAGTCCCTGGCATGTAGTAGATGTTACAGAAGTTTCGGTTAAATAAAGTATGGCTCAAGATTGGCAGTTTTATAGAGTATACATGTGCTACCTGTAAAATATACATGATTACAGAAAAGAAATTTTTCTCTTTTTTAAAAACAAACTTGTCTTCCCATTGTCTTTTAGATAATATGATGGATTGAAAATTAGTATATCCAGGAATCTAAGAATGGTTCTGAAGAACCTAGGAGCAGGACAGGAATAAAGATGCAGACGCAGAGAATGGGCTTGAGGACATGGGAAGGGAGAAGGGTAAGCTGAGACGAAGTGAGAGAGTGGCATGGACATATATATACTACCAAATGTAAGGTAGATAGCTAGTGGGAAGCAGCCGCATAGCACAGGGAGATCAGCTCGGTGCTTTGTGACCACCTAGAGGGGTGGGATAGGGAGGGTAGGAGGGAGACGCAAGAGGGAGGAAATATGGGGATATATATATATATATGTATAGCTGATTCACTTTGTTATAAAGCAGAAACTAACACACCATTGTAAAGCAATTATACTCCAATAAAGATGTTTAAAAAAAAGAAAATTAGTATATCCAAAATAGTGTGCTTTTACACTTCTAATAGCCAGATCATGCTATTTAATGAGAATTTTAAACTGATTGTGTTTTTCATAGCTTTTTGGAAAGCACTTTTAAGCCACATATAGATTTCAGCACCTCCTTTAACTTCTTAAATCATTCTATCAGCAAATTCAGCATTTACAATAAACGTGTGGCTTTTTTGGTTAATAGTGACTTGAAATATTACTTAGCAATCAGGTAATGGTGTCCCATCTGCTTGATAATATTATCATTTATTAGATGGATTTATTTTCAGACTGTGATAACGTATTCATACAACACTAATATTCTGTATCAGTAGATTTTAAAATTTGACCATAAGCAACTTTTGTGGAAACCTTTGGTATCCATGGTTTCAAAGAGTTTTAAAATTTGGTCTTGGGACTCCCCTGGTGGTCCAGTGGTAAAGAATCCGCCTTCCAATGTAGGGGATGTGGGTTCGATCCCTGGTCAGAGAACTAAGATCCCACATGCCGCGGGCAACTAAGCCCGCACCCCGCAGCTACTGAGATAGTGTGCCTCAGCGAAGATCCCACGTGCCAAAAACTACAGAGCTCCCACTCTCTGGACTCCACACACCACAACTAGAGAGAGAAAACCCTGATACCACAACTAGAGAGAAGCCCTCATGCCTCAACGAGGACCCCGCGTGCTGCAATGAAGACCCGACGCAACCAAGAAAAAACAAAAAAATTTGTCTGCATTAAAAAAATATATATTTATAGAATTTATTTTCTAGAGCAGTTTTAGACTCACATTTAAATTGAGGGGAAGATTCAGAGATTTCTCACATATCCCCTGCCCCTACACATGCATAGTCACCCTCACTATCAAAATCCCCCACCAAGGTGGTACATTGTTATAATTGATGAATTTATATTGATACATCATTATCACCCAAAGTCCATAGTTTTCATTAGGGTTCACTCATGGTGTTATACGTTCCTTCAGTTTGGACAAATGTATAATAACATGTACCCTCCGTTATAGTGACATACAGAGTAGTTTCACTGCCCTAAAAATTCTCTGTGCTCTGCCTGTTGCTCCTCTCTCCTTCCTAACTATTGTCTCCATAGTTCTGCCTTTTCCAGAATGTCATATATTTGGAATCATACAGTATGAAGCCTTTTCAGATGGGCTTCTTTCACTTAGTAATATGCATTTAACTTTCCTCCATGTGTTTTTATGGCTCATTTCTATTAAGTAATGTGTAATACTCCATTTTCTAGGTGTACCGCATTTTTTCTAGCAGTTTACCTACTGAAGGACATCTTGGTTGCTTCCAAGTTTTGGCGATTATGAATAAAGCTTCTCTAAACAGTTGTCTGAAGGCTTTTATGTGGTTGGTCTACATTTAAGTTAGTTATTTAAATTGGCAGAGTTCTGTAATGAGTTTATGTAGCCATTTTCTTCTCATAACTGCTAAAATATAAAAGAATAACAATGAAGTCCAAGTAAATGGAAAGTAAATTAAGGTGTGTTTTATTTAAAAAATTATAATAGGTAATTCATTGTTGTAAAACATTAATTCTGAAATATACAGTAAAAAGTTAAACACTTCCTCCCCCTTACTCCTCATCAATTCCATTTTACTGTCCTCAGAGGTAACCTCTGTCAAGGGTTTGTATTTTACCCTTCTATGACTCTTTCTGTGTATGAGATAGACAGATACATGCTCAAACTCACATACTGTTTTAAAAACATATTTGGATTATACTACACATATATATATTTTTTTCACTTCATAAGATAGCAAAAATATGATTTCTGTCATATGTTTAACTGTTCCTCATTTTTAAATGATTGAATTACCATCCTTATGACAGGTATTCCAAAGTTAATTTAACCATTTCTTTTTTGATGGACAGATAAGTTGCTTAGCACTTTCTTTCTCCCCTACCCCTCCCTCCCTCCCTCTGTTTCGCTATTTCAACTAATACTGCTGATACTAAACATTTTTATAAATTGTTGGTATGCATGTCTCATATGTTTTAGTATTTCTGTAGCATAGGGTCTTAGAAATGAGATTATTTTTTAGAAAAAACTTGCATGTTTAAATTTTGATAAATACAAAATGTCCTGTCTTGTAATTCCACTCTATGGACTATACTAATTTATATTCCCTGTATATGAAACATTCTAACAAGGAGCTTAGATAATGTTGGATTTTTAAAAATACGAATTAACTCTTTAAAATGTTTGCCAAATGACAGTTGAAAAGGATATCTGATTGTTGCCTTAATTTTTATTTCATTGTTAGCAAAGTTGAGCGTCTCTTAATAAGTTTATTGGCCAAATTATATTTTTCTATGAATTATCTGTTCATATTCTTTTCCATTTTTTGTTGTTGTTTATCCATATGCTACTTGGATATCTTCATCTGAACATGTAATGAAAATCTCAACCTGACGGTTCTAAAACTAAATTTCTTTTCTTCTTGATTCTTCTCCCCGTACAGCTCCATTCTTCCATTTGATCAGATGTAAAACCTTGGAGGCATCCTTGTTTTGCTTTTCTCTCTTACTGAACTTCTAGTCCATCAGTAAATTGTGTTGGCTGTATCTTGGAAATGGATACAGGAACACTGTTTCTTCCTACCTCCATTGCTACTACCATCTCTCACAACTTGTCTTCCTGTTTTGATACTTGATCCATGTAGACAGTTTTCTGCACAGTCGCTAGAGAAGTTCTCTTAAAATAATGTCCATTAATTTCATGAATGTATTTAGAATCCATTTTCATATCCTGGCTCCCTCGAAGTAAAACCCAGCCTCCTTACCATGGCCTATGTAAGCCCTGTATGATTTGGTCTCTGTTGATAGCTCTGACCTTGTCTCGCACTTCTCTCTTACTCTGTTCTAGCCATCCTTGCTTTTATACTGTTGCTTGAAAATCCTAAGTACACTCCCATCCTGGGCCTTCACATTGTTGTTCCATCTGCCTAGAATGCTCTGCTTCCAGCTCCATGGGTCTCTCTCAAACTGTTTTTGTTTCTTTTAAACAAACAATTTTTGAATTTCTAATATGTATAATGTGGTAGACTGTGGGATTATGAGAATAAAAGGTTTATGCTCCATGCCGTTAAGATATTGTAAATCTGCAAATATGTGACCCAAATTGAGAGGAGAGGGAAAGTATGCCTAGATACAGCAATTGTCATTCTCATAGTGGTGATATGGTAGCAGTTACTTTGGAGACCGTCCTATGATCATCAAACCTAACTTAGTAAAAGTCTTGAAAAGCAAGATCTGATTTATTTATTTTATGGTATTTAAAATAGCACCTATAAATTATATGTTTGCATTAACTTAAAATATATAAATACATATGGATCTGTCCAGATATAATATATTGTTATAAATATTTAATTTCTGAAATTTACATTATAAAAATTGTCAAAGTTCTCTAAGTTCTTTATTTTAGATGAACAAAATTTTTCTTAACATATATCTGCCTTTTATGTGTTCAATGCTTCTTTTGCTTACCATCAAAAAATAAAGAAAAAAGAAAAAAAATTGAGAGATACTATGAGTAAGCTTTTGTTATCAAGACAATTCACATACGGGAAGATACATTTTATATCAATTTTGGATGAAGCAAGTGCTTTGTAGTTGAATTTTCTTTCTCATCAAGTAAGATTTTTATTGATGTATTAACTTCATGCTGAGAAACGAACAGATTGTTAGGTTACCATTTAATAAATTTTCACAATATAAACACATCCATGTATTAAAAAAATAGAACATTACCATTGCTCCACAAACCTACCTCCCAATCATCAATCCCTGACAAGTCATCAACACTCTCTTGAGTTTTAACAGATGAGGTTTGCTTGGTTTTGAATAATTGTAAAAATCAGTAATTCTTTAAGATAAAATGATCTAATATATTTTATAATCTCATATAGAAGTTTTAATTTTAAACAAGGAAAGAAATAATATTGGAAGTATTTTCTGTATATTTATGTGAAACTATAAGGTACATTTATGTTAAATAACTCTAGCTATTCTTATTCTTAGAATCCAGACCATTGTCAGTTCCTGTGAAAGCCATGCTGAATATAGCTGAAGGCTGTAGAAGTCCTGAAGAAAGAATGAAGGAGTTTATTGGAGTAGTATGGAATGCAGTAAAGGGTCTCACACTGCAGGTAAAATGAAAGTTAGAAGTATCATGGTTTTAATTTTTATGATTCTTTTTAATTTTCAGAACCTTTAATATTGGTAAAATTTTCTCACTGGTGACACTCATGTATACCATCTCATTTCATAATTTAAATAAAAACTATTGGTGCACTTTGCGTATTATTAATAAAATGATATGAAACATATGCTCTTCCTGATAAAGTTATAAAATTACACAAATTTTGAAATGTTATTTGAATTAAATAATTCGTTTTACTTTTTGTTTCTTTTAAGCATTATTTGTAATATTTTAAATGGTCAATATACCAATAACATTCTTATCTCAGTACTGAAATAAAAAACTTAGTTGGAATTAAAATAAAAGGGTTATCTAATTATTATTCCTACCTAATTATAAACCAAATATGAAAATGATAATTGTAACTATCTATTTTATTGTTATTAAATTTTCTTCTCACTTATTTTCACTTTTAAGTACACATAATTTAATCTATTGAATTACACTTCTTCCAGATCATGTTTTAACTGATGAAAATACACAATTAAATGCTTATCTCATTTCATAGGAATTAGGTAAGGGTAACTCAGCAGTTGCTCAGTTTTTGTATAGATTTTTTTCCTCTTTGAAATAAGATATGAAAGACTGATAACAGAGGCATCTTTGTAGAATTTTATGTATACCAGACAGTAATATCTAAGTACTGGGGCCTTCCATTTCTGTTTAAGTTGTAGAAAATTGCAAAAGAATGTTGCTTCCACCTTATGAACAAGAAAGAACAAGGTAGATGATCTATAAAATTAAACCAGGATGCTTCACCCACCTAAACTGCAAGATAATAAATTTGTGCTGTTTTTAGCTGCTACATTTGTGGTAATTTGCTATGCAGTATAGAAAAGTGATACAGACACCTATGCGTAGCTATAATATAGTCTGATTACTACAATAAAACCTTATTAAATCACTTTTTAGAAATATATCTAAAAACACCTCCAGTTCCCTAATATCATCATGTAAATATGATTACAGTTGATCCTTGAACAGCATGGGTTTGAACAGTGCAGGTCCACTTATATGTGGATTTTTTTCAATACTTCAGTACTACATGGTCCGTGGTTGGTTGAACCCGTGGATTCAGAACAGTGAATACAAAGGGTGGACTGTAAAGTTATATCTGGATTTTCTGCTGCGAGGGTTCAGTGACCCTAATCCTTGTTTTGTTTAAGGGTCATCTGTATTTGAAATACTATTTAATACAAGGGCCAGTAACCTGGGTTTTGGCAATCTTTTACAGCCTCTCTTAGCATGCTGCTTTTATAAAATTAAGAGAAGAGGGGGGAGAGAGAAAGTGTTTTTGTCATTCTTTTGTTGTTGTTTTAACTCTTAACTTGCAGGAAACATGACTTTTTCACAGACATCAGCTATATCTTACTAATCTCTGCCAGCATGAGGCCTTTGCTATTAATATTATCCTAATAACTCCTCGTGTTGACTTACCTGTGTTCCTCCTCTAGAGGTTCCTTTGATGCATTGGTGGCATGAGATAGGAAGGTGAAACAACATGAATGCAGGAAACATTTAGTGCCTTTACATTGTTTGAGATTGATTGTAGAAGAAGAAAACAGACAGTGCTCTTAAGATATTGCTGAACATTTATATTCAATGTTACTTTCTTTAATCTATAATAAAGACTATCTCCTTATGATGTCTTTCATTGTATATCACTCAGTCCTAGTACAAGCATTTACTCATGCCACATGATAGAGCTAACGAGACCATGTGTGGTTTTGCTCCTGGTAACTATTTATATTTATTCACTTAATTATATGTAGCTTCTCTTATGATAAGATCTTTAATCTCAAGGGACATGTATTACTGATGGGAATGAGGATGGTACATGGGCAACTGTATCTCAGTTTTATTCTTTTTCTCAATTTGGTCAACCTCAATCTGCATTCTTAGTTTACTCTAGTCTGTGGTCATAAAATAGTAAACTTAAGAAGTCTTTCTTATTTCCTGTGTTTCTACATAATGCCTTACTGACCTTTATGTGGTCCTCTAATTTCACTGTTTTAACACATTCTGTTTCTACTATTTAAATCACCAATAAAATAAATGTTTTTTTCCCTGATGAGTAATACCTATCATCTTGTTATGTATTATTTTGTAATCTTCTAGAGGGAGTAATCTATGGTGTATTTAGTAGTCAATAAATGTAAATGCTAAAGTGATTAGTAAGTTAAGAAGACGAGTAACTACTTTGAGCACATATTTCTACTATAATTATTATATAAATAAATAACAGTGAACTTATCTGATTATAGTTCAATCTGAGGTTCTAGATTATAGTTTGACACAAATAATATTTCATGGAAGAAAGGAATAATCCAAATATTATTAGATCTCTTTCTAGCACTTTACCTTACATATCATGTTTTTCGTTAGCACTGTACTTTAAGCCAGTTGTATTCAGAAGTTAGTTGTATTTTGATTTCATTAAACTGGGACCAAAAACTGTGGTAGGAAAGATATGTTTTCTTTGTGTCTTTTCTGAGACTTATTTAGTGTATAATAGATTTTCATGGACATATCTCTTAAATTTAGATGTCTATCCTACTACAAAAATTTGCTTTCTTTTGACTCTCATCTACAGCTTTCTTTTCCTGGCAACACAGCTCCTTTCTTTTCTTGCTCAGTTTTCCTCCTCTATTCCAGTGAAAGTGCTTTGATACCAAAATAACCTTATATTGTATTCGCTTCATATGTATGAAATATGTATATGTAATATATATATATATATAGAAATAGAAGTTCCACTGTAGTGGGACTGTAACAGATCCCTTGGACTTTATGTGTCTTTTTAATATTAATTATCTTATACTTTCCTCAGAAATGTAGCTCTGGAGTCGATGAAGAGGTGGAATATAATTTGAGGATTGGCTCCAAGGCCCTATTGCTCTTTAATATGTCACTTTATGACATATTCACTTTATGAAATTTCTTATATCCTTTCTGTTAAACATTGTATTTCCCAAAAATTTCTGTTGGAATATAAGTATTTACTTAATGATCATAAGCATGTTAACCTTTTAGTACCCTACTATAAACTTGTTTCTTTTTTAAAACAGCTAGTTGCCTAGTAATACATTATAGAATGCTCTTTCCCTCCATTTATTATTCTTTCATTCATTCTCACATTCAGCACTTAATCTTTGTTATAGATCATGCTAGATGTTGAGGAGACAAAAGAAATATAACAGTTCTGTTGGTCTAGCAGGAAAAAGGCAAATAACCATTCTATGAAGCATTTTGTGGGGAGTGTCTCTTAGAGAGATCCCTTAGAAAACTCTTATGATCCAAAAGAAAAATGGAGATGTCAAGGTAAATGTCATTTACTGAAAGGGTACCTAGGGCATGCTCTGCCAGGTTCATGGTGAATTTGGATACTATCTCAGATTAGTATTTATTGATTTATAGAATTAGATGACTTTATAGCATTCTCCAGAATATAATAGCTATAAAGAATATATAGCTGTTTGAAATTTACTTTGGTTCTAAATATTATTTCATGATGATATAAGTAACTGTATCAAAAATAACCTTACTCCTTTTACCCATTCCATTAAAAAAATGGATTAATTTAGTGTAATTACCCTTTTTTGATATCGTTTTGAGAAGTCGTTGTAACAGGGACTAAGAAAGCTAGTATTAGGCTACCTGATATTTTGACGGCTCTAGGAAAATCTTCCAATTTAAGATTCCAAGCGATTTGAGATCGTTACGATATTTGTAAGCCAATAAGTAAACACATGAATACTCCACAACGTAAGATATTCTGGAGAACATCCTCTTCTGCCCAGGATGAAGTAACAGGGCCCAGATTTATCTTGCTGCCTGAAACAACCAAAAAATGGATAAAGTATATTAAACAATGGTTTCAAAACACTAGACAATAGGGAAAGTTAGACAGCAAACCCTGAGAGACTTAAGGTAAAGTCACCAGAACCTAGTGACTTATGGATTTGGAGAATACGAGAAAGGAGGGGGTCTAACTGGCATTCCAGGTTCTGATCTGGGTAGATAGTGATGCCATTACATGATAGTGAGAAGCAGCTTTTCAAGGTTAGCAGCAAATTGGGAGTTTGAATTTACACATGTATTTGAAATGCCTGTGAGATATCCAGGTATCTCTTAGACTGAATATTCATATCTGGAGTTTAAGGAAGAAATATAATTTTGGAAATCATCTACAGATGGTTAAAACTAGGAGAATTCAAAGAAGTATGTTAAGTTGAAAGAGCAGTGGGCCAAGCAGATACCATTTCTAAAGTAGTCAGTATAAGAGGAAGTATCCTTGAAGGAAACCCTAAAGGAATGATCAGAAATGTAGAAGGAAAGGTCAGAGAGTTCAAGGAAGCCAAGGATGTATAGAATTTCAAGGAGCCATTGTTCAGCACTATCAGATTCTGGATGTTAACTCTGGGCTTAACTTTGCTTATCTGTAATATGAAATGACTAGATTAAGTAATGTTTAAGGTATTTCCAAGTCTAACGTTCTTATGTAATTCTTTTGGTTCTTTTGCTTGTTTTGTAATGATGCAGTGCCTTCATTAGCTTTATCACGAACAATGAACTTAATCTTATATGTCATTATGGATTAGTTATAAGTAAAGATACTGATGTTCCTCTTTTTTTTTTTTGGCTAAATACACATGTAACATTTACCTTAACCATTTTTTTAAGTGTACAGTTTAGTCTGATGTTCCTCAGTTGACTAAGCTTATTGTGTATAAATTAACATTTAATTATGGGAGTACTAAATGATGTATATTTGTATAGATTATTTTGAAAATGATCAAGGCACCTTGCTTGCCTCACTCCTAGTCCCAGGCCTGTATTATACATACTATATATTTAGACATTTCCAAATGTTAATATATTCTGAAAAAGTTCAAAAATAAAACTAGATTCTGATTCAATGATCAAAATCTGGGCCCTAAAACTGAGTTTTTAAAAAAGTTGTGTCCATTGTCCAAGACATTTTATGAGCCAAAATATAAAAAAGAAAACCCTGAAGTTGTCATCAGATTAAACAAAACATCATAACTTAAAGCCATCGAAGGATTATTCTTTTAATGGAAGTTTGAGCAAGTAAATGTGTTTGGAATCAGAGTTTCTGGAAAGTTGATTTTGGAGCCAAAGTTGATATTTGCTAAGCCCATGAACTTTTTACTTATTTTAGAAAGACGTACATTGCATTAAGACATCAACAATATTTGTGATAACCTATTTGTTTTTCAATGGGAAAAAGAACTTGCATACTTAACTGTAATTGGATTGTTTTATAGTGCTAAATGTAGTGCTGAACAATTTTTTAATATGAATTTGGTTTTGGGGGGGCCTTTTCACCATAGATTAGCATAAGCTCATTTTTTTTGCAATTTTTCTCCATCTGCTCATCAGCAAAGTTCCTATCTATTACATTTTTTATTCCAGAACCACATAATTGGCAATGGCAAGCGGTTGACAAAATAGAAGTACTCTGGCCTAGAATTCACTAATAAAGGAGAACATTACCCTGGTTTTTGCCAAACTCAGGTCTTTTTGTCTTTTACATTGAAGATCGTGTTGCTGTCCTATGGCATTTCCTGGGTGTTTTTTGTAGTTTCTGAAGTCTTCTGACTGTGGACAGTATAGTGTAAAATGGACACTTTATTTTCCATACAAAGCATCCTGATCTCCTTTTTTTTGCTAATAATCTTTTATTCCTTTTAGGAAATGACTTTCCACGTTCTGTGAGATTTTGGTGAGAGTGTCAAAGTTTCTCAAGCACCATAAGCCAGTTAAGCTACAACAATTGAATTTTTTCTCCCAGAGAGTTACATATAGTGTATGACGAGTGATGCAGTAATCATATTGCACGATATACTTAATGTTCTCAAGTCCAGTGAACTTCCTGGCTTATCTCCAGGATGAGATAAGACGTTTTAGGCTAGACATATCCGTTGTCAATCACATTAATTATGAAAGTAATTATTTACATTTAATACTTAAAATTTGCACACAGGGCTATATTTTTATTTATAGGCATTGAGAAAGTGACAGCAGTTGCATGGTAGTTTGTTAGGAAGAGGAAGTCTGGAATACAAATCTAGGATTTTTTTCATGTCTTCCCTTGACAAGTATCTATGGGAAAAGTGTGGAGATTTGTAACACTCACTGTGGAAAAGAAGACCAGGTGCACTTTTGAGGTTTTTAACTAATGCCCTAAATTGTGTATATTTAGATTTCTACGAAATGGGAAGATATCCCAAATATTTTCATAACGCATTGAGAATTTATAGAATAAGAAAACAATTTGGGCTGTAGCTTATTTATGTTTCATAGTGCAAATATAATACTACTTATTTTGTTGGCCTCTGTATGCATAGACAGCTAAACCATAAGCAACAGCATTTTAAAATAAAAGTATTGTGAACATCTTTTATAAATCCATGAGAACTAATATATGGATCTAGTGTATAGTAGATATTTAGTGTATGTTCATTGACTTTGTTTATTTAGTGAACATTTAGGTGGCAGTTAATATGTTACATCTTTATATCAAAGCTGAGTTCCCCCCTTTACAGATGAAGATTCTGAAGTCATGGAAAGACCAAATAACTTGTCAAAGGTTCCACAGCTGGAGATGAACCAATCTGGCTAACAAGTCAATTTTATTAATTACTAGATGTCTCTGTGAAATGAAATGATGAACAACATGCATTAAACAATTATTTTAATTAACATCAATATCTGGTGCTAATAAAAATAATTGTGTTCACTTATTTAACAATTATTTAACACCTAGCATATGCTAGGCACTGTACTATGTACTGAGACTGTAGCCTGAACAAAATAAGCACAGTGTCTGACATTATAGACTTTATTATGCTCTAGTGAGAATTATGTAAGGCTATTAGTATTTTAAAATCCTCTTGTTTCAAGTTTCTTAAATGCTAGGACTATGTCTTTTGTCTGTTTTCCTGACTTCCAGCTCAGTTAATGGTGGATGTTAAAGAATGCATGAATAAAAGAAAGAAAAAGTGAATGAAAATACAACCTGCAGTGTTTCTTCACTTTTATTTTTTATTTGAAACTGTTTCCTGAGGAGTAAAATACATTCATGCAGAGAACATTTCATTCTGTAGAAATTTTCTAACTATAATTATCACTAAAGTTTCAAGGGTTTTTTTTTTTTTAATAAATTTATTTAGTTAGTTAGTTTTGGCTGTGTTGGGTCTTCATTGCTGTGTGCGGGCTTTCTCTACTTGTGGTGAGCGGGGGCTACTCTTTGTTGCGGTGTGCGGACTTCTCATTGCGGTGGCTTCTCTTGTTGTGGAGCACGGGCTCTAGGCACGTGGGCTTCAGTAGTTGTGGCATGCGGGCTCAGTAGTTGTGGCTCGTGGGCTCTAGAGCGCAGGCTCAGTAGTTGTGGCACACAGGCTTAGTTGCTCTGCAGCATGTGGTATCTTCCCGGACCAGAGATCGAACCTATGTCCCCTGCATTGGCAGGCGGATTCTTAACCACTGTGCCACGAGGGAAGTCCAAGTTTCAAGTTTTGAAGAAAGGAAAACATGTTATTTGGGAAATAGGAGCATTATTTAAAGGGGCAGAAAATATGGTGTGGCATTTTAAAGCATTTATGTAAAGTTATTCTGTATAATGGAGAGTGGGCTAATTAAAATGCTTATTAGGTTAATGTATAAATGAAACCTGTCTTAGTCTCTTCTTTTTAACTCAGTTATGGTCACAGTTATAGAACACACAAATTAGAAAAATCAAAGTTTACCAAACCTTACTTACGGAGGATGGGGGTACAAATGGCATATATCTTTTCAAACAGCACTTGAAACTTCAGAAAAAACGGAACTTGGAACTTAAGAAAAAACGCATGACAATCATTTCATTTATTAAAATAATACCGAATAATTTCTACTTTATTGGTTTATCCTCAGCATATGATACTTAGATATGTAGCCCTTGACCTAATAGGAATCAAAATAGAGGTGGTTCTACTTCAAGAATTTGTAATAATCCCTTCACTTTAACACATGAATGTGTTCAATATTGGCAAAAGAACATGTTGCTACCAAAACTGAAATAAGATCCTTGAAACAAAAAGGATGTTGCCATGGAAAAATGAAGTAACACTCAGTGCAGCTGTGATGCATTAATGAATAGGATATTTTTTTAAAAGATCATTTGTGTTTGGTGTGGCTCAGAGGGTCCCAACCAGATGGTTTCCATGAACATGATCTGACCCCCGGTTTGAGGACTTCTTACTGGCAGATTACTTCATTTTCTTTCCCTTGGATTGTCAGATCCTTACATTAATACAAAATGTACTGCTGCAGATTTATATTCACTTATATAAATCACTCAACATTTTACATTAAAACCACAATTTTAGACATACAGTTTAACAGTTATTTTAAAAGTGTAAAAAGATTTATGTGATAGCTTTAGTATACATAATAGATGTAACATTATAATAAGTTTGAACAATTTGGATTATGTATATGTTTTAGTTCTTATCATTAAAAGAATCCCCACAGTATACATCATTTTTTAGAAAGTTTATTTTTTACACTTGTTATGTATGTCAGGCTAACATACTGTCGATTCTGTATGCATTGCTCAGGTTGTTTTAATTTGATTAAATAATTGATTTCCAAATTAGTGGAAATTTGGAATATATTGTGATTTTGGAAATTTTGGCACAATTTAAATTTGTTTCTCGGGACATGTATGTATAAATCTGTGTACGGCAGCATATTAAACTAATTATCTCACATTGTTGGAAGCATTTTTCAACATAGCATCAATATCTAACACAGGGACTTCCCTGGTGGTCCAGTGGCTAAGCCTCCGTACTCCCAATGCAAGGGGCCCAGGTTTGATTGCTGGTCAGGGAACTAGATCTCACATGCCGCAACTAAGAATTCGTACGCTGCAACTAAAAGATATCACATGCTGCAATGAAGATCCCGAGTGCCACAATGAAGATCCCGCATGCCGCAACTAAGACCCAGCACAGCCAAATAAATTAAATAAATAAATAAATATTTTTAAAAAATCTAACATAAAGTGTTAAACACTGACCCTTCATTGTTTGACCTTAAAACCGTAATTAATATAGGAGAATATGCTGTCAGTGTGCCACTTTAGCTTGTGCACTTTAACATCACTAATGCAGTTATATATTTTAAAACATAAATGTAATAACATCTGAGACAATATACACTTCTATTTCAGAAGTTAAAAATGTTGTGATCTTAAATCAACAATGAATTACTTAACCATATACAGGCTTAAATTAAGCTACAAGATAAAATTCTACACCTAAAAAATCTCATACTTCATGAACCAAAATACTTTTTTTTTTGCAAAAGTTTACTTATATTTCTCTTCACTGAGTTCATCAATTTGTCCATGCACAGAAATATTGAAGGGAAAATGAGTAAGTGTACTTAATTTGTAAGACTGGCAAATTATTTATCATATCAAGGAATTCCAGACCTGTTACATATCATGCTCTCACTAAGGAATATATTAACCCCAAGAGAAGGTTATTACTTTATTCTTAGTTATCTTTTATAAAATATGATCTCTTTGTTATTTTAAGTTGCGAGACTATCCAAACATTTTTCAAGCAAACAAATTTTAGTTTTTATTAGATAATACCTTTGTATGCCAAATATTTTCTAGAAAATTAAAGGTTATATTTTGTATTTTCTTAAAAATAATTTAAGTATGGTAGGCTATTTGGGCAGTTTACTAACCAGGTACAGAATATTACCTTGTACAAGAGTCACCTAAGACTAATAGGCTTTAACTTACATTGCTTTTGAATTAAAAACTCATGATGTATTCAATTTTTTATTTGGTCTTGCTTAGTCTTACTTTAACTCTGTTAGGGCCTGGCGACCTAAGTAACTACACTGGGCATAGGGGAACATAAAAATTTCACTTGAAATCATAATTTAGGTAATAAGTTGAAGTATGATAAAAGTAAGGAATAACACTCTGATTTTTAAGTCTCCTGAATTTTCTTCATTACTATATGTTATAAACATGTTCTCCTTTAATGTTTGTCTAGAGATGTAATCTGAACATTTAAAATATTCTTTTCTTAAATTTCAGTATGTGAAGTAAGGGACAAATTCACATAGATATAGCTGTTTGTGGTTTTCTATTTTTTAAAGTAAGAGCAATAAAATGCTAGTCCATTCTAAGGCCTTAGCTGGTGTTAACAAAATGTAATGAACTGCAAAAAAAGGATTTTCTCACCTTTTTTTGCCAGCACATTTTCTAACTCAATCATGTTTCTTGGAAAGAACTGTGGAAAGGCAGATACGTTTTCATTTCATGTCACTGTGCTCTTTTGATCAAATTTATAGCAAGAAACAATACCTTTTCAAGTGTTTGTTGTATTCTTTAGTGAAAGTAACTCATAAAGACATAAGTATGGGGCATTTTCTTTTTTTTGGCTTGCCTGTGTATTCTGGTAAAGATATTAGATGTTTGAGGATACATTTACTCTCAAATTTAGTCTGATCCAAATATTTTGATTTTGCTTTTCTTTTCTAGCTTGAAGTACAATCTTGTTGTGTGTTCATCCCAAGTGATAGCTTGCCTTCCCCAAGTACAATTGTATCTGGTGACATTCCTGGAACAGTAAGAAGTTGGTACCATGGACAAACCAGCATGCCAGGAACACTTGTCCTCTGTTTGCCTCAAATAAAGATTGTTAGTGCTGGCCACAAGTATATGGAACCTCTGCAGGAGATTCCTTTTGTCATCCCACGACCCATCCTTGAAGAAGGTACTTTTTTAAAAAATTCTTCCTATGGTTATTTTACTATGTTTATTATATTTTATACTGATATTTTTAGTTTTACTGCTTTTTTTTTTTAATGCCAGTGCATTTCTGAATCAGTCTTCTCATTGAAAGAACTGCATGGAAATGAACTAAGTGATTTACAAAGTGAATGAACGAAATGATGATGTTTATTGATAGCCACACCTTTTATATATATGGAGACTATATATATGTATATATGGAGACTATCTACAAAAGATCATATAGAATACAGTATGATCACTGAAATGCTAAACATAGATAAAATTAACTTGAGAAGGATGTTGGTTTCAGATGTTTGCATTAGGCTGAACTAAGAATTATAAGTAGGTTGATTTTAATTTAAGCCACTTGACTTATGAATGGATGCTTCATAAATACATAATCAAATGAATACATTATTTACAGCAAGCATGCTATATTTCTAGATTACTCATTTATTTAAATAAAGTAGATAATTGTGTGATGATTGGAGCCATGGATCTTTCTTCAGTAAATACTTGATTTCTGATGTTGCAGTGTTTTCAGTTGTAGGTTCATACCCTTTTGAACTTTGATGTATTCATTTCAAACTGTGTGAACCTGGAGAAGTTTTGAGTCACAAAGTAAATAATGTGAATCTATATTTTAATAACAAGCCTGAAATTTTTTGACAGTGCTAAATAGGTCAACACCTTGTTCATATTATTAGGATGTAAGTGTCTGAATCCTGATATCGTTCAGATTACCACAGTACTGTTATTGAAAAGCAGGTACAGTCTGCAATTTTTGATTTTGACTTAATGTCGATTTCTCTCTCCTTTTCTCTATTGAAATTTCCATTGAAATCTAGTTTTCATAGGTTTATCAAAAGTAAGCATGATTTTACTGGCAGAAATTACTGTTGGTACTTAATGATATGAATACCATTATCATAAAATCATAGAATTGTGAGAGTTAGAAGGAACTTCTTTAGAGTTCTTCTTAAGTGCTCTTTGTCTTGATAATTTCTCTAGCATATTGGACATAGCCATTCTTTGTTATTTGTTTTCAGTTATAGGGAATTCCTTATTATCACAATAGCTATTACATGTCATATCAAAGATACGCTAGAGTGAAGTGAGCTCATAAAGCTCATAAAGTGAGCTGGGAGTGCTTCCTCCTTTTTTTTAAAATTTTAACTCTGGAATAATTTTTGTAAGATTAAATGATTTGTACCTTGATTTTTTGTTAAAACTCATTGATAAAATTCACATATTGTAAAATTCTTCCATTTAAAGTATACAGTTAGATGATTTTTAGTGTATTTACAAGTTTTATGCAACCATCACTATAAAATTTTAGAATAATTTTATCACCCTAAAAAGAATTGGTATATCATTAGCACCTACTCCTCTTTCTCCCTTCCCCCCAGACCCTACGAACCACTTGTCTTTCTATCCCTATGAATTTGCTTCTTCTAGACATTTCATATGAATGAAATAACAAAATTTGTGGTCTTTTGTGACTGGCTTCTTTCACTTACCATTATAAGTGGTAAGTGAAAGAAGCCATCTTTCACTTCTTTCATAGAACCATTGTTATAGTATGTATGTCTTCATTCCTTTTTATGGCTGAATAATAATTCATTTTATGGTTATACCACATTTTATTTATTCATTACTTGATGGGTATTTGGGTTGTTTCCACTTTTTGGCTATTATCAATAATGCTGCTATGATCATTCTTGTACACTGTTTTGCATGGACATATGTTTTAATTTCTATTAGATATATATAGTAGAATTGTTGGGTCATTTGGTAACTCTGTGCTTTAGCTTTTGAGGAATTGACAAGACTGTTTTTCAAAATATCTGTGCCATTTTACAATCCCACATCAATGAATGAAGGTTCTAATTTATTCACATATTTTTATGTGCAAGTATAGTTGATTTACAATATTAATTTATCCATATCTGTGTCACCACTTATTATTGTTCTCTTGTTATTGTCTTATTGGTTCTAGCCTTCTCAGTGGGTGGGAAGTGGTATCTAGTGGTGTTGATTTTCATTTCCGTAATGTCTAATGATTTTGAGCATCTTTTCATGTGCTCAGTGGCCATTTGTAGATCCTGTTCTGTATTTTCTTCTTCTATTCAAATCCTTTCTTTTTAAAAATATTTTTAAATTTATTTTGGCTGCACTGGGTCTTAGTTGCGGCACGTGGGATCTTCGTTGTGGCATGTGGGATTTTCAGTTGCGGCATGCAGCCTTCTTACTTGCAGCATGCAGACTCTTTAGTGGCAGCATGTGAACTCTTAGTTGTGGCATGTGGGCTTCTTAGTTGCAGCATGTATGCAGGATCTAGTTCCCCGACCAGGGATCAAACCCGGGCCCCCTGCATTGGGAGCACGGAGTCTTACCCACTGGACCACCAGGGAAGTCCCTTTTCAAATCCTTTGCCCACTTTTTAGTTGGGTTATTTGTCTCTTTATTGTTGAGTTGTAAGAGTTCCTTATATATTCTGATATTAGACACTTATTAGATATGTGATTTGCAAATATTTTCTCCCATTTCTCCCATCCTCGATTTCTCCTGTTATCTGTTCACTATCTTGTTTGAATTTATTTAGTTGTTTAAATAACAGTTTTTTTCCTTTATACTGTAATATATGTTATTTTAATTCCTTTTTTCTCCTGCTATATTGGAAAGTATTCCTTAACTGTTTTTCTTTCAATCTTAGAAATTAACACCCTTTCCTCAAAGTCAGCTCTGGTCCTAGAAATATTAAGCTGCATATTTAATTTATTAAATTATGCATTAAATCAAGTTATTTACTCTGCTCCTGAACAACACACAGGTCTTAAAATACTTTAATTCAATCATCCTCTCTGGATTAATGGTTTATCACTTAAAAAAATAATTGCTTATATTTATTGCATATATATAATCAGGGCAGGGTTTGGAAAATTTATTTAGTAAGGAGCCAGATAGTAAATATTTTCAGTTTTACCAGTTATGTGGTCTTGTTGCAACTACTCAACTCTGCTTTGGAGTGCAGAAGCAGCCGTAGGCAATATGTTGATGAACTGACATGACTGTGTTTCTTTGAAACTTTATTTACAAAATCTGATAGCCAGATTTGGTCATGGGCCATGTTTGTGGACTCCTATACTAGTGCCTTACTAGACATTCCTTCTTACAATTCAGTCCTTTATTCTATCTCAGACCATTTTCCTTTTGCCTTTTAGTGATGATATGTTGTTAGCAAACTTAATTTTGTTTGTTTGAAAATGTCTTTATTTTGCCCTCCTTTTTGAAAGATATATTGGTGGATATATAATTTCTTTGTTGGTAGTTATTTTTGTCTGAACCATTAAAAATTCCATTGTGCTGACTCTTGCTTTTCATTGTTCTATTGACAATGAAAATATTTATCTGCAATGTCCACTTGCAGTTTGTGTTTCTTTGAAGGTATTTTGTCCTTCCTCTCTGGCAGCTTTCAGAATTTTTTAAATCTTTGTGTTTTAAAGTTTTAGTGTTGGTGTCTTTTATGAGTTCTGCAAGTTTTCTGGCATAATATCTTCAGATATTGCCTGTGCCTTATTCTTTCTTAAATATATTTTAGAATTTTTCACATTTTTACTGTATTATTCTTGTCTCTTCTTTGTACTTTTATATTTTTTCTCTTTGACTTGCTGACCTGCATTCTCAGTAATTTCTTTAATCTGATCCTCCATTTCATTAATTTTTTAAAGCTGGGTCTAATATGCTGTTAAACAGTTATTCATTGAATTTTTTGAATAAACTTTTATAGAATTCAAATATATCATATAGAAAACTGCTCAACTCTTAGTTCACAGCTTGATACATTTTATAATAAACCTACCCCTGTTGCCTACATCTGAATCAAGATCAAAAATATTACCAGCACCCAGGAGATCTTCTCTAGTTCCTTGCGAACCTCTTTCTTCAGATTCAAACTGCATCTTGACATCTAAAACCATAAATTAATTTACCCGTTTTTGAACTTTGTAGCACTTTATTAAATTTTTACTTATGATATTCTTTTCATTTTGATTGATTTTTTTTTTTTCTTTTTTGCGGTACGCGGGCCTCTCACTGTTGTGGCCTCTCGCATTGCGGAGCACAGGCTCCGGACGCACAGGCCTAGCGGCCATGGCTCACGGGCCCAGCCGCTCCGCAGCATGTGGGATCTTCCCAGACCGGGGCACGAGCCCGCGTACCCTGCATCGGCAGGCGGACTCTCAACCACTGTGCCACCAGGGAAGCCCTTGATTGATTTTTAAAACTCCTTTTTATTCATAATTTTCAAGGCTTCTTTGTGTTTCTTGATACATGAATCATTTATTTTATATTATTGTCTAATTCTTTAATCAGCCTTACTTGTGAGCAAGGATGTTCAATTTCACCAGTTTTGAAATGCCTCAAGCGATTTGTTTTGTTTACCTCTGAGTTTCTGGCTTCTCTCATTCCATGGCATTAATAGTCTTTACTTTTTGGAGAAACTCATTAATGATTTTAAGGAGGTATTGTGTGTGTGCGTGCGCGTGTTTGTGTGTGTAAACAAATATAAGTTTTAATCATACTATGTGTTACATATAAACATTTTATAAATACATTCATCATTTTCATTTGTTTTTAGTGCAAGGGTCATTCAGGGAATGAAATCTACCATTGTTTCTGGAAATAGAATCCCCCAGTGAGGTTAAAGATGTTATGACAATATTATAGCCCCCCCTTAATGGATTTTATGAAAGGGCTGATGTGTACTACCGTACTATTTGTTATCTCTTCAATATTCTTTTCAAATCCCTCTTACTCCTGCAGCGCTCCTGCCAACTTCAACTGTTTGTCCTTTTCATTTGATAAATTGTTTTATTCTTATCTTGTTTTTCCAATATATTATGAATGTCTTAAGAGCTACAGAAGTCTCCATCTTTAAAGCATAAGATGTTATTATATTCTCTGATTTTTTTTCCAGAACTGATGAGTTAGAATCTTAGTTTATTTTCAACTTTTAAAAATATCATACACCAGATGGAGAGGACTAGAATCAAATAGAAACTTCTAAAGTCTATTTTTCATACTCCCTAGGAGACTATAGAGTGACTATATAATCAACATTGAAACCTAAATTTTACTTCAGGTTTCAGTTTTTTAACCACCTGGTTATTCTCATTGGCCAAACCTACCTTGAGGAAAGGAGATTATTTCAAGATATTTAAAACTTCTTCAGGCATTAAAAATCTGTAGATATTAACTTATGAAAGACCATAAGTATATATTTTTTCTTCATTTTAAATGTTGTTTGTAAAAATATTTGAGTATAACCCTTTGATGCATACATGTAAAAAGTAGTTTACTCTTTATCTTTATACCTGTGCATAGATTGAGAAAGAATCTTGAGGTCTGTTCACTTTCAGTTTTCAACTAGTCCTCCTGGTTTCAGTGTCATTCCACATTCTCTTTTTCAGACATATTTGAGTATTGGAACCTGTTGAAGGATGGTTGTCATGAATCAGATTGATCCTTTATGGTTTATCTCTCTGGGCCTCAGTCACTTGCTATTTATCTATTATATTTATATGTTTAAAAATTTCATGATATTACTTATCTGCTGTTTTGTCCTCTCCTGTTCTCATCCTCATTTTGAGTTATAATGCTTTTTTTCTCTCTCAGTGTCATTTTGCTGGTTTCAGAATGTAGATAAATATTTTCAATCATTCATGATCAACCAGATATGCAGTGTATCTAAATCTATACCACCTTCCGATTGCGCTTCTTTCTAGTCTGCTTCTCCAATACTATTATTGTTTTATGTTCAACTCATTTTTGTTCAGTAAATGTTTTTTGATAATTGTAGATGATGGATTTGGTGGGGTTCTGAGAGGGCATGGGCTCAGGGGAAGATAGGAAAATTGGAGGCAAGGAGATTAGATATTGCATCTAGCTATTATAGTTGTCTGGAAACATGACTGTCAGAACCAGAATGGTGGTGATAGGGATGGAGAAAATGGGAAAGAATAGAGAAATAGTTAACAAAAAAACTGGCAAAACTTTGTGACTGGATTAGTTATAGATAGTGAAAGAGAAGTAAATGTGTAGAATAACTCCATGGTTCCTAGCTTGGATGTGTGTAGACATTTATATGGTTAATATTATGATTACAAATGAAGAAAGAGGTTTAGTTTTGGGTGTGGAAGCTGGGAAGGATGAATTTAGGTTGGCACATACTGTAGAGTGTTTGTGGGACATTCAGGTAAATATATCTAATAAGCTGTTGCATATATGGGTCTAGAGCTCAAAAGAGGAATCATTGTTAGAGATACACAATGTGATAGCAGGGAAGACCATGAAAAAAGATGTGATCACCTGAAATCACTTATGTAGAGACAAATAAGTATAATCCAGATAGAAAAAGGGGGGAACACTAATGTTCACTGGCTGAAAAGGAAAAAAAATAATCTATGTTGAAAACTGTGAATAAGGTAAGTACAGAAAAACCCATGAGGCAGTAGTGTCATGGAAGACACACAATCTAGTCATTTAAATGTAGCAGAGATGCCCAATAAGATGAGGACTAAAAGATGTGAAAGGGATTTGACAATTTTGGATGATTGGTTTTTCTTATCACCGTACTTTCAGAGGAATAGTGTTAATGCAGGTCAGATGATGGTGCCTTAAGGACTAAACAGAAAGTGAAAAATTGATATAACAAATTTCCAGTGTCTTTAAAAAAATATTTGAGAAAGGCGGAAAAGAGAGATGGTATTTAGATGTATATATACCTTGATATCCTTTGGTTGTACACAACAGAAACCAAGTCAGGATAATTTAAGCAAAAATGGAACTTAATGATGCATTGTCTGTATTCTACTGTAAGAAACAACTTTGAATTTTTAGTTAAAATTTTGATGTTTCACCATTTGACCCTGGTGGTTATGAAGACCGTGGTTTCAATTAAAACTTTCTTTATCTTTTTTTTTTTTTTTAACTTGGATTCATAACTCCTGTGAAGTTATTTTTCTCTTGCTCTTTGTCTTTGGTGTTGCTTGGTTATCATACTGGAGTTCTAAATTTCTATTTAAACCTTAATTTTTGAATCTAGTTGTTTAGATTCAAAATACAGTGATCTAGTCATTATGATATGAACAAAATGAAAAAAAAAACCCTTTAGCATTACAAAGATGATCAATAGGATGAACAAAAGCGTTCTCACTTTATAGATTTGAGCCTTCTATACTGAACTTGGACTTCAAAGTTCAAAATGAGGAACTGTTTGTTGAAATGTGTCATCTGATTTCAGTTGCCATGAGAAGGGAGAGATGATCGCTAATATAGCCAGATCCAATCTGTGTAGGGTGTGTGGGTCAAAATCAACATCTTGAATTTCATTAGAGAGCATTTGCAGTGAGGCTTGCAGATGTAATTTGCTACATCTAGCTCACACCTCTGAGCAGATGGGTTTCTACCCTGTGCCTAGCAGAGGTTTGTTTTTCCTTTTTTGAAAGAGTTGCCTGTGACTTTAATAAAATATTTTGACAAAGTTGAAATGTAAAGATCATTTATAAATTAAAACTCTGCTATTGTTGGATTTAATGAGTTTTAATAGAAACTGATGTGAAAATTGTTGAGCATCTATGAAAAACATGAGGGCTATTTTTTCCATGTAATTCTGGTCACCTTAGTTGTTCATATGTATTATTACAGTATAGATATTTTTAAAATATCATAGTTTGATAATCATAATTTCCACTTGTTCTGAAAGATGATGATGTACTATAGCAGTAGTTTTTTTCCCAGCTTTACTCAGTGTCTTTGACTTTAATTCTTAAACCCTATGTAAATGAGATTGCCTGGGTAAAAGAGGAAGCTCAGAAAAGAGCTTGAGATTTGTTCTTGTTGGTGTTGTTTTTAAATAAATTTCTTGGAAGCCATCATACATGTATAACAAATGAAGTTAAGCTGTTGGACTGCCTAAACATTTTTAATATAATTGCTACAGACATTGTTCTCTTCTCAGTAGCTCACATTCATCCTGCTCAATCATTTGTTTACCTCTGGGTTCTATAACTTTTAAAGGCTAGACAAGGAACCTTACTTTATTTATTTCCTGTTAATCAATTTTGCATTTTCCACCCTCCCACACAAACACTTATTTTAAAAACAAAAACCAATATGGCAGATCTAATATCCTGCTCACCTTTTAAAAATAAACTATATAATTTACATTGCCTTAACAATATAATTTACATTGCAGATCTAATATCCTGCTCACCTTTTAAAAATAAACTATAATTTACATTGCCTTAAGATCTTAAAAATATGGTTTTTAAATGATACCAAGGTAACATTCTAATTAATGGGAATTTTTAAATTCAGATACAGTTGACATATAAAATTATGTAAGTTTAAGGTGTACAGCATGCTGATTTGACACACATATATTGCAATATGATTACCAGTGTGGTGTTAGCTAACATTTCTATCAGGTCACATAATTATCATTTCTTTTTTGTGGTGAGAACATTTAAGATCTAGTCTCTTAGCAACTTTGATGTATGTAATATGTATTGTTGACTGAAAATCACTATGCTGTGCATTAGATCTTCAGATCTTATAGTTGCAAGTTTGCACTCTTTAGCAATATCTCTCCAATCTGTGTAGGGTGTGTGTATCCTTACCCTCCAGCCCCTGGTAACCACCATTCTTTTGTCTGAGTTCAGCTTTTTTAGATTTCATATACAAGTGATATACAGTAGTTGTCTTTCTCTGTCTGATTTATCTAAGTTAGTATAATGCCCTCATTAAAGGAAATTTGGAAAGCAAGTAACATATACAGGAGAAAATAAAAATCCCTTGATGATGACCACTTTTTTTAAAATAAAGAAGTGATTATTATTATTTTTTTAGTTTATTTATTTATCTTTGGCTGTGTTGGGTCTTTGTTGCTGCGCACGGGCTTTCTCTAGTTGCGGCGAGCGGCGTCTACTCTTTGTTGTGGTGCACAAGCTTCTCATTGTGGTGGCTTCTCTTGTTGTGGAGTGCGGGTTGTTTTATCTTTCAACTTTTTGTTATCACATATAATACACATATAATATTCATTATGTATAATGATTATATTCATTATAAAATTAGGATAATAATGCCTGATGAAATTTTCAGTCATGTTTTTTTCTCTTACTGTTTTATCATGAGTGTTTTATATGAAGTTAACGTTTTTTTGAATCCATTTCCATCTTAAAGTAAGAGGATTTAGACTTGCACCATTAAATACAATGGTAACTGTGAATTTTTCATAGATGCCCCTCATGAATTTGAGAAAGATCCTTTTTATTCTTAGTTTATTGAGACTTTTTACGCTGAGGTGGTTTTGGATTTTATCAAGTGTTTTTATGAATCTATTGAGGTGATCATGTGTGTTTTTCCCCTACTGTATGCTATTAATGTGATATATTTCATTAATCAATTTTACATAATTAATTGATTAAACTAATCTTTTTTTAAATTGGAGTATAGTCGTTTTACACTGCTGTGTCAGTTTCAGCTGTAGAGCAAAGTGACTCAGCCATACATATACATATATCCCCTCTCTTTTGGATTTCCTTCCCATTTAGGTCACCACAGAACACCAAGTAGTTTCCTGTGTTATACAGTAGGTTCTCATTAGTTATCTATTGTATACATAGTAGTGTGTGTATATATATATATATATGTCAATCCCAATCTCCCAATTCATCCCACCCTCCTCTTTCCCCCAAACTAATCTTGTATTTGGGGATATAGACCATTTGGTTATGGCGCGTCATCTCTTCATATGATGCCGAACACGGTTTACCTTTTTATTTTTTTATCTGTATTCATGAGGGATTTTAGTCTATAGTTTTCTGACAGTGTCTTTGGTTTTTATATCAGGGTAATGCTGGCCTCATAGAATGAGTTGGGAAGTCTTTTCTCCTCCTCTATTTCTGGAAGAGTTTGTGGAGTATTGGCATTATTTCTTTAAATATTTGATAGAATTCGCCAAGTGAAGGCATGTGGAATTGGTGGACTTTTTTTTTAGTGGAAAATTTTTAAATGAATAATTCAGTCTCTTTATTTGTTATAGGTCTGTTCAAATTTTCTATTTCCTTTTTAGTCAGTTTTAATAAATTGTGTCTTTCTCGAAAGTTGTCCCTGAGTCTAGGTTGTCTAATTTGTGAGGATATAATAGCATTGTTCATTATAAGGGTTGTTGTTTAACCTTTTAAATTTATTTAGGGTTAATAGTAATATTCCTTCTCTAATTCCTGATTTTACTTGTGCCTTCTCTCCTTCTTTGAGGTTAGCCTAGCTAAAGGGTTATCAGGTTGCTATCTACTCAGAGAACCAACTTTCAGTTTCGTTGGTTTTTTTCTTATTGGTTTTCAGTTGTCTGTTCCATTCCATTGTGGTCTAGAACATATATGGTATGATTTTAATCCCTTTAAATTTATTAAGAATTGCTTGATGGCCTAGCATATGGTCTGTTTGGGAAAATGTTCCATGTGTGCTTGAATGGTTGTTCTGTAGTAGTTGGGTACAACATTCTATGTATGTCAGTTAGGTTGGTTGGTTGATATTGTTGTTCAGTTCTTCTATAACCCTACTGACTTTCTGTCTAGTTATTCTGTCAATTATTGAAAGTACTAGAGTATTGAAATTTTCAAGTATTTTTATTTAGTCATCCATTTTTTATTTAAATTCTGTCAATTTTTGCTTCATAGATTTTGAAGCTCTGTTGTTAGATGCATATGTGCATATATCTGTTACGGATTCCTAAAATATTGATCCTGTTATCATTATGAAATGTCCATCTCTGCCTGTATAAAACGTATTTTCTTAAATCTATTTTATCTGTTATTTTTTATAGCTATTCCAACTTTTTTATGGTTATAGTTTTTATGGTATATCTTTTTCATCCTTTTTATTTAAACATAGTTATGTTTTTGAATGCAGGTATTTCTCTTTTAGACAGCATTTAGTTAGATTTTGATTTTTTTGTGCAGTCTGACAATCTCTTATTTTTAAATGGGGGGTTTAGACCATCTATATTTCATGTAATGTTGATGTATTTTAATTAAATTGGTCACTTGCTATTTGTTATCTGCTTGTCTTGTTTTTTGTTCCCTGTCTCTTTTAATACCTTCTTTGTTTTAGGTATGTATTTTAGCATATCATTTTTTCATTTTCTCCACTGATTTTTTTTTTACTATGTATTAATTTGTGATGGCTCTAAGGATTATATTATGTTTCTGAATTTATCACACTCCACCTCAGATATATTTTAACTTAATTCTGATAAATTATGGAAAAAATTTTTGAACATAGTTCTGTTCTCTATTCATTTCTGTTCACACATATATCACACCTCTATGTATCGTAACCCAGCAATACAGTGTTATATTCATTGCTCTGTATAGTCAACTGCCTTTTAAAGTACTTGAGAGGAGAAATGAGAAGTAATACATATATAGAATTTTTCATATTAACCCACTTATTTGTCGTATCCAGCACTCTTCATTTCCTCCCATGGATTTGAAGTAGCACCTGAAGGACTTACTTTAGTATTACTCATAAGGCAGCTTTGCTAGCAATGGATTCTCTCAGCCCTTGTTGATCAGAGAATGTTTTAATTTCACCTTAATATTTGTAACATAGTTTTTCTGGATGTAGAGTTCTTCGTTGACAGTTTATTACTTCCTTTCATGTATCTGGATGTGATTTTCCACTGCCTTCTGAATCAATTATTTCACGTAGAAGTCAACTTTTAAACATATTGATTTTCCACTATATGTGATGAGTTATTTTTCTTTTGCTCCTTTTAAGAACTTCTCTTGTTCTGTAGTTTTCAACAATTGGACTATAATATCTATAGGTATTTATGTTTCAGTATTCATCCTATTTGAGCTTGGTTGAGCTGCTTGGATGTATGTACTAATGTTATTCATCAGTTTGGAGATTTTTCAGCCATTATTTCTTCAAATATTTTTGTGCTCTTTTCTTCTCACCTCTGGGCCTTCCATTTTAGGTTAGTACACTTCAGCTCTCTGAGGCCCTGTTAATTTTTTCTTCAATACATTTTTCTTGTTTTTCAGGATGGATACTTTTTTTTTTTTTTTTTTTTTTTTTTTACTTTCAGGAATTGTAGAACATTGATTTTATTGTCGTGTTTTTGCACAAGCAGTAAATAGGCTAACATTTCAGGTACAGGGTAATTATTCTTGAAAAGCAAGCCATCAAAATCAAGTTTGTAGTTAATGGCCCGACATGTTGACAGGAGCTATGTGAAAGTCCCAGAGATGTCTCTGAGTTACTGAAAATGTTAAAGATCAGTGTGCTATGCAGGCAGGAGAGAGATGCAAAGGTAGACCCCCTCTGGGGCATTCTGTGGAATACAGATATGCTGGGCTAGTTCCCATACAGGCTGATGTGGAGGAGGTTCTGGGAGGGGTAATTTCATGTCCACCATTGCTCCTGTCCCTTCCGTTAATGCCACAAGACTTCTAAGGACAGTATGTGGCATTAACACACTTATTGTTCCAATCTTGGAGTTTTACTCACGTGGCAGCAGAATGCACAGGTACAGAAAGTGTATCTACACCATGCCGGAAGTGGGGTTGGTGGGGGGTGGGGGCACTGCATTAGATTCCACAGGCCAGTGGGGGATTTAAACACTCACACCTCTAGCTTCTAAGGAAAGCTGCGACTTAAGACAAATCCTAAGAGTTTACTTAGGCTTTGATTCAAGGACATGATGGCTTTGCCTTCCTAGATGCTCTCCTTGCCAGTAGGGTCATGTCTTGGATTTGTTGGATGGCTGATGCTGCTCCTCTGTTAGGCCAACAAGGAAAGGCTTATGGTACAGACCTTTACATGGCAGATTGAGTGAGAATGGTGCCTGCATCCTGGGGAGACCACTGTCTCTGGACTCTGGACAAATCTTGGTCTGACTGATCTCCCTGGCTACCTCAATGACCCCAAGTGCCCTGCCTGTTTTTCTAGATCCTGAAGATCCTGATAGCATTGGCTATTCTTATGTGTTTGTATATAATGAGAGATGTTGAATGCTTACTTGAATAGACTTGAACACAATCCCGAAGTACATTTCTTTAGCATGGACGTTCTTCTGCCTCCCAGAGGCAGTCGTTTGGGGATTATCTGTTTTTCCTGGTCTCCTTTTGGTTTTCTTCCCTAGTCAGATTGGATAATTTCTATTGATCTGTATTTAGGTTCATTGATTGTTTTTTTCTTCTGCCAGCATGAATCTGCTATTGAGCTTCTCTACTAAATTATTCATTTCAGTCATTGTACTTTTCTACTTTAAATTTTGATGTGGATTGGGATTGACATATATACACTAATTTGTATAAAAAAGTTAACTAATAAGTGCTGTATAAAAATAAATAAATCAAATAAAATTTTGATTTGGTTCTTTTTTGTATTTTCTTTCTCCTTATGAGATTATTGATTCATTGTTTTCATACTTTCCTTGAATTTTAAAAAATCTTTTTCTCTAGTTCTTTGAACACATTTATAATAGCTAAATTGTTGTCCTTTGTTATGCTTCATGCTACATCTGTGGGCACATAGAGACTGTTTTTATTGACTGTGTTTTTTTTCCTGAAATAGGGTACACTTTCCTATTTCTGTGTTTGCCTAAAATTTTTAAAATATTCAGAATTTTAAGTGTGTGCATATGTATTCTTCTTTTTCCCCGGAAAGTTGTTGTTCTTTTATGCAAGTTTGCTTCTTTGTAAAGTCACTTCCTTGGGCTAAATCTGTTCCTTCCTAACTGTGTGACCACTGATGTCTCAGCTCGATTTTGTTCTGTTCTTATTATTCTTGGTTTTAATTTGAACCCTGGCTTTTTAGGTATCACCCTTGTGTCTTCTTATCTTAGTGGTCAGCCAAAATTGAACAGAGGTAGTTCTCAAATAAGGCTTTTGTCCTCTACTAATAGATAGATCTCTATATGTGTTAGGATTGTGTATTCAGTGTTCTGGCCATTCTCATACCTGCCAAACTTTTACTTTCCTCTGAGCCCTTCCACATGTCCTCTATACATATGTGTAGTCTCATGGTTGTTTAGGAGTGTCCAGATAACTCAGTTCTTCTGCATCCACTGTGCTTGTGTGTCACGTCAGTCAGGAATATGCTTTCCCCAGTCACATTCACAATCTCAGGCTAGTAGAGCTGTTGGCCCTCCCTGTTCAACCATTACTGAGATCATCATTTCAACGACAAGACTTCTGGGTGTGGTTGTTGTTCACTACTCCAGATCAGGTGACCTCTTTTTGACCATGGCAGCAGTGCCTCTAGTTTTTGTGGCCTGCCTTACACTGGCAGAACCTCCTGGACTTTTGTTTGCTGGGAGTTTTTTGATTACTGATTCAATTTCATACTAGTGATCAGTTTGTTCAGATTGTCTATTTCTTTCTGATTCTGTCTTGGAAGATTGTATGTTCCTAGAAATTTATCTGTTTCTTCTAGCTTGTCCAATTTTTTGGCATATAATTGTTCATAGTGTTCTATTGTGATTTTTTATCTCTGTGATATTGGTTTTAATTTCTCCTCTTTCATTTCTCATTTTGTTTATTTAGATCTTCTCTCTTTCTCTCACTCTCTTTTTTTTTTTTCTTTAATGAGCCTGGCTAAATAAAGGCTTATCAATTTTGTTTATTTTTTCAAAAAAACAGCTCTTGATTTCATTGATCTTTTCTGTTGTTTCTTTCATCTCTATTTCATTTATTTCTGCTCAGATGTTTATTATTTCCTTCTTTTGACTTTAGGTATCATTTGTTCTTCTTTTCCTAATTCCTTTAGATGGCAGGTTAGTTTTTTATTTTAGAATTCTCTTGTTTCTTGATATAGGCCTTTATTGCTATAAACTTCCTTCTTAGAACTGCTTTTGCAGCCTCCCATAGATTTTGGAAAGCTGTGTTTTTATTTTCATTTGTTTCATGGTATTTTCTGATTTCCTCTTTGATTGACCCATTGGTTTTTTAGGAGCATGTTGTTTAATGTCCATGGGTTTGTGTCTTTCCCATTTGTCTTCCTGTAATTCATTTCTAGTTTGATACTGTTGGGGTCAGGAAAAAAATGCTTGCTGTAATTTCTGTCCTCTTAAATTTGTTTAGACTTGTTTTGTGACCTAGCATGTGATTTATCTTGTAGAATGTTCCATGTGTACTTGAAAAGAATGTGTATTCTATTTTTGAATGGAATATCCTCTAGATATTTATTAAGTCTAACTGGTCTAATGTATCATTTAAGACCACTGTTTTCTTATTGATTTTCTTTCTGGGTGATCTGTCCATTGATGTAAGTGGAGTGTTAAAGTCCTCTACTATTATTGTATTGATATTATGATCAATTTCTTCCTTTATGTCTATTAATATTTGCTTTATGT